>NC_088983.1:8484321-9096126 GCF_963932015.1 Anas acuta
CTTTCGTTTAACTATTAATGGTATTAATGCTAGAAAGAGCAAAATGTGCTCTTTTACATATATCTGATTACTTCCACTTATAAATCTGGATTTGCTTTAGTACTGATCTTCTAGAACAGGACACACCCTTGAATGCTTCACACTTTTTCCCCTATAAATCATGTGTAAACTCCTTCCTTTGGCCCAAATCATCTGTCTGCAACACTGTCCCTGCTCTCTTCCACCATTTCTGCTATTTACCTATTAAATTCATGCTAGTGTCCACAAATAATGTCATAGTGATGTCTCAAACCAAAACAAAATAATTGAGGATGAGAGAAAAAAGCTTTTGAGCCCACAGGACCTCAGGTAATGCCATAAATACAACCGTGCAGCATGCCAGTGGGATAGCTGAAAATTCTCTTCAGGTCAATGGAGATCAGGTAAAATTGGAGGCAAGCAAAGGCAGGCAAACAGTCTTTGGATTAAACACACGGTTTTTTGCTCCATGATTTTGCCTCAGGTTCATTTTCAAGTTTATAAGTTTTTTTTTTTTTTAATTATAGCTGCACTGTTTGAGGTTTTATTGGGGCTTTTTGTGTCTCTCTTTTTTTGGGGGAGGGAGGGGGGAGTGGGTAAAAAGAATATCAAAATATGATAAACGTTCAGACAATCTGGTATGAAATATTTCCCAAAACCAAGAAAAACAAAGATGAAGAAAGAACTAGCATCTCACATTGCCCTTACTAGTCATTCCAGTGTTGAGGATAATTCTTTTTTTCATGAGGAACAAGAAGGAATGCACATGCAACAGCAACATCTCTGAAGAACCAAGACATATCACTGCGTTGACCAGTACATGAACTCCCATTAGCTCATCAGATAGCTGCATGGTGGGCTGTATTTAAGTATCATGCAACTTCAAGAGAGCAATGAGTGATTCAGATCATTGACTTGTGGAGTCTCCATCGCTGGAACTACTCCAGTCTCAGCTGGATCCGACCCTGAGCAACCTGATCTAGCTTTGAAGTTGCATCTGACTTTGAAGTTGGCTCTACTCTGAGTGGGCATTGGACCAGGTAACGCTGAGAGGCCCCTTCCAACCTAAGTTTTTCTATGATTCTCTCCAAATCTGCTCAAATGAGTTACTTGTATAGCTAGAATGACTAAATAAGCATGGTAATAAGTGTTAGTACAGCAGCTATAGGCAGCATGTGAGTTCTGTCTCTGTTTCCAAGGGTGAAGACAAGATGAGAGAGTTGCTAAAGTCATGATGATCTAAGGATATAAACAAGGCAGTTGATTGGAAGGTACGATAGTATCTTTTTATTAAGCCAAGTGATAAGGATGGAAAAACAAAGATAAGATTTGGGGCATGTAAGCCTTTTTCAGGTCTGCTTTTTCATGTCAGGTCATCTTCAGTTGATCTTGTAAATAATCATAATTACTGCAGTGCTAAATTATGTAGAGATGGTGACTCTATGCATATAATTACTCAAGAAAATGAAGAATGTAAGCTTAGGCTTTAAAATCTATGTTAAGGAGATGTACAGCCTGAAGCAAAAGGAGCATTGAGTTAATTTTGAAATGAAATATAGTGTAAAGGTAAATTCTACAAGTTGGATTTCAAAAGTCACTTTAATTTACAGGTTGAAGCTGATTTTCCTTGGGATACTCTGCACAGACTGCAAAACTACAGCTCAGTTCATCGGAAATGGTGGTGTCTGCTAAGAGAGGCCCTGGTTTTGGACAGCAGAAGACACTTAGGTCAGAAGAAAAAAAAATCTTCACTAGTAGGGATAGGGAGCATTCAAAGAGCCTCCCAGTGCTGTGCCTACCTCATGCCAGCCCTGTGAGTCACTTTATACAAGCAACAAATTTATCCAGATTATACATCTTTAAAGGAAGAAGACAGGCTTTTTTATTATTTATTTATTTTTAGAGAGATGTCCTTTTTCTTCAACTGTTCAACATTGAGACATCCCCCAAGTACTGCGTGGCAGCTGTGTGTATCTAGCATTCATAGAGCTGTCTGACCAAGTCAGGGCTGGTCTGTACCCTGGATAAATCCAAGCTTCCCATATTTTTGCCCTCATAACCACCCTTAGATTATTTTCTAAAAAGTCCCTGTCTTTCTGCAGCAGAGTTATTTGCCTAGACTCTGAGGGGAACCCCAAAGCTCCCTCTCCTTCTGTTTCCTGAATGCCTCCACCCCCATGCAGCTCAGTCTCCATCAGCACTCCTCCTGTGGCCCCTCATCCTGGGGGTTAACTAAAGGTGAAGTTACCTTGGGGAGGGGAGGCAGGGTTGTTGTATCTTGGACTTGTTTCTAAGTGATGGTATTTTTAAAGAACCCAGGGTTATAGGAGGGGTGTCCAAAATCAGACATCAATTCTGAGAGAAGTCACAACGTGGAAGTTGGAAACAGCACAAAGGACCCAAAGCCCACCGGATCAATGGAAGGATGTGCAACAGCCTAATCTGATGAAGCACAGGGCAATGAGACTCTCAGAAGCTGAAGCCTTTGATACATGAGCCCTGTAGCAAAGATTCCCTGGATGCCATCAAGGTGAACTGAGGTTAGCAGGGAGCAGATAAACACAGGAGGCTGCAGACTTCCATCCACCTGATGAGGGAGCACAGTTTGCTTTCATCTGAGCGGGGCCCTGTGTTTTCTAAACATTTCAGATGCTGCGCTCTTGTTTTGGTTTGGTTTTCATTATTAAAAATGCAGCAAATGAAACCCCCAGAAAAGAAGCGGGAGGGAGAGCTGCTCCCACATTTTCACCTCTAGGTGGATTGCGTGACCCTGCCCACTGCCCCACCTCGATTGACTAACGAAAACATAAATCCCTGCGGGACACGGGAAGATGCTGTTTTTATGTACCAGCAGAGCACGCCTCAGGAAAAGGTATGAAATCATCGCCGAGGCATCTCAGCATTTGTACGCAGCTCCAAAGTAATCTCCATTTTCTGTTTACTGCCCAGGTAAATCCCTTTATTTCTTGGGTGCTGCATATTCGAGTTCCTACTTATCACAGACACAACAGACATTTCATTCTTGCAGCTGCATCCTGTACACTCAGAGGTGCCCCATGCTCTCTCAGATTTTCCTTTCTATTCTCTTTATTGGCATCACTTTCTTCACTGAAGGACTACAGCAATATTTTGTTTGCACAGGAAACAATGACATATACCAGAGCCACCATGAACATCCTGTTATCTGTAAGCAACGCTCCCTATGCTTATTTTTCACAAAGAATAGTTTAAAACTCCCAGGCAAAAGTGGATTGAAAACTCATTTAGTTACCATGAATCTGTCCAGTTTTTATCAGGGCTGCTATTTCTCTGAGCCCTGTAAGCCTCTGAAATCCATTCTCGGTGAATCAGTATGGGGGCATCCAGGTCTCCACTGCAGGGAGGAAAGCTCCCCATGCCTTGCAGCTCATTATTTAGGCAGGGACACCTGTACCAGGTGCCTGGAGACCAGTCAAGTAGTGTACACGACTCCATTCCCTGCGTACATCTACTACATATGTATTTTTTTCAGTCATGCACCAGGTCAGCACATTTTCTGCAAAACAGCAGCTGATTGGGAACACCCTCTCGACACCTACACAGGCTCCAAATATTTAATGCTCAGTTCGGTATGAGGTGAGAAACAGCACTTTGAACTGACATGTGACTTGTGGGTAGCACTTGGGACTGTCAGTCCTTGTGTGCCAAGACAAGTAGCATGCAGGCTGGGGAGCTGTGGCCATCACCCTGCAGACACCCTCAGTCCAGGCAGATTACCTGAGCTGAGGACATCATGGGGAGGATGTCTGTTCCTGTGAGCTATCCAGGGTGGACCTGAGAAGGGTCCCTAGGTGCCATGGCACAGCCCGTGGCTGTGCTCAATGTCTGTACATGGCTGCACTCCTGCTCATGCTCCTTTCTGTAGGTGGCATGACTGCAAAGTGTTGCTCAATACAATTCATGCCACCTGCAGTCTCCCTCTCTGACCCTGCCTTTTCCAAGGCACGAAGATAGGTTTGTTAACAGTGCTAGCTACCATGAGGTCAAAAAATCACACCTTTTGCCTTGTGCTGGGAAATCTGTGGGTGTTGGAGTTAGATATATATATATATAAATACACACATGTGCGTGTATGTATGTGTATATATATATATTCTGCATATCTATGCATATATACGCATCTATATCTACTTACATATATGTGTGTATGTATAGCTTAAGCCTTATCTGTAGAAGCAGGTTAATATGCCCCTCTTTTTTTTTTGAAAAACAAACATTTATTGCTGACTTGTCAGGCATATTCCTTTTTTTTTTTTTTTTTTTAACTTGGCCAGTTCTTAGAGTACAATAGTACATTGGCCATCTGTGCAGAGGAGAAGAGGGTTTTAATGAATAGACAAAGCAGCGAATGATTGACTGATTGGGACTGTTTCCCAGTCTCATTCATACCAGCCATACAATGGAATCACTCCCCATTTACACCGCCAGAAGTGAAAGGAGAATCACGTCTGTTTTGAGTTCATTCCTCAGAAGCTCGGATCATCCTCCTGGGCAAAAGACTTTAAAGCACGTGCTGCTGAAGCCAGGCTATCTAGTTTATTCAGTACATACCCAAGCCTTTTATACTTGCTAGTAAAATTAGCTTCTCCTCGGCCCCTCTGATGGTGTCACACAGCAGACGTGGCCTTTGTATAGGGCTAGGACAGTTTGTGTCCGGACAAACTTGTTTATGCAACCCAGTATGCCCCTTCCTTTTTTTGTCCCCATGTATAATGACAAAGTTCTAGGCACGTGGGCAGATCACTTTCTTTCCCCTTTTGTCAGAGTACAAATTTACAACAGCCTGTTTGCATACCGTGCGCTGGATTTTAATCAAGTTCACTGTAAGGAGAGATAATAAAAATGAGAACCATGATTACTTCACAGTTGATTTCATTTGAATAAAGAGCTGCTCAATGACAGATGGTTTCTAGAGCTGCTCTATATGTGAGCTGCCATGATGTTGAATAGTAAGAAGCACAAGAAAGTATGCTGCTGTGGTCTTTGGATCCTTACTTTGTCTTATCTATATTCATGTTTTATTCAGGGAGGAAATTAGATTCCACACCATTTTTTATTCAGAAGAGAAGGTTGGAAAGGGATAATACACAGTATGCAAACCTGCCAGCTTCTTCGGATCAGGTCCACAACCCTCTACTCTGCCAATACAGCTTTCAGAGTACTCTCCAACAGCAAAACACCTTGTTGTGAATGTAGCTCATATCAGGAGAACTGTGCTTTTTCCAGTGTGACTTGTTTCACCTGCACCCTCAGCCCAGGGGCAAATGTATTGTCCCGAAAAAGCAAAGCGAGGGTGTCCTGTGTGAGGACAGGGCACCTCTCTGAACCGCCTGATGCGGCTGCACCTGCAAATCTTTGTAGCACAGACACGAACTGCAGGTCTGTATCCACTGGCTTTGCACTTGGGTACTTCTGTCAGTTTATTTTGCCATATCTATATGCTCCAGTGTTACACAACATTCTTGAGGACTTTATTTCCAGAGTTTCATTCTGTGGCAGCCATGCCCTTCTGGCATACAATGAGGGAGTATATAAAATATCCAATACGGACTGGTGCTTGCAAGTTTTCTTTGCAAAACCACAGGTCTGCTGGTCACAACTTTCATTTGTTACCTCTTCTTGCAAAATCTTGGTGACATTCTTGTTGGAATGAGTAGCTTTCATCAGCAAATTAGAATAAAGTTTTTCTTAAACACAATATTGTTAGCCCCCCATACACCCTTTCTGATTTCTCATTGACTGCATGACACATTATTCTGATTGACTGTCTTCTGAGCTGTAATGGAAAATTGTTTACTATATCAAAATGATAGACTTGCTTTGCATTTGGAACCATTTTCCCGGTAAATGAGAAAAGACTTCAATTTCGGAACATTCAGTGAATTTTTAGGAAGGTCAAGTTTTGTAGGGAGAGAGAGCAGCTTTTACTAGAACAGCTGCTGCACTTGGAAGGGTTAGATACAAGTTTTTTGAGCTCACCACCAACATGCTATTCAGAAAGTACTGATCTTCAAAATTAAATACAGCTGAAAACCATTGCTCTGAATGCAGGTAATACATTGGGAAGACCACCTGAGATAAAAGGTAGTTGGTGCCTGTGGCTTGTTGGTGTCAGAAGGGACTGCCAGTAAAAGCAGGCTGCAGAAGGGCGTTAGCTCATGGGGCTCAGGGAGAATGAGGCAATTCATCACCTGAGGAACACAGACTCACTGAGAATAGTTAGTGAGGGATTAGAACATGCCATAAAACACCATCTTTACTGCATCCACAAATTTTGCATCCAGTAACAATTAAATCCGAGAGGTAAATATTTCAGCTCCTAAGGCCTCATCAATGGGAGTCTTTCCAGTGGCTTTAACATGCTTTGAATTGCACTCACATAGAGCACATTCATCTCCTAGGCTTTTGGACAAAACTTTTTTGGCTGTTGAATCACGGGTTCAGCTAGTGACCACCTGTGACTCTTGAGATCACTGTGATTATTAGCTTAGGCAAATGCACTTGTCTTCCATTCCTCCTTCCTGTCTCCATTTATCCTACCGGGGCATTCACCTGTTGTACATCGTCTAAATCCTTGATTAGGAGGTCTCCGGGTCAGGGCCTGTCTTTGTGTCCTTTGTTAGATCTCTTCAATATTAATCCCTTTCACATTGGCACTATATGAAAGGTGGATTCCTCGCAAATTCTTATTAAGTACCCAATTAATAAGAGCAAGAGCGTGTTAAGAGCATAGCACAGAGACAATGCTCCATTCAGATGCTGCCTAAAATCTCGATGCTGATACTGTCATTTGAGTGAAGCCTGTCTAGGGCTGGGGGTGAATCCCATGGTGAGCACTAGGAGAGGATTATTAGCAGGACTGGATTTTTTGTTGTTGCTGTTTTGGAATTCAGGGGTTTTATGTGTGTGATTAAATAAAAATAACATTTTTTGTTTGTTTTCTCCGTGTATGATTTATATAGATTTTATTTTAGAAATTTAGACAGGAAAAAAAAAAGTTTAATTGTCCTAAACATTAGCCCTCAAACCTGACCATAATGAGGAGCTTCATTCCACTTTGCACCTTCTTCAGAAGCACACTACAGCACAGAGCCTTTTATTGTCACTCATGGCCCATTTGGGGAACAGCCCATCCAGCGTGCTCTCCTGGGATATCCGTGTTTCTAAGTGACTCATCAGCTCCCCTGTGCCAAAGGATTAATGAAGTTAGATGATGTCAGACCCCAAATTTGAGTAGAGCAGAATCCCTAGGAGCATCAGCAAGGTACCTCATGGCAGATAGTCCCTGGTGAAAAGGGGGTTGTTTTAGTCTGACACAAGGAATTGTCAAGGGGCAGCCAACCACAAGGGCAAGAAAGATGAAGGGGAAAGTTGTGGTAGGCCTGTCTGGGATGGCAGGTTGAGGGAAAACCCCATCTTTTACTAAACTGAGGTTCCAAGCTACAATATTTGTTTCAGTGTAGAGGGCTCCAAACTTCTGGAAGGAGGCTCGTATCTGAAAAAAGTCTCCACCAATGCAAATGTCAGAAAACACAGGCGTGTGTGGAGTGCCTTGAGCTTCTGGCTCCACCACAGCAGCGCCTTAAAAAACTATTCCCACGGTGCACCTCCGGCCGTGGACACGAGGTGATAAAGGCAGGCTTCTGTGAGCTCCTAAAGATGCTGGGTGCTCATTTTGCCATTCATTACCCCGTAGAGCAGCCTTTAGGCCGCTCTGAATGGTAACAGGTGCTTCTGGCCCCATTGTGCCGTCCCAGCTGTCAGGGATTTCTGGGGACCAGAGAGTGAGATTGTGTAGGAGTTGCTTTAGTGGCTCTTTGCCATTCAGGAATTCTTTTGCGCCAAGGGAATCCTCCAACAGCTGTTTGGGCTGGCTTGGTGACAGCTTTGTGCTGCCGGAGCTGGGCAAAGCAGCCCCAGCTGGGCCAAGGATCTGGCTCCTTGCATGTAACTTGCTTATTTAGGCCTGTCGCCCTGTTTCGTAGGTAATCTCTGCTACTGTTAGTGAATGCAGCGAGCTGCTGAAATCGGTGGCCTTTGCCAAAGAGCAAAATACCAACTGATGTAATTGGAATGTGAGATCTGCAACGCTTGAAAATTCTGCCAGAAGCTAGTTAAATGGAGATGGCATCTCATTAAAGGGAAGAATGGGGTCTCTGTGCATGTTTTCTGTCCTCACTCTGGGCAATGGATCTCCAGCAAGTTCCCTCTGCAAACGATAAGCATCTGAAAGAGGAGATGTAAAAAAAGAAGCTGGGTCTCTGGGCGAGATGTGTAGGAGCAGGCCTACAGTGATCAAGGATGCGATGTCCAGGTGCAACAAATGAAGACCTGGCTGAGAGCTACACGTCCCTTGCAAACAAAGCTATGTTTTGCCACACCATGCTCTTGGTTTGTGCATGTGCCCTGAATGTCTTTCCTCATCCCTTTGTGTCACTGCCTATTCAGGAGCCACGAGGAACATATCATAAGGCCAGCTAGCAACAGTGTCTCCGTATCTACTGAGTCACGACTGGCGACGCAATCTTCGAGGATCAGCTGTTTGATTATCCAGAGAGCATGTGGCTTTACTCAGCTGCTCCAAGCAAAAAAAGGCCAAGAAAGACAACTGACCAATTGTCAGGAAGTGTGGACAGTGAGGCAGGAGGGGGAATACACGTGACTGCTTTCTGAGTGTGGTCCTTCAGAATCCAGTCAAAATAGAATTTGCTTGAGCTGTCTGATGTCCTGCTTTATTTATGTATATAAATATTTTTATATTTGTCCTTACTCAAAAGGGAGTGGGACACCATATACTGTGAATGGAACAATGCACGCAAGCACTTGGAAATCCAAGAAGTGCCTTGTAGCTAATTCATATGACATGATACATCTCCCCCAGTGCATTGTTGATGGGCTATCAGGTCCCAACAAAGCTGTGAGGAAAGTAAGTGGCACGAAGCAAACCCCATGCTACTGAGCAAGCCCACTATTTGCCTGATGCTAAACGTGTAAATACTGAAATAGATTAAGCAACTTCAGCTTAAAATAAGAATTAGTTTTTTTTTCTGTTCTTGCCTGTATTTTGTAGCCTAATGGATTAAAGTGCAAAGCTGACAAGCTGCTTTAAAGAAATGTTCCCTGTGGGACATTAAAAAGTCTTCATACGTTTCACTAGACAAAACAGACAACCACATCCCTGTCTTTGCTCAGAGCAAAAATGGGGCTGTGTTTTATATTCTGTGCTACTAAAGGATATGCTTCATTCCAGTAACTGGACGGAGGAAGGATACTCAGTAGATAGGCATCATCTAGAAATTACAGTGTTTGCTGTTATTTGAAGTACATCCCCCTTGGGAGGATGGTAAGAGCATTCACTTCCCTCTGTTGTAAATGGTTGCAGAATTATGTGGCCTGGATCCATCCATGAAATTAATGCCATGAAGGAACCTTCCCAAGGGAAGAGAGGTAAACACGATCCTGTGGTTTCCATCTATTTCTTCCTGGCCCTCAGAGAAGATGCTGCTCATAGATGGTGCCCCAATGAGATGCCAGGTTGGACACCAAGGGATTTTGTCCCCCAGGCAGCCCCCCAGAGCTCACCTGGAAAAGCCAGACAAGCCAGGAGCCCACCATGTGCTGTCTCCAGGCTGTCTGCTGGGGAGCAGGTGGCAGACAGGGGGTGTCCCCTAGGAGTGGCCACATCCCCAGAAAGAAACCTCTTGGCTGTGAACCTCCCTCCTCCATCTCTCTTTCCTCCAGCACCATCACGTGAGGCTTCCCCACATCAACCACATAATGGATGGGGCCTGGGCTTGGATGGGGGGCACCCTCCAGACGCTTGCTCGCCCGGGGCTTTGGCACCCCTGTTTCCCACTGCGGGGGAAGCGAGTGCCTGCATCCGGGGAGCTGAGCTGCGGGGCACTTTCCCACAGGAGGGAAGAGGCTGGGTGGGTTTGGAGCCAGGGCTTGCAGCTATGTGAATGCTGTCTGTGTCTACAGACTGCATCTTCACCCTGAGCCAGCACGTGGAGGGGCTGGATGGACTCCCCCTGGGGGTGATGTCCTTCCTGCGAGGGACTCTCCAGGGATTTTTAAGCGTAGGCTGCAGAAATCTTTTTGATTTGTAGATGCAAGTTGATCTTCTTTGAGAGAAAACAATCCTTTTTTTTTTTTTTTTTTCCCTCCCCAGGCTACTTTAAAATCTTCTCCCACAGGGGCTTTATCCAAAGAGAGAAGACACCTCGCTGCATTAAAGAGTGTGAGCCATTGCATTGAACCCAAAATAAACCTGGAAAACATTGCCAAAAATAATAATAATGAAAGAAAGTGTCTGTGTGCTGTGAGAAAATATTTTGCAAGCAAATTAAAATAGGAAAGCAAGGGGAAGCTTTCCTGAAGTGCAGCCCAGACAATCTGTTAGGGTGAAGCCTGAGAGATTCTGACCCCGCTTCTGCCCCTTCTGCTGCCGTGCTGCAGAGACCTCTCAGGCCTCATGGCTCTGCCCCATCACACATCACATCTCCTTTTCCATGACCCAGCATGCTGGATCCATCCTGCTGTCCCCCCTGCACTACCCCAGCGAACACGGCAGCTCTGTGCATGAAGCTTGGTGCAGAATCAGGGCCTGGATTTACCCAGCTCTGAGGTTGGAGCATAGTGCAAGTTAGGAAAAATATCTTCAAGCTCTTCTGAAAGTCTCAGCTTATGCCATCGTGACCTGTTTATACAGGAAGAGGGCCAGCTATGGCCTTTTCATGCAGCATTTTTTTGTCTGCTTGAGCACAAGTAACACCAGCTCATTGATATTTTTCACATTTTAATAAAATGCAACAAGCATTAGGAACAGCACGCTTTTACATTTTCTCTTTTGGTCTCAACCACCCTAACAATTAGCAGTGCAGAGTGCTAGGCAGTCACTAGGATTGACTTATAGTTGCTGCTGCTGATGGACCAGATAGGAGGGAGAATACTGTTTTCTCAACGCTACTTTTATCTCATACTTTAAACCCCCATCAAAGAATTTCATGCATATTTTTCTACATATTGCAACTTGTTGTAGGGGCTGGACTTGGATACACTTTTTAGTTAATTGCTGCTTCACTTTGTATTTTATTTAAAATACACCAGTTCTAAGAAGTTCTGCTAGGAGGTTATTGTCTTAGACACTGCATAAATGTCAGCTATGTTTTCATTTGCTCCTTTCTTTCTTTATATCTTTATATATATATATGTATATATATATATATATATATATATATTATTTTTTTGTGGGGGGGGGGGGGAGGGGGTGTAGGCTTTTCCTCTAGGCCATTCCCCTTTCTTATTCAGTCCTCAGACTTCTGTTCCAGCCCTTCTAGCTTCCATCTGAGCATCCTCCTACCATTAGTGATGTAGTTCCAGAATGCACACATTTCTTAGGGCTGAGATAAGAATCTTTGGGGTTTTCTTTCAGCAGCCTCTCTTCCTCTGGCCTCAATTAGAAATGTTGTTGCTGACTGTCGCTGTTCATAAGCAACAGATCTGCACCACTTCGATTCACAAATTCATCTCCTCTGTCCCCGTGGAGCTAATCCTGTAATTGGATCCAGACACAGAAGCCACATGCACACTGATAAATTAAACATGCCCAGTGGTGCTCCTGGGCACTGCGGCCAGTTGGCACGGAGCAGGCAGCATCTGTGCTGGTGACCCACCTAGTTTTAAGGTGTTTGCATGGTAGCTGTGTATGGGAAATGGTTCCTGGGCTGATCTAAGAGCTGTGTCCAGGATTAGTGTTGGAATGGGCCAAATTCTCACTGGGGATGCTCTAACAGGCTGACTGGCTCAGCACCTGGGAATGCTTCTGGCATACCTGGACTTATTAACACTGCTGTGGCTGCCTGAGTGACTCCAGAGGCAGTGATCCAGGATCTGATCCAGACTGATCCAGACGGATCAGTCCCCTGCTTCACCTGCAGGAGCCATCAGCACTGTGGTGCCACCCACCCCTGCCGTTCGTAATGGCATACCACCACAATTGGTGGCTCAATTGCACGTCAGGGGACATTTCTCTTAAGTACTGTAAGATACACCGTGAAGCTTAAGGCATTGCTGAATGACACACATTACCTTGATAGGTAGGTAGGCAGATAGATACATAGATAAATAGACAGACAGACAGATCAGGATTTTTCATCCTTTGTCTCTTCTCGGATGTCTTGTCAGAGAAGGTACAGTAGATGGGACCTCCAAGAGACCTCACACTTCACTGCAGAGTACTGACATAAAAATCCCTAAACAAAGGCAACCTGTGCCCCAGGACCCTGTCTCTGACAGTGACCTGAAGCAGGTCTGTAGCAAAGAGACTCCAAAACAGGACAGGCATAGTGACCCTCCCGTGGGCATGGCCTCCTCCCAGCTTTTATCAGTCAGTGACTGCCTAAGCCTTTGCTTTCAATGCACACTAAAGGAATTTTTCCTCATCAATGTTTCTGTTCCTTTTCTGAAACTAGTTATACTGCTGGCCTCCACAGCACCCTGGGCAAGGAGTTCCACAACTCCATTAGATGTGGTATGAAATCATATTTCTTTTTGTCTGAAAGAGTCTGCTGCTTGATCATTTCTTTGCATGTCTCACAGCTCTTCTATTGTAAGAACAGCTGTCTTTATTTACCTTTTCCATGCCATTTGGGATGTTAAACATTTTTTCTCAGATGTTGCCTTTCATCGTCTTTTTTTTTTCCATCAGAAAGGTTCTAGTTTACATGTTCAGCCTTTGCACAGAATTTTTTCATCCATAACTATCATTCCATATTCTGTCAGAGTTACAGATCTAATCTAGTGCTGCTCTGTGCTTCTGAGATGGGGAGGACCAGGCCTGCTTCAGTGTACTTGGATTTAATTTATGGCTTAATAATCTTTACTATATTTTCAGTGTTCTTTTCCTAATAATGACTAACATCCCATTTGCCTTTTTGACCTTTACTGAGCACTGCTATGATATTTTCATAGGACTGTCGCCAGTGGCTTCAGTGTCCCTTTCCCGATTGTTAACAGCTATATCTGAAGCCCTCATTTTGTATGTAATATTCAGGTTGTTTTTCTCTGCAGTGCATTACTTTGCACTTTCCAACACTGAATCCATTTGCTGTTTTATCACCCGGTAGCTCAGTAAAGCCAACCTCTTCTGCAGCTCTTTGCTGTCAGCTGTGCTTCTGGCAGCCAGGTGCCTGCGGATTCAGTGGAATCCCCTGTGCTGACCCTTTATTCCACTTTTGATTCCTCTCTGTTAAAAGAAGCCAATTCACACAGGAGCCCATCCGTCCCTTTGCTAATTCTCTGCAACCTATACACTTTGCTGTCATCCAAAGAGAAGTCTTGCCATAGACCTGCCATTCTTCTCCAACTGATGTTGAACTAATGAATTAAATCTCTTATGCATGTTGCTGGGAATGAGATTGGACTTCTCCCACTCTATAAGCAATACACTGTGCTCCTTTGGCCCCATGTAGCAGTTTTCATCTCCACATATCAAAGTACTTGCAAAGATGGGGGAGTATCAATGTCTCCAGGTGACAGCCAGGGAAACTGATACCCCTTTTAGCAGTAACAGTATGCAGTGTTCTAGAGTGGCCTGAATGCTATTTGTTGAATAAATTAGTTAATGAGTAACAGCAATAGTTGCTAATTAACATACTCAATGAATATTTATGCTGGCATCTCGCCAGTTGTACATCTTATACAATGTGTCTTTCACTCTCACTTTCCCCTTATTTATTTCATACCATGGGCTCCCATCGGAAACGACCTATCCTGGCTCTGCCTCCCTGGCATCTGTCACGAGGAAAGCTGACTTCTTCCCACCCTGCAACAGCCAGTCACAATTAAACGTGAGCCTCAAAAGTCATCCTCAGCCTCATTGCATCCCTACTTCCCAACATACCGGTCAATCACTGGGTCCCCCACAGCACCCCTAGGATTTACAGACTCAAATTTTATAGGGGAAAGAAGATCCCAGCTTGTGGGATGAGACAGAACCAATGGACCAGCATCAGAAGAGGCGTGCCTCCCTAACACAAATGTCATGGAACATTTAAAGCTTCACAGAGAAAAGCAATAGCTTAATTTCAACCTGGAATCCAATCTGCAGCCAGCGTAGCTCCAGGCCCATCACTGTACCCCGCTGCCTGGATCAGCTCCAGTGCCTGGAATAGCCCCAGGCGTGTGCATTACACTCATCTCACTAATCAGGCATTTCAACTCAGCACTCCCTGTAGGGTGGCGAGGTAGGAACTGGTGTTTGTAATTCAAGAGGTGAGGGACTCTCTCAGTATCATCTCGCCTGTTGAGATGTCCAGCAGAGTTTTGGTCCAAAGAAGAGCATCACACCAGCACAAAACCCAAACCCTTGTGTCCAATACCAGCCTTAGTGGTGGGACTCTAAGCATTAGCCTCTATTAATCTTGTACAGATTAGTCAAAAGCTAATCATGACTTTGAGCGGTAAAAAAAAAAAAAAAAAAAAAAAAAGTAATTCTGGTTGTGCAGAGTCACAGAAAATCTCACACGGCCAATGGCTGCAATCTCCCATTAGTGGATGATAAAGTAGCAAATAAAAGTTTCATGTCAACAAATGCAAACTCATGCTTACAGGGAAAAAGTAAATAAATAAAAAAAGGGCAATGTCTATGCAGTAATGGACATTGCATTTGCTACTACCACTCAGGAAAGACAGCCTGCAAGCACTGTTGATAGTGCTCTAAGTAATAACTCAGGGTGCAGCAGCATTCAGAAAGAAAAACTGAACATCAGGAATTATTAGGAAAGAAACTGAGAAAAAGGAAGGTGCTGTCTCCATCCCTGTGCTTCTGTGCACATTGGTGGTGCATGCCCTCTTCTTGCAGTGCCTTGGAAAAACAGATTACGACTAGAAAGGTTTGCAGAAGATCAACAGGAATGATCAAAGCTACGGAAAGCCTTCAAAATAAAGAACTATCATATGGGCTGGGACTGTTTAGCTGGAAAAGAGACCACTGGGACAGCAGATGAGAGGGGTATGTGAAACCAGGAATGGCCTGCAGAATGTGATAAAAATGCGTCTCTCCCAGCGCAAGAACCGGGGAGCCTTCACATGATTAAGTGTCAGATTCAAAGCAAACACGCCCAACACATAACCACATTGTGACACTCGTTGCCGCAGGATGTCGTGGAGGCCAAAAGTATAAATGGGTTCAAAAAGCAATTAGAAAATTCTTGAAAGAGAAGTCCATCAAAGGCCCCTAGACTGCAGAGATGAAGATACTGCCCTGGCTCAGGAAGTCCCTAAACTCCAGATTGCCAGAAACTGGAAGGATGAAGTGGAGGAAATATCGCTGTGCTTGCCCTGCTCTTGTACTCTTTTGCTGAGCATCCGCTCCTGGCTGGCCAGAGGCAGGATATGGGCTAGGTGACCCCTCGGTCTGACTCAGCACTGCTGTTCCTGCAGCCTGGCTCTCTTCCAGCTGGGCTAATTCACCCCATGGCTGCTTGGAGGCTGTGTTTCTCCATGGCCGGCTGTCCTGGGTTATCCAGAAGGGAGGACTGCCTCTACCAGCGAGGGCAGACCCTCGTTGGGATCGAGTCAGAGGGACATAAGGTGTAAGACACAACGACCAGAGCTGAGGAACTTGGTACTGTGAGGTCCTGACAGTAGAGAGGTGACAAGGACAAGGACAATGGACCTTGGGTCTGCTGTGGCCAGACCAGCATCAGCTGCGAGCATCTGGTGGGACATCTCTGGGGTGCAGGGAACAGCACTCAGCTCCATTCCTTCTGAGACAGGCCCTATCTCCAACCCATGCAGCACAGCGTGGGAACACGGCTGTGTAAGGGGTTTTGGATCCACGCCGTGCTTTAAAGGCTTTCTGCCGACTCCGACTTCCACCAGGGCGTAGCAGCTCTGGGCTTCGCACTGCACCAAAGAGACCCGGGGTGAGGGTTGCTCCGGGCTCCTGCCAGCCTCTGCTCCCAGCCTTCCCATGGCAGATGCACAGTGCTGCAGGAGGTTCAGATAAGGCCTCGGTCCAACTAAACAACAAAACAAAACAAAAAACAACCACTCGAGCACCCAGGTAATGAGCAGCACCTGTGCACCTCTAGGCACATAGGCACATGGCACTTCCCAGAGGAGCCCATGGAGCTGCTCCACGTGCTGAAAATTGCACCCATACTGCAGGATTTTTCCGTATAGGGGCATTAAATTCAGCAGAAAAACCCTCCTTTGCCTCGTTTTGAAATGCTGCAGTATTTGTGAATGCCTTGCTGCCGATAAGCATTTTAAGTGCATTGTAGCACTGTGGCTGTTTTTGAATTACTAAAAACCCAGCACCACAAGCTTTGTCTGTGATAAGGCTAATCTCCTCTTCTCAGCATTATCATGCTAGAAATCACGCTGCAGGCCTGTGTAATCTGACTTCATTTTGCATTAACCATAATTGTGAGAACTTGCTTTCTGCATGCGTGTTTGGGCAGAGATTGTTTGCCAATGCCTTTATACAATTATTTTACTCCCCAAAGTATGCCAGAATTAATTTCTTTTGCTCGACTTAAACAAAATAAATAAAATAAAATAAAATAAAATAAAATAAAATAAAATAAAATAAAATAAAATAAAATAAAATAAAATAAAATAAAATAAAATAAAATAAAATAAAATAAAATAAAATAAAATAGTTATCCCAGGGGAAAAAGAAGAGAAGGAAGTCCCTGTTGTACAGCATGACTCTGAAGAATACAGTAATGGCCTTAATAGCACAAATCAAGAAGTCAGAGGTACCGAATAACCAGGCTTCACCAGTCAGTGTGGCAGGCATTGCTTCTGTGAATGTCACTGTGAGAGATGAAGTCCCAACACCCCAGCTCTCAGTGGGGGCAATGTGTAATGGCATGCACTGCAGATATACCATCATTGTTGTTACTGTAATTAATACAGACGCAGCATTGGGATCAGACCTCCTTTTTTATTCCTCCAAAAATCCACACTTTCTGTTCATTCATTTATTTTTCCTTTTCCTGCAGGGCCTGATCCTATTCCTATTAACCAAGAAGAGACCTCAGGTGTGGGTCAGGGTGGGAGTCAGGATGGGAGCCCTAATGCAAACTCTGCCTGCAGACTGCGAAGACAGAGCACAGGCTAGCAGCTCTCTGGAGTCTCCTGAGAGCTACAAAGTGCAAAGATCACAGCGAATATTTGCAGCTGCAAAGCAGACCTGATGCTGATCCCAACCCTTATAGATCCTGGTCTGATATGAGAAAGAAAATGATTTCATAGTCTTTCAATTAAACACCTTATCAGTGATGTTAAAGCATCTGCAGCGACTGAGTGCTAAGGAGGAGAAACTCAGCATGAGAGGTTTATAAAGAGGAACACCTAGGAACATGAAACCAAAGGTTTTATTATGGCTAACAAAACAAAGGCATTTGATTAATTACTGACATTGCAGCTAAAGAATTACATTTTAAAAAGTGATTACTATGAGTAGAGATGTTGAGGGCGATAATATGCACGAAGCAGACAGTAGGGCTGTAGAAGATTTATGAGATTCCCCTGCACCTTGGCTGTAACAGGGTAAGCTTGCTGAGTCCCAGAAGCTCACAGGAAGAGACCTGAAGAGCTCTGAGTCTTTTCCAAACCCCCAGAGAGACACATTAACCAACTGAGTGTCAGTGACATGGATAATATACCCTGAGTCATCTGACAGGGCAAGAAAAAGGCAAGGGCACTGGGCAGAGGAGCTGTTCCCAGTGCAGGGGTACAGCGACTTGGCCCTAACCAGAGTGTGCAGGGGGTGGTCTAGTGGGCACGTGGAGGTCCCCGTGGAGTTTGGATGCAGCAGGGTGTTCTGCCATGGAGAGCAAAACCGAATATGTTAATCATGGGAAAACCTACAAGGTGGAAACGCCTGCTTTCCACCACCTTGACCAAGGCATGGTGGCATCGTACCGCCTCCCTGATCCTCTGTGTTGTGTTCCAGCACAGTTCACTCAGGAAACACCATCACACGTGGGCATCATGCCCCAGAGGGAAGGGAAGGCATCCCACCTCCATCAGCTGCTGCATCCCCAAAGGGGTGTGGAAAAAAACAGCCCAAGGAGGGGAAGACCTCTCAGAAAGGGGTCTTCCACCCTCCTGCTTCCAGATCAGAACACCTCTGAAAGCTGAGGGCTGTCACTCGTGTTGTAGGTATAAGTGCTGGAAAGTGAGTAGCTTTTCATCGACATCTTATGCATTGCCAGGTGCCACACCTGGGTCAGATTAGTCACTGGTGGCTAGCAGAGCTGTCTGGGGAAATACCACTATCTGCTGCCATTATTACCCTCTTCCACTGCCACCAGTCCCTGGCTGCTCTCAGAGAGCACCAACACATACCCAAAACTCGGGTCCCATGTTGCACGTGTAATTTGTGCACTAATTTTGCTCTCCTAGCTCTGTTTGTACTCTGGCTCTGAGCTTCTGTTCATAGTCAGAAATAGCCATGCATATTCAGACGTGGTGGTGAGGAGGGCAATGCTCAGGACAGGCAGGCAGCCCAGCCTTTAATGTTTCCACCAGCATTCACATTGAGGACAGCACCTAGAAACGCTGCTCCTCGCTGCACTCTGCATGGATGTATGGCTTTATTGATTACTCATAGGGCCGCAAACAAAGCAGTTCTGGAACTGGAAACAAATGGTGAGCACAGAAAGAAAAACAACTAATAAATGTACACTAAAAAAAAAAAAAAATCAGATATAAAAAGGCAAGTTGCAACAGTGAGCACTGGGGATTTGTCTAAGGGCCAAAAACTAACCCAGTGCTGGTAGGTGCTCTTGGACAACGGCAGGGTAAAGGTTTGGAGCCAGGTTTTCTGCCGGGGTAAACAAGCGATGAAGTAAATTGCACTAATCTGATTTATAGCAGCAGAGAGTCTCTGCCATTAAAAGCATAGATCCCTCCAGAAGAGCAAGGGGCATCTTTTATGAGTTGCTGCATGACAGTAATTCCTCACGCGCTGAAGGAATATCTCAATGATTTCACTGGCAGACATGCCCATAAGGATGTTTCAAAAGGTGAAAAAATAACAATATCCTTAAGCTACCTGCAACAATTGCTAATTTCCAGCTACCTTCTTTTTTCATCAGTGAGACAGGCATATGTTGACATTCCTTTATCACTGCTATTAATCAGATCTGAATATCTCTGTTTAAATACCACCTCCATATGCCTCATGGCACTTTTTTTTTTTTCCCAATTTGTATGACAGCTCCATAACCTTAACTGTGTTGCCCTACACTAATGACACAGAGTGTAATGCGATAGCTTCAGATAAAGGTGCTAATAAAATACGTTTGCAGATGCCCTTAACATAATGACATGTAAGGAACATTATAGGTCCTGCCCTTGCCAGTAGAGGTCACTGCAGAATGGATGTGTGAACATTCACCCAGAAACCCTCTCAGGTCTGATACACAGTAGGGTTTTTTATTATTTATTTATTTATTAATTATTATTATTATTTTAAATTTAGACTCATAGAGATCTGGGTCCACAGAGCGCTGAAAGCCTCCATGTAGCATAGTGAATGTCCACAGTGCCCAAGTACCAGACACAGAGCATTTCTAAAGCTCTCCTTGGATCATAGTGGTTTTAGCTAAGGGTAACCGCTGTAACCAGAAACAATAAAACATTTTCTCAAAACAGAAATATACTTTAATATAATTGCTAGCAGATCAGTCACTTTTGATAGCAGACCTATTGTGTAAAAAAAAAAATAATAATAATGAAAAAAGAGTATTTTTTATTTATTATTGTTCTTTATCTCAGTTTCTGAGGCCCTATGTTGAATGCTGTAATCTCAGTGAGATTTAATTCTGATTACCCAGTATGGAAACACTTGTCTCATTCATCTCTCTGGGGTGTATGAGCACAATGTGAATATGGACCGTATGGATTTCCCAGTGCACACAGGGTCACAAGAGGGCTGCCAGACTAGGGACGAACAGGGTTCAGCATGGAAGATCTACTCTGCTGGAAATGCAGTTTTGTCATGGGAGCTGTCATGATGATCGTCTGACCTGCTGTATAACCCCAATGTAAAATTATCTCCCATGAACTCTTCTCCATCTTCAGACCTTGCAGAGCAGCTTTCGGGAAGTCATCCACCCTTGATTTAAAGAGAAACTGAGAATCCAACTTTACTCCAGTAAGTAGTGGTTAATTGCCTTCAATTTTTACTTTACTTCTGTTCTGGATGTGTCTAGCATCAACAACCAACCACTGGATTTTATTATGGGTTTATTTTCTGTTTGAAACATCTGTTGCATTTTCCCCGTGCTCGTACTTGCAGACCGCAATCAAGTCACCCCTTAGCCTTGTTTCAAACAGACAAACTCCGCTGGCTTTTTAGTCTCCTATTATAAAGTTTTCCAGATCTCAGATTGCTCATGTACCTTTCCCTGATGCCTTTCCAACCTGTCAACATTTTTTGAAGCATGGACATGAAAACAGGACAGAACGTTCCTGCGGTAACCCCCTGCTTTTGCGCACAGAAATAAATCCAGGTCACATCTCCTCCTGTGCATGCTCAGGACATTCTGCACAGCAGGATCACACAAGGAGCTGACATTGATCTGGTTACTTCCCATCACCCCTACAACCTTCCAAGTCCCTTATGAAGTAGGAAATGGAGCCCTCCTTTTTGCAGAAGTATTTTTGACCACCCCAGCTCCATATACTGGAATGAAAGGCTGGCCCTGAGCTCAGGGAAGAAAATGGCTCCCCTGCTCTTTGGACCATTTGGCTTAGGACCAAGCCCAGGTTTAAGTTAGAGCCTCAAGGGAGACTCCCCAGCTGCAGCAGCACAAAAAGGATGGAGCTGGGAGCAAGGGTGGAGCCTGCATTCCTCAATCTAAAAGGAGACTTTTAGTCTCTTCCTCGCCTCCCTTTCTTTGAAATGTCTCTCAAGAGATGGTTAGAGAACAAAGGAGAGGAATGAATAAAACACATTATCAGCACTTTGCATGAGTCCTGCAGGGAAAGGTGGCAAGCTCTCTTCTTTTCTTCTCCCTTTCTTGTTCCTCCCTTCCCATAGTGACTCTCTCGCTCTGTCTGGTTTGGCACCCTCCCCTTGCAATTCTTTGCAGATCTCCCATTGGAGTTGCAGGAGATGCTGGCTTCCTTCTCTGTGGGCCTTGCTGCTCTGCTGCCATTTATTAGCATCCCTGTTAGAAACGCCTTGATTGGAATGATACAAATGGCAGCAGCGGAGGGAAACCCACAAGAATGGGAACAAAATGCTGCACAATGTTCGATGAAAAGCCAAAAATGCCAGGGAGTGGTACATGCCACTTACTCACTGGGGAGCAAGGCAGAGCCATATCACTCTCCAGTGCCAAGAAAAACTGGACGGACCAATGTTAAATCCTAGATCAACATTTTAAAAATGAATATATTATTCCATTACTGTCTACCTAAGCATACCTTTGAAAACTACATTATCTGGCACTGCACCATACTTTTTTTTCATTGAATTTTAATTGAAATGATTCCCTTCCGATCCAATCCAATCTGTAGAGCTTTACATGCAGTTTCTTTAAGTGTAAATCCATTAGTGTCATGCAATGGAAAACCAAGCCCTACATCTTGTCCTAATTGCTCAGAGTTATTTGCATAGGCCAGAAAGTCCTCTGAATGCATTCTTTTATTAGTTATTAAAGGTTTTGTGCCTTTTCCAAGCAAGTTCTGCAGAAGATAAGCGTTTGCTAGCCTGGAATATGTCAGCAGAGCTCCAGGAACAATGTAAAGCCAGATCTGAATAATGCTATTGGTGGTAATTTGCATGATCACTTAACATAATCACAGAAAAGATGGATAGGGATGGATTGTCTATTTTTTTTCTTTTTTTTTTTCTTTTTTTTTTTTTTTTCTATACAAGATATATATAATATTTAGCTAGGTTCAAACCAAACTAGAGGTGCTAGTTTTGCATGCAAAAGATAGTAATCTATGGAATTGATTGCCAAAGGATGTTGTGGATGATAAAAGTTTATAAGGATATAAGCAGCGACTGGACAAGTTCATGGTAGAGAAATGCACCGAGGTTGCTAAACACACAGAAACCACACCTAGCTCAGGGAGTCCCTGAACTGAGAATACTTGGATGCTGGAAGAGTATCATGGGAAAATATCTTATAGGTTTGCCCTTTCCTTACTCTTCCCAAGGCATCTGCTAATGATTACAGTCCAAAACTAGATGCTGGGCTGGATGGACCTTGGTCTGACCTGGTATGGCTACTCTTCTGTTTTTGTTTGTGGTACAGATAGTTGTGATAAGGCAGCTGTAGTTGTGCTTGCATTTCCTGAAGTGTTTAGTTCTTATGAGAAAAATGACCTAGAGATTTGTATTTCTTTCTACCATTGCAATATGGTTTAGGTTATGCATAGCTTTCAAGACGCAGAGTTGCTTAATGGCAGTATCATATTTTCTGTGCATGAGCTGTGTCTTCTTTATTCTCAATCATAGAAGAAAATCAGGACAGTAGGAAAAAAAAAAAAAAAAGGAAGAAGAAAAGAAAAGAGAGTAAAGGAAAAGAAAAAGAAAAGAAAAAAAAAAAAAAAAAAAAAAAAAGAGTACACATATTATCCTGACCCAAAACAAGTCCATGACAGCTTAATACACACAGACATTTCAACAGGCATGTTGGCTTTATAATCCATTTTTGGCGTCAGACTAAGTGATGAAAGGTAGCCATGTGTCCAGATAACTCCATATGAATGATTAGAAAACCTGGTCATTTTTTCCAGTGGCACAGGCCCCTACCTGCCTTTTTAAAGACAGCCTTCATCCAAGATGCTTGATGAATGCCAGATTTTTGTGGTATTATCAGTAATGTCATATACCTGTGAACGTGCAGCCCAGCCCTGCAAGAAGCTTGTGCCAGGGAAGAGGATGAAAAGCAGCCCCTAAAAGCCTCAATACTCCAGATGGGCAGACTGTCCCCGGGGAAGGGCTCTCCTCTTGTTTCTATTAGCAAGCAGAGGGAAACAGTTAAAAGAGACAGGCCTTGTTTGCATTAATATTTAGAGTGTTTTGGCCAAAACGTAGCTAAATAATGAATCTGAAGGTACTAAACACTGTTGTGTGAAGTTGAAGCTCAGACCAAACAGAAAACGAGAAGTGGCAGGAAGGCATCTTGGGGAAGCAGAGACTCTGCTTGGACCTGGGTGTCCTCAGGTACTCTTTGGAGCACCCCACATAGATCACACCAAACCTGACAGCAACCCCATGAGGAAACATTGGTGCCAAGTTAATGGCCAGAAGAGAGGTTTTTTTGAAGCAGCAAGGGACTGCAGCTTAGCTGAGAAGATCTGGTAAAGACTTGTCTATCCAGAGAACCGGGATCACTTTGGCTGAATTAATCTTTGAAGCTTTGAAAGCAGGCAGGGCATCGGTTCCCTGAAGGGCTGGAGATTGCCTGAACTTCCCTAACGCCAGTCAACAGGAATGGCGAAGAGGGGCAGGATCTGAATCAACACCAGCATGCAGGATGTTCAACCTACAGGTGGAGAACCAAGCTCAAAAACTACTGCCAAGAAGCTGCTTGGAGTGGGAAACAGTGAATCTCACTTAGCTGTCGCAGATTAGATCTAGATGCAGACACAGATATTGTCAGTTTATTAATGCACCTATTCTCAAACTGGGTGGCATGTCTCCCCGGGGGGCAGCTGGAATGCAGAGGGTTGAATAGTTTACTTCTGTGAGGGAAAAAATGCATCTGAAGCCAATCCCTCAACCCGCTCCCCTTCGTGTGGCTGCCGGGATCACCCAGGCTTGCCCCTGTCCCAGCCTCCACATCTGACGTCCCCAGGCCAGGCATGGCCGGGCTCTGCACCGCCTGTGCTACTGCTGAAGGGGCCAGGCCTGATGCTGGGGACAGGCATGATTGTGGGGCCAGGCCTGATGCTGGGGACAAGCCTGCTGCCCTCACAGTGGCCTCCATACAGGCCTGGCCCGGCCTCAAGCCAAGTGCCCCCCAACCATTCCCTCACTCCCCTGCATTCAGATTTCATCTTCTCTGGGGCCTGCAGTCTGTGTCGGGTTTTCCCCACTGAGGCCATGCTAAATTTTCTTCCCCTTTCCTTTTTTTCACATGCTTATAACTCATGCTTTGTCCACAGGAAACTTTGCCTTATAAAAACACACTGAGTGGACTAGTTTTCCTAGTTTAGGGCTTAGGCTGATGGAATCCATCACACCTGATGATATCACGGAGCATTTAAACCTCTCTCTGCTTCTGCCCATGTCGCCTGACAGGAAATCTGCAATATCAGGTTCTGCAATAGCAGTTTATGACAAATGGCCGGTGACTGGCTCCGTGCAGGAATGCCCCTTGGGCCTCGGTCAGGATGCTCTCGGTGTTGTCGGCCACCAGTCCCCCTGAACCTCCCTTCCTCTCCTGGTCCTGCATGTGTGGACAGGGAGCAGCCCCCAGACATGGGTCTCCTGCAAGCAGCAAGAACCATTCAGGTCCCAGCTATGCTGTAGAGTGAAGATGATGGAGATGCTAGAGTGGAAATTTGGAGAGGGACAAAATCCCAGTGGGGCTTGCATCTGACCTATGCCCAAGGCGAGTAGCTTTTATTGGACAAAACAGCTAAATCACCTTACTCTCAACAAAGTCTTGAAAGAGGATTTAATCCTTACCACTGCCATGATACTCCTGTGTCACCAAACAACATTACTTCTCTAGGCGTCAGTTCCTTCCCCGTGGAATGAGGAATTTCATCTTCCTTCTCCCATCCTTTGCTTTTTTCTGTCTACTTACACTGCAAATTGCTTATGCAAGGGCTGTTTCCTATAGGGTGTGCATACAGTGCCTAGAAGTCAAAATGGGTATTTAGGACTGCTATAAAATGACAAATCCCAATAAAAATCCTGCTCATCCCCCAGGCTGCATCTACCAGGCAGCAGCATATGTGGTCAGTGCTTTGAGAGGTACTATTCTAATATTTCCTTGTATTCTCCATCTCTCTGACCCCTGTGTGCTGTCAGACATACAGGCTACAGCAAGTCTCCCTCATTACTAGCTGCTGGCAAGTACTCAATCAGTCACCAGCTACTTCTGAAGCATGCCAGACACGTAGTGGAATATGTGCTCCTCTCAACCCATCTGCACAACAGGCTACAGATGCCAGCTGCTTTGCTTGGAATGACATGGAAGACAGAGAAAGAAGGGAAAAGGACAAAACAGTAACTGTGAACCATGTTCTCCACACTTTTTAAAATTCATTTCCCTCTTGCCTGAATAATCTTGTCATGTTGTTTCCTAAATTCTTCTCTCCTTACCATGTTTCCATTGTCTATTTAGGCTATAAAGTTAATAAGTGTAGTGAGTTTTCATTCCATGACAACAAAGTATGAGATGTTCTTAAAATATCTCTATACTACTGGTCTTTCAATATACAGAACTTTTATTCAACATGTCCCCTACTTGAATATTCAGTTAATTTAAATACACCATCAGGAGACATCAGTTCTGAGAAGCCTTTCTTCACAAAGAGGATTGGTTTTGCTTGGGAACATTTCTGATTCACAAAAGGGTAAGATACAAAAGAGAACTGAGGATAATAAGCCTAACCTTGTTCTCTTTTATACTTTCCCAAGGCTACTCTGGTTGACTGTGATGAGCATATTCCTGGTTGATGCTGGCCAGCAGCTGAAAAGGAAATTGGGTAGTCTGAAATGAAGATGAAGCTGATCTACAGCAGGTAAACAAGAAAATGCCAGTGTCAAGTTCTGAGGCATGGTGGTATGGCAAACTTGTATACAAGTCTATCAAGTAAGTAGTTGCTCATCAGGGAAAAAAAAAAAAAAAGTATACAAGGGGAAATTATGTCACTATGACTTTTGAGCAAGATCATATTTTCTACCAGCATTTTAGGAAGAAAATCAGCTTCTTAACATTTTCATCCTTCTGGTGCAAGTCTACAGGCAAATCCTTTTATTTTAGAATAAATATAGCTAGATATGGTTTCATCCACAAAGGCACATGAACATGGCTGTATTGCCTGAATAAATTCCCATTCAATGTGATTGAAATGGCAATACAATAAATAAATAAATAAATAAATCCATTGGAGGAGTTAGGCATAGGAAAAAAGAGCAAAGAGATCCTCACTGTGTGCAACTTTTCCTTTTGAAAACAAAATGAATAAAAGCAAGCAAAGGTTAATCATTCCAGGTGATTGGTGAAGGCGAGAAGTCATCCTAGGAGCTTCATTTTTGTAGCACACAAACTTTTGTGAAATTCTGAATTCAGTCAGCATCTACTACATCAAGCTCCCCAGCTTATCTGGGAGCCCTACCGACCTCTCTGCCTGTGTAATGAATAAATAAGACTGTGAACAGCAGAAGCCCCATTTCTTCTGGGTGAAGTCTGCACAGACAAACCAGATGAATGAAACCATTTTCAATTCACAACTCTTATTAATTTGGTGACAGAGGGGGAGAACACAAGCCTGGTGGGAACAATGGGCTAATTGGATAAAAAGCATGTGAAAACACTATACCTATAATGTACCTTGTTAGCATATGCAAATGAGATAATTATATGGGCTGATAACAGTTAGGCACAGTAATACACAGTCCGTGTGAACTGTCCACAAATACTTCTGAGATCAAGAAATGAAAGTAAATTCTTTAAACATCCTAATTGGTTGCCAAAAGGAAATTCATTCCAGCTAGAACGTTATTCAGTGTAAAGCAATGTAACTCATTTGATCTCAATGAAGATCAAAAAAAGACAACCATATCCAGACAATCTTGGATTAAGGTGCTTTGTTTGTATATATTTACTACATAAAGTTGTTATGCAAAAACAACCTAAATGAGATGAAGGCTCTGAAATCATTCATTACTATTTCTCATGTGTTATTAGTAAGCTCAACAGTGTCCTGTTTGTGCAAGGAGCCTCTAGATCTTCCTAAAATCTGGGCTTGCATACAGGACTTGTACAAGTTTAAGTGGATAGTCAGACATTTCTTATTCCCTCAATTGCTCTTAGTGATTTTGCACTTCAAATGCTTTTTGCTTACATAAATTTAGGCCAGCTTCTCACCTCTCATACTATTAATGTACCTCAGAGACATTTTGTAGGGAATTATTCAGGTAGACAACATTTTTTCTACTTGATTTGCTATGAAATGACAAGCACTGTTAAACCAAAGGTTAATCATTGATTAAGTTTAATGACACTAAAAGAAACAGGTCATGTGAGAAAGCAATTGCACTTTCATTTTTGCTGTCACAGGTCATTTATAGCTTTTGATTCAAATTCCACCCCACGCAAAGAGTTGCTAACAACATCCTACTTCAAATTCTAATGTACTACAACTGCAGAGCAAGCATGTGAGCTGGCAGTAATCAGGCCATTTGTAAAGCACACACAGATTCTTTCATTCATCCTGGCCATTAAACTGTTTGAAAAGATTATTTTATTGTTCTGCATTAAGAGGCAGTGCTTTTGACAACTTGTTTAACAGAGAAGTGCTCCCTTCTACTTGCACACAAGACTGTTCTGTCATTTTGGTGCATTTAAGAACCTCAATTTCATTGTCACCTGCAGTTCTTCCCACCTTGCTATGGACTCAAAAAAAAAAAAAAAAAAAAAAAAAAAAAAAAAAAAAGAGAAGAGGAAACAAGCTCAAAAAGAGAATATTGATTTTCCCTGTTACCAATACCCTTGTGCCCCAAAATATGTGTGGAGCTGAAAAGTCAATAATTTTCTGTGAATCTTTCAAGGACAGCTACATCAGAAGGGAGATGCTTTTACCAGTAATAGAGCTCACTTCTGGTCTCATCGTCCTTTGTATCACAGTGTTTCCATTTGGTTCCAGGACATGGCTCTTCCTTTACACCAGCATCAAGCTGATCAGAATCAAATCTTCCACCTGCTGAGGGACAGTTCATGGTGATTGTTAATCCAATATGCATCTATGCTTTGGCCTACTAGCCAAAATAATTAGTCCTCTAACAAAGAAAGGGCCCTTTGAAAAGTTGGATGTGGGCAGGAAATAAGCAATAGAGGTAGATCGTGAGGCTTATAAGGCTATATAAAGCTTTCTTTTCTTCCTTTTCATCTATGTAATATGAAAAAGAAGGACCCGTGTCAGGACCCACATATTTTATGCACAAATGTTAAATTTCAAAACCGACCTAATTTAAAATAGCAGACATAAAGTCAGCAATATTAGCGTGCATGATAAAAACACTTCATAAAAGTCAGGGTTTCTGTTGCAAAGAGCATCTGTAGGCAAAGAGGAGCTGTGCTTTGAAAAAACTAATGGTGGGACAAAAGAGATGAGGTTGCTGTTATGTGTAAACTATACCGGAACTCAAGGATGAGTCCAGCTTTTTGGAACAAGACCATTGAACAGATGCAAAGCTCCTGAGAAGAGCTTGTCGTTGAAGCATAGCAATAAATTTGATGAAAATGGGCTGTTGGTATAGATTTATTCCAGCGTATCACCGAAATTGGCATAAAGAAATCTGCTTTAAAGTGATAGTACAACTGATTCAACAAAAGGAATGCCTCAAAGCAATAAGATATTTCCTTCTCAAAGAGTGCAGCAAACATTATTCAAGCACATAAAACAAGAAGAGTGCTCTAATTCTGGTATATTGGCATGATTTTTCCCTTTAAACTTAATTCAGTAACGATCATTAAAAAAGTCTGCATTAAATATTCTCATTTTCAGTGCTGCAGTGCTGGAGCATTGCCACAGCCTTTTTGAAGAGCCACTCCACATTCAAATCTATTTTCACCCTTTCATCCCAATTCTATATTGTTATTGCCGACCAGTGAAGTTGCCTTTGAAAACATACAAAGTAGGTGATTTTTCAATTGTGTAAAGCCATGTTTGGCTTTCGGCATTTATGTTCATGGGAATAGCCTTTCCAAAAGCCTGGTCCAAAGCATAGTGAAGTCAATGGAAAAACTCCAGGTGACTTCACTGGGCCTTGGATCGAGCCCAAACTCTGGAGCCTCTAAGTCTGGAAGTTTCAACCGGGCACAGAGTTAGCCCTAATTGTTCAAAAACAGAATAAGAATTTTGCAAGGTCAACCTCCTCCACACACGCTGCGTCTGATTTTACAATGAGTCTCCTAGAAGGCTGTAGGCATTCAGCACCTTGCAAAATGAAGTCCCATCTCAGGATAAAACTTCTTATGAGTAGATGTGCAGTGGATCCATCATGTTGTCTCATTCCTTCTCTGCCAGAACGCATCCCGCTGTGCCGTTTAGTCATCTTTAGCCACAGGTTGTGGTCACAGCTTATCTGCTGAAATTAGAAAGCTGCATGGAAATTCACTTCTAGGAGACCATTCCCACCAGGAACCGGCTAAGAAAAATAAATAAATAAAACAAAAATACAAAAATTTAAATTAAAAGTGTGATCTGATCTCCTAAACAATTCTTTACCCATAAAGTTCCCACCCAAGGAACCAGTTACATTCGTGTTTCAAGGAACTATATTGTTTAAAGAAACTGTAAATGTCACACAGTTAAAAGAGAAAGAAGCAGCTAGATTTAGTTGAACAATCGGCTAATAACTCAGTCAACAATATTCTTATCCTAGGTAGTAGTTATCAGCTTAGACAGCTGTTACAATCTTTCACTGTAATACTTAAAAGGCAAACCACCAAATTCAATACCATATTGTTTGTGTAGTAGTGTTTGTTTAAAGGTAAATCACTCATAAAAGTGTAATTTCCTGCTGATACATAATGGCGGACAGTGACAGGAAGCTGGTCCGAGCCGACTGAAACCCTGAGATATGCAACTCCCGATCGCCGGCAGTACTTTACCCCTGCTTTAAAATGATTGTGTTTTTACACCCAGTCACACCTAAATTAGCACCAGCATATTAGGCCTACTTGCGGATGCCTGTTTTCATTTGTACAACAGCATAAGATAAGAAAAAGTGCTACAATCGGCACAATGAAGTCATGTTTCTCCAAATAAAGATTCCCTTCCTGCCAAGAGACCCTGCTGGGTAAAATTCCTTTCCTAGTCTGCTTTTCTTACTGATATCTTACAGAATCATACTTACATTTTAGGTTTCCTTCTGCTTGCATTCTCTGCCTCCTAGGATTTCATCATTTTAGGAACTGTTAATTGAAGTTCCCAAACTCACAGTATTTCATTCACTGGTTTCTGGGCATCAGCAATATAAAGAGAGATCAACTGTTGGAAGAGTTACTCTATACTGATGTCAGTATGAACAAGAACCAAACTAACCTGTAGGCACATACTAACTCTTGTCTCAATGGCCCCTTACCCTATACAGGGGCTGGCAGTATGAAATTGATGGGGATGCTGCCAGGGATTAGTCCCTGCACACTGACTGCACCAGAATGGGAGGAAATGTGCCCTGAGAGGAATCACCTGTTGTTCCCATCTTGGTCCTCTGAGTGCAATGCCTTTTGCCCGTCTTCTTCTTCCTAAATCTCAGCTTGCTGAGAGCCAGCACTCTGAGGGATATTGTTTAGATGATAGTCAATGGAAAGAGATGCGGAAGACAATTGACTCTGCTCTCTCTGTACCTTTTTTTGGGTGGAATGAATCAGCATCCATCTCTCAGATAGCCCCAGTGCCCATACAGGTGCATATGTATTTTACCTTCTTTCATTTTCCTAAGGAGTTATAATGAGAGACCATCAACATGCTTCAGCCTGGTGCCAGAGCACTCTCCATGCACCATAAGAGCTCCCTGCATAAAATCTTACAGCCTACATCCCAAATATACGCAGAGCAGGGAGGAAAGGATTTGCACTGTGGCTCTCGCCCTTTCTCTGCCAAGAACCTACTTGCTCAACCAGGAGATGGTTAACATTAAGCCAGGAGGTTAAGAAAGGAAGAACTACTTGCATCCTCTGTTATCTGAAGAGTCAGACCCAGGCAGAGCTGGACCTAAGCCACAGTGCTCAGAGGAAGTTTTGATGTGCTAAATTTAAAATCATAAAACATTAATAGAAGACAAAATTGGAAATCAGTTTCATCTTCATCTATCTGCCAAGCGCTGATTTCTCAGCAGAAAAGCAGATAGCTCAGGGAAATTCTCCCATCTATCTCCATTAGGGTTTGAGGTTATCAGCTTTTTCCTGTAACATACAAAAGAATTACCTTTAATTATCTCAGTTTACACCTACACTACCCAGCCTTGGAAACTTGCTTTAGGATCTGAGAATCTAGTTGTCTTCTCAAGTGTCTTATGAATCATCATCAGCAATGAACACATCAAGGTCCTTCAGCTCAGATGGGCTGTCTCTTGCCATAACTGAGGCCAATACCTAGTCCTGAAGATGGAGCTCCATTGAACAAGCCATTCCTCATGCACAGTCCCCATCCATTTTTGTTCAGCCATCACTGGTCCTAAGCTATCACAGCACTGAGTGGAACAAGAGCAACAAACTGCCCTGCCTTCCCATGTCAACAAATGCATCCCAAATTATGACTTAGGTAGGTCTAGGAAGATCTACTTGCCTAAAAGTACTTTTTTATTATTTTTTTTTCTTTTTTTTTTAAGACAAATGCTGTTAGGAACATGAGTTTCCAGTGTTGTGTGAGCTGCTCTCATTCCCTGAAGTTCATGTTGTTAGAAGCGAAGGGGGATTCGTTTCCTGATAAGCTGGATGAAATCCTTTTGCAGGTTGTATAGTTAACAACTAAATATAGCATTTGTCAATGCTTTTCTTGCCCAGAGGAAGAGAAGATTGTCTATTGGTTTCCTCTTCATTACATGGTTGCTAAAATAAAACATCTTTGTTTAATTGAATGCCTCTGCAGTCTCAGTCAGGTGCAACTCCTATTTCTTCAAACAAATGGATAACAAAGGAAACATGCAACTGCCACATAACCTTGTCACTCGCTTTGAGGAGAGGAAGAGCTACAAGCCAGTCATACACTTCCCTCAGTGCTTCAAGGACAGAGGGAACAGCTGTCAGTCTGGGGGCAGCAGGGCGGAGGAGGATCACACCCTGTATAAAAGCAGAACAGGAACTGGAGCTAAGCTGCACTCAGTCGGGGAATGGGCTGGAAATGAGTGCAAGGGACGTTCCCCTTGGTACCGTGGCAATTCTTGCTGGTGGGCCATCAGGTTTCTGTTATGGCAAGTGACTTCATTGAGGAAGTTCTTTTGAAACCAAGTGAGATATTATAATGAGCCTAGTGTGAGTGAAGACACCGTAATTTGGCATCACTTGTACAAATGGATATCTTTGATGTATGAGGATCAAGTTACCAATCTGAGTTAAGGATTGAATAAGTGTCTCTCCTTTCAATAAATATTACTTTGTATTATTTGGGCTGTAAAGCTGACTGAGAACAAGATCTGTTTGTGTTAGACCTGTTGCATACCCACAGAGGCAGACCCTCCAGACCTGCATTTGATATTGGTGACAAGTATATTGTGTCACAAGGGTAACAAAAACAGAAAGGAAAGGAAGAAATTAGGTGGTCAGAAATCACACAAGATGTTAGTGGAAGTGCCTGAATGCCAGTTTTAGAAAGCTAATGATAAATGATAGGAATACTGGGAAATAATTAAGGAAATCTTCCAGGAGCTCACTGCTTAGCTGATGATAAAATTCAGGCTTTTGGAACACCACTCTGTTATTCATAACAAAAGAACTCAGAATAACAGTCCATGAATAACACCCCTTGATCTACGGCTCTGTGCTCTATCCTCTGAAAAAACATATGAATCTCAGGCTTGTCTTTTCTAAATTCATCAGGTCTGATTTCACTTGTCAGAAACTACCAAGTTCTACCAGAGTGGGATTCAGCAGAGAGAGAAAGAAAAAAAAAAAAGTCACCTGTCTTGATGTTGCAGTGAGAGTCAGCATGCATTGCTCTTGTAGAACGTTTGCTATCAAGTAAACTACTCCCACACAAACACGAATCCATCCCCTTTTCTCTCTCTCCATATCTAACGTGCTCCTCATGCTGAACGCTGGCTGTGGTCGCTCATGCATTCACTTCTCCTCGGGCCTGAATGCCTTCTCCTGCGGTAGAAAAGTAAGTCTGGGCAATGACTGCAATTCCCAGATTTGTAATCCTACAAGTTTTAAGGCCAGAGAAGCTGTCATGATCTCGTGATTGTATAGTCTGACCTCTGGTGTAACCCAGGGCAGAGAAATTCACGCAGAAGCTCCTGCACAGTGCTGTGGTCTCAATTTGTGGTTGGTGGCGGTTTAGAAACTACAGCTTGCTGCAGTCTCCTGATGACGGAGAATCACCACATCCCTGGTCAGGTATTGCAGTGGTTTGCTCACTCTGAGTCACCATAACGCAAATGCTGTTGAGCCTCACAGGCCTCCTATGGTTACAATACATTTTGCAGTATCTCTTTCAGAACAACACAAATAAAAATCTCCTATTGCGTCTATTGCTCAGTCTAAAGCATCCAACAGAAGTGAGAGCTGGTGCTCCGGATATACACAAATTGTCTATAAAGTGTCTGATGAGAGGAAAAGCTACTTTCTACCTACGTCACTAATTTACAAGCTGGTGTATTATCTGACCCAGACATTGTTTTTTAAACCTCTCTTGGCCTTAGAGAGAAGGCCTGGCTTTGCCAAGAGGCTCCTAAGGACATTGAAACTGAATTTCTCTTCCTATTTGAAAACATCTCTCGTTAAAACACCCTTTAAGGGAAATCACAAACGCAGGAAACAGCAGTTACAGTGAATCGTGTTTGTCCGAATAGAAGGAATGTGATGATATCATTTTGGAATGTGCTTTCTTTCTCAGGTTTTTGTTTTGGTGGCAGGAATGTCATTTTCTTAAAAAGTAAAGCACATTCTTGGCCATTCTCTCCCTCTCAACCCCCCCCCCCCCTTCCAAATTTTGCCTACAAATCAATATTCCCATCTCCTGCCATGTGTTTTTCCCAAATTGTCACATACTGTTCTCATGTTACCAGTACAACCATCTGATGTCAGGCATCCCAACAAGCAATTATAAAAAGTCATTTACTATTACCTAGAGAGCTTATTTCTATACATAAAAGTTTCAAGATGTTCTTTGCTATTTTAACATGAAGGTGTCATTTTTTGCATTTGGGATAGAGGATTTGACCATTAAAAAACATGTCCATTTCCATCATGCCATTGCAAAACCCCGGCTGAGACTTTGGCCCTCTGAAATGAACTGTAAATACCTCAGATGGTCCATTTTCAGAGTAACCCAAAGGCATCTGGTGCCCCTTTCTCCATGATTCTGACTGGGCACCTCTCTTACAGCTCCGCCTGAAAGTGCCCATTTACCAGAGGACGTATCCCCAAAGCCAGATAACATTCCTCTGTGTTGATGAAAACATGGAGATCTTTGCCATGGTTTTTCTGTGAACCATATTTTTTTCCCCCATTCTGACCTAATCCATGTCCTATGCACTTCTGTTCCATCATGCTTTTATGTTTCTACTTCTGGTTGTTGACCTGATCAGGATAGAAATGAATTCAGTGTCCCATTGAGGAAACAGTACAGGGAAAGCTCTGTGTGGTTGGAAGATTCCCTTATCCGCACGGGAAAGATGTGTGTGGCTTCCCCAAAAGACAAGGCTGGTGCCCCAGGAGCTTGTCCTGCAGCAGTCTGGGACCTCTTCAAATGGAAAGTGGATCCCTGCTGGTTGGAGGGACAAAATGAGCTGCTTGTCCACCCTAGCAGCCAGATTCAGTGTTTAATTTTTGATGTAGAGTAGGGTAATGTGTAATAAAATAGTGAGTTACAAAAATCGCACCAATAACAATTTATGAAGTGTGTGCTTCAGCAGTGAACATCCAGTACACAGTAGAAGAGTGGCGCTGCAAATAGAGGAGTCAAGTGAAATGTAAAAATATTGACTCCTGTGCCAATAAAAGCCAACCCCAGAATGCTGACTCTAAAAATTGCATTATCCTAATACATCTCGTGTCTCAGAGATGATGTGGTGTGTTTCCTAGGTCTTTATTTCTCAGAGATCATTAACATTAACAGGTGTCAAACTGCAATTTCTGACCAGGATCATCGTGTGTATAATAATGAGCTCAGCACTACTGAAACCCAATTCATTGTCCTTGCTCTTCAATGTTCCATCTGATCTCCAAGGTTGCTTACAATGAATGTTACTGCATTATTTATTTATTTATTTATTTTAATTCTAAAAGTCTTTTCTTTCACTAAGCAATGTTTAACAGAATGCTAAGGATCTGTAATTGGACAAAGAATCAAAATTATCCAAAACAATCAAGGACACTTAAAGATCAAACATTGACTTTACACTAGCAGAGCTGTCGCTCCAGAAGAATTAAGTCTGGCTGGGCAGATGTAATACTGCAAGCATCAGTTAATGTATTTTCTTATGTTTTTTATACTGGCTACAAAATGATTATGCAAAACCAGAGGCTTCCTACTGACTTAATTCAGGATTGTGTGTGGGTGTAAGGGTGTGCCTTCGCTGGAGCAGTTTACATGACAGGGGCCAGAAACCCAATTCAACACGTCTCTGTATTCTTTAACAATTAGATAAACCAGTAATAAGTTCATAATTGCAATTCCACAAGGTAATTTCATGTGCCTGGGAGATGACAATATGCATGCAATTAAAAGAAGAAAGCTTTTCATCCCTGCAAAGTACATTACTGAATACTCCGTCTTCTATTTGCAGCATGCAAGCAGAAGGGAGGGCAGGGGTCACCCTGAGCACGGTGGAGGTACCAAGAGGGGAAGCGAGAATCCTTCTCGAAGCTGTAAATTCACTCAGCTCAGTTCAACAGAAAATATGGAAACTCAGCTCCCTGACATGCTTGCTCTTCTTACCAAGTTTCAGCTTTTTGGTCGTGTGCAAGAGGAAATATCTTGGGATAAGGCTCTTAGGTCTAGTACAACAAATAGGGTATAAAAATCCCTTTATCCTGACCATCTTTTAAATTAAAAAAGCAGCTCAATTTCTGAATTATTACATTTAAGCTGTCTTTCAACTTTCCTTTTTCCCCCGACAGCCTTAAATCTCTTTGTGGGTGGAGATCTAATGTCGGCACATGCAATTCTATACTTTAATCATTTTTTAACTACAAGATCAAAGCAAATCGGTTTTTATTACTCCAGTGTCCAATACTTCATAACTTAACTATTGCATGCCAGGCAACAGGTCTTCTCAATAAGCTGCATTAAAACAAATCTTTCCAGATGCATCTGCTTTCCACCAAGAGATGTATTAGAGGAAAAAAAAAATAATATTTTAGTAATCTTCAGGTATGTAAATTAGTAGCAGTACAAATGAAATATAACAACCTTGTTCCTGCAATGACTCTGGGGCTGTGTGAGCAGTGCACTGTCCAAGAAGAAACCCACTGGCAGACCTCGTTAGCATCTTCACCTCATTTTCATTTCTAACACTTTCCTTCACTTTCCCTACTCCCACACAGGAACACAGAAAAATTAATACCTGGCCCTTAGCCAGGCTGCTTGGGTGAACGGTCCCCTGCAGTGTGACTCCTCTGGCCACAGCACAGGAATGATGGCATCTTTTCCCACCCTGATGTCTATCCATCCCTAAAAATGCCTGAATCCTGTCTGTGTTACTGGTCTCACCACGATAATTCCTCCCATGCGTTCGCCAGTGCCTCAATCTCATGGGTGGGTATGAGGGGAATAAGGTTTTCTGGGAGAACCTCATACTGCCTTTGGTGACACTGCTGGCTTCAAGTTTGGGACATTTTGATTACTCCTTTGTGCTTCTGGAGAGAAGATCTCACTTAACATACCACCTGACTCACCAACGTGCTCCCTGCTGCTCACAGGGACGTGACTCAACCTTGCTCAGCAGCCCAGGGAAATTTCAGCAGCATCTCACTGTGACCAGGGTTTAAGCTCGCATGCAAACCCCTGCAGACCCACAGCTGTGCCACTTGCCATTTGGCTGCGCTAGACATGGATTCGCCGGGCTGCACTTCCAGGCGAGCAGGCGCAAGGCTCGCGCTTTGTTGTTGGGTTGAAACCCTCCCAAATACTTCTCTGTCACAAGCCGTTCCAATTAAGAAGGCATGCAATAATGCCCCTAATTACATTTTTCTTTGATGAGAGATCTAGGCTATTTTTTTTTTTATTATTTTATTTTAAATGCATGTTGTATAGGGTTAGGAGAACCTTCATTTCAATTCTTTGCATACCTTGGCACCGGCCTTGTCTCCGCCCGACGGCGGGCTCGGGGCCCTGCAGAGGCACGTGCAGCTCCTCTGCTCTGGCAATTCAGGGTTTTGGGTGCCAGCGGCTGGCAGAGTGACCCGGTTTTGGGTTCTGCTGACTCACCCCTGTGCTAAGTCCACCAGCATTGCCTGCTCCAACACGAGAGGGAGAAAGACCCTTGGCTCTCAGGGAGCTTTGGTGGAAGGGTCTTGCTGCAGAAACCCTCTCTCAGTGCTGTCAGGTTCAAGCCAGCGCTGAGCAGGAGATTTATATTTTGTTGATTACAATGGTAATAAGCCACAAACACAAATTCAAAGAGTAAGATTCAACCAAACCCATGTTCTCTTTGAGCAAGATAAAATCTCTGCCTTTTACACGCCTATCTATTGATGTGTTCCTGGATAAAATGTGTAATTTTAATTAACTGAAAGTACCTGCCTTTTATATTGAACTTGGTGCTAAAAACAAAGAAAATCATACAGCAAAAACGCCACGCTGGCTGGCTGAGTGCAAGAGAGATCTTTCTTTTGTGCTGAGAAATTGGTATGTGCACTGGTTTCCTCTCGATCAATACACATTAGTGTGCAACTGATGACTACAGAAATACCCATATCACTTTGCTAATCTTCTTGCTAAGCATTTATATGTTCAGCTCCTCAGATGCAAGTTCCTCAGATGAATTTCTATTAGTGGAACAGCTATGGGGAATACAGTTATTGCTAAAGTAAGGAAAAAAAAAAAGAAAAAAAAGAAAAAAAGAAGAAAACCTAAAAACAAATGCATCCATACAGAACTGGAGTTAAGCACAAGGACATCAGATTCTTTGCTGTAACTGTTTAATGCTGTTCTAGTACAACATATCTGTCTCTATTACTTAAACTGTTGTGGCAAAACCATCTCCATTTAACACACATGTATGTAAGTATGGATGGAGGTGTAGGTATATTTACATATATTTAAAGAATGCTGTGCTTTTGATGGATCTTTTAGGATTATTTGGTCAGCACAGATCCTTTGATAATACTGGAGAAGAATTTTAGGTCAGGAATTTACAGTTACACTGAACCAAAACCCTGAGCCAATGGGTATTTCATTAGAGCTAACTTCTCATCTCTATCCAGACCCAGGTCTCAAACTCCCCTTCCTGGATATCCTCTGTTGTCTCTGCCCAAGGGTTTTGCCATCTCACTCTTTCTTTTGACACCACCCTGTTGTTTGGCTACCGGGACGCATTGTTTCTCTAACTAGATCAAGGATTTTGCCAAGTCCTGTTGCTTCCACTTCTGTAGCATATTTCGAATTCCTCCAGCCCTCTCTATCTCAAAATTCTTGGCCCTGCACAACTGTTTTATTTTGGCTGCTAGAAGCCCACAGTAACCTAACCAGATTTTGGCTGGCAACACAGATCTTTGTAACCATGTCTGTTTTTCCCTGGGCACATCTTTGTTTACCAAGTCTGGTGGTGGTGGAACCAGTACAGTAAAACTCAGTATACACAGACACAGAGGAAAATCCATGGCTGAGTCCTTAACACAGATAAAAGTGCCACAAAATAGAGCTGAGGACATGGCTCAGCCTAGGTCTCTGTTTTCAATTTTTTTTTTTTTTTTTTTTTTTTTTTGTGGATACCGGTATCTGTCAACTAACTACAGCCTCTTTTTAGTGTTTCCATAATGTAAGCATACGATGCGCTATTTTAATTTTTCATGCCCAGTTTGCACACAGGTGAATGCCCACAAGCAACTGTCTCTGGGTAATGGCAAACACGATGCAGAGACTCTCGGATCCTCTGATTGAATTAGGCTGTTGCGGCTAATAATGTCTGTTAATTACATCAGAGGATCACTAGCTTAATGTACACCGGTGGATAAATGTAGATGCTGATATTGGTGATGGCAGTGATAAAAATGTAACAGTACGAACCCACTCTCTTCTGCTGCAAATCACTTCCTCCTCTATAAACTTTCTCAGGGTTTTCAGTAAAATTCAGCTTCAATTTTTGTAGCAGACCCTTAAGCAAAGCTCAGATTAGATTTATCCTATAACCATTTGTATCAGTATTATCTTCCTCCCCTGGCAGATTAGCCAGAGCACTAACTACAGCAGTTTTCCTATACACAAAATACACAAGATCGCTTTCAGGATTGCCTCAGTGGTTTACTAAAAGACAAAGTTCATCTTTTTCTTTAAGCTTTTTATAAAACTCATTTTGGCTGAACTCAGAAAATGTGACTATACAATGGGAAAGGGCAGGCCCTCCTATTTCTTTTTTTTTTTTCCTTTTTTTTTTTTTTTGTATGAACACAATGGCAGGATAAGGGAGGCACCGCGCATTGCGAGGAATACACTTTAATCAAGTTGCTCAGCACCAAATATTCGTCTTCTGCCACTCTAGATGCCAATGTTTGTTTTCTGTCTGGGAGAAGGAACAGACAACACTTTTCATTTTAATAAAAATCTTTCAGAACGAAGCAAACAGAATTTGGAGGATCTGCTTCTTTCCTTGGTTTGCAAGTGACTTAGGAGGTAAAGATGACTGCAGCCTCTCCCCTTACAGCCTGGCTGGAGGAGGTTTAACGCTTTCCTGCTCAGTTTGCGAGCTGAGACACAGGAGATCAATTGCGATAGTGTTTAATCCGACTCTTCCCTCCTTCAACAACATCACCATTACTATCATATACAGCTTGGCTTGAGTGGGAGCTGCAAAATGTGCTGCTATGACTAAAACTGCAGTCAGGAGGGTGGAAATCTAGTTTTATTAAGCACATGTAGGCACTTCCTAAAATTATGAGTGCAGCTAAAATCAGGACTTCATCTTTAGTCTCACAACAGTCCCGTTCTATGATATAACAGCATCCAGCACTGCCAGTTTTAAGGACATAATCACAAGCCTTCTGAGGGGTTTCTTTAAAATTCCCAGCTCCTACAGCGCTGGACATGTAAGTATATCCAGGCAAGAAAACATAATCATAAGAAAGACTCATCTTTCACCTAAATAATTCATTTCCAGCCTCCAAGTTTGCACAGGAAAACATAAAAGCCTTAAAGACTCGGTGCAGTAAAACCGAAATGCTTATTTATTTATTTTGAACTCTCATTACATCATGGCCAGTCTCCAGGACTTTGGGGCTTGAGCATTACATTTTTTATATTGTGGGCTGACAGCACTTGAGCACTACAAGCATCTCATCCTGTCTGCACGTAGCATCTGATAACAGCAGACCGACTTTATTATCTGTGACAAGGTAGAAATAACGGCCTGAAGACTCCTATTTTGTTCGTGGATTCTTCTCCTCTGAAGCCAGATCTCCTGCCCTTTTCTTTCAGCAGCAATTAATGCCCCAAAACCAAGGGAAGAAGAGGTAAGAGGAAGGGTGAAGAGGCAGAAACATGAAACCTATGTCCTCCATCCCTAACATTGTGCCCCTTGGAGTACCCGAGGAGCAGCCCTGTTGTCACTGAGTTGCCTTGCCTGACACAGGTAGCATCTCCCCATAAGGGTCAGTTAGGAAAAAAGAGGCACACACAGGTAATACTGCAATTTTTTGTAAGCAGGAAATGGGGCCTGCTCTTCTGTTTTACCTTTGCTGTCCGTTAGGGCAGTTCCCCTCCATGGGCTCTGTCTGTTCTGGCACCAGCTGCCTACCTGGTTTAGCCATCAGGTGCAACCAGGTCTGCACATTCACTTGGGAGAGGTTTCACTCCCGAGCAGGTTGTTATGGTCACAGGCATTTTCCTGTGCTGGAGGGGCTAGGAACGATGGTGCTTTCACATACTTTAGTCTCAGACCACCTCTGTTGACCACGGAATATGCATCTCCCTGAAACCACATCCCCTGTTCCCTGCTGACATCGGATATTCATCCAGATTTGAAGGTACAAGATGTAACTTAGCATGTACTTTTCCTCCCAGGCATTGTAAACCACCTTTCCTCTTGGGATTTTTTTTATTTATTTTTTACCATTTCAGAAGTGACACACAGAAGACTGCAAGGATTCATCTTCCCCTATCAAAATCAGCAGCACCGTGAGAGCAGAGAGTTGCCCAATGAGCTGAACTGGAGCTGGGCATGCAGCACTCCTGGAGACATGAACAAATGATTATTCTAGAGAGGTTCTGTAGAAATTGTGCTAAATCCCACCTCCAGGGAGGGACCAGAGACAAGAAACTGGGGCAAAGGCGTCACTGGCTGGTGACCAGAACTACAGCTTCCTGAAGACATCACAACACATAAAGAAGCCACTCTGTTTATCAGCTCTAACACCAGGTTTTCATTTAGATTGAAACAGTTGAAATCAAAAATCTCATCACTCATTAGACATGATGATCTCTTTTTCTGCTGTTGTGAGAAAATGTTTTCCTTCTACTCAGAACTTCCAAAGCAGTTTCTTTTAGCAGTCTGTTGTCCCTGCTTGGGAAGTACAGAAAGCAAGAGAAGAAACACAAATTCATAGATTGTAAATCTTTTTTGTTGTTGTTGTTCTTTTTTTTTTTTTCAGTCAGCTCTGTTATTGAGTCAGCTATCTGTGCGTACTGCCAAAGGAAGTAATGGGAGTTGTCTATATAAAACGGAGGGAGCACAAATCAGCAGGAGAGAAAATTGGGTTTCTCTTGAGCCACAGTCAAAAGCAAACCCATCGATGATGTAAAACAAAGCAGGGATTGCTGCAGACTTGCAGATTCCCTCACTGTAGAGATGCTGTCTATGTTGCATGACTGCTTTGCAGCTCTTTCTCCTTTAATCTAAATAGTATCAGCCTTCAGACTGCTTTTCAGCATGTCTGCTTGCAGACATTACTGCACTGATTCCCATCTGGTGCATGTTTTAAAAGTTTTCTTCACAACCTTAAGGATTAACTGCCCTTTTTATTATTATTTTTTATTTTTTTAACAGAAATTTAGATTGTGAAGCTCACTGAAGAAAACAATCATTGCTAAGAAGTACCAAATCTCTTGCAAACTCTCCCTGCTCGTTGGGCATTCAAAGACCTACCAGCAGCTGTTAATGTAACGTTATGGGTGTTTAGCAGGACTTCCTGTATCTAATGAACATAGCTTTTTCAGCGAGGAGACAAAGTGCAACGCTGTCCCAGGAAAATCAAAACGATGTAACATTCAGTCAGGAATGCACTTACTACACGGCCTGGAATCATGAATTCATCTCATGCTTCTCTAACAAAGATCTCATCTGTAGTCCCAGGCACTGCAGGCACTGACATGGCTTCAGAAGGGATGGGGTTATCCTGCTCCCAAAAGGAACTGATTAGGAGAGATGTTCCACAAGCTATTTGATACAGGCAGCACAATCCAGAATGACATTTGTACAGTGAGTCAATAAAAAGGCAGTAATCTCCAATATTTTTACGTCCAAGAATGCTGACAGCATTGTATAACTGACAGTGAAAATTAAAGCTTTTTAAGCGCTCTGGATTTTAAGAGAAATTAGACGTGTAGGTGTTTTTAAAAAGTTGCTGTTTATTTCTCTATACCTAACTGTTCACAAGGATATGGGAAATAAAATATTAAGTTGTGAGGTGAGCTGGTGTGTGAAGTAGAGGTGGTGTATGAAACGAGGACGATGCAACACAGGCGACCTGTAAGAAAGGCTTTCGGCATCTTTTGCCAAATATCCAACTCGTGGAAATTGTGTGAGCAAGGGAGTGAAAACGTACAAGGAGTTTTGCTTCATCAATACTATAAAATAAACTGAAGTTGAAATGGGTGTTGCCCAATCCAATTGTCAAACATTGCTGCCGCAATACAAAGACAAATGTTTATTGGCTTAGCTTTGAAACTGCAGTAAATGCTCTTCTATTCAATTAGATAAACAAATACAGTACTGAGTATATAATAGGGTCCTTTCAAGTAAATTATGCTTCCTAACTCATGTGTAAAAGAAAAATGACTTTTAATGTTTATATTCCTGTAAAATAAGAAACCATCAAGGCTCTCCTTCTGTTATATTCCAAATACATAAAAAAGGAGGTCTAAATGATGTCCATTTTATGACAATGTGCCTTAAGGGGAAAAAAAAAAAAAAAGTCAATCTGACATTGCAGCTTTTCTTCTCACTGGTATGAGAGGGAGGAGAAAAAATTCTCCATTCCGTTCTCATTTACAGTAGCACAAATCCCCAGGAACTGCACTGACTTCAGTTGGTTATTTTGGATTTAGGGCAGACTGAGAGAGATTAGAATTTGGTCACACATGAATGAAGAACAGAACATCTACATTCACTGGAAATACGTTTTCCTTTCTTAGGTACACAGAAGAGCAATGCTGTCCTTAGCAATGACAGATTATGTGCTTTTGGTTTACCTAAGTAGTGAGAGAGATTTATCCAGTTACTGAGAGGAGCATCTCAGGGAAATAAGTACTTTGCCACTTTCTCCAGCAAGTGCTTCCATTTTATGTCCAGAAAGAGCCACATTCTCTGCAGGATCAGGGCGTTAGGCAAAGGCTAAGTGCATACATACAGCATTATGCATCCAGTGATGAGAACCACCTGTTTGTGAGTCTGTTCTATTGTTTCTGCCAACGATTGGCTCTCAGTCATGGCAATCTCTCATGCAGATATATTAGCATACATGGATTGTATATCTTTAAAATACCGAGTAGAAAACCGTAGTAGTTACTGTAGAACACTGTTGTTAAAACAACATGCAATTCCTGATCTTGATGAAGGAAGGCATTTTCTTCATACAGCATACCAGTTATGAGAATCTCAAATCTAATCTCAGCAAAAAGAAAGCAATACAGCAAATAGCTATAGATCTACAAGCAATAATATCCTCTGCACAGCATGAGCCAGCTTCGGGTCCCAAAGCCCCTGTGCCTTGCCTTAGCCAGCCAAGGTGCAGCATTGCCCTGCACAAGCAGGTAGCCAAACAAAGTGTCTCTTGACAGCTACCAACTTTTAATACATCCGCCTCTTCCCTTCTGCAGGATTTCTAATGAGGAGGCTGCAGGCAAGGAAGAGGCTTTAAGAGAAGGAGCACTGCAAAAGTAAGGTGAAAACAGACTGCTCTGGGAGATCAGCAGAGATTAGGGATGGATATCCTTGGGCTCAGTTCTGCTGCGAGCATGCTAATGCCCAAATCTCCACTTGAAATGCACTGGATACCTTCTCTGCAGCCTCTAAGGCCATAGTACAAAATAATAAATCCAGCAAGATGGTTCACAAATGGGAAAGGTGTTTTTTTTTTTATTCTTTTTTTGGGGGTACGTGGGGGTGGGTGCTGCTGAACTAGAACCAAAGACTTGCTATTGTCTAAATGCACACAACATTTATTAAAAAAAAACACTGCCAAGGTTTCAAAGTCAAGCACTCAAAAGTTAGGAAATGTCAATGCCAACAGCTTTGAGAGTCCAATTTAAGACGGCTAGGATTTCTTTTTTAGAACTTCAGTTCTTACAGAGCCCTTCATGTGATCAAAGAACCGGTCTCTAACTTTCCGGCAAGCTCTCAACAACAGATCAGCTCAGCTACTTCCAAGTTCGTTGCCAAACCACCTGAATGTAATCAGTCTGACCCCTGTTTTGCTTCCTGACTTTAACTCTCCAGCACTTAAATCCAGCTGCCCACCTCCTCCACTGCTGCAATGCTCCCAGACCCCTTCTCTACACTGCCTTTCACACACTCACACTCGGATGAAAGCTATGCTCCCTTGAATTAGGTTGTGCAGAGCTGAGCCTGCCCTTCCCCAGAGCCCTCCTCCAACTCACTTCTAACCACAAGAATCTCTCAAAAGCATTTCGGCTGTTTTGTTCCGTTTTGATACTGATGAGCACAATAAAGCTCTGGATTCCTAAGCACTGCTGCAATACAAATAAATATGAGAATATGATTGTACGCCTAATGAAGAAGAGGCAGGGAAATGGCCAGTTGTGACTCCTTACCATTCTCTCATAAATTACATAGATATTTATGTCTATATATGTCAGAATAAAAGCCAGCTACCTGCTCCCTACATCTGGTAGAAAAAAAATAATAAAATAATAACTCTCCAACTATATTTTTCTTTTGGAATGTCTCAATTTACCGAAGAGAAATGTTTCATACAGACAAGTATTCAATTAAATTCCTTCGGAAAACAGGCAGGCTTCCACTGGAGCTATGCCAGCCCCCGGCTTCTGAGCAGCCCAGCTGGTAGTCTCCTGAGGACCAGGGCTTCCAGCTCCCACAGCTTCAACAAATCTTGCTAGGCAAACTGCCTGAAGATTAAGGACCCTTGGGCTTTTAATGCCTGCAGTCCAAGGCAGGCTACCAGGCACAGTGTCACGGTGACTGGAGAGCTCCGAGATACCAGGGTCATGGCTGGAGCCACGGCCAACACTCAAGCATCCAACAGCTTGGGCTCCAGTCCTTTTCACAGACAATTTCCAGCTATTGGAACATCAAGGTTCCCGGAGAAATCAAAATACTTTTCTCCTTACAGCTCTATTGCATACATACGGGCCAAACAAAAGCAGATTCTTCTTACTCCTTTACCCGCCTTCAGCTGTTCCTTATTATGTTATGCTAGTCTTGTTTGTTCCTTTGTATAAATTAGTTTGTAGCTCTTTTGGGAAAGACACCATTTTTCTACCTGTATTTGCACAGTTTCTGGCATAATGAGACCCAGACTGTAGCTGTGCGTGGTACTGTAACACAAACAACAAGGTGTTATCATTTTCTTTTTTCCCTCATTAGAGAGGAGCTTATTGAAAAATCAAAGTCTTCTCTCTAATCATTCTCACTCTGCTAGCTGTAGGCAACATTTGTTGGATAGTAATTAAAATAATTAAAAAAGCATCTGATTTTTGCATGCATATTGTTTCTTATTTTTTCACAGGCTATGTGTTTGTTCTTCCCCCAGCTGAAAAGCTAGGAATCAGAATTTACTTCCCATGTTCTCACCTCCCTCTCTCTACTTTATACCATATTGCAACTTGTCATATTTTATTATGAATATCTTATGAACTGTCTTACTGACATATTAGTTACATATTTATGTTGAAGAGCTTTTTTTCCCCCACTATTTTTAGAGACCAATTTTACATGTCATGGTATCTGAATCTGTATTTATATAGAATACATGTCTTTTTTTTTTTTTTTTTTTTTTTTGACTGTATTTTGTACAAGAATTTTAATGACAATATGCACTGAAAAAATAAAAAAAGCTTCGTATCAGCCGTTCATTCCACTGGGAGGTGGATAAGTTCCAGCTGTTTTGGAAAATGACGCTGTTCTCCTTGACACAGGTGAGCTTTCCACTATGGCCACGAGACAGTACTTGACTTTGCAAAGTACAGACCAAGAAGGTCGTTTTCTCATTAAAAGAGACACATCTTGGTTTTCTGAAAGCAAACAGTAGCGAATGTAAGATCTAAGGAAGGCAAACTGAAATATTCCCCTAGCTCGGCGTGGTGCACACCAGCAATACCACACACCGTTCCTGTCTTGCTCCTGCATTCAGTCCTTATGAACCAAATTCTGCAAACCCATACAGGAATAATTACTCTGGGTTCTTCTGACCGGGGCTATTCATGTGATTAAAGCACCTCTGAACCAACTGATGGTAAATAAAATGGTTGGAACATACTGTTATGTACTGCAGCGCGGACCTCTGATTTTATATTTAGTAATGGAAATGTAAATTATTTAAAACAGCACCAACAAAAAAATAAGTCTCTCAGAAAAGTTACTACTAAAATAAAAACAAATTTCTCTAGGGCTCTATTTACAATGCCAGAACAATTGCATAAGCACGATTCCTGACTTTCATGAATGTAACCAGGGTGGTTATGCCCCAGAACTGAATAATAATTAAAAGCTAGATATTGGCAGCTTCAGGCTTGCTTTTCTGCAGGAGCCTAGGGGGTAAACTTCAGAAGGCAAACTTCAGAACAGCCACTTCATTATGGAAAGAACCAGCATCTGATCCCTGGAGAGGTGCTCACAACTAAGCTCTCTGTGGCAACGCAAAGATGGCCCACATGAAGAAGACAAGCTTTCGTGATGGCAGCCGGAAGGATCCCCAACGAGAAATTACAAATTATACTGGATTTTGGACATTTTTATCCACCTGTCACACTAAGTATTTACAGCCAAGGTGTCCAACCTCCCTGATACCATTATCTGATCTTAACAAAAACTGCATGCGGTCCAGGGAGCTGGGGAGGAGGGCGTTCTGGGAGTGGTTTCCAGGCAGAAGACAATGTCTCTGCGGGCATCCCAGCTGCCTGAGGCTGTATGGGGCTGAACTGGGCGTGCAACTGGGTCCTCGGCAGCCTCTGCTGGCTTTCTTCTGCCCAGTCACGGGCTCAGGCTATCTGTCACCCCGACATCAAAGCCTTTCTACTAAATACGTGCCATCTCCTTGGCACAGGACCTGCGTGCAACGGCTCACAAACCATAGATTTACCGTAGTTTACATTTCCTGACTTTTTCCTGTAACCACGAGAGCTGGAAATAATTTTTAAAAATGAGAGCTGAGAACTGCGAGTCAGCTGGCCTCTACTCGCTGAGGCTTTCATCCTTGCAGTATCTTAGTAACTACAGTACTCGCAGATATCAAAAGTAATATAAGATTATATATATGTAATGATACTCTGCAATATCTGGAGATAAAGAAAAGCTCTGGATGAGATGTTTTATTATTATTATTATTTATTTATTTATTATTATTATTTTGTTAAGCGATGGCCATGTCATGGTGCCTGGTAAGGACAGCCTGAACTTACTAGCACACACACACACTCACACACCAAAATCACTATGGGAAATGTGCCACCTAACTGGGCATGAAGGAGCCCAGCATCTCAGGCGCTTTGCTAAGCTCCAGCAGGAAGAGGGAAATACCACGAGGGACATTCCCCGGTGCACATGGCAAACAGTGGGGCTGCTGCCTGAACAGATGGGCTGGGGCAGGTGGTGAAGGACAACCCCAGCTCGCTGCACGCTGATCCCCAGGCACACAGGTGGAGAGGCTCCACGAGGTGTGCGTGGCTCCACGAGCTGCCACAGGTAGAGGGGACAGCAGCGCCAGCCCCATACAGGAAGCATTCCCTGTTCCGTCCCAAAGCAAACAGCAATAAAACAAACTGTTAATAAGGATGCAACCTGACCCTCTGCAAAGTACATGCCCAAGGTCTGTGTGTGTTTAAAGGGAAGGGAAGGACTGTGTCTGCAAAAACTTCAACCTCAAGGGGATTTTTTTTTTTTAAAAACAACAACAAAAAAAATTGTTTGGATATTTTGCTGGTAATAAAAGTTACTCACAATGTAACACAGAGCAAACATTGCTTTGAAGGAAAAAGAAGTCTGTTAAACAAAGAAGCTTACCCTGAGGAAAGAATTCCTTTTTAGCACTAATGTTAACATTTCATTTTTTATAAGAAATCCCAGTGAATCTTCCCTTAAGACTCTTTAGTTCCAGACAGGACACTTCTTTTTTCTTCTCTCTCTATTGACCTAATCTGCTGATCTTTCTTTCCAGGAAATAAATGAACTTGCACTCATGTCTTTGCACCTCTTTACCTGGCTGTTTGTCACACAGTCACACAAAATGTTCTCAGACCTGCTAAAGCCCATGCCCGTAAACCATCCATACTTTAGTAATTTACAATAGATCAGATCCAGGAAAACACTCGTTGCAACATTACATATGTTATTTAATAAGTGAGAAAACATTATATAGTACGGAAGCCACTTCTAAGGAAGATAAAGAAATATATTTGATGCAATGAAAAGCAACCTGTCATTCTGACACCTTCCTGGTTTTGGGGGGAGTCAAATTAACAGTAACTTAGGAAGGATGATGTGATGGCACAAGACAATCAGTCTGTGGAAGCATACCATCTGTACCTATTTTAATTAGGAGTCTAATGGTAAACGTGGGTAGTAATCTGCAAACAAACCGTGATAGCAAAGAGCAACCTAGGATGTAAGAAGTTTGGGAACTGATAATCTAGGCACAGTGTCAGAGAAAGGGAAATGATACTTTACAGGGTATTACTAATGGAAATCAAAAGATTTTGCAAGCAGTTAAACATCTGCCTCAACTTAAGCATCAGAGTCATCTCACTGAAAGTAATAGACACGAGCACAGCACTTGAACACCTTGGAATTATGAATGTCTATTTTCTCAAGCTTTTGGAGGAATGAAACCGCCAGTTTAAAACACAGACAAACATGCGGAGACGTCTAGTAACACACAACAGAGTAGTATGGAGATCTGCAAGGTGATAGTTATCTGAGGTAATAAATCCATATGGGGCAGCGCTCTGAGCAAACATGCCCACCCTCCCAATGTCCTTTGGAATCAAGTTACCCCAGCAAAAGTCATGAGCACATGGTGGGGGCACTTCTGCTCTGGTGGAGCTTTGTGTGCACCATGTGAGCAGAGCTATCCTGACCGCAGCGCTGAGCTGCTGTGCAGTATTTCTGCTTCGTTATTTGTTAATTGTTTCTTCTTGTGAAGTCAGTGCATTTACAGCCAGGTCGGAGTCACTGCACCGATTACCATAGGCAAGCTACATGAGCAGTGCAGGAAAACAGGAAAGCAAAAGTGCATCTCACCCATTGAAAGGTAAGTTATTCCCCTTGAGTACTGCTCACGGGAGTAAGTAGGAGCAGGTCATTCCCTTCTCAGGATTGTTCCTGGACTAGCAAAGTCAAAGCCACTTGCTATGTGGGATATCTAAGCATTATTGAAGAATTGTAACAAATTCATGTCCAGTTGCTCAACAGTAGTCTCACTGCAGGGCATATTTTTAATTTCTCATTCAGATTTCACCTGTAAAATGGTAGCACCAAGCCAGCTTCTCAATCTCAGACTGTTAAATCCTTAGTTCAGCTGTCACATTCAGAAAGAACACTGTCCGATAAAGGACTCTCTAACTTTCTATCATGATTGCAATGCTAGAGCACCCCAAAACGTTTTTTCCTGTGACACTGTGCTCAACTGCTCCAGGTACATTAGCAAGATCAGGTCTGTGACATATCACAACCCCAAAAGCTTCCCACCTAAGACTAAGAATGGAATAAACCATCCATCACACACTATGACATGTTCCCAAAAACACACACACACTGAAAACCTTAAAGTGGTGTCAGAATGTTTATTGAAGAGCACAATCTCACTGGCTGAGCCGACCTGGGTACTGGGTAACTTTTAACATAAGCAAACAGAGATACTGTAAACTTGCTATGCATGGAAACTGTGTTTATACTTAAATTGGGCTTGGAAGACTGAAATAATTTAATAGCAAAATATAGCTTAAGTTCCCAGGAGCTCTGAATGACCTCAAGATCATTCTGGAAAAAAAAAAAAAAAAAAAAAAAAAGGAAATACAGGGACATATCCAATGACGCAAATATAGAATTAAACCAATATTTATAAATAGTCAGATAATAAAATACATTTAGTTGTCTATTTGTCATGAGAGATTTACAAATATGCTTTTTGGAACACAACACTTTTCAGTCCTACAAAACATTTTATTATTTTGTCACTTGTGTTATTAGAACCGATGGTAAACGTTCTGCAATGTAAGTGCTATCTCACCTACTTTTTATTGAGCTTTGTAATTGCTGAATATCTTCTTTTTAGCCATGTTGTTAAGACTCTGAGTGCTACATTGGAAAACAATTAAACTTTCTTACTGGTGCAGTGGTAGTAGATTAGAAGAGAAAAAAAGAAACAGGTGGGAGGGGTTTCAGATTATTCTCAGTGCAGTTAATATATCGACCAAATAATTAAATTTATATAGTAACTAAAATAGTTGTACACTGGAACTTCTGCATGTGAAGTGAGCACAAGTCAGAGAGAAAATAACCACAACAAATTGTGGGCTCTGTTGCTCAGGAATCTATAAAAAACATTACCAGGAACATTAAAATACCAAAGGGAATCTAACCTAATGTTACATAATGATGATCAAACTCCAGAAAGTCCAGAAGACAAGAAAGTTATTAAATCTAATAGTGATTTGCTTAAAAAAAAAAAAAAAAAAAAAAAAAAAAAAAAAAAAAAAAAAACGAAGGGGGAGAAAGTAATTATCTCATAACTTTGTAGCTAAAACCTGCCAGATGGGCCTAATAAGGTGGTTTTTGCTCTTATGTCATGGGCTGCCTGCGTGGCCTTAACTAGAAGCTGGTCATGAGGACAAGCCTAAGAAGCACTGCCTTGTATGTTTTAAGGTACAAATGAGCATGTATTCATGCCCATGCTTTCCATGGCACTGATATGATTCCATTTTGACAGACACCACACAGGTGAATGTAAGGGACTGGGCTTTTAACATTAAGGTCGGCACCCTGCAAAGCCTGACACACAGCCAGGATGGGGATGCGATTCGGGCAAAGTCCCACATTTATTTCAGTTCTCCAGAGGACGGGGCCCAGTTTCTGTTTAATGCCGGAGTCCCTCAGCAGTATCAATACCCCGTTTGGAGATAACTGTCACAAATAGTTTGAGAAAGCACCTTTACAAACAGGTATTTTAATATGTCAACGCGACAAGCCCCCCTCTGTGCCCCCGTTTCGGGGGTGAAACCGCTCCCTGCCCTGCCTGCTGCTCCCAGGCCGGCCGGCAGCGGCTGCGCACGCCTCTGCCCTTCCTCCTCTGCCCTTCCTCCTTTTCCTCTTCCTCCTCCTCCTCCATCTCCTCCTGCCGGCCGCTGCCCCCGGCGGGATGGAGGCCATCGAGGAGCTGGCGATCCAGCCCTGCACCTCCTCCCTCTACCTACGGCCCTTCCGCCTCTGCTACCGGCAGGTAAGTGCCGCCGGGGGCTCAGGCTCGCCCTGCCTCTTCCCCTCACAGCCTGCCCGTCTCTCCTCCCCTTCCCTCCGCCCCACCGAGGCGGGAGAAGCCCGGCCGGGGCGGAGGGAGGCCGGAGGAGAAGGGCAGGCTGCCTGGGGGGCCCCTCTGGTGCCGTGTCCCCCCCTTCCCCGCCCGCCGCCCCCGCCATTTTGGGCTCGGAGCCGGGTGCGCCTCAGGCTCATGGCGCCCTCCCCGCCGCCTGTGCAGGGCATCGAGCCCCGGCCCTCCCGTGGCATCCTGCCTGCCTCAACCCCTCTCCTTGGGGTTGACCTGCAGCAGGGCACCCCCTAATTTAGGTTTCGCTTCCCTGCCGAGGGTTGCGAGCACAACCTGTTGGTTGGCAGCCCTCGGTGTGCAGGGTTATTGACGTGACTCCGCGTTGCACAACTGCGCCGTACGGCCAGCCTCGCCGCAGGCACGTGGAGGCGGTGGAAGGAAATCCTCTTCCTTATAATGTTTATATCAACATGAATCACCTTCCAGGGGATCCCAGAGAATGGGAGCCTTCAACAACGGAAGGAATGCGAGGCGTAATGTGGAAGACCTTTCTCGTGGTCTAAAATGCCGAATTTTCCATGAGGGACGTTTTCTGCGAGTGAGGTCGTGCACAGAACTGGTTGCTTCTCTACTTCACAGTGGTGGCTCCAGTGTCACAGAAAGGGAGGTGGATGAAAGTGGAAATACAGAAGAGCTTGGACAACCCTAGAAATAAATGTGGACCACGTTTCACTCTCATTCACATTTATTTGTTCTTTTCTTTGCTCCTGAACACATCAGTTGGGAAGGTAGAAGAGGGAATGCACACAGCGGAGGTGTTTAAGCCCAACAGTGAGATGAGATGCAGAAAAGGTTGAGCAAGGGTTGAAATAGTTTGCATCAATACAGGTTAACTGACTTCTTTAACTTGTTTTATATTTCACCACATTTCCCTAGAGAAATCTCTCTTCTCATTGATTGGTGTAATGCAAACAGAGATTTGCAAACAGCTGTACTTTTTACACCAAGTTAACTGTTTCTTTTTAGGTATTAGAAGGAAACTTGACCATTTTTTCATATTGTCAATTTCTGCTGGCTTAGCCTGTAAGTGACAAGTCTTGTTGATTTCATTTTTGTTTGAGTTGTGCTTTATTTATTTGGAAAATGGGATTCCATTAAAATGTACGGAATAGTATTGTAAAACTAAATTTAGTTGAATACAAGTACCTTAAACATGATGACTATGTTAAGAAATAAGGATGTACTTGTTTGCATGCTGTGATCTGACAAGAGATGGCATTGCCACCAAGACTTGCCCTTTCTGCAAATCTTGCTGCTTGCTCTGACTTACTCTCTTTTCCTTGTGCAAGAGTTTGTGCAGCAGCATGGGGAGCTGGGCTGGGGAGCTGGTCCAGATCAAACCTAATCTGACCAAAAAAAACCACGTTAACTTTTTCCTAAACAAGTGCTTATGCTGACAGAGGGGAAGTGGTAATATGGTGGTTAGGGATGAATGTTTGGGGGCTGGTTGAGGGCAGAGATTGTTTCTCTTGGCCTCAAAACTCTCCTAAAAAGAAGGTGAAAGTACTGTTTATACGGCACTTGTGCAGAAACTGCCTTGGGCCCAGCCTCCTGAGAGCATGAACTGAATGAGCGCACAACTGTCTGCACCTGACCCAGGAGACAGGCCCTACTTTTATTAAAAACACATTTTGTATTTAAAAAATGACTTACTAACCAAAGGAAATGTGAAATATTTTTAGTTATTTGACTAATTGTTTCAAAGGTGTTTGGGCCTGCCAAAAACCCCAGTAAATACCTAAACTGTTTGCCTAAAATGTAAGGGAGTTTGGTGCCTGATCTGCTTAAGAATTTTGAAAATTCCACCGCTTATCTAAAGCTGAAAATGATTTAAAAAAATAAAGCCCTTGATCTTAATGTCTTAATGGTTTTATGATGAGCGGATCTTTTCCTTCTCCAACTTTTTTTTTTTAATCACCATCTGGAAAAAGTAAATTTAAAAAAAAAGAAAAAGAAAGAAAACCTTTCATTTTCCCAGTTAATTGGTGCTCTATCTTAGAGTAAATGTTACCCCTCTCCACAAATTTCCTGCACCTGCTTGCTGAACTTAACCCAAATCTAATAAAAAAGTCTTTGTGAATAACAGAATAATCTAAGTGAAGAAAGTTTAAATAATAGCATTTGTTACATTATGAAAACTGAAACCAGTCAGATTCTTAATGCAATACATGGCATAGTGCTGTAATTGGAGGTGGTGTTTTGGGTGCTGTTTACGAAACAATAACACGTCCCCTGTAATTCATTGTAATCTGAAGAAGATTCATTGATGCTTAATTTTTTAAATATAATTTTGATGAAGAATATTTTAGGCCTTACAGGTCATCATTTTGTAATCTGTTCTCAAACAGATACATTCCTGTAATAGATATTGATATTTCAATAAAATCCTATGTCTAGGGAGGTATACAGATAGAATCGGTGTTTTTTACTTTATTAGTTTGTTTTTTTTACAACTATTTTTCTGTACAAAGAGGAAATTGAAAGAATTTTTACAAACAGTATATGACTCGATTATTTCTAAACATTCATGGATACTTAAGTAATAGCATGGATTCTTAGATATTTCATCTGAAAATTACACTACTTGTTCAGAGGTAATTTGGATCTCATCGCTATACCTAAAACAGTTAAGTCTTTAAAAGTTAAATGTAAAATCTAAGTACAGATGAGTCATATCACAGTTAATTCTGCAAGTCTGGTTTTATCTATTAAGTCTGTAGCCAACTGAGTCGTAGGCCACCATTGCTCTAGCTGGTTTGCAGACCACCAGAAGTTTTGCAGAAATTGATCCATGTGAGGGGTTAAATCTAAACTGGTGAGGAAATAATGATTGTAAGCATGTCCAGGTTGAAGAAGATTGTGTCACATCTGATGGAGAGTGGAGCCAGAGGCTCAGGTGGCCTTCATCTGTTCATCAGAGGCACTTAACGCATACAAAACCATAGGCCAAAAGATCTGATTAGTGTTCTGGCCAGGTGAATTTTCTGCCTGGGTATCTGGATGTTCAGACAAGGAGTTGTGGACACATGCAGGAACAGAGTTATGTGTACTTAGAATCAGGCCCGGTGGTTACTTTCATGTTACTTTCATGTGTGTGCTAGTCCTAAGTCTACCTGTGTTCTGAAGGCTTGAACCATCTTTTGGATTGAATGTGTTATATTTGGTTATATAGAACTACTCTTCCACAAGATCAGGAGAAGAATGCAGGATTCTGGATGGAGAAGGGTTTGTCGTAATTCTTAGCAGTTCCCAAAATTACCGCAATTTGTGCCCGCGGCGGATCTACTCTCCCAACGGAAGGTCATGAGATGTTTTTGTTTTCATATGAGGTCTTTTTTCTTCTTCTGCCTGCTGATAGTGTTTTAAATGAAAGGAATGGTCTCTGCATGTTTCTCAAAGAGAAGACAAGTTTTGAAAAAACTGTAGGCTTTGAATCATGCACACATAGAGGCAGCGTGGTGCTAGACATCCACAGTGTGGGGAGGAGCCTGGCTCCAGACACATCGCTGTACCAGCCACTTTTTTTAAAGGATTTGTTCTTTCTTCGTACAGTGTAAACGAAGAAATAAGTGCAGCAAAGGAGTCACAGAAATCAGCAAACTGTAGGCAGGGTTGGCTAGGACCGATGCAGAGGGGTAAGGTAAAGTTTAAAAGGATGTACTTCAGAATAGGCACTTACCACCTCCGAACAGACCTCACTTTCTGCTTGCGATTTTCAGCTGTAAACCCTCTTCTTGACTGGGGACCCTCAGTCAATTAATCCAAGTTACTTTAAGGGGGATGTGGTGCTCGGAGAAGGGTAAGGCACCTCATGCAGCCTAATGAATATGCTGCATGTTTTGTCGGTAGGAACCCTGTTTACATATTTTTGTTCTGCTTGGTGCTGAAAGAAAAGAATTCATTTATCTCACATATAGGATAGCATCTGGCTGTTATTAATGCATACTTGCCCCCAAAGTGCAAATTGATTTGTTGCCTAAAATGGCCCTTTTTTTAAACATATATCACCTCCCAGAGAATTGGCTTCTCTACCAGGAACTCCATGGTAAATCTCTTTTCACTTTTTCCTATTGAAGTTTTTCTGCTTTTCATAAATAATTTATTCAAGAGACCAGAGGGATGGCTAATGAGAGATTAACTCTATGCCCAAGGGCTAGGGCATTTCCCTGGGATGTGGTAGAGTCAGGCTGCAAGATCTTGCTTCAATTAATATCGCTTCCCACATCACAGGAGAGTGTTCTCACTGCTGGGAAACACATTTGTGTGTAAATCTTCAGCTCTCTTTTGTGTAGGTTAGCCAGACACTGGCCTACATACCAGATAGACACACGCATGCACACAAAAGGTTAAGAATCCTGCCGAGTCTCAGGGATGAAATAGACCCTGAGTGGTAACAGTTGAGCAGTTGTCAGGATTTTGGGTAACTCTGAGTACCCAAATGGGAATCTGGATTCACTGTAGTCTTAATAAATGCCTGAGCAGAGACTTTAGTAGTTCTGAGCTGCAGTAAATCTTCCTGTAGTAATAGAAGATGCTACTGCACGCGTTTGTTTGTCTCTGCGCTAATGGTTATTACCCTCTGAGGCTTAGCAGAAGCAAAAGTGTTTTCGCTCCAGTTCTCGCTCTGCTGTTCTGGTTCAAACCCACCTTCATTAGCCCTTTAAGCAAAATTACCAAGCTTTGCACAGGACTAAGTGACATGGCATGTTCCTGTTGGTGACCTCTGTGCTGGGGACAGCATCCTTCCAGGGGAGGCAGAGCATCTTGCCGGGGGAATAACACCTTGAGCACTTAAAGAAACTTCTGCCCAAAGCTCACATACCAAAGCCTTTGTGGATCTAGCCCAGACTCCTATAGCCTTGTTTTTGAAGGTTGTTCTGGCAAGGGAGCTCTTGCCACTGTTTCCTTGCATTGTGTAAACATAAGCATTCATTCTGTCCAAGAGCTTTTAGAAGCTTGCTACTAGGCTAATAGCAACTGTCATTAATTCTCCCAGCATCCACATGAGTGAGGCTCTGTTCCAAATCTTTGGAATGGTGAATGGGCATCTGCTTCACTGGTGTGGGATAAACCTGAAAAACTCTGCATCTAGATTGAAGAGATGACCAATAATGGTGAACTGAAGCTCTTTGCTCCTGCGAGCCTCATGTCCCTTCTGCAATTCAGTCCTGCTCAGTGCCTGAGTATCGCGTTTCTTCCGTCAATTTAATGTTTAGAATAATTTATTTTGAAGTTAGACATGTGAAAAGTGCTCCCTTTGATTTCATTTTAATGCAAGGTGTTTTCATTCTGTGTTAACAAAATTAAATTATAATCTCAAAGTTTTATGGTCATTCTAAAGTAATTTTCAAGACTGTGGTAGATTTTAACACACAATGAACTGTATCATGTACCTCAGGAGTAGCGTGCGATTCATCAGTGAATAAGGAATGTCTTATTTCTAATCTTAGATTTGATACGTCTTTCTTTTGTGACTATAAGCAACCACTCTGCTGCCGTGCCTTTACAATTCAACTGACTTGGAGATGTCATGAAGATTAAGCCCCTGATTCTGTGATAAGCTGTATACATGCAGAGGAGAAGCAAAGGCTGTATCATTTATGTCATGAAAACTTTGAAGATGAAAAGAGCAAAGCTGTGCAGTGTTACAGCAATAATAACAATCTGATTTTACATTCAAAAAATTTTTACATGGTAATAGCAACATGAATGTGCCCAGCTGCCTGAAATATTCTCTGGAACTTCTATCTGCTTTTTTATAAACATTAAACATTCTTTCCTATTTTGACAGTTAAAAATGATGCTGTTGAGGGAGTAAACAGATTTTTAAGTTACCTGTTCGAACAAGTAAGTCTGCACTTGAATCTTCAAAAGGCTCTAGCAGTAGGAAATAAGCAACCCAGTAATACATTTATTTTGCAGTTCATTTTTTCAAAGCAGTAGTGCAATAAAAGGTGATGCTGTTTTTGCTGCGAAATTTGTCTTGTTTTCTTCAGGTTGTCAAGTCTAATATGTCAGTATATAATATTAATCTTAAACATACTGCTGCTAGCTCAGGAAGTTCCTGAGCTGCAAATTGCAGAAGGCTGAGTGTGTTTTAACAATATATTCTTCCTCAGGCATCTTGGCTTCTGTCAGAGGTAGGATCCTGGATGAGAAAAATTTTTGATCTGGCTGATATGGCTGCTGCTGTTTTGACCGGGAAACTATGGTTAAAGTGCAGAATGATTCTTCTGTACGGGTGGAAGAAAAGAATCGTGGAGTTTCTGCAATAACAGCATTAGGGAATTAAAATACTGAGGGAATGTAATTTGCTTTGAGAGGAACAGTTTTCTTTGCAACTAGGGCACAGGTTTAAGAAAAGAAATTAAATTAAGAAATTCAGGTGTATCTGCTTCTTGCTGAGCTATGTACATGGAGTTCAACTCTGGAAATTTGTACAAGATATTTTTGAATGAGGTGTTTATGAATTACCACAGTGGGAAATGGGAAGCATTAGTAAATAAAAGCTAGAGTTGAAAAGAAAACCAGTGCTCCTTTTTGTTTCAGTGAATATTGTGCTATATTAGTCTTAACATCTTTATCCAGCATGCTTTGAGAAGTGAATATAGGGTTGTTTGAAGTAAATACATTAAAATTATTTGGCAAAACTTAACATTTTTTGTTGCGTTAATGAATTTATGGCAGCAAATATCACTGGGAAGAATAAGATTGTGTTGCGCATCTTTTGTATCATCCTCGCACAGGGCTGAAATGTTTGCACCTAGAGAAATGCACAATAAACCAGAATGGCGCAATTTAGTTGGAAGGGACCTACAAAGACCACGGAGTTCAACTGCCATGAGATTAAAATCTCATTTAATGTCATCAGTGGGTATGCTAGGTGGTTTACTGTGGAATAGCTATGAAGTTGAGACCAAGTTTTAGGAGGAAGTCCATGGGGTGTAGTTAGCTTAAGGCAGTGCTTCTCAGGTTCTTGTGAAGTGCTCAGTGAGGGCCGTTGTGCTGCACGTGGTCCATGCGTCAGCTAGGAGAAGCAGATCAATCACCAGCAGGTTTTCATGTGCTACCAAAGGTGTGCAGCTTCACTGGAAGATGTTTCCAGGTTTCCAGAAGATGAAGAGGCTGAAAACCAATGGCTTTGACAGTACCACTCCAGTAGCCTCATCTGCAAGGGCTTGTCTACACAGGACCTTCCCGATTAACTCCACGTCTCATTCTACAACAAAGAGTCTGGTACTGTTTACATTAAACCACTTTCAAAGTACCACTGCACTTTGAATTCATACCCTACCTTAATCCATGTTAACTTTCCCGTGCATGCCCTAAGGGAGCAGTAAACTCAACTGAATGACTGTGTCCACACAGGGGTTTAATGGGGTTTAACTAGCAGAATGCAAGTTCATCAAGGTGCTTGTTTCAGATGCGTTTTCTTGATGTCCTGGTAGAGACAAGCCCTAAGAATGAAAGCGGTTTAGTTCTAAGTGAATGAACCGCGTTATAAAATCCATCATTGAGATTTTATTTTTATTTTTATTTTTTTTACATGTAGAATATGGCTACTGTGGTGTATAAAGTAGGCTTTTTTGACTTGTTTGGTAACGTTTCTTTTGTAGTAATTGCAGTTAGATCTGAGAAATAAAATAGTGTTCATGTAGTTCAACAACTAAATGCTGTATTTGTTTTTCAGTTTGGATCAAAATACATATGTTTGCTTAAATAGCAGATATTTCTTTTTCCCGGTACAAAAATCTGTCATCTGAATCATTATTTCATTCAGCTATGACATTATGTGTATTTGGTATGTTTTAAAGCAGATGAACACTGTAACATTTTAAGTGTTTACAGCAAATCTGAATATTATGGAAATGAGACATTCTCCGTAAGTGGGAATATTCTCTAAAATGGCTTGGTTTGATGGCCTGTATGGGATGCTAGTATACTTTATTATATTCTTAAAATACAATTGCATTTTAAATAATGATTTTACCTCAACTGCTGCTGTATTTAGAAAATATTTTTATCTTCATCTATAACTCGTGAATGGTCAGCTCCTGTGCTTTGAAAACTCTCTACAACAAGCTGATGTTGCATAAATAAGCATGTTTTACACTGTGGGCATATAAAATTCACCGCCTCTCTGCCTTGCATTTGGATTAATTACTCTTCAAAACTTTAAAACAAAGCTTTATCATCTCCAAGCTTGGCTTCTTGGTATTGTCCTCCAGACATTGATCAAAGTCTTGTTAGTATAGTAATACTGAAGTTTACTAAAGTTTAAACAAAGTAAAGCTCAGTTTTTCTTCGTGGTCAGCTCATGTCACACTAAAGCCGCGATCGCTGCTCAAAACAGCATTAATTATTGGTTTCACGTCGTGGTTGCTGTGTCAAAATCCTTTAAATACCTCATGGAGCTGAGAGGGAATCTTAAGGCCTGTGACAGAGCAGCTGGCCTGGACATGGGCTGATGCCCCAGTTGACAGGTTGTTGGATTAGAAAGAATATCAAAGGCAGCGAGTAAGATTAGGGATAAGTGAACATCTGACAGCAGTTTGCAGCAGGGGAGAACAGATGATAAACAATGGGAGCGGGCGGCGTGGGGGGGGAGAGGTGAGAAGGCCATGGGAAAAGTGTGGCGGCAATCACTAAAGCTCCAGGTTGCTGGGCCTCATGAATAGAACAGGAAATGGGATTTGCTAGGACAGATGTGCTGAGTGGTGATGAATACATTATAGGGAAATGAGGCTAAACTCCTAAAGGTGAGGGATGTGCTGTCCCTGAAAATAGAAAATATGGGAAAAGAAAAGTTTGCCCTCCCGGAGACATAAGCGTGAATACTTTAATACAGAAAGGAGAAATGTTAGCAGTAATTCCAATGAAATGGTTATTCTGTGGTAGCATTTGTGACAAACTCTAGGTCGTGTACTTTTAGCATAACAACATTACAGTGATACTACATATATAGCATAGAAACTATTAATTTTAGACCAAAAATTGCAGAAATAACTGAATAGTTTCAGTGACAGAACAGCCTGAACGGGAGCTCTGGATGAGGAATGCTCAGACACACTCCGTATCTGGCATGTATTATATAGCTCTCATGTAACATATGTCTGATCCTGCCACCGTTAAGAGAGAGTTGAGTTGGGTGATCTTGTGAGGTCCTTCCAGCCTTACGTTCTTCTCATTTTGTGCAATGATTGCGTGCTTCTGAGAAATTACACCTAACTGTTGGTGTTCTGAGAATATTGCTTCTGGTGTCGTGAACTTCTTTGTTTTCAGGTCTTGCTGGATCCTTTTCCTATATTTATGATACAATTATCTCAGAAAGCTACACTTCTTGTGTGTTCACTGATGGGATTCTCTGTCAGTTCACAAAATTTCTACAGTGTTTTCTATTCTGTTTTTGATCTTCATTTTTAAGCAAACTTCATAAAAAAAAGTAGATCTCATTAGCACTCTTGGTGTGTTTCTTTAGCAGGAGGAGATGCAAAAAGCCTGACTGGTGATGTCCATCTGACAAAGCACTGATAAGATGTGTTCTCAGAGATAAAGGAGGTTATTCCATGATGCATTTTCATTTGTAAGAGGAAGTAAGAGCTTGCTAAAATGAAGTAGAAACACAAACTGTAAGAGTCACCAACTGTAAAATATAAAGCTCAATGTAAGGACAAGAGGTGACTGAGCTGCAATGGAAATGCCCACCATCTGTCTTCCCTGACCTCAAATCTCTCCCAGGTGCTGCCTCAGTCCTAGAGAACAGGGTACGTATATGTGGCCAACTTCAGACACAGTTTTTGCCTTCATCCGTGCCCTAATGCCGGGCGCTGTGTTCAGACCGCAGCGCTATCATCAGGTACAGCAGCTGCACTACCAGGAAAGCGCTGGAGTTCTTGGGCCCAGAAGTTTCCCAAAGTCAGTAATCAGCAAAAAATGTATTTCAAGTGGCCACAATAAGGAAACGAAATGTTTGCACAACAAAACATAGATCAAAAAGAGTATGCCCTACTGATTCTGACTGGCTTAAATACTATCCTAATAGTTCTGTTTTCTGTAAAACTAATTTCTACATTTGCATGATGCTATAACCAAAGAACTGAACCATCTGTTACAGGCGGTTCCCATTTTTAAGGAAAGGTTAAAGATTATCTGCAGTTGGCTTGCATAGTTCTTTGGTTTAAATCAAAAGTTTTAAACTGTTCCAGCATTACTGTCATTATGAAGGTTTCCAAAATAAAGTACTAAAATGCAGAATTGTGTGTAAATCACCAATCAACTCAGTTAATCGCTAATTAATTCAATTAATTGAATGTGAGTTGTATGTGGCTTTTAAGCAACAGGTACATTTCTCTGTACCCAGTGCTCCCATTAGAATAGTTGACCAGTTAAGAGATGTTTTGGAGTTTTTGGAGTTCTTCAATTTTTTTTATTTTTTATTTTTTTTGATGGGGAGGGTCTGGCCACTGCTATAATCCCATCTCAGTGGAGTCTTTCTCAATTGAGAGGTAAAAGTGAAATTAAGAAAACAGCAAAACCTGGAGCTGGTTGCATCTGTCACTTTGAACTAATATTTGGGGGGTGGGGAGAAAGGAGAGGATGAAAAGCCCTGAAGATCTTTGTGAGGAGGGTCTGTGAGAAAGTCTTAGGAGAAAAATCTAAAGATTGTTACTAAGCCTTGGCTTCTATTAGCCCCCTGCTGCTGTTCTTCATCAAGTTATTTTAATGGCTTTCAAAGCAAGTGAGTGGAAAATGGTTTCTCTGGAACTTTAAGGAGACTGAACTGAAAACTGTCATTGCTTTATAAGTAAAACACATCAAAGATTGATGGAAGAATTGCTTGTTAAACACGTAGATTTTAATTAAAAAAAATGGGAGATATCATAAAAGAGACATCAAATCATCATAACTACCTAAAGGTGAAAGTTTAATGGCTTGTCATCTGCTCAGGATCCTATGTGAAGTATCTCTTTCATAGCTTTTGTGACCCTCTGTGTGTGTGCATGTGTACAAGATTGGTTGATTTTTTTTGAAGAGTTTTTTTCTTGTATGCAGAAAAAAACACACTGTAAAAAATGAAAGTGGAGGTTATTATGCTTTCTAATTTTATTTTGCCTGCGAATATGGATGTCTTCCGATATTTGTAATATTTAGTATTTCAAATCCTTATGTCTATCTTAAATAGTTTTTTTTTCTTCGTGCGGTAATATATTCTCTAAAAATAAATACAATTTATTTTTTTTGTGTGTGTTCAGTTGATGAAAAATACATTTGTGTATCACATAGGAATTGCAAGAGCATCTCTTCTGGAGTCTAGTCCTCTCACTTTCTTCTCCTTTCCATACCTTCTTTTCCTTCCTTAGTCTTCCCAGTCGATAAATGGTGTGGATTTTAGAGTTGTGTAGATTTTCTTCCATAAGATGGGTAAAAAAAAAATGAGTGTGCATAGAAAACAACATAAAACACAGCATTTCCACTAAGACTTTGAGCTCTATACTTTCAAGCCAAAACCTTGTTCTGGTATGTCATGCTGCTTGTGATCAAGGTGCATATTTAGTAAGCAAAACAAAGAGTTGTTTTCAAAGACTACAGGAGCTCCTCAGCAAGCTGATACAGCACAGAGGGCATTATTTACTAGTCCATCTTAAAATTTCAGAAATGTTCAATGTTGTTGTTTCATGAGTTCTTTCTGGAGTTAAACAGCTACGTCTATGCATAATTGGGACCCTAGATCTGATTTATAATGAAGAAAATTGTTTTTCGCAAGAGCCTAGTACGTGATTATTGCAATTACTTGATTTTCTGAATGATAGCATAGAAATGGTACATAGCATAGAAATGGTACGTATCATCAAAAAATTTAACTTTGTGTGAGTTTGTAAGATGTTCATGATGTACAAGATCATTTTAGATTAGGAATAGAAATATTGACTATGCAATTAACTGCATAGAATTTGATAACTTGATGTTATTATTTTAATGATTCTTCTCAATTAATTTTGTCGTTTTACCTGGTGTTTTAGTTAGCCATAATAGTTATTGTTATTTGTGTACTTGGAGTGGTTATAACATCATGTTTTGCTGCATAAAAAGGTCCTAGACTATAAAAGGCTTCAGGCTATGAAAGGCCAGGTATAGAAATCTTTGGTATGTGTTTTTACAAACTTTTAAAATTCTGACCTTGTTGAATGTTTTGGTCCTTATATTGAGGAGGCCAGGTCTTTACTTGCATTGTTTCTGCTTGATCCTAATTTAGGCAAAGTCCAAAGCAATTTGACTAATGTTGTTTTTATGTAGAAAGTAAGGTAATTGCAGCTGGAGCAATTTGGTGCTTTATGACCAGAAATTACACATTTTGACAAACTGAGTTGGAAGTCAGGATGTGGAAAATGCAGGGGGAATAGATAACTTTGGGTATTGTGTGTAACACTGTAAGCGATTGTAAAATTTATTTAGTGTATGAACCTATATAGCTCTTATATATGTGCTTATCTTGAGTTGTTGAAGTGAAGTATGGCTGCGGGCTTCATTCAGTCCTGCTTTGGCTTTGGGACATGTCTTTGTTTCTGTTTGGCCAATTAAGCTTGGTGACCTTGAAGCAGCAGCATTGGAAGAGAAGCTGGTCGACAAGTTTTGCAGCAAGTTTATCTTAGAATTTCACGTGTATGTCTGTGCTTAGCACTGCTTTCAGCATTGCAGTGTTTCTGGCACTTTAAAATCTTGAGCACAGGTGCAGTTTCTGTAGGTATTTTTTTAGCAGAAAAGCATTTCGGCAATGCTTTAAGGAATTGAGTGATGCCTCCAAATTGAATTTTTCAGCTTTTAAATGGCTGTGACTTAAGAAAAGGAAGTGGATACCAGCATGTTTTGCCTGCAAGGCTTGTGTTGCTCTTTGAAATGACATTTCATAGCGCTGCAGTGAGTATGGCCTGAAGTTCGATCGGTAACTCATCCCACTTACACTGCTCTGTCACGTTAAAGACGAATGTGGGAGCACTGGCCTCCTGTGCCGTGAAAGCAGTCAGTGATCATCAGTGAAGAGCTGACTGCTGTAGTCCTGTACAGGATAGTTCCTCCAAATTTGACACCTGCTTGTTCCTGTAAGCCACCTTTTCTGCCTCGCTGAGGGTGGGTGGTTGACCTGTCAGTGTGGAGAACCCTGCTTCTTTTAATCTCCTTATTTTCTGCTTGATCTGTCAAGAATCACTGGAACACATGAGCTTCCCTGGAGCCTCCTGGTGCCCTCCACAGAGAAAGATTAATTTGTAAAAGTAATAATATAGATGTCCAGATTTAAGTGTAAAAGTTATGCTCAGAGGGGAGTAGAGATTTAATCATACCCCGAAACGGAAAACATGGCAATCAGTGAAATTTTTTCCCTAAACAGAAAAACATTGAATTCTTGCTTTTGAAGCATTTCTCAAAATAAATTAATAAATAAATAAAACAAAATAAAAACACAACGAGTGAATGCCATTTGGTGGTGTATCTTCCCTCCCCTCTGCGTGTTTGTTACAGCCCTTGTGATAGAGGAGTGGGATGACAAACCATTCCTCACAGTTGTGCCTTAGGGAGAGGGTGTAAAGGAAAAAAAGCAACTTGCTGCAGTGCAAGTTTTGTGTATTTATTATTTTTTTTAGTCATAACAATGTGTCTTGCTCTTGCAGTGGAAGACTTGTAATTGTAGTATTTGTGGAAGGTAATTCTTCATTGTCAGTCCAGCCCTGCTGAATCTGGGGAGTGGATTTATGAACTTCATTCCTTGTCTAAGATTTTAGTCACCTCTGTGTGTGCTGGGTTCCTGCCATCCCATGTTTGGGTTAAGGTCTTAGAGCTTATGGTGGCCTGGTATTCTGTTGAAGGAGCCAGCAGAACCAGCAATAAATAGATTTAAAAAGCTTACAGTGCTCAGTATTACTGAGGTGACATGCTAAAGCACCTGTAGACCTTGTCTACAAAAACACTTGCGGTAAGTGGTAACCTTGAGCTCCTGTGAGCCTTCAGTGGGTAGGAGGCGTCCTTTCCTACTTCTGCTTCACCATGGAGACACCACGGTGCTGCACCTGGCTTTCTTCCCAACTCTGTTGAAACTTAGGATCTCCCGAGCGCTGCTTGCTAACCTTGGTTAATCTTGTTAATGCTGGTTCTTTGTTGGCATGTACCAGATTGGTGTGTGATGCAAGGTGTACAGTTCACTGAGCTATATTGTTCCTGCATTGACTTGACTTCTGCATCAGAAGTATGTTGTCCTTCGTAAGTTATAAATAAATGAATAGATTTGTTAATTATATTTTAAAATCATATTTATGTGATCTACATTATTGCTTTACAGATGTATTTGCAAAACCAAGTAACTGAGTTTATGCATAATGGATTGTTTTCTGTGTTACTTTATTTTAATCTAGTTTCAATGATACAACAGTCTAATACATACACCGGCTATTTCTTATCAGTGTTCTGCTTCAGGTGACATAGTTGGTAGGTTTTGTTTGGTTTTGAAATTAGAATGGCATTCATCTAGTGCATGGTTTTTAATGCAGCTTTATTATCTCTCTGGAAATGGAGTGGTCCGGCACGTGGTAGCAGAGGGCTCGGTTCTTTTTCTGCTGGCCCTTTGTCAACCAGAGAAGATTTTAATCAGACCGCGTGTAAGTTGCAGTGGAATTTGTTAGAATGACTAAAGAGGTAATGAGAAATATTAGACAATTGATGGTGGTGATTAGCGTTTGGCTGGAATACCAGTGGCAACTTACACTGTGGTTTTATGGTGTTGTCAGTGTTGTTTTCCTCAGTGGCATAGCTAAAATAATGATGAAAGGACAGTTTCTTTCCTTCCTCTTTTGGATGAGGGTCATGACCTACGGTAGCAAAGAAGAAATTACACTTGTAGGCGTAGTGGTTGCCTTGGGACTGATGATTTTAAGATTCATTTTCTCTGACTACTCTTGTGTTTGCCTCTCTCTGTTGTACCTGCAGAGATGTGATGAGAGCACTAAATCCTGGCCAAGTCAGTGGGGTAAATGTCTCCTTTTGAGTTAGGGATTCTAAGTTAGCTTGTTTTCAGCAGTCCCAAGTCCTTCAGGATGGCTATACCTGTAAAGAGGGGAATGGAGAATTGCAGGAATGTGATTTGGACCAAAGCAGTGCTTGTCCACCATGTATTTTTAGAAGAGTCCTCTCCCTTGGGGGTGGAAAGAATATTTTGAGTAGTGAATGCACAGAATGAGTAGAGGAAAGAGTACAAGAGTGTGAAGTGAGATTTCTTATCTACTGTGGGGTGTCAGACTCTACAGACTTGCAGTGGGTCCTGTATGTGGAGTCCCACTCTATCCTGAAACCACCGCTGCAGACATAACAGGCCCAGGCGTGGTAGGCCGAGAGCAGGCTTACGTGGTAGCTCTGGGGCCAAAAGAAGTCAGCTGCCAACGGACCAAAAGAGATGAAAACAGATTTCCCAGAGACATTTTTATTCTTTCAATCTATTTAAATTTTTAAAACAAAGGTTTTAATAAAGATGTTTCAACATTCAGGGATTCAGGTGTTTGCCTGAAATGGTTCAAGTAAAATCCTTAAATTCAGATCTTCTCTTTCTGAAGAGTGCCTTAAACTGGAGGTTGTTGAATGCTACAAAGAGCTTTCTTAAGTCTCCTCTTCTGGAGATGTTCAGGAAATACTAGAATTGGAGAAGGGTTTTGAACGCGTGTCTCTTGCTCCCCACATTTGTTTCTTTGTTAGAGAACTACAAAGGCCTCGTGTGTGTGTGTGTGTGTGTGTGTGTGTTTGTTCCTGACTCAATGAATATGTAACGATTTATACAAATCAGGAAAACTCTACAAAAAGAAATTAAATGCGGAACACCTAAGAGTTCCCTGCAGCCCTCTGTTTGGGTATTTCCCTGGCTTTTAGTCTCTGAGCTGAAGCCAGCAGATGTGCCTCCTGTAGCACCAGAGAGTGCCATTAGCATCTGATTGTGCTGATGAGGAGAAGTTTGTACGGTTTTGAGTAGAAATGCTGTTCTGAATCCAGAAAGAGTTTTGATGAAACCTAACTTTATCCTTTTGTGGTTTAAAAAAAAAAAAGGGGGGGGGGGAGAGGAGGGAGGCATTATTTTGATTATTTTCAATTTCACAACTGTCGAGCTGAAAATCTGAAGTATGGTATTCTCCTCAATACTGAATTAATTTTGAAAAATTGGATCTGTGTTTCTCAGCCTCTTAGGTCATTTGGGGAATTTCATTTTTAATTTCCTTTAATGTTCACTGAATATGTAAAGTGTACAATAAACTAATCAAATACTCTATGCTGTTTCTGCACAGGGATGTGCATTTAATGGTGGAAACACTTTTGCTTGTCCCGATAAGAATCGAGGAGACAAAGTGTTAACAATTTCTGATCATGATGTACCCAGGACAGTTGTCTCAATTGCTTCTAACATCTGATTCTCTTCTAAGTTACGTATCTTAATCTCATTGAACTTCATAAAGTCTAATATGTCTTTAATTATTTGGTAGATCAGGACTGCAGGACGTGAGAGATGAAATCGTGGTTACTCTGGTTCCCTCTTGTGTGGCACATACCTTTATGCAGGGGCAGCATGACTGGCGATGGAGAAACTTTTTTTGTGTTGAGGTGCTTTAACCAGCTTACATCTTTAGTGTGGCTCAGTGTGTGGTTGCAGAAGTGTTTGTGCTGTTTGCATGCAGGAGACCATGCAGGAAGCAGAGAAAGGGAGGGTGATGCTATTTTGTTGGAAGTGCTGACCTAGGTCATACTGGGCAAAAGAAATCTTAGCGGTTTAAATTTCCTGAGCTTTTCCTTTTGTCTCTTTGATAGTGATTTTGAAAAAAAAGGGGGGGAGGGGGAGCAACAACAACAAAAAATAAATCAGGCAACTATTGCAAATTGTGTGATTTTTTTTTTTATCAATAACATAAAAATACAGGTAAAAGATTCTAACGATATTAGTTAAATGACATTTACTTTGTAGATTTTTAACAAGTATGGGTATCACTGGATGTGTGAGATGTGTATTAAGTTTGTTTCAGAATACAGTGCTTATTTACAGGAAAATACTTAGCTGCCATATCAGCTGAAAACAAAAATTGCAAATGATACCACTTTCATGTTTAGGAAGCTATTTCTTAACTATGCCCAGTCAGAGTTTCAGATTTCATGCTTTACTATAGCTTTGTGAAAAAGTAGTGTTAGTAATTTTGTAACCATGGAAGGTGTATAGTCAGCTTATCCCTGCAAAATAAGAAAAAGTGTTACAGACTTCTAATTCAATGGTATCATAGGAATTTAGGTAAAACTCGGAGCATTTGAATACTTGCTTTAAATGTAGTCTTCAAAATATTCTAACAGCTTATTTTAAAAAACCTACCTAGTAGATTTTTCTACCTTTCAACAGAACTTACTGGAATCAACTTGGTACTGGAAAAAGCCCCATCTGTATCTCAAGTTATAACCTTAAACTATATGCTGACCTGGCAGTAAAATGATGTTAGTGAGAAAAGTCATAAATTTGACCTTTGTGCATATTGTGTTTCCTAATGCAGGCACCGTATCCTTGCTCTTTGTAGTGTAGATTTCAGTATACTGAAAATACACTATAGCTACTACATATTTGACTTCTAATAAAGCACATTTGATATGTATATGTAATTGCTCTTTGTAATAATGTATAATAAAAATGGAAAAAAAAAAACACAACCAAGGACAGAAAGGGGATTTAAATCAATTTAGTGTATTCATATATGCTTAATTCTCGTGTTTTATAAATTTCATTCAAATGTAAGTGATCTTACTGATAGCTGAATGCCAAACTAGACTGCAACAACTCCATTGTTGAAAAGTACACACAAAAAACAAACTGTGACCTGAAAAGTAAACTTCCAGAGGATTATATGAGAAAGTTTACTTACACATCAAGTATCTTAGCTGTAATTGTTCTGGCAGTTGATGTACATAAAATGAACAAAGTGGCTTGGCCCAGTATTGCATTAACAGTTGAATAAATTAGTGTGTTCTCCATTGTTTATTTTACCTCCTAAAGTGTGAAAAAATTGCACCTTTGAACAGTAACCTCTATTGCCATAACCATCTGTTTGCAGTTTCATTACAAACTCCTACCAGAATAACCCTCACTTTGAAGAGAAAATTGATACGGGTTGTAAAAATTCTAGTCTATGACCTTAGGTTTTATGTCTCTTTAGGTATCCCTGGTGTGGTCTATACTGGTGTGTATTATGATTTCTTCAAGAAGTAACTTTGTCTTCCAGCTAACTTCAGATAAGAAGTCAAATCCGTGCTTCAGAGTTTGCTGTGGCACAGAGCTCAGCACCTTTATCTCTCATTCAAGATCCTTAGATGTAAAACAAGTGTAGTGGAGACTACAGTAACTTTGCCCTTCCCTGCCCAGAAATGCTGTGTCAGCTGGAGCTGGCATGCTGTTCTTTAGTGAGTAGCTTTGTTTGTCCCTGTGAATTTTGCTAGACTTAGTCTTACTTACAAAATTGTTAATATTGTCAATTAAAGCCAATTAGCAGCAGTAGATGTAGTACTTCAGACACAACATTGATTTTTAATGTAATTGAAAAGTCATCAGTTTGTATATTTTTGGATGCACATTCCACAAAGGCACTAAAACCAGTCATTTCTATCTGAAATATTTGAATAGTGGTTAAGTTAAAAACTGCAAAACACCATTATTAGTAATCACGATGCTTTTAAAATAAACATTCCGGATAGTTTAGTAATGAAATCTTACAGGCTTTGTTTAAAAAACAAACACCTCCCCCTTTCCTCTGGAGCTTAAACAGTGGCTTGTTTAAAAAACAGTAAAATTCCATAACACTTAAACTCTTTTGAAGTAGGTCTTCAACATCAGCAAGTAATTCTGCAAATTGCTTTTGAAGATGAGGCTTCATTTACTCCAGCATGTGCAGTCTGATTGAGTGGATTAGTGGGTGTGGACTGAAATTGTAATTTAGGCTTTTTTTGTGTGTGCATGTGTCTTTCTCTCAAACACTCCTTATCAGATGCATCTCTATATTCTTGCAATAATTTTGAGTAGACCCAAGAGTACTCTTTTTAATAGTCGTTGGTGAAAATTTGGTGTGTGTATAATGGCATTACATTCATGTTAGCTACTATTTTTTTCCCATCAGTTTTTATTGGAGAGTGTATTTTTTTTTTTTCAGATCACTTTCCATAACCAGCTTGCTGTATGGTTACATAAATGCTAGCGGTAGGGTAGGGGTAGAGCAGAGTAATGCAGCTGGAGTAGAAAAAGGGGCAGCCTGGGTTTAGATTGACTTTACAGTGTTACAGGACAGCACCCCTGGACAGTTTAACAGAAACAAATCACATTTAACTGAGTAGTTATGTAATAGGATAGCCAAGCGTAAGGCGGTTCAGTACTACTGATGTGTTCCTCCAAAAGGAAAAGAAAGGTCCAGGCACTCAACTCATGAAAATCAGAATGATTTTATTACTTTTTTTTTTTGTCTATGTTTTTATGCTGTCTGAGAATACTTCTCTTCATTTTAAAAGATACATAATACTTTCTGTAAAATGTGTAGTTATATAAAGAGAAGACAGCTACCTCCCTGCTTCTCACAAATCAAACTGTTGAAATAGACAAAAAAATAAAAAGCACAATTGCTATGTCATTCCTTCAAACAGATTTTATATGCAAAATAGCTGGTTCGGGATGATTGTTTCTATACGAAAAAATTGAAAATAAATTGACTTTGAATATTTGACTGTCCATTTGCATTCTTTTTTTGTGGATGAAAAGGATACTTTTATATAGCAGGACAGCTCTCTAGCTCCTATAAAGAAAAAGAGATGCTAAACACTGCCCTAATTTACTAATCTAACAAAACAATGGGGAGCAATTAAACTTCTAAAGCATATGGAATGGCTATTTCATTTTATTCTTAGTTGGAAAACTGCACAAGTCCAAACATGTTTTAGCTGTCTTTCTCTGTATAATTTCTGTTCTTCATACAGGTTTCACAATATTATGTTGATGATTTCTGCTTTATTGCTCCAAAATAATCTGAAACTATGGGGGTACATGGATTTTTTGGCATCCAAACTGGTGGTTTTCCTTATTTATTTGTTTCTTTAGACAACTTCTGTGTTTGGCAGTGTTGAAAATGCTACACAAATATTCAGGCAGTGTAAGGTAATTTGATCACTAGTTGTCTGATATGAAAGTGAAAAGCGTAATGTAGTCAGTCCTGAGTTTGGTTTGGCCTGGAAGCACAGCTCATGTTGGCACATCACTGTGGACACTGGAAACATCATGTATTGATTATATATAGCAAAGAATTATAGCATTAATATTTCACCTGGCAAGAAATGGTATGCACGAGGTTATAAATCCTCATATGTTTCCACTAAAAATTGCTACAGATATGACATCAGATTCTATTAAAGTGAAAAAAGAAATATAACAGGGAAATTTGAACTGATACGGGTGCTTCTTCTGCATTGAGGGAGGAAAGAAAGGGAAAGGTTCATTTCCAAAAGGGTGAGGGTTTAAGTGGCAACATCCAGCATCTCCTGTCTTGCTAGGTTTACCTAGCAAAAGTCCGCTCCGTGTAGCCCAAGAACTGTGGCTGATAGAGAAGCAGTAGTTAATGCACATCTCCAGGTCGTATTTAACATTGTAGGAACATAAATTTTGTAAACCAAGATGCACTGAGTTACTGAGTTGATGTAATTGCAAATTTACCTCTGGGCAGTTATTATTGATCATAAAAAGCAGTGAAAAGCATTAAGCTAAGACCACTTCAGAAAATAAAAGTAACAAGAGGTTGCAGCAACTGGCTGAGTTGGTGCAGATTTTTGTCTGTCTTCGGGAGTCAGTTACTTAATAAAATGAAGAGTTTGCTGTTCTCTTGCCATGTGGTTCTGGGCAACGAGGAGATACCTCAGCAAAAGAATGTGTAGCAAATTTCCAGATAGAGGTTACGCTATGTGCTCTGGTACTAAACTGGATGAATTTAGAGAAGATTGGTTGAATATGGGAAAGTACGCAATAGAAAACAGATCTTACAAATGCATTTAATGAAAAAATACGCTTGTACTTCTAAGATTTTTCTTCATGAGAACAGAAGGCAAAATTTTATTGTTCCTGTAGGAAGTTTTACAGTTTTGTTACATGTAAATGATTAAACAGAGACTGCACACTTGCTTGACACTGCTGACTCTGGTTTAAGACCGTTATTTGCCAAATAATTTTTTATCTTAATTTTTTACCTGTAATGCTGATATATTGTTGCTTGAAGAATGGTCATAATCCCTTTGCATTGAGGGCATTAACTGCTTTTGTGTCTTAGAACTGTGGTAACAGACGAAGTGGAGCAGTGAGGATAGAGTTATTTTTATGCTATAATTGCATCAACTTCAGGAGTTCAATTTTTTTTTCACAAGCATGGAACATTTATGTCACGGATAACCGCTTTAAACCCAGCCCAACTGGTAGAGGCTAGGGGATCGTTACTGTTGTTTCTCATTTTAACCCTCATAACCTGTGCATGTAGCTTATCTATACCATAATGTATTTGCCTTTCTTCCTTAACTGCCGCTGTTTGTTTACACCAACTGTGTCTGGGCTCTAACTGAATTGTAAGATCATTGAACAGGAACTGTTCCCACTAAGTATTCTTAATGCCCATCACAATGGGTCGCCAAACGTCTGGTTGTCTCTCCTGTTATGTAAACAATAAGAAGTTAATCATTGTCATGGACAGATTTTTTTTTCCTCTTTGAATGGCATAGGTGAAGCTAGTTTGCTTATTTTGGACGTATGTCCCCAACATCTAAATTATCTGCTTTCTTAGCCTGTTACCAGCCTCATCAAAAGTGTAACCTAAGGTATGAACCCCTTTTACTGAGGTGGCTTTGGTGCAGCTGCACAGTTCGTGGAAACTTTGGCTGCTGTCTGTCCAAGCAGCGCTTTTCTCTGGATAAACATAAGAGATGCTGCTGGCCAATGTTTTCAATTCAGCAGCTGTTTGAATTGTCATACTTTAAATAATGCAAATTTAAAAAGAGCTTTATGTAGAGTCTGAACAAATATCTTTACTGCTTCGGTCATGTATGGTATGTACAGAGCTCCTTACGAGAAGTTTTTCTGTTATTTAAGTTGGTGCAATTCTAATGTAAGGTTTGTCTTTTTGAATGGTCTGAACTCCCAACAATCACTACAGGAAATATGTTACTGTAAACCTTCATGATGAGGATTTGCTTTAGATAACCTCAGTTTAACCGTTGTGTAACAATTATTACCTAGTGTTAAAGAAACATTTAAAGAGAGATTTCTTTTTTTAGTGTTATTGCACCTACTACACTAGCATGTTTTCAATTTACTCTTAAGAATAAAACTTTACCTGGCCTAGATTTTATTAAACATTAAATCCGGATGTTTTAAAATGTATATATACAATGCAGTTTGTACCACAGGTTCCTCTGAAGGAGCCAGTTCAGTGCCCAGGTAGGCCTTAGACTTCCTCCTCGGGTACCGAGCAATGACAGAGTCTTCTGTATTATAGGAAGTAGTGAACAATTATTTTATACTCACCATCACAATGTCACTCGTGTTTTTTAAGAGCTGCCGTGCCAGCCCTTAGTGTGGCCCTCTGCATAGGTTACATTAAGCTGCGTGGCACCACCAGCTCTTTTTCTTCCTCACCATCTCAAATCTCAGTAGCACTGGAAGGGCCCTGGTCCTGTTATTTATAACTGCAGCACCACACCACTAATTCATTTGTGTTATCTGTGAGCAGATCCCATTCTTTGGGAGGAGCAGAATGATCCTTGGGAAAAGTCCTATACCTGTCTCTCCCAAATCACATCAAAGTGCTTACTGCCTCCATCTGAAGAAGTCACATCTGCACAGAAACCCATGTTGGGGGTCCCTATGAGGCTCTACACAATGGTAGAGACCACAGCCAAACTGCAGGGGTTTTGCTTTGTGTTTTTTTTGTTTATTTTTTGACAGCTGGGGATGGTATCAGTGCGATGCTGAGCTGAGCGTTGCTATACATGGAAAGACATTTCCCAAAAGCACGAGCTGTGTGTTGGTACTGTCCACAGCGATGAGAAGGAGGAATGCATTCCAGCTGCCCCCAAACTACTTTTGGTAGTCTTCATTGGCTAGATTGGGCTAAATCTTACAGGAGTTTCTCTAGTGAGCAAAGGTTATCTTTTGCACAGGTAACCTGACAGCAATGGGACCACATCGTTCAGACACCATATTGCATAAGGTGGTAGAGGAAAGCAGAGGACAGTTATATCCCTGGTGCAGTGAGTCTTACGGCATTTTATCCAGAGACAGAAAGAGTGTAGGTGGGAAAAAGAATGGTATTCTGATCAGAGGCTGTAGACAAGTCCAATTTATCTGTCACAGATGGTGCGAACAGGCTGCTGCCTGTAAGTATGGCAGTGAGCAGGTGCAGGAAGGGTCTTAGGAAATGGTTTCACGGATAGAGGAAGGACAGAGAATGTGGAGATCAGGTATGGGTGGCATCATAAACAGCGCCTTGCTGGTAGGAGCCACATCTGCTGAACTTGTATCCACTGTCAGCACTTGTCTAGCAAAGAGCCCTGTGCAGTGCGTGGTTGTCCTGCAGTCACTTGAACGGAAAGGGATCGAGTTTGCTCCACGTGGACTGGGAAGCTTGTAGTATGCTGTTGTAATTCTAAGTTGTCAATGCTGTTATCAAGTCAGTCTTACAGACAAAACGAGCAGGACTTGTGACATGCTATTGCACACTCAAGTAGTGTATAGAAATGGCTATTTGTGCTTGCTTTTCTGGGAGGGGGAGAAGGAGGATTTTTTTAGTTTGGATGCCTTCTGGGGGCATTGTCTTCTGACAACCTTCAACTGCCTTCTGTCAAAGGTCTGAAAGAGTGGTCTGGGGAAGCATTGCTCTATGCCTCTATTCTTAAATTTTCCTTTTGCTGTTAAAGGCAAGATGGACATCTTGCCTGACCTGATACGGCTTTCTTACGCAATTTGTGCTTATGTAAGTAATCTGTCTTCTGAGTAACATGAAACGAAGCTGTCTTACATGCTGCCCCCCCTGGAATACAGCTTTATTAATTTACACATACTATATGCACTAGTTCATCATTGCAACATGACAGAATCTGATCACTGAGCACAGAAGTAGAGTGTAATTACTTTGTAATTAAAGATTTACCAAATCAATTGTGTGTTATATACTGCTGTGAAGAGTTTCAAAACTGCTATTTCACAGAGATAAAAACTAATATAGTGTTGACATATCTCTCTTTAATAGAGACATTTCCTATTTGAAGGACAGTTGTTTAAGTCAGTTTTACATGTAAAGTGTTAAGTGTCAGTGTTAAGATCTCAAAGCGATCTATTTTGCTTACTTTCACACTTCAATGAGAAATGCTTTGATTGTTCCTTAATAGACATTGGAGAATGGACTACTTAATATAAATATATATGTATTAAAATGAAGAACATTAAGTGTTTGAGAGAGCCTTCATATTTCACAAAGATGCTTCTGGTTTTTGGGAGTGGTGTTGACCCACTGATACCTTTTAATTCTTTGCAACTGTCTGTAATTGTGGTGATAAGAGAACATTGTCAAAGGTAGAAGACAGGATATACAGAATGGGATGGTTAAATTTAACAAGTAGTCATGGCTACCTGGCTTTTAAAGGCATGAATCTTGATGAGTTCTGCAATTAATATTTTTGTCTTAATGATAAGATAGGTATATTATGTACAGCTTTACATAGTTGGTTGGAAACTGGTTAGAATTAATGTTCTGTAAAGTATGTAAAGCAGCATAAGAACCATTGGTAACTGTTTACATGCTATTAATAATTAGCAACCTTCATACTAGTCTGTTAGGAAAGAACCATGCATTGGGTACAATAGAAACTCAACTCCATACGGTTGGGTTCAAATTACATTTGACTTGGACAATAGGGCATGAATGGTGCTCATTTGAGTTTCTGCCATTGTAAACAATGAGATGTTGGAATGTTTCATTTGTTTATTGATTTATTTATTTGGACAGGTGCAGGTTGATCATATGAAATAAATTCGTATTCAAATATAGACAGACAAGACCTTAACAACGTTGTCCAGTCTGAGTATATGATCATAACCAGCATCTTGAATGGACAGATTAAAATTAATTTAGCCTGTGGCTGGTTTTGAATTTGGGTTTTAAACTAACCAAATTATGTTCTAGAGAAAGTGCTTATATGCTGTCCAGCTGCTTAGAAAATAGAAAAAGTAAAGTATTTCCTGATTTTTATTTTTTGAAATACTAAGTTTCTTCTTTTACTTTCTGTTAAAAATAATTTGCACGTCTATGTGGTAGGTTCTGTTAATGTTAATGGGGCTCACCCATGAGAAGAGGGCATTTGAATCTGATGGATCCCATCTGGTTGAGGCTCATTCTCTAGGGTGTAATTTTCCTCAGCTATTTGAAACCCTTTCATAAGTGCTCCAAAGCAATCAGGTTCTATAATTTGCAAAACGATGGCAGGAGGAAAAAGTCAGGAGGATTATTGCTGTGATCACACCATGGGAATTAGTATCACAGGACTAATAGCCTAAGTCAATTCTAAGATATCTGTGGTGCAGGCATTTCTGTCTTCTCCATCAGCTGGACACCCACATTTCTCTCAAGCTGACACTACAAAGGGAGAATGGGTGGGAGCACATCTTACTGTGTAGGGCAGTGGAAGGTCAAAGCTGGAGAACCAATGTGAAGGTACATGCAGAATTCCCAGTGCACGCTCCCAAATTGCTCATGCCAAACAACAAACCGCATAGCAATCTGCAAGCAAGAGAAAATCCCACACATTAATGTCTTACAGGTAGTAATAAATCTACAAAAGGATTGAGCAGACCTTATGAATTTAATACATTAAACCATACTGCCACACAGCATTGCTCTGTGCTAGTGAGTGTTGCATCTATGGGTTGTCCTAGTCCTTTCATAGTTCCTCTGTCTCTCACCAGGTGGAACAGATTGGATGTACACTCAGCTTGATGACCAAGGGTTTTAATGTTTCAGTTTACACAGAATTTGCTGTCTTTCTTTCTCTTTCAACATTATGTTACGTTTAAACAATGACATGGCTTCTCTTGTGATGCGTGCATTTGATTCCTGTCAGTGCTACAGAAGTTATGCACAGGCACCGATGGAAGAGCAGACTAGAGTTTCTCTTGAGGTGGACAACTGTTTATAATTAGAGCTGTGGGAATGAAGGCAAACGCTGCTAGCAAGCAAACAGTCACTCTTCGAAAAAGCTCGGTAAACTCATAAAGCTCAGGAGCTTAATCTCTGAACCAGAGTGCTTGTTATCTAATCCCCACCAGCTGTTGTGTACTTGGTAGCCATGACATCTGTAATAGAGCTGAAGGGCCTGTCTATATTGGTTGGCACCTTTACCCACCAACTGAACCTGATTCTTCTTTCATTGCTTGCATTTACCTGCCTTAAATCATTAACCAGTTGCTCAGGGTTTGACCATCCGTTTAATCATACTTTATAATAGAGAGCTTGTGCTGCTCTTCACATTAGGCATGTTTTAGGTTTGTAGGTCTTCAGCTGGTCTGTTACTTGCCTTGCTAATATAAGAAAGGTGTCAACCAAAAGAATTTCCTCAGGTTGTATGCTGAGTCCTTATACAGACTTAAAACTGAGTGAGGAGGGAATTTCATCAAGCTGTTCTTCATCTGAAGAGTATTTCCACACATCATATAGATAGGGTACAGAATTATATACTGTATAATGGCCTTCCAGTACCTAAGTGAGGCCTACAGGAAAGCTGGGCAGGGACTCTTTGTCAGGGAATGGAGTGATAGGACATGTAGTAATGGTTTTAAACTAAAAGAAGGTAGGTTTAGATTAGGCATCAGGAGGAAATTCTTTACTCTGAGGATGGTGAGGCACTGGCACAAGCTGCCAGAGAAGGACCAGTGTTCAAGGCAAGACTGGATGGGGCTTTCGGCAACCTGGGCTGTGGAAGGTGTCCTTGCCCATGGCAGGGGGTTGGAACTGGATCTTCTTCAAGGTCCCTTCCAACCCAAGCCATTCTGATTCTATGTATGTCTCTGTTACCTGCTGTGTACGAACTGATGAAGGTGGTTACAGAACATAGAATATATATGCAATTGTGTGTGTTGAAAAGTGGTGGTTTTCAGGTGTTTGTGTCAGCCGTGTTACCTGTGGTACCTGTAATTTATTAAGATAACAGAGGTGTGAGTAGTAAACAGTGACACGGTACAGGAGGTAAATGCTGAGCTTTCCTGCAAAGCTAAGTCTACTTCAGCACATGTACCATGGAAGAACTTAGACCTATGGGTTATTTTACTGGTTGAAAGTTAGCTGTATATAGCTTCCTAGCACCTGAATGAGTAGATTGGGGTTTGAAGTTGACACCATGGCCAGAATTGGGCTCAAAGACTACCTCAGTCGTTCATTAGCTGTCAGCCTAATACTGTGGACTAAAGCTTCAGAAATCCCTAAGATAGTTCTCACCATCTTTAATACTTACTGTCAAAATCCAGAATTATGACATCGTAAGTAAAAGCAGTACTACCAAGTGTTCAAAAAATACCTTCTAAAGTTTTGTTCAATTTCATTGTAGTCAGTTTTCATTTGGAATTAATTTTACTGATGCATTTATATATTTTTTTTTTTCCATAGAATGGCACTAAGAAGTTCTGGGACTTTATGAGGACACATGACAGGTAACAGATGGAATCACATTATTTCCTTTTTTCTATATGTTGTGTTTCATACTCTTCCACTGGTCAAATCTTAGTATATTGAGTTTCATGTTTTTCCTCCATATTCCTCCTCAATTCTTACTTCTTGCATAATGCAGTTACTTCTTTACTACTTTAAACAGAATTAGCAGAAATTTTAAAATCTTCTTATGGTTCGTTATGTCTTTCAGTATGTTTTGTCTGTGCCTGACTTTTCAGATGTTAAGAGTTTTGGCACGTGATACAGAAGATGGAACTAAAAGTTTGAATTGTATGAAGCTTTCTTCTTTGAGTGTGAAAATATTGACTGAGGGAAGGACTCTGTCCGCACATAGTTAACCCTGTTATTTGTGTCGATAAACAGTCTGGGCCCAAATATGTGACCGCGTTCCCTCACCTCTGAATATACAAGCCCAAATATTGCCCTACAAAGGCTCATAAAAAGAGGTCTAAAGTTACAGTCACACCATTTGATTTTGTCACTGGCAATTTTTTGCAATGAGGTGAAGATTTTGTTTCATGTTTGATCAAATCTTAGTATTGTGCTTTTTTATTTTGTTTTGTATTTTAATCCTCTCCATCACTGCTGTATAATGATGTTTCAGGCAAAGCCTAATTCAAGGGACTTTGCAAATGCCTGAAAGCTTTCAGCCCATGCATTCTGTAGACCAAAATGCTCTCCTAATCACACAGGAAAAAATGGATGACCTCTGACTTTATTTTGTCTTTCCAATTGTATTTTTCCTATAAAGGAGGTAAAGTAGTTTACTCCTGACACTAAAGAATGAAAAATAATAACAACTAGGGTATGCATGATGTAGAGGCAGTCTCAGAGTTACTAAATTGTAAAGTATTTGTCTCTTTTTAAATGTATAACAATGCAATCTAGTTACTGAAAATTCAGGTATTGGAAAATAAAAAGCAGAGGTAACGACTTTTCCCTAGGAAATAAAAGGATTTTTTTGAATTTATTAATGTATAAAATGTAGAAAGTACTAATGGCAAAAGAAATTGTGACCCAACCAGAGTCATGTAGAGAGAGAGAGATTCTTCTTGTGTATGAGGTAAGTAGGTAATATCAATTGCATTTTCTGAAATTTTGCTCTGCCAGAACCTTCTAAACCCTTACAATGAATGTTTTTGTTTTAGGCTCTTGAAATGGATTTTTATATCACTTCAGTGATAACATTTTTTATCAATATAAAGATTATGAAGGTAAAAGTTCCAAGAAGACTAGGAAAATATTAAATTGATTAAAAATGCCTGTACTGCCTGAGGTTAAGGGAAGAAAAAGGAGTGATATTTCACTACTGAACTTCACACTTGCTTTTGGAATTTGCCTGGAAGACAGTTCTGTCTTTGCACTTTGTCTGTCCATATGGGCATGTGCCAGGATTTATGAGCACAGATACAAAAGCTGAAATGATAATTGATTGCTGGAAATTTAATATGTGCCTTGTACTTTCAAGCAAGTGAATCCAGCCTCAAGTCACTGTGCTGAGAACATATCTTCCAGAAGAATAATTTATGTTATTATTTTTGTTTTAGCTTCAGATTATCACTGTGTGATAATGTGTGAGCATATGCAACTAACTGAGTGGGGTAAATATTAAAGGATCAGTTTTCCATGAACTTCTTGAGAACAGTATTTCTGAAGGACTTTTGTGAACATTTTTAAAATAGTTGAGTACATAACTGTATAAAAAGGCTACAGCCACATGTCATGCCAGTCATCTCTGGTCACATAACATTTGTTAGCTTCAGATGTACAACAGCTGCCATCCTAACTTATTAGTGACTACTGTTGAACTGCAGAATGCCTCGCGCTCTTTCACAAGTCAATTCATTGCAACTTCTGAAACCTAAGGTAATAATATGAACCCTCTGTATATGAAAAAACATGTTTTTCATACACCCTATTTGTGAATGCAAAGTCAATTATTATCAAAAAGATGAGTTAGGTTCAGAATTCCATATAATTCCTTGAAGCCCTACATTTTACTGTACTTTAGTAAGACAGCTGTTACATGGAAAGATATATGCTGTTATATGGAAAGTAAGACAGCTAGTTATATGGAAAAGTCGTCTTGTCTAGTTGCTGAAGAGTGTAGAGAACTTTGCACTTTGAGGGCCCTTAGAGGTTCATTGCTCTTAATGAGGGATAAAATACTGAGGGAGGAGGGGCTTCCAGGGCATGTGTCCTGTTGGTCAGGATTTCCTAGTGCATAAAGATAGGAGATAACTGTCGCCTTCAGAAAGATTGTGGGAGTTTTCCATAACTAAGATAACTTTTCAGAAGTACTTCAAATTTGTTTTATTACTGAAAATGCTATAACACTGGTAAATGCTCCTTTTTTTTTAAAAAAAGAGGTTGTTTACTTAAATAGAACATATACATTGGAACAACAGATCTACAAAGTATGCATATGTGTGTATTATATACTTACATAAAATTGATATGTGCAATTGATTTAATGATATTTAATATTAAAAAAAATAATTGTTAATTGCATAAAAACAGACGTTGAGCCTGATTCATGTCTTTATCTGTTATCCTCCTTCAGCAGCACAAGTAGAAGTGTTTAAGACTGACTTCAGTGCCGTGTGACAGTAAGCTCAGAGCTTGTCTTTTCTGGTTCCTCTGGGACCTTTGTGTTTTTTCTCATCTTGAATGAGGTCAGCATAACCCAACATTCAATAGATTGTACCAGAATTGTACCTGATACAAGAAAATATTTAGCAAGAGTTGAAGTTATTTCTGTATAAATGTATCCTTTCCAACTGTTCAGATGAACAGCTGAGTAAATAATACAACGACAAAAACAAGAGGACTGCAGTAGTCATTTCATTTGCCTTAGGTGTGAGTCACCTACTTATCTCAATGTATTCCAGTAGGGCTCAACACAAAATCACTTATCTGTACACATGCTGGCGTAACACTAGTGCAAGCTAAAATAGGACAACTTTTAATTAGGTTTCCCTTTTTTCTTTTTTTTTTTTCCCTCTCCTTTTTAGTTACTGCAGATCTGTGTTTGAGCCCCTACTGTGTGGCTCCTGAGCTTTCTTAAGAGCATTCAAAACTAGGGTATGTCTGGAGTCGCCTCTGCTTTATTTAGTTTGTAATTTATGCTTACTCTTAATTCCTCTATACCATTTAAAGACCAAAAAGAAAAAAAAGAAAAAATTGTGAAATTATTACTGGTCACACAGTAAACTGTTACTAAGGCAAACCTTCCAAACCTGTGCTGCCAAAAGTCAGTTGAGAATTACTGTAGACAAAAGAGGCAGCATTTCCTACCCTATTTGGGTTTAAGTTGTAATAGAAGGAAGACCCAGGGCACAAAGACATATACGTGCACACAGAGAGTAGCTAAATCTGGGAACGTTCTGCCCAGAGAGGCAGAGGAGTCTCCATCCTAGGAGGAATTCAAACCTGGAGTGGCTCTGAGAAGTCAAATCTAACTTGGAAGTTCGCCGATTTTGAGCAGGAGGTTGGATCAGATGATCTCCAGAAGCCTCTTATAACCTGAAAGTTTCTATGACTTTATATGAAAATTAAATATACTTGATGAAAGTTACAGTTCTCATCTGATAACTGTCAAAAAAATGTAAACTTGTCTAGAAATCTGTCAACTTGAAAGCCAATTTTCTATCCATAAATAAGGTGTTCACTATTGTTCTGGTCCTTTGGAGTCTCATTTGTTAATGATTCTTTGACACATGCAGTTGAAGAGTATCAGAGCTCACTACAGGTTTTTATCATGTCTTTAGAAATGATGCTGAAATTTACTAAAAGTAGATGAAGAAAAAAAAGTCTGGATTACCTCTTCTATTGAAAGTATTTTATAAGTTTATTGAGGTGGTGCTCATAAGTGTTAGATAATTTAGATAATTATGGATTGTTGTGTCAGGCAGTAACACACAGGAGAAGATGCTTTCTGCATTAATTTCATCGTGCTTTTTTTTTATAGTTAACTTTATTTTCCTCTGAATACTGAGGTGAATTTTTTTTCCTCATTATTAAACACACCCTTAAGAGAATCACGCAGAATACAAGAGATGAAAAATTTAAATCATAGAATCATTAATGCAGGGTGCTTCTTAGATTTGAGTCTATCAAAGCTACTTAGTAATTTCTGGGAGGAAGGGTTTTTTGTTTGTTTGTTTTTGTTTGTTTGTTTGTTTTTAAAGATCACTGCTATTAAAAGTAAAATACCTGATCAGGAGTGCACTTTAATTCTGCAAGTTTATAGTGATTTTCTGTCAGAAATAGAAATATGCCAAATATTACAAAGTAATCATCCATGCCTGTAACAAAAAAAAAGTCTCTAAAACCGGAGTCACGCTCCAGTTATATTCCCCCCTCATCCTAATTTTGCTATATTTAGTACCGTAGGAGCCTGAAATGTAATACTTAAGATTTACATTCATCTACTTTATAAAGCAATAGACCCAGTTCGTTTCAGGTTTCAGCAGCTCCCCTTAAACAGATTCAAGGCTTTTAAAAGACATAATTTGGGAACAGATGAAGGTCAGTGCAGAGTCATGTGCTTGCTTTTGTGCTTTGAGTAATAATGTTCAGGAACAGGAACCTTTTGCTAGCTGACAAGGAAAAGGACAGCTTGTGTTGTGAAAGGATATTGAGCAAAATGATGGCTAGTTGTCTATTTAAAAGAATTAAACTTTCACTGGAAAGTACACTACTTCAGAAGGGAAATAAATTGAGGAGACTGAACTGCCTGTAAGAGTGTTGTGTGAGTTCCTCCTAACCCTGAAAATACCATGTGAGAAGGAAAAGGCAGTAGGACCCCAAAAATTAAACTTGTGCATGTGCATTGCACCCTTGTTATACTTTGGTTTTAAGTACAAAAACATGTCACAGTGGCTCAGGAGTAGTTCTCAACTTAAAAATTCTTAATGGAAAAAACTTTCTTTTCTAATTTCTGTAAAAAGAAGGGGAAGTAATATTCCTGCCGCATGAGATAATTTTATTTAGGGGATCGACTTATTTCTCATTTAAAGCAACTTCATTCTTAATTGAACTGCTCGCTCAGAAAAGATGCTTTATGTGCTGCAAAGACAACTGCAAAGCACGGGTTGCCATCAGGAGGTGGTTTGCAGGCTGAAGGAAGCGGAGGACATCTGCACGCCGGCGTGTTGTCCCCTGCGGGGTCTTGAGACACGGAGTGGGAGGACGAACGCCTTGGGAGGTACCTGCATCCCGCTGCCATCGGAGCTGCCGCGTCCCCGCTGCCCTTTTTTGCCTCGCCGGGGGCAGCCGGCTGCTCTCGCGGCTCAGGGGCTGCAGCAGGCAGCTCTGGAGACGGGGTGGAAGTCATGTGCCCTGACCACATTATAGGAGTGGATTAAATTCCTTCTCCTGTTTCATATGCCGGATCGTTTGGGCTTTATGGAAATTTAATCCCGTATGTATTTTTCTGGTTTATGTCCTAGTGTATTATAAGACACCATGAAATTTAACTCAGATGCTTCCTTTGCGCAAGAATTATCACAGTAGCTTTAAGATGGGTAAAATACAGCCTTTTAGCATCTTTTTAAGTTAAAAAACAATCTTTCTTGGGTGGCAAGTGCCTTTTATGTGTAATGATAGGCTGTTGTGGTGTAAACCTTGTCTAAACCTTGTCTGCCTTTGTAACATCTCCTCCAGGGTGTCAATGGAGTGGAGTTCTCATGATTATCTTCAAAGATAGAGCAGAAGATAATGCGCTGTTTAAAATAAACTGGATGTAGTTCAACAAACAACAAAAATGATGAAAAGTTTAGGGAAATAATAGCTGAGAGAAAAAGTAATGATAGCTGGGCATGTTCTTGCAAAGGATAATACAACCGAAGAGAGAAATTACTGCTTATCACAAAAATTGAAAGGAATGCTCTAAAGCAGGCCAGAAACATTTGATTTCATCAGTAATCAATGACAGAACGAGAAAGAATAGTGTCATACAGAAAGTATTTCATAAACAAAATACTAAGAAACCATTTTTAACAATGGGCAATAAGATGATCTGGGAAGGCGTGTTCTGTAATCGCTGTCACTGGAAATGCTCAGGTGTAGACTTGGTATCTGGTTATCAAGGGTGCTATCAGGATAATGATATTTTTCCTGCCATTAAAAGGAAAAATCTTAGAAGCTTGTTGATTTCCTTTCAACCCAAGTAATTACACGATTTGTTTGCATATGATATTTGCAAATAAAATACATTTATGCTTTTTTTTTTTTTCTGTTGTTTTCTCTTCTTTTTTTAAGCAAAGGTTTGACATATCCTCTACTGGTGTGCCAGGAATTCTGCAGGCATGTTTACTGTCTTTTAGATGTCTTATGTTGTTGTTACCTTAGGATCTGATCTAAATAAAATTGTAGCAATGAGGCAAAAATAAATGTATTTGATGCTGTAAAGTTATCAGAGACAAACACAAGATCATAAGCCATGTTCTGATTTTCCCCTTTCTAAGTATCTGCCATTAAAACTCCATATAGCATATAAACTCAACTATGCCCTATCACCGAATAGGGTAAAATGGCAATAAAATCTTTGTTCAGGGCATCGATTCATTACAAAGTAAGATGTTTGTCTAATTTTAAGAACCAAATCAATAGAAATATTTTAAAACTAAGCAGGTATATAAAAGTTTTGGTTGGCGAGTCACAAATTTCTACATACAGGCTTATGGTGGCCAAAGTAAAGACATCTAGTTTTTACAACGTGCAGAATTTAATTTTTCAATATTTTTCAATATTAAAATAAGTGGACATATTAATTCTATTCTAGTCACTGAAATCAAGAAGAACCTTTCAAGAAGAATTTCCTTCCATGTGGTTTTGAATTAAACCTTTTTGTCTGAAAGGAGCGTCAAAAGTATTCACATGGTCTAGAGACAGTAACGTGGTCATGGCCTGCATCTGGGATTGTAAAAGTAATTTTATGAAAACTAGGAAATGTTTTCTAATCTGAGTGCCTGTGTTTTTGAATTTTATCAGAAAATATCTTGTCGAAAAGAGGAAACTCTTGAATCCATTATTTCAGAAATGGGGAAACTAGGAAAAATGTGAATAACTGACATTATCAGTTTCTCACTCATGGTGGTGAGAGTATACATTTATACCTGGAAAAAAAAGTTGCTATTCACTTCATATTTGATTTTTGATAGGTATGAAAGAACGTTGCTGGTTTGTCCCTTACTTTAGCTTGGGCAGAACACTTGATTTTTTTATTCTGTGCACTGTCCTTGAATTCTCAAGTTGTTTTAAAAGTTTTCTTTTTGCCATTTCAGAATGAAGTCATATTTCTGCCATTTAGATAGATCACTTGGTGGTCTTATTTTGTGATAGCATTTGTAAGCAGTAGTTTCAGAAAAATAATATGGAATTGGAACAAAAGCCCATCAGATTCTGACATCTGTTGTATGTAATGCCTACAAAGATTTATTTAATGAAATAAGTTAAGAATAAAACCTGAATTTATTTATTAAAATATTTTGTTGAAAGAATCCCATTAAGATGCAGTGTGTCATTTCCAAGGGTATCCTGGGATACGGGCCAAGATATGACACTTAAAGAATGTTATTGAAGGCAATGTGCTTTGATGTCTCATTTATTTTGCAGTTGAATTTACTTTTTAATTTTTTTTTTCTTTGTTAGATGAAAACAGGGTGCTGGGAGGATTGTTTATTCCAAACAAGTTGTCCCGCATCTTATTCTTTGAATAGGGGACTAATTACTGCTTTACAAGGAGATAGGGAGTGTTTTAGAAGTGCATGTGCATGGATTTGTTAGCACTCCTTAATTCATTCTTCTACCAGGCCGATGATTAACCAAACATATGCTTCCTGCTCTATGGTGTCATGAACAACTTCCTGCTGCACTTCACTTTTCTGAAACCAGCCTTCCTTTGGATTTTTCCCAACGTAACGTTTTCTTAACTATATGCATCTCACCACTTTATTCTGGTTTTACTTGATATTAAATATTTAAATCGTAAAGGAGGAAGCTTTCACATTTCATCTGAATGCAGAAGTCTTCTAGACGTCTCTAATTATCTTTTGCCAAATCCACTTTATCTGTGATTAGTATGAAAGGCTGAATGTTTTTGTCAGGAGCTTATAGCTTTGCTTTTGTAATAGGCTGCATTTTAAGCAGCCAATTGGATTGGTGCTGGCCTTTGAAAAATGTAAAATGCTTTGAAGGAAGACTTAAATGAACCAATAAAGATTGTGCAAGCCCACGTTTAATCTCAGGACTATCTGCATTATAGTTAAAGCTCTGGGAAACTAAAGGAATTGCACTGGAGAATAATCAAAGGGTACAGCTTTATTACATGTCTGTTCTGAAACGAAGGGCCTGGCTTACAATACTGTGCTTCTCTGATAAAAGGAAGACGACAGCGCTTTAGGTACCAAGTTGTAAATTTTCAGGGATGTGTCCAACTGTGGATGGTTAATTCGAATACAGAATTAACACAGGGGCTGTATGCAGTTCTTGCTCATGGTCACCAAAAATAATTTTGAAGTAACTTAAGATGAAATAGGCCCTCCTGGAGGATGAATCCTCCCTTACAATTACTTCTGATTGCTAGCTCTCAAACAGGTTTGTTTATTTGCTTGTTTGTTGCTTTAAAATTGAAAGCTCAGTCATTTCTGATTTGGAAAAGAAAAGGATGCTTGCTCACTAGCATGCTTTAATCCTGATCTACGGTGTTTCTCAAAGGTAATAATTTTAAAAAAAAAAAAAAAAAAAGACTAAATGGAGTTATAGATCTGACACAGCAAATAATGTGAAAGATCATTTTGTCAACTCTGTATAAACAAAGAAAGCCAAATTAATGTAACTTAATGAAAAAAAAATATACTTTAAAGCTAAAACAATTGTAGCACATCTAAGTGATATTTTTCTCTTACTTCCATTCTTGAGAGATTTATGAATCTTGCCATTTGCTCCTTTATCAAACATACAAGGCAAAAATACTACGTGTATATTTTGTATTCATGTGCTCTCCAGCTGAGATGAGTACATCTCCCTAAATACTTTTATGGTTGCACACTGCAATTGATTATTTCCTTTTGATTGCAAATAGGGGATTTTTAATACCAAATATGCTGGGAGTTGAGGGGACTTAAGTCAATTACTTACTTTTATTCTTGCATGCCATTTTTGTATTTCTTTTTGGAATTTTGTTTTCAGTGTCCAGTCTGTTTTCATTGTCTTTGAGACTGGCATTGAATTAGCACAGGCTCTGATAGTGTTGTGGGGGTTTGGTTGATTTTTTTTTTTCCTTTTTTTTTTTAATTAATCAAATAACATTATAATTTTGAATTTCCACTATGGTGCAGGAGACTGTCATTCCTAATATTATGGACTTTCAACTAATTATGTGATAATTTTTAGCCTTTAAAAGTAGATGGAAGGAGCTGGGGTTAATAGTTGGGAAGCCCTGGCTTTCAGTGTTAATGTGAGTCTTTTTAGGTGCTTTATCTTCCATTATTCAGTTTGATCAGAATGTGTGTGTCACACACACATACCCACACTAGACATCTACAAAACAATATCCTGACTTGCTCTTAAAATGATTAAAGAAGGGTCAGTTTCTTTGCCCTTACTACCCCATCAATTACTTAGCATACTATAGTATTAGTGCAAGATTATCTTTAAAAAGCTTCATCTCCAGTCTTGAGAGTCTTATTTCATTCACAGAAAGACAAGAGAATCTTGTCCTTTTCTTTGCTGTTACTAAACTGTGATTTATTTATTTACTTATTTTGCAAATACACATTTGTAAAGCATGCATTAAGGTCACATGTAAGAATAACGAAAGGCTGAATGAATCTTTTTATTAAGGGATTCTAAAAGTTTGTCTCTTGAAAAGCAATTAGGAAATGTTAGCATGTGCTTGTGGATTAACTGTATGCCAGGTTAACAACTGACAAATCCTCAAGACAGAAAATGACAAAACCAACGACTACAAAGTTGAAATTCTATTTCTGTCCCCCAAAAAGCAACAACAAAATACAAAGCATGTAGCTCAGCCAAAAGCAAACACAATAACATCCTTTAAGCTCTGGATCTCAAGAAGTACCTGATCTTGTAGCTTTGGCAAAGCTCGCTTGCTGATCTTAATTGCTGGGATGTAATTCAAAAGAATTAACTTTCTGTCCTTCCATATGCGTGTGCACATTTTAACAGGATGTCAGTTTTCGTCTGTCCCCTACCTCGTACCTGCTGTGGTCACGTACCATGTTTTTTACATGGCTCCTAGAAGGAAGCATCACCTTCGTTTTTCAGCCTCGAGGGTGTGAAGCTGTAATATCATTTCTCCGCCCATGTCTGCTCTGCTGAAATGTCACAAAGCATCAGTTACCACGAGCTCAATAAATACAGAGGTGTACTATGCTGGGGGAAAGAAAAACTTGGAAGTGGTTTTCTAGGTCAGTGGCACACAATGGAGTCATTTTCTAAACTCCTGTAAGAGTTGTTTTCAGCTCTCAGGGAAGTATTCTGCTGGAGATCATCGCTCTTATTGAGAGTCTTAAAGGTGGAAGAGGAATTAAGATTCTGGATTCCTGTGTTGCAGCTCGCTCCTGGCTACGTATGATTTCTGCACATTGACATTTTAGGGAAGCCTGACAGCCATTAGAGAAGCCTAAAGAAAGCTTAGCTATTTCAGTCAGGCTTTTCTTTGAATTCTGCTGGTTAACTGCTAGGTGAGTTCCTGGACTGAACAGTTCAGTCCATCTAAGAAAATGCTCTATTAAATACCAAAACCAGGCACCTTTTTCAGCAAACAAGATTAGAGTAAAAGCTTCAGCACAGCCTAGCTTTTTTCTTCTAGATACATCTTGCTGACATTTTAGGTATTTATCTTTCTTAAAATACTTCAAGGCTACACTAATTGTTGCTATATTTATAGAAAGAACAGTGTCCTGCCTTACTGCACAGCACCCTGTTTATGTGCGTGCCTTCTCTGGGAGAAAGCCTCTGGTCACTGGAGCAGTGATTTATTGTACATCTGAAGCGAGGAGGAGCTGGCCTGAAGGCTGAGCAGGTCTGTGGTCATCGCCAGCCCTGGAAGACACTGTACAGACCTGTGGCATCTCTAATGCAGTTTGTTTCTGTTCAGTGGAAGTCCTTAAAGCAGCCTCTGAGAGATGCAGTACAGGAGAGCAAGGGCTCCACTATTGCTTGAAGGCAATCCGTGTTTTACAGAAGCAAATATATGTGCAGGGTGTTTTGGAGGGTGTTCTCCTTTGCCTCCTCTTGCCTGCAGACATGTACCAAGCCCACCAGCAATGGCAAGTACCCCAAGTGCTCCCTGCATACAAAGTTTTAGCCCAGTGGGTCCCAGGTGCAGGTCTGTGGCTCTGTGGCATGGCATTTGCCTTAATGGCCTGGTCTTTTGCACCAGCTGTTTGCCTGGGTGTCAGCTGCTGCAGGCATAGCCAGCAAAGATTTACAGCTGCAGAGTATTGCAAAAGGAGTGACCCGCTACCCGGAATGAAAAGGGTGGCAGGCCTAAGCTGGGGCAGTGTTTTAGTTGTGCAGCTTGTTTTTAAAGCGTGGAGGCAAGTTTCAGATACACCTTGACACTTTTATATTAGACAATATTTTTTTTTCCTTTGTAAAAAATGAAGAAAAATGTGGCACTGTGCAGCTTTTTAGATCTCGTACACCTGAAGCCTGTTGTTAGGTTAAGACGTTTTGATACCCGTGTCAGATTAAAGTGTTGCCAATGATTTCTGCCTTTTTAGGAAATTCAGTTCCCCCACCATCACCGGTGGGCTTGTGTGATTTTTATTATTTTTTTCCCTTTTGATAACACACAAGCTAGGCTTCATTGATCTTCCATATCTTTTATTTGTGGAGATGTTCCCGAGAGTCATTGTGCAAGTTTTAATTGCTTATTTTAATATGTATACTCCTTTTTGATCACTTTAACATACATAGGTGCATATATAATACTTAAAAATAGGATCGGTTGTAATATTTTATAGGGAATTGCCTTGAAACATCAAATATTCATCTGATATCCTGTGGTGTGTTATCACTAAAAAATGCATTTGCAACTCTTTTGTAATAGGGCTTTTTGGTAGCCGGTATCATCTGTAAAAATAGTAATTTTGTAATAGTTTTGTAATAAATTCTCTGTGTGGTGATGTAAAACTCTGGAAGATACTTTCCTAATCTTATATGCCAGACCAAAGAACATCCTTGGGTTCTTGCAGCAGTAAGGAAGCTCCCTGAAAGCTGTGGGGATCTTCCAGTTGGATCAGTTGAATGGCCTTGCCCTAGCTTTATGGAATACTCAAATAACTCTCCTGAATTCAGCTTTAAATGACATTTTGTAAGTTACAAGCATAATAACGTGTGGAAATACTTCATGTTATCTTGTTTCTTGTGGAATAAAAAAATACCAAATAGTATTTGTAGGGTCACACTCCTCTTAAGTAGCTTTGATTTTGAACTTTTCCTCTCCAAGTCTGACAAGAACTATTAGAACTTGTGTGTTGCGGTTTGTTAAAACATGTAAATTTATGTTCAAAATTGTTTGTCAGTCTCTCAGAAAACTAAAAGTAATTAAATAGAAAGTTCTGCAGATTTGTGCCATTTCTGTACCCTCTCATCTCAAGATGGTGTGAGAAGCAGACAATTGTAATAACTTGCTGCTACTCCTTTCCAGCTTAATTTGATCCTGTTCCTTAATTCTGACAGATTGTTTTTAATTTTCCCATCTGTTCCATAAAAATCTCAAGTGATTGACTCTTAGGAAAAAAAAAAAATAATGTCTAATAGCTGAGCCATTTTTAATGAGTTGGTATGAGTTATTTAATGAGACATGCTGAAGAAGGCATGCCAAAGGAAAAATTGGGCCTGGGGTGGTGGCTGTGAAGAAAGGCAAAGGGCATCTGCATCCTTTAGAAGTCCCTACCAGTCCCTTTAACCTTGGACTTGGACTGCTGCTGACTCCAGTTTCAGGCAACGTACTCTGCCTTGGAACGATGGTCAATATATATGTGTATATATATACACGTGTACATATATATATATATTCAGTAGCAGTAATTCCTTATCTCCTTTTGTGCCATGTCTACCCTCAGACAGTACTGCTCTTGCGAAAATGAATGGCCACATAAATGGGGAAATAAAGAAAATAATTAAAAAATCAATTAAAAAAATAAAGTAAATTTAAAAACATAGACTGTAGTTTAACTTCATCTCTTCTAACAGTCCACACTGCAGCTCCCAGATACTTTGGGGTTGTGTCAGAAGGAACCCCATTTCTACAAAAAGAACGAATATTCACTTTCAGTGTATCCAAAGGCTAAAACCTTTGCTTGAAAATTGCCTGCAAATGACATCTCGTGGGGCAGGAAGCCATCAATATGCAGTACAGCACTTTGAGAATAACAACCATGAATATAAACGTTAACATCTGGACTTCCCCCTTCTGTTTTGGTCTTTCTATATTATTATAATAAACATTAATATTATTTTTGATAATCATCAAGTAGCAGTTACTCTGGCAGCTTGAGACTGCATTATAAAACCAAATAGTGAAAATAAATATACAGCTCTTTTACAAGGAAGGTTAATAGTTTGACTAAACTCCGCAAATATGCCATTGTTAGTATAATCTATTGTAGAATTCATAGAATAATGAATTAACTTTCCGATTGCACACAGTGAGGCATAACAAATGACAGAATGCTACTATGGTAATAAGCATAATACATGCTTGTTTTTGCAGGTTTTAATGGGCTACCAACTTAGGAGGAAGACTTTTGTCTGTTTTTTTTTTTTTTTCTTTTTAACTAGTAAAATCAAAGAGTAATTTTACTGGAAAAAAGAGAGGGGAACTTCAGTACTTTACACTCTCTGAGCATCTCTGAATACTCAGCCCATCAGGTTTCCCTATGACATTTATTTCAAACAGTCAGGAGGATGGGGAAAGATTAAAATCTGGCTTTTAAACCACAGAATGTGGTAGCAGTTAGAACCGCTTCTGATTTAAATTTGGACAAAATTGGACTTGGATGGTGTATTTTTTAAGGCCCCAGTTCAGCAAGTAGCCACGGATAGGAGATGCTCCATGCTTATACAGAAGTCTGGGTGTGAATGGGGCTGGGTTGTTCCTAAAATTTAGACTATCCTAATATGGGCCTGATAGGAGGGAAGAAAAATGGTTTTAAGAAATTATTTTCTTGTTATTGCTGTCTTGTAGCCATGTCCCTAGAGTTGGTCTGTCTATTTTTTCCTGTTGGAGAGAAGAATTGATTGGCGAGTTACTTTATATGGCAAGAGACAAAAGTGACTTGCTTAGGGAACATGACCCATTATCTATTCCTCTTGATGGATTTTGGTCAAGGATCTTGTTGCATTGTGTCTCTAGTAATAAATCTTCTATGTATTTATGTAGTTAAAATGAAATTCTCAAGATGTAAGTCTAATAGTGCTGCATTAATCCTTCATAAAGCATTGATCTTTTGTTTTTTATCTTCTTCCTCAGTGTGTCAATCCTGATCTTTAACACTTCTCGGCAGTGCTTTGTAGTGGTGAAGCAGTTCCGCCCAGGTAATCCTCTTTTTTTAGATTTACTTTTGCTCTCTTGTGAAGCAAGCTTTAAGGGTTTAGCAGTTAAAAGTTGGTGCATCTGTGGTGATAAAATCTTTGTTCTATATTCTGTTCTTTGTACGATAGCCCACACTTTTCAATAGGTCGGAATTTCTAACCAAGGAAATTTCCATTACAGATGAAACGAATGATGAGGGTAGCCTCACATTCTGCTTTTGGGCTTGTCATTGTCCTCTTTTGGATGAAATTTCAAACACCTCTATGATGATCATGCAATAAGTTGCCTTTATTTGAAGTTCCTTCTTTACCTATCTAGTATTTAGTTGGGAGCTTTTGTTCTGAACCACAATATTCCTTTTTTTTCTAAAATAAATAAATAAAATCAGATTGTGTTATTGTGTGTTATATACCTGCAAATTTAAAATGGGAAAAATTCAGGACTGTTTATGCTAATGTTTCACTAATACCTGGACAGTTTCATTTTATGAGATATTACGAATTTAAGTTAATATGCTGTATTTTTCAGTCTTTTTGTCTTTTTTTTTTTTTTTTTTTTTTTAATTCCAAGCAATATTTACTTTTTGGAAGTTAAAAATGAAATGCATATTGTTTGCATGCTAATTAAAAAATCACAAGATATTTCACTGACTGTTGCTAAGAAACCATTCCAAGACTGTTTATGGTAGACTTTATTGAAAACTTTCTAGGGTGGTGTCATGCTGTCCTTGCTTACCAACAGAGCTTGACAGGCTCTGTTTTGTGCAGCGCTGTTATAATAATAGTGTATATTTATCATGAAGCACTATGTTGGCTATTACACGGAGAGTTTGTTTATCTGTTTATCCATAGTTCAGTGCCTTTTATTTGCCAGCTGAATAAAATCGCTCATATAGCTGTTCATCAGTTTGAGGCAGTCTTAGGCAAAAGCCTACATGTATATGCATAAATATATATATATATATGTATGTAATAGCAACACAGACAAGTCCATTATATCGTTTCCATGGAAATGTCAAATCTGCCTCAGCAAACTGGATTGTTCTTGGAGTTGAACTGTTCCAGAGGCTGGAGCTGTTCAGAATCCTGGCCGTAGGGACCGGTGGTGGGTCAGACATCCCATAGCAGCCCCATGAATGCAACAATGCCCCTCCATGACTCACGTCGCTATTATTACATTTCCATCGGCTGGTTATTGTCTGCCTTGGTGCCTGTTTCACAGAGCAGAAGCGAAGGCTAAGGTTTTCTCATTGCTTGCCCCTGCCAAAGTCCCACCAGGCAGGCGGTAACGCCGCCCTTTTCTGGTGAGCAAACAGCTGCAGCTCAGGCATCAGGCACGTCCCCTGCACGCCTGGTGGTGACATCTGTGCTCGCCTTTCCTTCGGGTGTGGTGTCACGGTCAGGTTTTCCCATTTAAGTCCGTGCTGCTTCTGCAGGCAGTTGTCCCTCTCCGTACGCACATTGCCACCCCGTTCCCTTTGGCAGCACCAGCCCTGATGCAGCCCCAGCAGAGGTCTGATACGGCTGCAGGCAGGTAAGGTGGAGGGTTCGGCAGCTTGTCTGACTGTCCTCGAAGATCTCATGGTGGCTTGAGCAGTGGCAGGAGCACACAACCTTGGTGAGGCACACAGGACTCTATTTTTCAGTGTACTGTAGACTTAGGCCACTTTGAATGGTCATAAAACAGGATATTTGGAAAGAGCACGGAGAATGGAAAGTTACACGTATATCTCAGTAGTTTCCATATTAATTCCTCACACGTTACTTGCTGACCAAGGACTCAGACAATGCTCGTTATAGCAGTTAGATGACCACACACTCTCAATTTTAATAAAATTATATGTTCTGGGGTAAGACTAGCCTTAGTACCTACGGACATGCGCCCTGTTTCTTTCACTGTAAGAATAATTACCTTTTATTGGATTGTGATGTTTGTTTTTGCACTGACTCAAAGTAAGCAGTATCAAAGATTTGAGTCATAAGCCACGTTCTGTTTCAGGAGATAGTAAACACTGGTGTAATCAAAGAGAAATCTGAAGTTTACATGGAAACTATCACGTTCCCCAGTCAGCTGAACCCCACTAACCCCTCCAAGTCCAGGCTGTTACGTTATTCTCTCTAGCAAGAGCAATGAATCCCTTTATGGATCATCAAAAAAGACTGCTCTGAATAGGTGTAACCATCTTATTCAACCAGTTTGGTGGAGCTCTTTCCCTTGTCCCCCACTTGCAGAAGTGACTTTATGTCCCTTGGTGTGTCAGCCGTGCAGTCAGTTTTCCACCTGCAGGAGAGAGATGGGGGACTCCTCTGTTCCCTAATACCAGCAGGCAACTTGGCCTTCTAGGCTTTGCTTCTATATGAGAGAGAAATTGAGTCTGAACCTTTCCAGGAGTGGTGATAATGGATTCACACTTAATTCTGTAGTGAGCACTCTGTAATTTTTGTACACTTCTAAAGAAGTGACGAGTACTGCTTGTTTTCTTCCTTATCTGCAGAGAAAAGCTGTTAGTGTGCTTCGAGTGCTGGCATATTCCAGGGTTTTGCTCTGAGGAGGACTGCTCGATTGGGTCCTTCCAGGAATGTAACTTTGATCCACATGGAGCCCAGTTGTGCTGGGGGAGAAGGAGAATGGCAGGTGCCTGCTGGAATGACAGGATGGGTTTCAGGGATTCAGCAGGCTTGTAACAGAGAGTTACTGTAATCACAGTTTCATATTTCTGTTCCCACACTCTTACCTGCATCCTGGTTTGGTGCCTGTCCTCTACTGGAATGTGTGTTTTGTGCCTTTTTGTATTTGCTGATGAAGGCATGGCAGTACTGACAAGGCAATACAATCTTCAGGGTATTCTGCTCATCTCAGCAAGATCCTGGAGGTAGTCATTTGTTATAATTGCCATAGCTTTTAAAAGATTTTTGGATTAACAATATTCACTTTTCAAGGATCTGTCCCTCAGGCTCTGCATGGACTACTTTTTTTCCTCCTCACTCCATTTTGCGAAGAAAACTGAGCTATACCCATGTCTTTCATCTAAAAACTGGAGGCTTTTTTCCTTAAATCCGTGCATCTCAAGGGCCTAGGTGTACCTACTGCAAACAGCTTTGAAGGTCTTGAGTTCCGGACAATGATGAATTTTTGGACACTCTTCTGTGCTTCATGTTTCTATGTAGACTGACAGCACCCATGAAGTGCTGGTCCACTGTACGACCCTTCTGAGCTGTCTTAGAGAAGAAGCCTAGGCACCAATTTCTGGGATACAGAAAGTGCTTGAGAAGTTGTCACTGTGCTACTTTTATGCGACATTTCTTTAGGGATCTGATTGTGTACCACAGTTTTCAGAAATAATGAGCTAAATGCAGTAACTGGAAGAACAAAAGGTTGTCCATTGAACTTGAGCTCTTTTATATGCCAGCTGTAGAAGATTTAGAAGGGGAAATAAAGGGTGAGCTCATTTGAAAACCATGTTACACATACATGAAATATGGATGTAAAATATTTTAATGGAATAAAAATTGTTTCAAATTTTAAAATAGTTTTATTCAGGGTGTTTTATAACACCCTCATGGTAACCTTTCAAGGAAAACAAGAGGGTAGACATGCCATTTTAAATGCAATTATACCTGTAAATTAAAGTTACCGTCATCTGGAATTATTGACAATGATTCTTTGTGTGTTTGCATCCAGTCCTGCAGTTCCAACTCAGGCAAAATTTCTGCTGACATCAGTGAGAGGTTTTGCTTAAATGAGGGCTAAAATCTGGCATTTGAACTTTCTTTAGGAGTCCATTACAGTGGCAGCTGTTTGTAGATTAATTCAAGAAGTCTTTTTCAAACTCCACACAGGAATCTGTGCAAGGAACTATATGTTCAAAAGAGGATTTTTTTTTTTCAAACAAACATACATGCTTTTCATACCCTTTCTAAATAACAGCTGAGTTGACAGGCTGAAAGACTCATCATTGTGCACATGGTACATAATGTACAACCCAACTTTCCTGCAAAATAATTGCATAGTTTAAATTAAATCCTGATATCCACATTGCCCAGCAAATGGAAGCTGTTTGGAGCTTCTGGGATGTAGACTTCTTGGATGAACTACCTTCCTATTTTTATTTTTAATTTGTTTTAAAGGTGTGCATGATCTCATTCCAAATGATAAAAGCACAAATAGAGCTCAAAGAATAAATTTACAGAAGTGGCAAAATAACCTTTATTCTCTAAAGTTTTCAGTCCATTTTTAGTGTGTGATAATTTTAATAGATAATTCTACTGAATATTTGCTGCTCTTGATGCTCTGATATCTGTAAATTCCCAGGCAAAATACATATGTTATATATATATTTTTTTCCATTAATACCAATAATAAACTCAAAAAACACTTCATTTCTTTTCCTTTTTTTTTTCTTTTTTTTAAAGCTGTTTACATGTGCGAACTAGAAAGACATCATCCTGAGCTCTTTGAGAACCAGGACAAGGAGGGTTTATCTCGTGTAGAGGATCCCTTACCTGCTGCGGTAGGAGTGACTTACGAACTCTGTGCTGGCATTGTAGACAAGCCAGACCTTTCTTTAGAAGAAATTGCATGCGAGGAGATCTTAGAAGAGTGTGGCTATCGTGTTCCCGTTACAAACCTAAGGAAAATCACTTCTTACAGGTAAGTAACAGTAAGTAAAAATACTGCATTTTTTGTGTGTCACAAATTTCTGAAGTGGCTTGAGTGTGAATTAATGTTCTAAGCAGTGTGTTGGAGAAGCACGGGCATCTGAAAGTGTGTGTAAGGTGTAATTTTCAGCAAGTAAAAGGAGTATTTATTAAGAATTTAGGAATGAAATACTGATAATTACAGAATGGAATTCCAAGTAAGAATTCAACTATTGTGATTTATTCCAAAGGCTGTTAGAACTGGACAGAAGTAGCGTTGGGCTCTTAAGAGCAGTTTGTTACAGCACCAGAGAACTGCCTGGCTTTTCTGTGCCAGGCTTGTTCCACCTCTGATTCTTACTGCTCTGCTATAAGTTGCTCATGATGGGCTCTTACATTCTATTAATATGAAATATGAGAACTTGTGCCATTTGGTCTCTTCATATATTTAGGGCATAATTAATGCTTCTTTTAATTGAATGGTAATTAATGTTATATATTAAGATTTTGCTGATTTGACTGTGGAGTTTTTTACATAACGTTTGCTGCAGTATTTTAAGTAGCTATTGAAATAGATTTGAACGTGTTTTAAAATCTGTATTAGGAGTAAGAGGAAAATTACAAAAATATGAGTTACTTAAAGGAAAGAAAAGAAAAAAAAAGCTCAGGAGAAACTTTGCATGCAGCTTTAATCCTGTTATAACCCCTTCCCAGCTTTCAGTACTGCTATCAAAAATGTATGTATCTTTGTATTTTACAGAGAAAGCAGCAGGTTTTTTACTTTCTTCGTTTTGCTTGACATCTCCATTGAACTAGGCCCTGTCATTGGTTTTTAATTTGGGAATTGAATACAAATCCACAGCTGTCAATCCTGGCAAATGTTATTTCCTGCTGGATTAACGAGCAGTGCTTCTGTTGAGGGGAGGGGTGAATCACAGGAGCTGTCTCTTACAACTCCTTGAAACTAGATTGAGGGTTTGTTCTGCTGAAAGAAAAAGTGCCTTCCAGATTTCTGAGGAAAAGCTGTCTGTAGCATTTCATATGTTGGGTGACACTGATGGGCTGTAGCATACAGATATATACACATACCTACAAAATAGGAAGAGTAGAATATAATTTCTGTAGCTGTCAGTATAGAAGTTTAACTCAACAATAATGATTCTCAGCTTGCTAAAATAGCACACATTTTGGATTGGTAAGTGTCTTTTAATCTTATAGGTTGACTTTTTTTTAATTGCACTGAGACTTGCAAAGAGAGCGTACAACTGGAGTTTTCTCTGTTGAGACCCATGCAAAGGATGCTTAATATGTTAATCCCCCAGTCCTGCTTTGTCTATCTGGGCACAGCTTTCTGCCCATAGAGATCCATGCAGAAGTCAAAAGGCTCTGTATAGTATTTACTTTTTCAGATTAATGTGAAAGGTTGAATAATCAAAAATGATTTTTTTTCAGTTTCTTTATTGGACTTGCTGTGTTCTGTATTAAAATTTGATTGTAAATGTTATGGTCTCTCCATTAGCAATATCCTGTTATTTTTCCTTGAGCCAAAGACTGGTATCTGTTTGATACTTGTATTTGATGCAAAGAGAGGAAATAATTGGTCCCCCTAGACTCTGCTGAGGACATTTTTTTTTTCCATAATGGCTATGGTACATATAAGAATTTCGGAGCTTTTTCGAAGTGTAACAGGTTTTTACAAATGGTTTATGCTGGTGTCACATTAGTGCCCCATGCATGTCATTAATAGTTAAAATGCATCATGCAATTCTTCTATTTTTATCTGTTATCCCAGTGATCTGTGTAATAGTAGCTCTATATTATTAATTGTTCCACTGCAGCAGGTCAGAGAAACGCCTTAGCAAATGCAATTGGAAGGAATTTTGGGAGGATCTTGTCTAGACTGCTCCTCTTCCAAAGATCAGGATTTAAATAATTTCTGACAAATGTGCGTCTGTGCTTTCCCTAAAATCTAATCATTTCATAGCCTCTGCAAGCATTCTGTTCGAAGTGGCTAACTGTCCCTGCCATAAGCAAGTTTTTCCGCATATCTTTTCTGAATTTCCTGTTCTTCATTTCAAGTCTGATTTATTACCCTGTTCCCAGTGGATGTGAAGTACTTCTGCACCTTCCGTGCATTTGTTTGAACAGGTCTCCTCTTGATTCTATTTTTGTCTATGAAAAGCTATCTTAGTTGATTTAAGCTATGTTTTTTTGATGTCTGATCATTCCCTCTGCTGTCCTCTGCCTTCTCTCCATCTGGTCTGCATCTTTCTTAAGAACATAGTGCCCAAAGTGGAGCACAGTATTTTAATAGAGGCTATACCAGTTTCAGATTGAGTGCAACCATTATTTCCCTAGTCATACAGATGATTTTATTTCTATGCTGTAGTAAGATGTCTTTTGCAGTTCCATTATGTTGTTGACTTTGTTCCATTATGCCTCTCTTATTTCAAAACTATTTTCTGCAGAAGTACTGGACTGTCATTCTTTGAATGCAGGGCTCTCTGTGTGCTTTTGTTACTCCTGCCTGCACACCAGACTTTTAACTTGTCTTTACTGAATTGCATCCCATTTTTTCAGACCAATTCTCCAAGTTGTTGGGATGATTTTGAATTTCAATATTAATCTCTAGCTTCTCACAAATAACCCATCCTAGCTTTGCTACCTGCAGTCACTCTTCCAACATGCAAGTCCTAAAACAAAATATTGATTCATACTGAATTGAGGATGATGCACAGTGGAATTTGTTTTGGTGTGTGTTTCCAATTCAGCAGTGATACCCACTCCATGAGTACCATTTTCATTCTAGATTTACACCAATTTCACAGTTTCTTCAATTTCTAACTATATCATGATTTCCTAGCTTCTTAATGAAACAGTTAAATAAAATCCAAAGCCTTAAGAAATGGAAGTTATATTGTTTGTATTGATACTCCTACCCACAAGAGCTGTAATCCTACTGTAGCTGGAATTATTTGACTGCATATCATACATTCTTTACAAATCTGTTAGCTGTTCTTTTCTCGATGCAAAAAATGCCACATTGCGAATATTGATAAAATATAATGCAGAATTACTGAGTTAAGTCTATTAGATTTTTGTAGATAAAAGCTGAGAATTGCATGCAGTGAGAAGGCTTTCATACAAGCAGGAGCTTCTGTGATACATCCTTTGCTCTGAAAGCAAAGAGTTGTCCTGTATGCCTAATGACACCCATTTCTAGAATCCTGGTAATGAGAAGGAAATTGCCTGACTTGAATAAAAGCAGACCTGGCAGAAGGATATGGAAAGCAGAAGACACAACAAATGTAAAGGGAGAAGCAGTTTTGGCCAGAACAGTAAATACAGTACTGTGACTAATGGATGGAGAAGGGGAGGGACATGGACAGTGCCTGGGGAGAACTTAGACTAGGGGGAAAATGGAATAGAAGTTCCTCAATTATAAATGAGAAGAAGAGATGAAGCGACAATGCAGGGAAAGAACATGGACTGAAAAGTAAATGGACTCAGGAAAAGTACAATCATTGCGGTGGAGAGGAATTCGTTTAAAGAGATGTGGAAAGTTCCTAAACTTTAAGCAGAACTTCTTCTCTCTGTTCTCAAGAATTGGGTGCAGTAAAGACCAAAGGTAATCTGAAAATAGCATTTTCTTCATATTTATTACCAGGGTCTGCAGTAGTGTTTTTAGAGGATTTATTATTGTTGTTATTATTATTATTAAAGTTTCTCAGCTAACTGAAAAAGTTTACTGTACTGCTACAGGTATTTCAAAAGCATTTACAAATGAGCTATTGGACTCCATTTTTAAGCTCTGTCAAAGCTCCTGTGACATGATACTAATCAGATAGAAGTCAGGCACTGAATTAAGCAGAAACATAATTACCTTGAATGATCCACAGAGTAGCTGGAGTCGGTGAGAAAGCCAGGAATTGAGAATTTACACTATTTGAGCAAGAGTCTTTGGAACAAATTGTTCCAACAACAAGGACACAGCATGCTGTGGCTGAACGAAGGAGACTGGATTGGAAGCAGAGCATAAGAATGACAAATATATTCAGAGGGGCTTGATTGCAGGAAATCAAAGGACTTGTATTTTTGAAAATCAGAAATATCTGATCTTATGATAGAATTACGCCAGCCAGAAACTGGATTTGAATGTACGTGGTTCACCTCTGTAGATGGAGGCAGGAATCATTCTGAAAAATATGTTACAGTTTTCACCCTTGTGATGAGTTTCCTCTTCTCAGCATGGCTGCAAAAATTGCTACATTTGTGACTGGCACAAAGTGAGTAGCCTCATTTTGCCACTACAGTAATCTCTCTCTTTTTTTTTCTTTTTTTTTCTGTTCTGTCAGCAAGTAATCCACTTTTGGAGACTTCATTTTCCATCGTGATAGTTTTGACACCTAGCGTTGTGTTGAGTTCTAGTCAGCTATGTGTATGGCTTCAAGTCAAAAATTGAATGGATGGTAGGTGCTAATTCTGCTGCGTAACTGTAAACTGGGGCTTTGTGAAAATGGTTGTCAGTGAAATTGTTCATTTTTAAAAGCTCGAAAATGAATCTGTGAGCTTTCATACTGTTTTGGTTTCTTAAATGCAAAAATTTGAAAGTGAACTAGCCTTACTTGTATATCAGATAAAACAAATTTTCTTTCTGTCATCGTATCCCAGCAGGTTTTGGTTTGAATCCCATGTGGAATTTAGCTTTGAGTTAGTTTCTTATGTTGAAATATTTCCAGCTATCTTCCTTGGGACTTGTTTCATTACAAGACAGAGACAGAGAAATATGTTGTTGTTGTTGTTATTACTAAATATGTTGTTATAATAATTGTCATTGATACTTACAGTATTTTCTTCTAGTTCTCAAAATGTTTGGTCATCTTGAGGAGTATTTTAAAAATTATTTGGACCTTGATAATATGTTAGATCATCAGGAAAAAGGTTACTTAGAGCTTCTGGTTCATCTTCCTTTCCTCTTCATCCCATCTTCATTTTCTCTCAGTGGTTGTACAAAATCTTTGGATATGAATTGGATACAATAGGATCTGCAGGTTCCCAGCCCTGCTGTAAAAAATTCAGATGGATTAGTTTAAGGGCCTACCTATATTAACATAGGTACTTACTTTAATCTTCCTACATTTGAATTTTTTCCAAAAGTACACAACAAAGGAGGGTATTCACAGAATTAATATTGGATGTTCCAATTACCGTGCTACGGCTATTAGTCCCTGTGCAATGAGGTAAAAATGGTTTGTATTCACAGGTTATTATGTAGAAAGAATAACGGCCTTCAAAATGCTGGAGTGCATTATAATTAGAAAGATCACCTGCTAGTACACCTGTTGGGTGATGGCATAATGTAATATAATTTTATGTTAATTACTTCTCTGCTTTTTGCCTGCACCTGCTGCTTATAATGTCAGAACTGTACAAAGGTCCTAAGAAGTGACAATAGGAGCTGGATGTCAACGTTCATCAGTTTACATGGGGCATGCCTAAATAGATCTTGATCAGAGATTTGTGTCACATTTATATGTAAACTTGAACTATGAATTCACCATATATCCAAATACTGCATCCAAATGGTTAACATTTTATAAATAGATATATTGCATTAAGGGTTTTCACATTTACTATGTGATATCAAAACCAAAAAATGTATTTCTGTGTTAATAGGAGCACATAAAACTAGTTTTATATAATTTATTAAATATTAAAAGATGAGAGATTTAACTTTTAATTACTGTCTGTCAGAAATCTGGGTTTAACTAATACATCTTCCCAATCACAATTTAGTTTATTTGTTCCCCACATTTCAGCAGAGGAGCACAGTATGAATCCTGTTTATTTTGCCGTAGATGTTTGTCTGTTCCTTCACATTAAAATACTGAATGTAAAATTTGATTTGCATAGATGAGTACCTGACATGAGAAAAGGGGAAGTTAAACTGGAGTACACACTTTGAATTTTGACCCTGCTTACAAATGTGCATGTGTGTGTACACAAGAATTTGAAGCTGAAACTCTTTGTTAATGAGCATAGGCACTCACAGGAGGTGGACTCAATCTCTAGTAGCTTGTGGGAACTACTAAACATTTTTTTTAAAGCACCATGATTCTGCCACCCAACTCTAATCAAATTACATATTTTATGCTTATGAACTTAGACTTGAGGAATGAAAAGTCCTGTGTTGTGAGCTCTGGTTCAGGTGCTGCATATTTCCTCATCTATTTGATGAAAGGGAAAAGCTAAACAAAGACTTTGTGATAGCTGCTATTGCTGTGCTTCAAAGACAGATTGCAGTGACAATCTGCCTCTTGTGTTTCCCTGGTCTAAGAGGGAAGTAGAGATAAAACACCCTCCTTACAGCCTCGTCCTGCCAGCTAGTCCCACCCCTGGGCAGGAGGTGAGGAAAAGCACTTTGCAGAACTGCATCTCTGTTGTACTCTTGCCTACAAGTGCATTGCCCACAGGTTCATAAGCATGATTTGATCCCAGTATTTGGGCATTTTATTAAAGTGAAATGTGGAACAGCAGCACCCAGTCTGGTTTGGTGCGTTAAACCTAAATTGAAGTTACCGTTGTGATGAAAACCATACGGCTTTGGTATCCTCAGTTTGATGTGCTTACATTCTTAGACTTGCTACTGTCAAAGGTAGTAGAGGTTTCTTACCATCTTTGAAGCAATGCTTAAAGTTTATTGCTAAAGATTTTAATTTTAAGTCTATCTGTTGAGGTTACAGGGTTTGTGACCTTAAGCCCTAATGATTTGACAAAGAGTCTCTGTCAGCCACGTAGCTGTTAATTGAAGTAACTACGAACTTCTCCGAGTATCCTCACGAGAAAGAGACGAGTAAATCAGAGCTGTGTTTTGTATAGATCATTTGCATTTGTCCCACAGTGGTAAATGAGAGGCAGGCACATCAAAATACATGTGGAACAGCGAGCTGAGTCAAGCCAGGTGAGGTAGGTCTGGGTCAGTAGGAGCCATGCCATGCCTGATCCAGGCAGCTCAGTGCTATGCCTGCGGAGTGAGGCTGAAGCTTGAAGTCCTGCTGTGGGGCAGTGCGGCGAGTTCAGACCCTGCTTGCCCTCCCCCAGAGCAGGTCCCAGTGTGCTGGAAGGGGGGACACCTTTGTCAGGGGGTGGTTTTCCCAGGGTGAAACTCATCACTTGTGGTCCGTGTGTGCTGACCCCTGTGATTTTCACAGATGCAAAGCTAATGAATATAGTTGTAATCTGTTAATAGGTGACTCATTTTAGACCAAAAGCATTTTATTTGTAGTGTGAAATACTAGGGAAAAGAAAAACATATGTCACAGACTCAGGGTAGAGGAAGAAGGTAGCAGTAAGCAGAAGTAATGAAACCATGAATAAAGGCACATCAACGTTCCTTAAACAAAGGGCTCAGAAAGTGCAAATAATTGTGCAAAAGTAGAGGAAGTTTCTCATGGCAGATAAACCTGAAAGCATACTGAAAACATAATTGTAGCCTGTTGCCTCTTTAGCAGGCAGACTCACTTTCTCTCACTCCCCTCTTTTCCTCCCTCTGCTGAAATGTATACACATTTTCAAAAGTATATTTTAAAACACGTTATTACTTCATCCAGATGGAGACTTAGATTGGCTTCAAAGCAACAGACCTGCTAACTTTTCATTTCTATAAAAACCAAAGGTACTAAGACAAATGGATTGGCAATAGCACCAGGGTTTGGTTTTTGTTGTTGTTTTTGACAATTTTCTAAGGACAGGCAGAATCTAGAAATATCTAAGGGTCTGGAAATGTGAAAGACAGCAGTAGGCAATATTGGAGAATATTTAATTTAGTAAGGGCATTCCACATGGGTCCATGCAAAAAGTAGCAGAGTAAGCCAAGGTATTTAGATTAAGAAATATTAAATAGAAAGGTCTTTTTTTTATGCATTACAGGATGTTCCTGTGTCAACCTATTACTGAAGAGGTTGAACTAGTCATGTAGTTAGACAGCAAATGCAGTGAATATGTGCATAAATAATGTAATACACCGGTCTCCAAAGTTACCAATCTAAATAGTGAGGGGATTATAAGTAGTCTTAGAAATGTCAAGTGTGCTGTTCTGGGGCAAAAGTAGAATAGAAGAGCATGAATATTAATACCAGCACTCTTTGATTTTATTCAAAGCTCTTTTGGAAGTTCTTACTAGCCTCTAATGCATAACACACAGCAAAGTTGTGCCAGAAGAAGGTAGGTAATCAAATAGAAAGGATGAACATGTGGCTGTGTCCTGTCTTGATTATGTATTATTGCAAATTTTTCATTGATTTCCATGGCAAATGATATGCCAGCATGCATGGAGAAACCCCACTTGAACCGGCTATAACTCTGGGCATCGTAACAAAGAAAGACTTTGATGTCCAGTGCTTTCATCTTTTAAAGTGTATTCAGTACAGTAGCCACTTTTGGTGTGTTCAGTTCATAAGAAAAGAAATGCTGGTTTATTATAAGTGTCATATGAGTAAATAACACAATGAAATAACAGCATATGGAAATCACTCGGTGCTGTCTGAGCTAGAGTGACAAGAAACTGAGTCTTAAGGTATAGCCACACAGCAAGCATTTGTCTTTTACTTGAAAGAAAAGATGTGTAGAAAGTGAACTCCTGTGATTTCCACAGCTGCAGCTATTTCCTAAGTAAATTGTCACAGGTGGTATAGCAGGAGATTATACTGTAAATATTCAAGCTAGAAAGTTCTGATAGAAGGGCTTCTTCAATAAAGTCTCTGTTTTTTGTATATAGCTTTTGCCTAATATCAAGTGGATGTTGGCATAAGTCCACTTAAGAGCATCTTCATTCTCCAGGCGGGGCACCCCAGATGAAGTTCAGATTTGACACTTAGCAGAAATAATGTAACATTAAATGTATTGTGCACAGTCCTGTCCTGTTTTGTAGTACCTGTAGAGACTAGCAAGCTGCATTCTCTGTGTTGGAAGTTTTGCAGCATAAATTAACATTTGCTTTTTATTTCTTAGTATCAGTTACCAAAGAACAATTGCTGAACCCCAGGCTTCCTATGTTTATTTTACTACTAAAAATGCAATTCTTGCAGAAACAATAGAAGAAAAAGTATCGCTGTATAGAAAGGAAAACAGATCTGGCTCTCCAGTTGATTAAGAAAAATAAAATCCTTTCTGACTTCTCACACAAGAAAAGAAGGAAAAGAGCCAAAAAGTGAACAAACACTGTACTATTTCATCAAAATATGTACTGTCAGTGAGGCTCCTTGCATGGGCAGAACTCCAGTAGTGAGGAATGGGCAGCACATGGTTCAGCGGCCAGTGGCAGATACCAAGGTGAATAAGCTGGGGCAGATCGCTCACTGAATGACCAGAGCGTAAATGGCCAGCAGTGATGAGCTCTGAAAGGGATCTGTCTGCTCCTCATCGGTATTTCCAGTGTTGCTCTTTAATATTTTATATTACTGCTTGATAATACCAAGAAAATGCATTGTTTTAACACGAGAAGAATGTGGTAAAGTGTGCCGTCACCCCAACAGCAGAGAGGACCGATCGCACATCAGCATAAAAAATGGCATTCCAGCTGCTGGCAGCTGGTTGCTGATAGTAACCTGACGAAAGATGAGTCTACCTTACTTTTGTACTGAGGTTAGGACAATTAAGCCAGCACGGTGGGCCCAGTGTGCAACTCCTGCTGCTTTCAGAGACTGCAGTTTGTGCCGTCGGGTCTTTGGTCGTGGCAGCATGAGTGGCAGCACGGCTGATAGATGGCATTGCTTTGCCAGGCAGCTTCCCCTAAGAGCAGGGGAAAGGGAGCATGGCACAGGGCAGAGAGTGTGTATCAAAAAAGTACTACAAACACTGAACTATAGTGGTGAGCCCAGAATAAAAGAAATCACATAGCAGCCTTCATTCTGAGTCCCTGGAAGTGTGAAAGATGCTTAAGTTTCTCTAGCACTTCTTAGAAATAGAGGAACGATCTTGGAGGGGTGAAATGCCTTGCCCAACTTTGCAGAGTGCATCAGTAGTGGTTTTAGGAAAATAATTCACTTTTTCACTCCCTATTCTATGTTTAAAAAAGGAGGTGTATATTGGTGTAAGGAATCAACTTCAATAATCACTATTAATTGACCAAACAGAATAATTGTCAGCATTCAAAGCAAATTGAGAGACAAATGATGACCTTCTGGTATAGAGGTATTTATGTTGGATTAGCTGGGGGACCTAGTTGACTGGTGATTGGGTAAGCACGGATGCACACTTTAGGATTATAACATTGCTACAAATCTTAGAATCCTCGGAGTGTGTAATAATTTAGAGGCTAATTTTTCAGCTTTCTCTAGGGCCTGATTGATAGCTTCAGTGAACTTTGGATCCATCTTCAATATGAGAAGTCACTTCTAATTATACAAAATGAGGAAGTTGCAATTACAAAGTGATTTTTTTTTTTTGGAAGGACTAAATGAGTGGCTTATGTGCTCATCCCTTATTTAAAAATATCTAAATGAAATTGTCCAAAGGAAATAGAGGATTAACAAATAAGTATAATGCACAGCAAGTGGTCTAACTGAAGAAAGACTACATAATCTAAAATAACTAAATCCACTGTAATAAATTTAGCAGGGAGACTGAATTATTTCAGATACATGCGTGCTTACGGTGGTCCATTTGGGTCAAGGCTAAAGTTCAGGAAGGATAGAGAAAGACTCTCAGGCTGCCTTTCTATTCCTGTATCTATCTATTCCATGAGTAGAGGCCTCCAGCTGTGAATGGACGTAATCTTCTTAAGTAAAAACTCTAAATATTTGTGTAAAAACAAGTAAACGAATGTAGCATAATAGCATACAGATACACTGAGGAGCTTAATTCTGTTGTTTGTAGATCTCTGGTGCAGTTCTGTTCTCACCGAGATCAACTGAAAAAAACTTCTGTTGACTTCAAGTATATGTGTAACAACTGTTCATCAATTTCAAAAAAAGTTTATCATCTTCCCTCAAGCTAACATTTTCCCAAAGTTGCGGAATATATTTGAAGACAGAAGCATTTCATATGCAGCTGTTTTCAAAAGTGTTGATATTTCAGCATGAAAGTTGCAATCAATTACATTAACAGAGGGTAAGGACATATTTTGGCATTGCTTAGGGACGCAAGTTAAGGATCGAGGTTTCCAGGTTCCTAGCTACCATATTTTTATCTAAAACCAACTTTTCTCTCTGCTTTTTTCCAGGTCTGGAGTTGGTGTGACGGGTTCTAGGCAGACGTTATTTTATGCAGAAGTAACAGACCAGATGAAAACTGGTGAAGGAGGTGGCCATCCTGAGGAAGGAGAGCTGATTGAAGTTGTAGAAATACCTTTAGAAGACTCCATGAAGTTTGCTTATGATGAGACTTTCCCGAAGACAATGGGTGTTATCTTCAGCTTCATGTGGTTCCAAACCAACATAGCACCCAAGCTGCCAAAAAAATAAGATCAAAGCACTGTGACTTTCAGAGAAGATTCCTTGCTGGTTGTGGGTACAAAAAAAAACTGCCTTGATCAACTCAACTCACCACAGAGTTCTCAAATGTTTCTCAAAATAAATTTGGAAGTGAAATCTGAAGTAAAATCCTCACTCGATTTCCATCATTAGCAGAACTGTAGTGGGTGTCTCTGGGACCAGGGTTTGTCTCTGAGAGGCAAATGTTGATTCTCACTCAACAGCTAATAAATGTGCCCTCTTTTCATGGCAATGCTCTACCACTGTTTTGAAGAGATACTCAGGGCCTCGGTGCAGCTGCTATACCAACCTGTTGCTGCTGTCTGTAGGGTCTGGTAGCTGTGTATTCACTTTAGTTCTCATGGATGTTTCTCCTAATATTTTTTTTGGGGGGGAGGAAGCAAACTGTAGTAGTTACAGATACCCTAACTACGTTGTTGAGCTCTGCACAGCTTCCAGGGAGCAGCTTTCTCTGTGATGTGTAGCTCCCGTACCAGAGAGAAAACATTTGCATTTCTGAACATGCAAACCTTTATTTCATAAGCAAACATGCCTGTAAATCCTTCTGCTAATGTGTCATTCAGACAATAGCCCAGCTGTAAGGCTATATACTTCCCTTTGCGCCCGCTAGAATGCTGAGCAGCCGGGATGGGGATGAATGATGGGGGCTGCGACTGAAACACATGCTTCTTTGTTTGTTGTATGGATAATAGTTGCTTAATTAGATCAAACTTTGTCATCTAGAGCAGGACTTGAGTGGCCAAATTCTTTTCATTTGACTCCGAGGTGACTAATACAAGTGATTTCTCGGAGGTGCTCTGTGGTCTCGGTTTCTTTATCGCCAAAATGGGAAGAACAGGCCTTACCTCTTAGATAGCGCTCCTTGAAATCCCACCATCGGAAGTGCTTTAATGAGAGGCTTTATCATCATTTGTGCAGTTTACGTCGAAGGCCGTGCATCCTGCACAGACACACTGAGCAACGCAATTTGATTTAATAAAGTGGTCTAATTAGAACGTATATTATTCTATCAGCATGGTTTAGATGTGGACGATTTGTCATGTGAAAAACTGTTAATAGCATGAATGAGAGAGAATCAAGTCTGGACATTTAATTATGCAGTTGTTTATGCAATTCATTGAGTTAATGTTAATTAAGATGAGTACATTATCTGTGCTTGTAGGACTACAAGGTATTTTTAGAAGCCGAGCACCAGGAATGTGCAAACCTTCACATAGCGGCTGGGATAAACGCAGCGCGGCTCAGCTGGAAGCGATCGTGTCCGCCAGGTGATTTGAAATTGCTGCGGATCTAAATCAGTGTTTAAGAAATAAATGCATAAGTAAAAAGACTTTAAAACTGGTACTTGCTTGTTCTGCTGAGAGGGAGGAAAGCTTGTTGGAGAGTCACTGGAGAAGGAGCAGTTCGACACCTCTTACGAGAGTGCAGACACATTCACAGAACTGTGCCTGGTCCGCAGAGTCGACAGCTGAGTTATTGTGAAAAGTAAATAAATCTCGTCTGTCTGAGGTATTTACGTTAGAAGGTGTTTTAGGGTGGGGTCTCTGCTGCTCTGCATCCTTACAGGGCTCAGTACCATGTGTCCTGATTACTGCTGAGGCGTTTAAAAGCTAGTAGAATATAGATGATAGATAATGTCTTGCCTCCCAATTGTGTGTGTGTATGTTGGGTATGAGTGGATTTTGCCAAAATCCGGCCCAAACTGCAGCTGCTGGGCAGCAGAAGGCTGTTCCCCATCACCAGAGCAGTCCGTCCCGCCCCTGGCTGCAGTCATCAGACAGAAGCAACGCAATGTGATGCACACAGAGCACGGTTGTGCCTGGCGTTGGGCTGTGCAGTATCAAATACAAAAGTATTGACATCCTTTTCCTTCTTCCCTGTCAGTTTTGGTGGTGATCTTTGTAAGTAGTTAGGAAGGTTTGAAAATGCAGGAGAAAGGGTTTGAACTTTTTTTCCAAATGGAAGATGATTCATATATATAAAAATACAACCAGGGCAATTCAGTACCACTTCTCTCATCAGGGCTCATTTCAAAGATCATAATTAGAGCAAATCTGATATACATCAGCCAAGCCCAGGCAGGAGAAAAGTGCTTCTAATGGAATCTTGAAATCACGTCTGCCTTTTAGATACATCCTTCAGACGTGCCACCACACATGTATATGGCCGTGGAGAGCCTGCAGTTTGGAATAAAACAGAGTCCCCATTTTGCAGGATGGCTGAGGTTGGAAGGGACATCTGGAGGGCACCTGGTCCAGCCCCCTGCTCGAGCAGGGTCCCCTAGCACAGGGTTGTGCCCAGGTGGCTTTTAAATATCTCCAGGGAAGGAGACTCCACAACCTCTCTGGGCATCCTGCACCAGTACTCAGTCATCCTTGCAGGAAAGAAACATTTTGTTGTGTTCAGATGGAGCCTCCTGTGTTTCTGGTTTGTGCCTGTTGCCTCTCATCCGACTGCTGGGCAACGCTGAGAAGAGTCCGGCCCCATCCCTGTGACATCCTCCCTTCAGAAACTTGCACATTGATCAGGTCCCCCCCAGCCCTCTCCTCTCCAGGCTGAGCAGGGCAGCTCCCTCAGCCTTTCCTCGCTTGCTGGTGATGAAACCTGTGCAAAAGTCGCGTCTGATCTCATCCACCCTGCCCGGTGAGGTCAGCGTCTTCCTTCTGCTGAGCAGCATCGATCGGTCCGCATTTAGAAAACAAGTCTTAGCATCTCTTTAATCTTTTTGATATGGCTTTGGGATATAGAGATAATCTAATGAAATTATGAATCAGGCTTCTAATGAAGCCTGAAATTATAAAATTGGGATGTAAAGTAGCTGTCAGACTCGCTATGAGATGGCAGAAAAGACATCACCAGCACCTCGCAGGTACACAGATGATGTTTATTTTTGTTCTTTATTGGGATGGTTGTAAAATAATTAATTACAAGCCCCAAGCTACTCCTACGAGTAGTGATCCAATAAAAATGCCTTCTCTGAAGGGCTGACAGATGAACCATGGGGCTGCGGGGAGGGGGTGCCCTGTCCGTGGGGATGCTCCTGCCGTGGCCCCGCTCCCCTGGCAGGCGGCCGCTCGCCTTTTTGCCCGCTGCCTCATTACCATCCCTCCCCGCCAAGGACAAAAGCGGCGTGCCCTGACTCCCCGCGGGGCCGGGGCCAGGCCAAGGGCAACCGATATAATTGCTCCTGAAATACACACGCGGCCAGAGCAGGGCGACCCACTGGCCAAATCGGATTTTTGCTAAATTAGGACAATCGCCGCACAGGCTTCATCCCCCTCGCCGGAGCTCTATACATAGATGAAAGGCACACCCAGTTGTGAAATCTGTTGAAATGGCACACCTGGTGCTGTCTGCAAGTCTATTCACAACCGTCAGCAGGTGCGACTTGGCCTTTGTGGCCATAAAAGTCTGGCTGCGCGGCCCCCGCTGTGCCCCCCGTGCCGCCGGTCCCTGCGCGTGGCGAGGGAGGCTGTGGCAGATTAACGCCCTCACTGGAAGCCGCTCGCAGCCACCTCCTGAAGCGTGGAGCGGCTTCACAGGGGTCAGGATGAGGCCTGTGCACACAGGGTGGGCTTGTAGCTCCCATCTCTGCGGTCCCAGGACTGCTGCCGAGCGGCCCAGCCAGCATTAAGCACAATTTACAGCCCCTGTTTGGGCTCAGCCTCTCCAAAAGGCTCTCTGGAGGCAGCACAGCAGCAAGGTGGAGCCCTCAGAGCCCCCAGCCCCAAGCCAAATTCACATTTGAGATAAGGAAGGCTGTGGGTCAGGTGCCCCGTGGCAGTTTTCCTTCCCGCTGGGTCACGCGTGGCTTTGCTTGATAAAAAGCAGGAAAATGTTCATACAAATCCTTCTGTGCTGCTGCGAATGTTACCCCTCGATCTGTATAATCCTTCAGAGCCAGTCTCGCTCTGTAATTGGGAACACATTTTTACAAGGGCTTTAATTGCTCTCCAGATAAATTACGAGGCAGAAGTCAGACCATAGCAGAACAGCCCAGACTTGCGGTGCTCAGAGCTCCCCGGCCTGCCTCAGAATTGGAAACACGATCGTGGACTTATTAAACCCTGCCCTGTATTGCTCTGCTGGTGGAGGATGTAATATCCTGTGCTGGCTTTGGTCTCTAATAAAGCATTCAAAAGCAGTAGGGCTCCAAAAAAAAACCTTTTGGACACTTGGTCAGGATGAAAATGGGCTGGCAGCGGGTGATGTGGAGACGTCCATCAACCATTATCAATGAATGGCTTCCCTCATGCCCCAAGCTCCTTTAAATAAAAGGCGCTGGCTCTGCTTGTGCCCACTGTGCTTCAATACGGGGCTGCAGGTGTGATGACTGGAGCAATTAACAGCAGCATTAACATGATTTAATCATTCTACAAGAGCGAAACATTGCAGCGATCATGCTGGCAGCCAACTCCAGAGCACTTTAGCTCGTGCAGCAACCGGTGAAATAACCGGACAAGGTGCAACCAAGCACTCGAAAGCGCTAGAAACAATTTAAGAAATGTTCTTGGGACAAGCAGCAGGCGCTGTGCAAACAGCTCCTGGGCTTTCCGAAAGCGGCCTTGGCTGCCCGGCCCCGCAGGAATGCACTTGCAGCGATAACCTGCAGCTCCTTTCGTAACCTCCTCCTTCGGGCTCCCACCCCAGGGTTTCGGGGTGCTGCTGTGGCAAGGGAATCAGGAAAATGAATCCAGAGGTATTGCAAGTCCATGCTACACTCTTCACTATTCAGTATGAAGGGTGGGGGTCTTAACAGGGACAAGGCTTCCCAGTGACCTCCCCAGGACTTGAAGGCTGCTCTGCCCTTGCTTCTGCTGCCGCTGCCCTAACTCCACACATTGATCCCAGATGAGCACAGACAAAGTAATGCCAAGGCACCCAAAGAAAAAGATCTGGATCGAGGGGCTCTTACACAGCCCAGCACTGAGCAACCTCGGCTGTTGTACTCATCACAGCCGTGACAGCTCTCTCCAGCAGAGGATTTAGCTCCTGGATGTACACTAATGTGTAGATTTATTTTTTTTCTTGCTGGCAAAAGCAATGTGTAAATATTCTGCTGTCATCAATATAGCTCTGCTCCTAGCTAGATTAACAGGGAAAGCATCAGCAAATGTCAAAAAATAAAAAGAATAAAATAAAATAATAATTATAATAAAAAAAATTGAGGCAACAGTCCTGCCTTCCAATGCCCTGTGCCTGATCCTAATGCCCTGTCCTTCTTCTATCAATCAAGGCTGATTGGCAAAGCTTTTTAATTCAAGTCTCTAAGCAGGATGATCAGCGTTTACTTAGCCAGTGTTGATTTCCACTTGACCAGACTGCTCTGCAGCACAGTATCATCTTATGGCACAAACCTTCTTACAGGGGATAAAGAAACTGAGACCTCCCCGATCCTCCTCGTTACCTCTCCGGACCTAACGAAGGTGCCCGTCTCGAGGCCTGCCCTCAGCGCTGGTGTCGTGCCCAGCCTGGGCTGCAGTCCCAGGTCTGCTGCAATAATATAAAACAAGCCTGGCACCGGGAGCGTGCAGCCCGTGGCACATCTCCCCTGGCTATTTTTAGCCATTTTTCCAGAGAAACGGGGCTTATGCAACCGGCTGCCCATCACAGGGGCTCTGGCCTTCGCCTACCACCCAGCATTGCCGTGTCCCAACTTGGGCTGTGGAGATTGGGACTGGACAGGGCAGGAGCTCCGGGATGAGTTTAAGGATGTTACTGGGTGCACAGCCCCACGGGGCAGAGGCACCAGCACATCCCACAGCCCCAGCCTCCGAGCTCCACCACGCTCAGGACAATCTGTTCCTTGCATCACTTCTCCTGCCACCTGCAGCCTGCAACTCAGCAGGGAGGGAGAAGACGTAAATATGCAATGCAAGTAGTTTAACACTAAACAAAGTGACTCATTTTTACATAGTAAAATTGTTTCGTAGTAAAACATGTTGTTCTCAGAGCTCCTGCTCCTGGAAGAGGTCGGAGAGCGTCGCCGCAGACCTGCCTGGAGCCTGGGGTTGTGGCTGGCTGCTGCTCATTGCAGGACTGGTGCTTCGGGAGCTGGCTTGTCCTTGTGAGCTTCATGAAGCACACTGAGGGTACGCACGTGGCAGCACAGAGTTAAGACAGAGCATTTGTTCTGGATGCAAAAATGGGGGCCGCTTCATTCCTCAGGTAATAGATTTAGATCTTTTATGCAGGAGGCTTTGGTGGGGGTGGGTCCCCAGGAGCAGACAGGTCTGGGAGCAAGGACTGGTGCTGGGCAGGGCCCCACTGCATGCTCTGGGGCCTCAGAACCCTGTACACAAAATATTCCCTTCCCTTTACCCCAATCATGGGTGGCCAGGTGTTTGAAGAAATGTAAATGCTGAACAATAAAATATTAGATTATTTCTCTAAGCCTGTCTGCACACTAATATTCCTGTTACTGAACACAGAAAGACTATTGCACTAATGCCCCTTATAAAGCCAGCCGGAGTTTTAGTACTCAGAAAGCTGCTTATCTTCTCCTTTGGACTAAGAAGACTCAGATGCCTTTTAATTATTAAAAGGGCTGAATTATGTCTCGGTCTAAACCTGGAAGTCGGAGGAGGCAGAGACCTCTGCAAGACCTCTAAAGGAGCCAAAGTCCTTTAAACCCAAGCTCAACTTTCCAGAAAGAGCACGTGGCCTCAGGAGAGATCCCGTACTAATTTATTTGCTTGTTGCTTTTGAGCTGAGCTCATTTCCAAGCCGTTTGCATGTAACACACTTCATGGACTTGGGCTTGCCAGCCCTCCAAGGAAAGCCCCAGCCTCCAGGACTTTGCCATGTGGACAGGGAGGGACTCAGCACCCAGCTCTGGGTGTGTGGGCCCAATTCCCTCCCCAAACCATCTCACAAATGAGCCCTTTACAAGGAACATCATTTTAAGTGGGATGGGATGCCAGAGAGCGGCCCCAGTGGCTATGATTTATGGCACGGGACCACCCAGCCCAGGCACTCGCCCCCAGGGTGCCAGGAGGTGTTGCTCAGCTCGGCAGCAGGCAGGAGAGCAGGCCCTGCAGTCAATGGGGCAGAGAAAGCATCTTTCTCCCCTCCCTAAAATTTGGAGACTGGGAATTTAAATTGACAAAGCTCAATCTGCTTATTCGGTACAACCTAATACAGCGCTGTAATCCTGGGAGATCTCGGCATCAAAGGCAATCATTTCACTTGCAAGCTGTTAAAGCTTTGAAAATGGAGTTTTTCTTTGTAGAACAGCAGCCCTGGGTAAAAGCCAAGGTCCTCAAGGCTAAAGGACGATAGACAAAACCAACAGACCTACAGGGATACTGGATGTAGTTTCTATTTGCAGATTTATGTGTCTGTCCTGGCTTTTGTCATGCGTGCAGCACGAGCGCTGTATTTGACACTTTAAATCAAGGAACAAAGGACTTGAACGGCAGAGGGAACTAAACTGAGTCGAATTAATTTGTTTATCCTGCAAATCAACATCTGCTAAGACCTATTTCTTTCAACTCCGAAGTTGTCATAATGGAATATTTTGCCTTCTGCTCAGTCTAATTATAGACGCGGGAGCCGAAAGCTCTCATTTTGCTCACAGCCGTCAGCAGGGGCTTTGCCGCTGCACTCTGCACGAGCCAGGGTTAAACCAAGCTGCATTTAAAAGTCTCTTTTTCAGGATGGAGCTTTCCTCAGTAAGCTGCGTGTGGGTACCCAGTTAAGCTGATGTGTTTTTTTTAATGCTGAATCTATCATACGGCTGATTTTCAGTGCTGGTGGAAAGCCTCACAGGAGAGGGCCGCGGGTGCCAGCGGACCAGGCCTCACGGGCAGGGCCATGAGGGGAGCGCTCGGTGCCACCGGGCTCTGGGTCCCCCTCAGCCCATCACTGTCCCTCACAGGCTCCCCTGGCCTTGTTCTGCTGCTCTGCCTGCAGGTTACGAGTCCTTCAGGCTGCGGTATCTTCTCCAGGTCCTTCAGCCCAGGAGCCTCGGCCGTCTGTGTGCTAAAACAACCAAGCATCACCAGCAGGACCAGTCCCATTGCTCTGTGACTCTGGTGTGCTCATCAGTAGATGACTTTAGGAACCTTGGTTGCATTGCTGCCCGTCTGGACCAATGATCCTTCTTCAGCTACCACCAATAAAGGTCTGGGTGTCCCACACTGCAGTGATGAAAGATGGTGGCCCAATCCTTCTAGGTTTTGTGAGGTATTTTTTTTTTGAAATCTGAGCCCACCCCCCAGAAAAAAAGGCCTCCTCTGACAGCAGGAGAGCTCCAGGGAACTTTTCAGCTGCTCCCTGTCCTGCTGGACATGACACAGCTCTATCTGCAGCCTTGGGGCCAAATTGGTTTGGATGGAAGTAAATACAGATGCGTTGTGGACAGAAAGGGAGCTGTGCTGACGTACACCGCACGGGAAGATAGCATCATTTTTCTTTGACTTGATTGTTTTGGCACGGATCCTGAAGCTACGTGTCCGGCTTACAAGGAACTGTCAACACTGAACACAAGATCTGCTGTTGAGGAAAAGGAGCACGCGCAGGGTTTCCAGGACTTCTGACCATGGAGCAGAGAAGAACAAGGGTACAGGGGAGGGAAACATGCAGAGAAATTGATCTTTCCTCCCTCCAGGATCACACCTGTCTCTGAGCTCCCCCCAGGACCTTTTTCTGGTCAGGAAAGTGTCTCCAGCATCTGTCGGTGACTGCCTGCAGCGAAATGTTGTCTTCCTGCCCTAAAACCCCACTGCTTATCAGCAACCCTGGCTTGAGGCTACCCCAGTAATCCTTGGTTGCAATGCATGTCCATTATTTCCTTTTTAGAGCTGCAGAGTTGGGTGAAACAGCCGCTTTCTCCCCATGTTTGATATTCGTAGCTGTGGGTTGCAAACTAATTAGCTTCCCTATCTACATTCATCTTCAGCACACCAACTGAGGCTTCTTCAAGAAAGGCTTGTTTAAAAAAGAGCATGTCTTTAGCAGTATTGATCCTCAGACATTTCAGGTTTTCTCAGAGACGCTTGGGGAAAATAACTATATTCAAATTTGAGTGCTTTGTTCTCTATTAGAAATATCTCTGAAAACACAGCTGCTGAAAGCAATCCCTGTGTGCAGGTCTGTGTTGGTGTCCCCATGGGAGGGCTCAGCAGGGCTGCTTAACTTCTCTCCATGGATCGGTTCTGTTGCCTACAGCACCTTCCTTACCTGCTCTCTCTGGATCCTCTTGGAGCAGTTGCCTCAAGCATCCCATGGATTTCACCCCAGAAACAACACAAAAGAGCAGAGCTTATGGCAAAGTAATACGGCCATTTATATATTATGGTAATATTAAAAATCATGTCCTCTGAAGATCATCCCAGGAGGTAGCTCAGCTGCAGGCTGAGCCTCCACAATCATGGGAGAGGCAGAAGTCCCTTGGTGAACACAAATGCAGGGGTGGCAGTGGCTGGATATCACCACTGTGTCCCAGATATCTGCAGAGCCTCCTCTGCCAGTGACAAAGGTTTCCTCCAAGCTGGAAGGTTTGGAGAGGGAAAATGAAGGTAGCATCTAAGCAAAAGCCTCGCCCAGAGTCTGAGCAGGAATTTGGAGCACTTGAATTGTCCATCTCCAAAGAATCTTTTCCAGGTCTGGCCCTGATCCTGGTGCATGCTGAGGCAGGACTATGGGATTTGTAATCAGTGCTGTAGACATGATTTAAGACCCTATAATATGTATCTCACTATCACATCACAGTGCTTTGAATTGAGGAGCTCAAAGTATTGTATTTTCATGCATATAGCCTGCATCTCAGATAACTCACACCACTGTAAAAGAACTGTCCTTTGCAAACAAGTACTTAGCTAATCTGCATCCTCAGATAACCTGGGGGTCAGCTCAGAGTATCAGCTCTGTATGTGAAAGCGAGGGTGCAGGATGGCAAGCAGCCTCCCCTCCTTCACGGCAGCCACCACCATCCTTTCCTGCTCCCACCTCACTTTTTCTGCAGCCCCAGCTCCCTCCCAACCTGCAGCAGATGAGGATGTGACATCAGGGCCAGCAGCACCTCATGCTGCTCACACCAAGTCTGCATGCGAGCTGGGCTTAGGCTTGGTTTCCGCATGCAGCTCCTAGCTCTTGGACTCCTGGTCCAGGACACAGTGGCAGCCTGCAGCAAGGAGGGGTTTGGCCCCAAAACTGTGCTGAGAAACAAAATAACCAATTCTGCCTCTTTTGCATGTGTTGCTGCATCTTATTTTCTTATTCCCAACTCGTTGTGCAGACAGTAAAACCTCCCTGATGCAAATTTCCCCTCCAGCCTGCAGAAGCTTGGCAGAGGAGCTGAGCATGTACAGGGATGCTTTCAGAAGCCAAGAGCCTAAAATTAGACTTTTAATGCCACAGTCGGCACCCGAGAGCTGACCTGATTTTCAGAAGTGGGGGGATATTTCACAACCTGCTCCCTGTATGGCTTCAACTTCCATGGCAGCGGTGAGTCTGCAGCAGCTGTGAATCAGCTTCCTAAACCTTGTTTTGTACCTCTCGGGTTGGTCTGCAGCACAGGAGGATGCCACGCATGCAAAACCCAACTGCCCTCTCACTACAGAACTTACCTGCAGAGCTTATGCATCAAATTTATTCACCCAGCTTGCCTCATCCAAATTCTTCCCACCTGTAAAAATGTCTGGTCATCCCTTTCAGGTTCTGCACTTGAGCAACTTTGCACATGCATTTATTCAGCTGATAATGGCATAATGCGTTTGCAAACATCAGCTCATGGGCAGAGCAATTTACCAGGCGAGGGCTTTATTTAAAAGCATAAATATATTTCATGGTTTCAAAATGAGCCAAAGAAATAGCTGGTTTCCCAGCTAGCAACAGCTGTGCTGCTGGGTGTACACAAGGCCAGCCAGCTTCAGCAAGACAGCAACGCACAAAAACTTTGTTTTAACAAAACCTGTGAGTGTATCAGCTCCTTTGCACATGCTGCACCTTGGGGCCTGTGTTTGTTTTCGACCAAGGTCATCAAATGAATTATATCCTCATTGCAGGGTTTGCTAGAAAGGGCTTTCAAAGCAAATGGGATTGTGAAACACTCTTTTACTACACCTAATGCATTGCAAATAACATTGAAAAAACTGACAGCAGGCTGGAATGCTGAGAAAATTGCTTTGATAAACTAAAGTGTTTAAAATAAACTTTAACGTTACTGATTTTAACCCATGTCGGGAAGCTGAAGCAATAAGCATTCTTGCTAGAGTAACTGAGTTTAGCCTGAAGTCTCTGTAAAACTGGAAAAAAAACAACAGCACAGGGAGCAAGAATTAATCAGTGAAAAAATAGAGATTCTTATGTCATTTCAGAAAACAATGCACGCAGGCCAGGCAACCCCTGAAACTTGCTCCTGTTTTATTATTTTCCTCCACACTGGAAGATGAGCATCCTAGCCAATGCTGAGCGTGTACGTCTCAGGAAGGTGGATGTGGGCAGCTGAGATGTGCCACGGGACACTTCTGGGCATCACCTTCTAGAACAGGACCCTTGCAAAGCCACCTCCATGGCTTTGGTTGCTTCTGTATGGCCACACAGAGATAGCATCCCGTGGTTCGGTCTCTGAGCTGACACAACCACGTTCACCACCTGGCAAAGGCAATATGAAAGCCGGGACGTTGTGAGCCCGTCAAATTGTCCGCTAATGTTGTGGAACAGAGTCAGCATTTGCTGGGGCAAGGCCTGCAGAGAGCTGCTGAGCCTCTGGGCCCCGTTTCATTCCAAGCTTAGGGACAGGAGGCCCAGCCTGGGGCATGGGGATATCCCTGGTGCCAGCTGCAGGCATCCTCCACACCGTCCCTTGCCAGCAGGCCAGCACTGAGGGAAGCTGCTGGGGCTTATCAAGGTGACTGCACGCCTTTGGAGATCAGAGCAGAATGTTTTACCCTCTCCCAGCACCTTTTTATGCTTCTCCCCTGTCCTCTGATCCAGTCCCTCCTTTCTGTCTGTGCAGGCTGTGTTTCTGCTCAAGCACTGGGTCAGGCCCATGCAGCACTGTTCTGTGGTAGTCTGAGCAGAAGACACAGCGGTAGGCCAAGCAGAAGACAGAACCTCTCAACGACCAAATGAACACTACTGGCAGAACTGGGAAATGCTACTTCCAGCCACAGAGCTGGGCTGGGCTGGAGGTCTTTGCACTGACCCCAGATTTCAGGCTTTTGTGCCTGAAATGCCCACATTTCCTCGCACAGGCCCTGATCTGAGCAGAGTGTCGGGTTTGTGAGGGCAGGATTGTAAAGACTGCTTGCTTGCTGCTTTTTCCTGGAAATCTCCCAGCCAGCTGCTGCTGTGGCCTCATCTTGTTTGGCTCACGAGGTTTGATAGGATCACAGCACAACCGGAGGCCAAAATGACTGGTGTCACCTGCTCCTCATTTGCTGCAACAAACCCCCGAGGACCTGGTGGTCACTGGTCTGTACGGTCCCTCTTTGGGGTCCTCCTGCCTGCAGCACTCTTCTCTGCAGAGTAGATATCCCTGAGCCACCTTCTAGGTCTCTTCTTTCAAAGAAATACAAAACAATCCTGCACCTGTCTGCAGGTTTTAATAGATATTATTATCTAGAGCTGCTTCTTAACCCCCCTGCAGGCCCTGCGCTATCCTTTTGGCTCAGGCTGTAGAAGCAAGGAAAACAGAAAAAAATCTCTTGATGAAAGATCCATGCTGGATGCAGGGACTGGGGACCCACAACAGGAGTGCAGGAGCCCCAGGTCTGGCCCCAGTTTACCACAAGCAACACAGAGCTGTCAGCTGCACGTGCCTTGATCCTCCTCTGCCATAACCCGCTCACTTCCCTACATAAAACAGCTGAGACTGCGACACTTTGCTTATCACACAGACCAACAGCACCCCTCTGGGCATTAAATTCTACCTCAAGTCCAAGTCTTTAAAGTATATATACCAACACGCACCATTTCTGAAAGTCTGTTAGCACAGGCAGAGCCCCTGGTGTTGGATTACTGAGGTATTCGAGGGGCAAATAATAAGAGCACTAAACCTGAAAGGCACAGGCTTAGGACCATGACGGTCCCCGTGGTGGCCACCTCTGGGCCCCAGGTAGCCATGTCCCCCAGTCCCGCCCCTGCCCAGCTTGTGCTGGTGGCCGCGGCACTGCCTACGCTTAAAGCCCGGGAGCCAACTGTGGGCCAGAAATGGCAGAGCCTGGCAGAAAAGCGAGGGTGTGATTTGGCCCTGTGGGTGTATTTTTAGACTTTCTATTTCGGACTACTCCTCTCCAGCAGAACATCTGTTGGATCATTTTATAGCCCTGATTGTTTACTGGAGACTGACTGACACTGACACCACAGGGATATGATAATAGTATTTTTTCTGTGTATCTGTAGATCCATGTCACTGGAGGGACGGGTAAAAGAGCTGTGTTTAAACACCATGGCGAAGGGAATTTATTCTTAAAGCAATCATTTTCTTGCAACTTGTGGGATCATCTAGTCTGTAAAGAACAAAAGCAAGCTCTGGGGTAATGATTGCTATTCAGAGATTACCTTGAATTTGACCCTTCTGCTCAATTTACTCTGTAGAAGCTGCTGAAATGGTCATGTCCAAATGCCACACGGAGTCAATTGATCTGGGCTTTGCAGTTGCAACCCTGTCCAGGGACTCCATGGTTCCTGTGCTGTCAGTTCCTACCAGAGACTTATCTGCACAGTACATCAAAGGAGAGTGAAGGTTTTTAAATGATAAAATTGTGGTTTATTCCAATTAAAAAAAAAAAAAAAAAGTGGGGGGCAGACAGGCCACACGGTTTCCATGAGAAGAGAATCAATCCAGGCAGAATTTCCAGCAACGCACATTTAGATGTGGCGTGTAATGGAGATTACATTGATTTTCCTCCATTTACTGTAAGGTAACTGCGAGTGAAACTGTAACAGGAAACTTAGAAATGCTCTTCACAGAAGCTATATTTAGGCAGACACACTGACATGATACCACTGAATAAAATAAACATGCAGGAGACGAGCAGTCCTGAGAGACTTTCAGCTCCATTTGCATGACATGCAGCAAAGGGGGTGAGTTATCCTCAAGCCATCTATGCGACCTTTACTGTAGAAACCTATAGAAGGCCAGCAGGCTGCTGGGCAGCAACCTGGGTAAACTGGGGGCATCTCCCCTAAACACGAGGATTTTGCCCCTCCCTGCTAAAACAAGCCCCCTGCTATGTGGCTGGGGCACAGCTCCTCGGGCTGCCGGTCCCTTTTATATAACAGGTTAATTTATGGCTTGTTGTCAACAGAAAGAGCAACAATTTGTTTGCCACGCCGCCTGGAAGAGAGGAGTTTTCTCAGAAGTCCACATCATTTCTGGAGTTAGGGGGCAGCTGCTGCTTCTTCAAAGGCTCTGGCACCACGTCCTGCGTGAAATTAAGCCGTGTGTCTCTGTGATGCCACGGTGCCCGCAGAGGTTTGGTTTTCCATGGGGCACTCGAAGCTTTACCCAGCTGCCCGTGTTGAATTCCTTATTGCTCCTTCCCCCGAAACAGCAGCTCCCAAGATCCCCGGGCAAGAGAGTGGCCCTGTGCCCAGGGCTCTGCTCACTTGTAGGTCCTGCTAGGGTCTTTCCAGAGAAACCATGGACAAGTCACTTAACTCCCCTGTAAGTGGGAGCAATGGTGCTTTCCCTCCTCGCAGTCTGCACGTGACACACGCTATGTAAATATTTAGTATTTGAGCCAACTAATGCTTGCCGGAGCGGCACAAGTGAATATCAGATCTGCAAACATTACGTCCAGGAATGCAGCAGAGAACACTGTTTATTTTTATGAGCTAAGTGCACACCTTCTTCCCTTAGCTGCAAAGGCTGCTCTGTGATGGGAGGGGAAAGCGCAATGTCTGAGTACTGTCCCAAATCTGAGTTTATTCCTCCTCGCACAGCACACACATTGAAGTTAGCCTTGCAGATGTTACGGATGGTGTAGTCAGAGATGTGGAATGACCTCCCCAACAAGCAGGAAAGCCTTGGGGTGCCACCCAATAGTTGGGGAAGACAGAGTTTCAGCAGGTAGCAGTGATGCCCTGCCCAGGCTCTGAAGAAACGGGTGTCGAGGGAAGAAGCCCTCAGAGATGAGAGTACAAAGTCAGAGGATGGTGGGGGCTGGCAGGGCCTGCAAAGGAGGCACAGGGAGCTATGCTGCTGGCCTATGCCATGGTCCTGCATGAGGGATGGGTCCTGGAGCAGCTGGGGAATAAGGATGAACCACATAGGCAGAGGGGTTTCAGCCCAAGAAGGTGACCCATGTAATCTACTCTTTGTTATCAAGCACACCCATTGTTTCCAATCTTCTCGTTTATACCAAGTGCCAAAATGATGGACTCATTTGTAAGAATCAGCCATGTGAAATCAACCCCTTGTTTTTGAGTGCCTGGTGTTAAGTCGCTTCTCTGTGCATTAAAGCACATTTCGTCTGTCTGCCCACCAGCAAATAAATCATCACTCCTGATCCAGACTGACTGCCAGGTTGGCGGGGTCGCACGAGCAATGCCTTGCCCCCTTTTGTGCACACACTTGTTTGGTTACATTAATCACACAAAAATGATCACCAGGCCATTTCTTCTGCCAGGCAGAGGCAGAAGCCTTGCACCGTGGTTACAGACTGCAGAACACGCTAAGTGCTAAAGCCACAAGCTAAGATAAATATGTTGTGTAGATATTTCAAACATTTGCAATGGCTCAAAATCCAACTGCTCCCAGGATGAGTTTCTGTACGAGTTTCACTTGGTACAGACAAGTGCCTGTAAGGCATCTCCAAGGCTTTTATCCTCTGCATGCTCCTTCTCTCAAATGACTACCGTGGTAAATCATCACGAGACATCTACTGTAGAAATCTACTGCACAACAATTAGATGTGCTTGCCGGTGCCACTCACCCTCGGTATATTTAGCAGCATGAGCACCAGGTGGGTTGGTGAGGGCTGACCCTCTGTGAGTGGATGAGCTCACCCCACTGCTGCTCAGCAGTGCAGGAGGGAGGAGGAGGCTCCAGCAGAGGCCAAGGCAAGCAAAGGATAGATGTCATCTTTCGGTCACTCTGCTGTCTTTCTTACAGTTTGGTGAAGGGGAAGGTTGGAAGGGGAAGATTGGGGGACCATTTCTCCACAGCATCAGTAGCACAATCCAAGTGGTACCCACTCACTGGGAGCCCGTGTGGACAGGCAGCAGCCAGGTATCTTCAAACACGAGACAGGGCACGCTCCAGCAGCGGCACCCCAAGGGAGGATGCAGTGGGGCGCGATGCTAGGGGTGGGAATTGAAGCCCCAGAGAAGGGTGAAACGTGCGCGAGGCATCGCGGACACAACACAAGCCGTCGAGTGCCATCTGCTGCTATCTGAAGATCATGTTAGCTCTGCGAAGGGCACGACACTTAGGGGTCTGCCTAATATGGAAGGAAAAGCAGGAATGAGCTCAGTGGTGCTGCATCTGCTCTCCGAGGCTAAGGACAAGCAAGGAACGGGTCTGGAAATTGTATAGATCTGCTGGCTGGCTCAGCGCAGCCCCGATGCAGAGCGCAGCCGTGCCCCTGTGCTGGGGAGGAAAGTCTTTCCCAGTGATGTTTTTCTTGCCACAAAACGTTAATAACGTGGTGTGAGGTCCTTGCAGACAGGCGATTGCTCTTCCAGCTGCAGAGCTCTCTGCGGTGACGTTTTGCCCTGCTGCAGGGATAGCTGGGAGGGCAGAGCAAGGCTGGCAAGCTGCTGGCGGGGGCTCCGGAGCAGCTGCAGCTCCTGAGCTGCAGCACGGCCTGGGAAGCAGTTGGGTTGTCACATTTTGGCCCCAGCAGGTCAAAGCCAGCAGCCAAGTGGAGTGATCAGGAATCTGGGCAGCATTTGTCGCTTCCACAACCTGTCCTTGTCTTCTCCAGAGATGGACAGCGCTGCCACATGGGGATGAGACACGTGGGCCACCAAGGGAATGATGATGAGAAGAAAGTGCACGCATGACAAGTGGTCATCTGCCCTCTTCTCCCATGGCACCCCAAATCACGTCCTCATCATGGCAGGGCTTTGCAAGAAGGCGGAGGGTAGGTACACCCTGTGACAGCACAGCAGCCAAGATCTCCTTACCCATGCCTCACTCAAGGAAATGCAACCTCCTCCCTCGGTTTTCTCCTTGACCTCTCCCTAAATATGAAGTGAGGTTCAGCTCTGGAGCCCCTGCCTTGCCTTGGTGCATGGAGCGAGCTGCATACACAGGGCCGAGGCTGCCAAATTATTCTGCTCTCCGATAATGCAAGACCTGCAATTTTCAAACAAGTGCTCCAGTGATTATTGCATTGCAGCACTGTGTGAGTTTGGCCCCTTCTGTCATTTCCTTAAGAAAGGCTGACTTGGTTAAGAGGGCAGATTCATTTGTCAGTGCTGTAACAGCTGCAGTGAAACCCGGTTCTCTTGCCTGTCCTGCAGCTGACCGATTTGTTCACAGGCCTACCCTATCCCCAGCCCCGATACCATAACCCCTTCCATGCAGTGCTCAATGCTGAAAATGGAGATGTCTTCACAATTAGGCACATCACGGAAATGAGGAAGCAGTTTCTGGATGGAAATGCTTTGTTTCCTGACAGCAGACTCCCTGCACTTTGCAAAACCCTTTCTTCCTCATTGAGAGGTGTAACAAGCAATCAAATTGCTGGTTTTCACCTGAGCTGGTCTTTGGGTGTTGTGAGCTCCTTCAGAGCCTCATTCCAGTTGGCAGCAGTAGCAGCAGGACAGGTCCATGCTGAATTGTCCCTGAGCCTCCCAGCAGTCTGCCACCCAGGCAGGCAGACCTGAATGTGCCTCCTGCCAGGCCCTGGAGCACCACGGAGGACATGTGGTGGCCGTGGAAGAGGAGGAGGGACAGTGCCCGTCCAAAGGAGTTTGTGAGGGAGAAGTAGCCCCATGTGTGGCTCGGGTGTGCAACGGGAGTGGGTCACGCTTGCCTCCAGGACCTGACGGGGACCAAAAGGCTGGGGGTGAGCTCCCACCCCACGGCTGGAGGAGGTGCACGGGGGCTGTGGGCCTGGGCAGGGGTGGAAACTGAGCACCTGCTGCCTGTGCCAGCAACACCTGCTCGCTCGTGAGTCAGCTCCAGAGCAGGAGCCTCTTAAGAGAACATAAGAAGCAAAGCAGATATTTAAGTAATTAGTCACAGGCATAATGGCTTAATCAAGAGCCCACTGGAGGCAGTTGGGCTCTGCTTTACCAGAAGCTGCTCTGGCCACCTGTGCCGAGACACAGCGGGTGAAGTGCCCTACCCAGGAGTGCTGCAGGCCCTTGGCGTCCCCACACCTCTCCTCACCTCGTCCCTCCTGCCACCTACCTGCCTGTGTGGCATCGCTGTAAGCCAGCCCAGGAGGCTCAAAACAACACAGGGAGGGAGACAAGAAAAAGTGTTCTTTCTTCACAGCTGAGCCTGATCTCCAACACTTGTCCTCACCAGGCCCTGATGGCCATGCTGGTGGAGCAGGGCAGGAGCGAGTCGCTGGCAGGGAGGGGTGGGAAGGGTTGGTTTGTGTGGAACTCAGCGTGGATGGAGCTAAGGAGCCTGGAGATAGGTGGTTGGCCTGGGATGATAATTCAGGCAGGGTGTCACACCACCCCCTACTGCTTTGGCACCCAGGACATCATCCTGAGCCACGCAGATGTCACCTTCAGGCTTCTCAGTCTCCAGAAGAAACAACTGGCTGGTGGCCTCTCCTTCCTCGCACTGCCTGGTGCTCCTTGAGCTGCTGCTGTTTAACCTAATGCACTGTGGAGACACAGCAGGTCATATCTGTATTTATAACGAGGACCTGAGTATTGCTATAATGCAAACCAAGGTGAAATGCTGAAAGGTGTTTGCATGTTGATGCTGTTTGCATTTGCTTAGGTCTCCAGTGCAAAATGGATGTTGGAGGTAAACCCAGTGCCTCCCTCAAATGCAGAAATGAAGATCGTTGCATGAACAAAGAGAATTCAAAGGGAATGATATGAACATAAAAATTCAGAGGCTGAAACTACCTTGTATTAATAGCTGTCTATTTAATTTCAAATACTGACTGGAATATATCCTATTAATAGATAGGAACAGAGAGCACACTACCATTAGTAAATTTGGTTGAAACATTTCTGCCTAGACGTTTTTGCTAGCAGAAACAGTAATTTTCACATATAAAAGACTTTCTATATTCTGTAAAAGAAATTGAGGTTTTCCTGAGGAATGCCAAAATGCTTCAATGGAACTAAAACTGCATTTTAACAAAAAAAAAATATCTCAGCAGGAAAAGGAGAGGAAGAGATAAGGAAAGGATTTTCCTGGTCCATTCTAGCCGTTTGTTGTCTGATATCTTGATTTCGTAACCTCTAATAAAAAGTTAAGCTTCAGGATAGCAAATCATCCCTACACTATGAAGTTATTTTTTCTGTCCCTACAGAATGCCTCTATAAACATTTTGACACAACGCAAGAAGTTCTGATAAGAGATATTGCCAATAAATTCCCAGCTGCATTAAAATATAAACATAAAAGACAAGCAAAAAAAAACACCAACCAAACAAAGTAACAATTTATGTTAAGAGCATTCAGGATGGAAAAAGCACTTTCTATAAACAAAGGAAGACATTTGAATTAGATCTTTTTTCTTCTTCTTCTTTTTTCTTTTTCTTTTAGCCCACCTACTTCAATTTGACTCAGGAGCTCAAGGCAGAATCTGTTTTTTCAGTGTATATCTGCCATTTGCTTATCAGGTCTATGAAAATGCACTATCGAACTTACATTTTTACTTCTTGCCTGTTACCTGGAGGCAAACCCTTTGCACAAAGAAGTGAGACTATGTGGCTACGTTTTTCTTACAGTAAAACAAATGAGAGCAAGGAGGGAATAAAAGCCACCAGCAAAAACCCACTCCTTCTGTTTAAAACTATAGATGTAAGCAAAGAGCCCAGGGAGCAGCCCATATTAGGCAAAGTGCACTCTTTTCTTGTAAAAAGTTTGAAGAATTGAAGGTCTGCTGTCCCCACTCACAATCGTCAGCGCACTTGTGTATTGCAAATGAAAACAACAGATGATGCAAGGACACTGGAGCAAAAGGAGGGGCTTTGGGCTCCTCGCTGTAGGACCGAGAGGTGGATGGGGTGCGCACCCAAGGCACAGCATTACCTGTGATTACAAAACCAAAGCTCGTTTTAGCCCCAAGAGCCTCGCTGTGCATGACAGTGTCAGGTAACCTAGCGAGGACATCGTGAGGAATCCAACCTGGTCAAAGCGCGACGTGACGCTGTACCTGGGTCAGGATCCCAGGTACGAGTCCTGCCAGCTCTGCAGCTGGAAATATGCTTGCTGGTATCTGGTCTCTCTCAAGCTTCAGGGATCAGATTGGTTTATGAACCTGCTTATATTAAGAGCAAACAATTTATCACTGCAGATTTTCCGTGGAATCACCTCGCTGTTGTTCCTCTGGTCTTGCAGCTACCTGCCTCCGAGGGCTCGAGCCTCAACCGCTGCTTTTGGGAGCCCTGCATCCCCTGGTGACTCGGCGGGCACCTCTCCCTCCTCCTGCCTCCGTGACACACTTCGAACCTGGTGTTCTGAACCTTTCCTCTTACTTTTCCCATAATTCTTCCTGCAAGGTGGCATTGATCACAAACATTGTGTAAATAGTGCTGGTGCATAACAGGAGCAGTTGTACACTCTCTATCACGCACAGGCAGTTTTTTTCCTTACGTGCTATGGCTTTTGGCCTGGTTACACCACAATCAATAAGGTGTATTTTTTTCCAGATAGACTCCACATACCATACAGTATGTTTAAAATTGCTGCATCAACAAATCAAAGTAAACAACCTCCTCTCTTCTGTGAGATGATGAAAAACATAAATTATGTAGTCTTTAAACAAATGGTAAAGAGTTTCCTTATTAGGCTTCAGGGTCCTGTGTGTGTATATGCCCCTTGTAAAATCCTTGTCATTCCTGGGTCTGTAGGTCTGTATAATGTTCCTCACAGATTCAATTGAGTGGTCAGCATACCATGCCTGGGCTAGGGGATTTGACATAGACACACACATACACACGTGTAGATAGATAGATATAGTTAGACACTACAGGGAAAAAGTTATAGTCTCTGCCTATTCTTTTGCAGAAATTTTGTTGATGGTGAAAGCATGCCTTGCTTTTGGTGGATTACCTGCTCCACTTTCCTTCCCTAACATTTTCTCCGTCTCTTGTCTTGCACAGAAATGTCTCCCACATTCAACCTCTTGCTTTACTTGTTAGGAAAGACCAAGTGGAGCACCAGCTTCCCAGCTGGGGCCATGACCTCATCCTTCCCAGCCATGGGTGCTCCAGCCCACCTTCATGTCCATCAGACCAAGGACCCAGATGCATCCTCACCCACTGCCTTCCCCTTCCCACCACCTTCTCCTAGGGCAGAGCCTCCGAATAACCTGAAAAACAGAGAAAAGCTTGTTTGAGAACTAAAAGAAGATGCTGAGAACACTGAAGCCTTGCTCAGCCTCTCCGTGGTAAGCTGGGCTGTAGCAAACATCTGGGTGGGCTTTGCGGGGGCCATAGGTGGGAAGATCCTTGAATCTCCGTGCTCACTGCCCCAGGCAGGCAGTGCTGCCCAAGGGGAAGGGGATGGGGACAGGTCACCACAGCCCTTCAAGGAATGTCCTGTTTGAAGCAGGACATCACTGTGACCGTCCGATATCCAAGAGCACCTGTGAGCATCTGAGTTACAGTGCTGGCCATTCCCTACAAAAATAATTTTGCTTAAACAAATAGAATGTAGTTCATTGTACTCATTATAGGAAATATCTTGAATAAGGCAAATACTGAGGTTATCAGAGCAGATATGTCTTATCTAAGGCAAAGGGCAATTTTTAGGGGGGTCATCACTGTTGACTGATTAAACACGATCCTGATGGGATGTCTGGCATGTACTTATCCATGGAAATGCCTTGCTTTTTCTGGGTAGCCTTTGAGAGCAAAACCTCGTGGCTGGTCTCTTGCCCAGCTTCTATTTCCCATGCAATTACCTGTTATCTCAAAGCAAATGTAAAACAAAGGAGGAGAACCAACAAGAACTTTGTAGAACGGTGTGCTGAACTACAGCTAGGCCTCCAAGGACCACAGCAACACAAATAAAAGTGTGTGTAGCTAAACTTACTCGATATCTCACCGTCCTGGCAATCCTCCATCTCCCTTCTACACCAGCTTTTCACTCCGCCATGTTGCTGTGTCTAACGGGAGGTGTGACTCAGATTAAAGCTAGGAAATCTTTCAGGCTACCTTTCCTGAGTCAATGAACAAACATCCCAGGATCAGGCCATGAATCTGCAGTCTCTGAGGATGAGCTCTTTCTTACCTCTCATGGGCTGGTAAGGAATTGTTCATATCTTTGAAACTGTGAATAGGACCTTTTAATGTGTTGAGCTATGACGGAGGAACACTGAAGTCAGAAAACCAAATCCTACATAGGTAAGAAAGCAGGATTAAGGATGTCTTCAGTTACATCATCACCTCAATTTTCTTGCCCCGTTTCTAACAGTTGCTCTTTGTAGTAGGTGAGCTGTTTGCTGACATTGAGGAGTCCGATGGCATGACTCTCTGAGAGACCTGGAGGCACTACCTCTTTTTGAAGGATGGAAAAAGAAGAATTCTTTTGCCATTCTCTTTGCTATTGCCACTGGGAAGTGTTGCCCAGCCCTGGGCTGTGGGAGAGACCACGGAGCAGAAGGGCCATGGACAGCAGGTCATTCACCATGGCACAGGGATACGTACTGTGCAAGGTACATCCCAGTGGACTGCCCTACCAGACAAAGCCTTGGATGGATGGCATGGGATCTTGACTGAAACCAGTCTCCAAGTTTAGTTAAGGAGATTGTTTTTGATTAAATGGGCTTTTTTTTTTAAGGTGATGTGCAATTTGCAGGTTATTTTTGGCTTTGATGTCTTAGCGCATATTACAGTTGGATTCGTTAAATCACCACTTTTTAAAACCCCTGAGGTAAGACTATCCACAGTTTCTTCTCTGCTTTCAGCACTATCAGTCTTTCATAGTGCCATATTATTTTTATCTAATTACTGCTAATTTTATTTGTCCTGCTTGGTGAGAATGCCTTGGAGTAATAGCACTCACATGCTCACCCTTGGCTCTGAAGCAAAAGGTTTATCATCTGGAAAATGGGTAAAGACTGACTTACTAGGGAAAAAAGCAGCTCATGCAAGGAAAGCTAGTAACAAATATTTAAAAATCTTAAATACCTACTATTTAGTTGAGATTTTCTGCCACAGGTACTTCAAGGCAATTTATCATAATGTTATGGATCTAACTTGTTTCATTTACCTCACCAAATAAATAAATAAAATTTAAAAAAGAATAAATCCATTCTATTCAGAGGAACTAAACCATTTAAAAAGGGATTGGAGGTCACCAGTAGGCGTATGAAATCTAGGCAAATTTACATGATGTAGGAGTCCCCAGCTTTTCAGCCACAGTGTAGCTATTAAGTGAACGATCAGCGGTTCATTATATCAGTGTTGGCACGCAGTACAAGGTAGCAGATGACTGGGTAACACATTTCAAGCAATTGCTGTGAATCAGATTTAGCTCATGCTTTCATTGAGGGCTGCTCACCATTATCTCCTGCAGAGATCATTTCACGCATCAGCCTCAGGGGAGCATGCACTGAAATGGTCGCTCCCTACAGATCAATAGGTGTAGAGAGAGATGGAGGAGGAGGTCGATGGTCTGTATGCTGCAGAAGGACCAGCAGAGCTTCAAAGCCCTGTGGCAGCATCTCCTCCCGGGGCCAATCTCTCTGCTCCCACGACACTTCATGCTGTGGCAGGACCCATCAGTAAATAAATGCTGTTTATATCTCCGTTTCCTCTAAATGTCAGGAGGCTTTGGGGTCTATTTTACTTCTGTGCACAGTGTTCGTGAGGTGCATCTCACTCTTCCTGCTCTCGGCTTTGCCCGTGCATGCACTGATTGAGTGGATACTGCCTTATCTTTATCCCAGCTAAGCTTTGTTATCTGGACTGTGCTGTTTATTGCTTAATACATCCCCACATAGTCATCTGGTGGCTGATCGCAGCCTGTGAAAGGAAGGAACAAAATGGAAGGGTACTTCCAGTAGATAGACCTAGAGACTTATTACAATAACCAGCAATTCCTGCCAGCCCTATACAGCCAAGCCAGTGAATAGGATTTCAAAACTACCCAAACACAGAGATTTGTGGCTGATTTTTCTGTTGTTTCTGTCTCCCCTGTTATACTCAAAATAGCACTTCTCAGTGCACAGACGCCTAGCAGTACTGCCTTTCCACATGGGAAAACAAGACCCTGAGCACAAGTGAGCAGGTCCCCCGCTGAGAAAAGTGCTTGTGGCTCTGTGCATCCAAGCAGCTCCAGCACCAGGCAGAGCCAGGGCGAGGCAAAATGCGTGTTCATGGAGGAAAAGCAGCACCAGTGACACAGCAGTCTGCTGTGAACGAGAGCCGCTAATGGCCTTCCTTATCTCCTGGCAGAAGCTGCTGGTGATCACCATCTCCATTTCCACCCATTCCCACCTCCCATTAGACCAATCTGCAGCAAAGTAGAAGAATAAAATATTTGCAGTCTGGTACATAAGGTCACCTTGGTGGCCTGGTGAAATAAAGCTGCGCACGGCGACTTATCAGGGGTTGAAAGGCAAAAGGAAGATTAGACAGCCGTTGATCAGATTTAGAGACATTCTGGTGCTTTCCAGATACCTGCACCACTCCTGCCACAGCATGCACCACCTGTGACTGGTGGTGGCTGGGTTGTCACAGTGCTCCCTCCACATCCACAAAGAACAGAAGGACTCGGAGGCAGCATTAATATCATTGCATCCAATATTCATGTCCCTGGCTCCAGGAGCAGGGCTACAATCCCAAATCAGGAGCCTGCCCCCTCCAGATTGCTTTCTGACCTGCCCCGGTTTGCAGACCCTGCCTTCCTACAGGTGTCCTGGGGGGAAACTGAGGCCTGCTGGCACCTGGGTTGCATTTCTCACACTACAGAGGGACCTGCATGCTGTTTGGTGGTGCAGCCAGTTGTGTCAACCCAATGGATGGATGGGGTGGTGAAGGAGCCTCTGAGGATGTAAGGACACTATGGTGACACTGCTGTCACTCCCACTGCACTGGATGAGCTCCAGCTGTGGACACGGCCATGTCCCATAAGTTCTTTGTCTCCCAAAACCCAGGTGCAAAAGGTGGCAGCAGCACTGCCTCTTGCAGTTCTCTTGTCAGGCCTGGTCTGGTCCCTCTGCAGGGCCGCACACCCTCAGACACCCTCTCAGGGCAGCAGTGCTTGGATGTACGAGCTTGATTTGGTTTGCAATTTGCAAACCTGGACCTCAGCAGGACTCAAAAGTCACAAAGCAAAGACGTGATTTAAATAGAGCATGTCTTAAATGTTCGTTCGGGAGAGAGTTTAGCTCTTAATCATTCCTTCTTGAGCAAGGAGGGAAGGATCTGCCCTCTCTGTTTTCCTCCGATTGTATAGCACCCTCTGAAAGATCATTAGACCTTTCATGATGTTTAGATATAATGGTGACAGGCACATCACAAAGTCCTTAGAAAAATAAATTTGCTTTGACTGTTGTAAGTTAATTGGGGAGCTGATTTATTTTCTTTGCAGCCCAAAGCCCCACCTCTCCGACGTCCGGGTTGGATTGAATAGGACGCAGAGGCCCAGCGTTCAACCTGGGCTTTGAACAGGATCCCACAAAGCATTTGCTTCGTTCAGACCCCGAGTGCGATGGCGAGCTACCAACAAGTGAGTCAGTGAGGCTCTGTGAATCTGTTTATCAGACAGCAACAATCATTTGTGGAAATGTCTTTTGTAGCAACAGAAGAGTCTATTTGATGGTAGCACTGACTAATGTAAATGAGGATTAATTAATGTTTTCCTGCAGTGATTTTGGCACTCGTAGTGCCTTATTCATGTAATTTAATTTCTATTGACAGCCTGCTAATGGAAATGGATAGCAATGGGTGTCTCTCCCATCAGGCACGCTCTGCCACAAAAATAATTCTCCGAACTGGCAGTTGGTCTCGTTCCTTGCTGGAAACGTGAGGCAGCGAAAGGGGGCTAGTCAGAAACAGGAAACAAAGGGATTATTGTCTGACTCCTAGCAATCGGCGCCCAGGTATTCGAACCGGGGTAAATTTGGGGGTTCAGGTCTGGAGGAGGCTCAGCTGTGCCTGAAATCCGGCTCAGATTCAGCCCCAAACGTTGGGCGCATGGCCTCGCAGCGGGCAGGAGCTCTTTTAGAGCAGGGTGGGAGATGTCAGGGAGGGCTGGGCAGGGGCAGGAAGGAGGGGAATGGCAGGGCCTGCGCACACCAGCTGGGCCCTTCCCTCCCTGCGGGTAAATCCTGCACCTACAGAGGCACAGAAGTCCCCGTGAGCAGCTCCCTGGTGTTCCTCCTAAGCGGCAACCAGAAATAATTGCTGGTGTCCAGGGAGGGTGTAAGGTCAGTGGTAGACTCAGGTTGGGGCCTCCACATGAACTGAGAAAATGGGCCAGTTTTCATGCTGTTCTGCAGTCAAGTCCATGCTTTCTGTGTCTGCTCTACTTAGAAATCACAGGCAAAGGAAAGTAAAAATAAATAACCCAGTGAGAAAACACATTTCTAATTACCTAGCTAATTCATCAAAATTCGCATACAAATATATATTTTTCCTGTCACATGTAGCTGATTCTGCACAGTGCTTACTTCTTCAGCAAAGACAGGCTTTCTAAGCATCCTTTTGTCCATGGGAACTCATGTTGACTTTCCAAGGGACATGATTTTATCCTGGACATAGTAAGTCCCATACAAGGCTGACCAAAAGGTCCTTCAGGTATGTGTGGAATTGCTTCTCCACCAGGAGGCTGAGGGGCACAAAAAATGCCATTGCCACTCTCCTTGTGGACTCAAATGGCAAGAAACCATCTTTTAACATCTCCATATCTTCTAGCATCACCAAATGTCTGACACTGCAGAAGTTTTAGCTTTGAAGATCTTTCATATGGTCACTCTGAAGTAGTCGAGGCTGCATTTTGGGTCATACTCCTGATCATATAACAGTCAGCAAAAAATACCTCAAAAGGTGGAATGTGCCTGGTCATAACAATTGGGAAGGGTGGAGTGAGAAGAACTAACATGCCACAACCCAGCTGGAAACAAAGCACAGCAGCACCTCTCTGAGAGGCACAAGCAGCACAAAGCAAGAGCCCCATGGCCCATGGCTGCCCCAGATAACTCTGCTTGTCCCCACATGTCACGGCCCGCAGCTCTCCCTCTAATCTGATCACCTTTACATGTTCACCATGAGCATTTGCTTAATCCTCATTCCTTCATGATACTCCATCCTTGTCCTTTCAAAGGGAAAGCAATCAGCTCTCCCCTCCAGGTATGCTGATACCCCCACTCTGACCAAACTGGAGGCTTTGATTTGGAGCTGCTGTTGTGTTTTGTCCTGATTTCAGCAAGAGCGAGGCAAGTCCAGCACCTTGGAAAATGAAATCCTTGCCATCTGAAGTCAAGCACCCAGAACTGGAGAATACCAATGTTGTGAGGAGCTGTGGTATCTGAGCGGACCAAAATACTGCCCCACACATCCAGGTGTGGGTCTGGGTGAGACCAGCTGTGCCTCATGCCTGGTGAGGTGGCAACAAAGCTGTGGTGGCCCTCCCCAGCCCTCCCAAGATCCTGACAGCTGAAACCATTGCTCTGCTGCCTTCTGGGGCATCTCCTCACTGCTGAGTAGAGAGGAGCACAGCTATGGGGACCAGACCCTCTGGTTGCCACACAGGTACATCAAGCCAAATCGGTGGAAATCCCCCGGGAGTGTACCTGTGCTTGGCTGGGCTACAAAGACATTCTCCATCCCTCCTCCCATTGATGCTGAATCAAAAATAATGGAGGCTCTCATTTGCCAGGAGAGAAGGAGCAGAAACATCTCCTCCTGCTCAGGGCACTCCCAAGGAGAGCGCTCTGCATTTAAAATTAAACAGATGCAGAAAGTGCTGGGGCAGCAGGGGACAAGAGCACAGGCTCTTTGTAATGGCAAGGACAGGTTTGTATGGAGAAGTAATGCCTCTCATCAGACAAGCTCACATGGCTGAAGAAAACAGGCAGGTTTCCAGGCATAAAAGAGCAGCAGTTCCAGTCTAAGGGTATTTGAGCACAATTCCTTGGGTTTAATTTTGTTAATTACTTCAACAAGGTAAGTGAAAAGAAGGGTTAGCACCTGCACAAAAGAGAGAATAATGAGCAAGTGATAAGGTTGGGAAGAAAAAAAAAAAAAAGAATAATTACTGCCTAAGGAAGGGAGAGAGGGTAGCTCAAGGTAAAATGTTAATAAAAGCCTGTTGAGTCCTTGGCTTTTTGCAATCAGCAGTGCTAAGAACTCCAGTTTCCAGGCTCATGTTCATCACGGAGGCATTTCTGTCCTTCACCCTGCCTTCCTACATGCACCTGCCTGCACGAAATCCTAGGCATCCCCTCAGTGCTGGCAAACAAAGCCCCGGCCCCTTTCAGTGGGATGCCAGGCATGGGCTGTGCATTGTGGCTTCTTGCTCCTTTTTCAGGCTGCTGTTTGGATTGGGCTGCTCATTGCTGATAACCCTAAGCCTCACTGGGGCTCTGGCAGCAGGCAGGCCAGACAGCTCACAGTGCTAAAGCAAGCCAAAATCCCCACTGGGACTGCGGGCTTGCAGGGGATGTGCAGGAGCAGGCAGTGTGTTTGGGTGCTGGACAGAAAGTGCAGCTGCATGTTTCAGGGTGTTCAATTCTCCTGGTTTGTGGTGTGCTCTGGCCATGTGCCCCTTTTCTGTGGCTATGCTAGGGCCTCAATAAGTTCGTATGGTGCAGAAGGTGTCTTTGCATCACAAACCTGACCTTGCGTGCTTCCTGCTCTGTCCCATCTTTGTCACCTGTGCCCCTTGCAGAACAGCTGCACAGAGAGCAGGAGCTGGGACAGCTTCTCAGCCGAGAGGAGGAGCTTCGTGGCAATCACTTCTTCACTGTTACAGGACTCTGCATGTTGGGCATTGACAGATAACATAAAAACCACTTCCATATGTTTGGTCCCTGGGAGGTTGGAAGCTTCTACATGCATGCCTGCTTGTTTCCTACTAGGGTAACAATATTTTATTCTCTTTTCCCCATGCATTTGCTGCTTGCTAAGCCCATGAACTGACCTCTGGGAACGTGGTCATTTAGATTGTCTGTTGAGATGTGACCTGCATGATCCCTCAAGATCGCCTAGCAGGTAGTGTGCTTGCTGATCTTCCATTAATAACAGCGTGTCACCCTACATCTTCTTCTCCTTCTACTCCTACCCCACACAGACTTCCCATATCTGTTTCACTCACGGAACGCAATAATTGTATGTTTTGCATGGGAAGACACCAGCGGCAGCCCGGCATTGTTCAGCTCGCAGGTTTTATTCCGCTCGCTCAGCCCGAGAGGTAAACAAACAGCCTATTTAATAAGCCCCAAATTCTGTCAACGTGGGCAGTTGCTATGGTGAGAATTCCCGTGCGGCGCTGCAAAGCTTGGTCACTGCACGCCGGCGAGCGCGGGTGTTTCGGCTCACGAGCCCGTGTTTACCCAGGTAGGTCTGAAACGCATCGGAGGGCAGGGGCGGAGGCTGCCGAGAGCCTGCTAAGGAAACTGCCAGAAACAAACACTTGCAAACAGGAGGAATTTGGGGTTTAGCAAGCCAGCTCCGGTGGGCAGCAGCGGACTGGGTGCTGGCTGAGTGCTGCTCGCTTTTCTGCTGCATTGGTATTTTCAGGGTGACCCAAAGGATCCAGAGCACAATCCCACGGCACAGCAGGCAGCGAAGGCACTGAGGAGCAGCTGCAGATGGGGACCTATCTGCTCTTTCGGCCCTCGGGGAAGGCTGTGCAGAAGAGATGAGGAGGCTGATAGCGCATCGCTTGATCTGCCTGCTGCATCCTCGCCGTGCGAGGAGGGCTGCAGGCTCCAGGGCTGTCAAACCGTCAACTTGCACTCGGTTTGACAACAAACTCACTTCACATATATGGTTACATTTAAAGAAAATAAGAGGAGGGAAAAAAGAAAGCTGTTGGAGCAAGTAAAGTCCACAGATGCTTCCTAGAAGTAGAATGTTATTTTGCGATCTGGCACCCACATTTTAGCAGCCTATAAAAGGTAAAGTTGGTACTACAGCCAGCCATTTGTACTGTACAAATAAGAGCTGTGAATATATTCTGGAAGTAATGTCAAAGAGGACCAGATGGGAAATGAGCAGCATTCATTCTCATTTAACAAAGACAGCTAACCCAGAGAGTGCATTAACATGTAGCATTTTTCGTCTGCCTCCATTCAGAACAGATTCTCGGTATCATTTCCAAGCAAAGGAAATTGAAGGAATACTTGCTCCTTTGTGAATTACTGCTCTTTCATAATTGGAAAACTTTGGCATTGGAAGCTAGGTGTAATATGCTTTGCCTGGAAATAAATGCAAGTACACAATACACCCACGGAGCCCTGCAGGTGGGCGCACAGCCAGCTCCATGGGTCTTGGTCCATGTAGGATGGATCCAGGGTTTGGGGGGCCCCAGGCACGCTGCTTGCCTGCAGAGGGAGGTTGTGTATGGGCAGCAGTGAGGGGGCTGCGTGTGCCAGGGTATTTCTGTACTCAAAAGCAAGAGCGGGTCCGTTCTCCTGCGCCCACAGACACGTAGGTAAGGCTTGTGTGCAACCTACACCTTGAACACATGCTTTGAGGACTAAAAGTGAAGTGTATTTGGAGGCTACCAAATCCGAGGTGTGCATTTTTTGAATTCATACTCATTTTTTGGCTCCTTATAGGCTGCATCAAGAGGGATGAGCCTGTCTGAGGCTCAAGTGTACAGGAATCTGTGGGATTTCTTCATGTGTTTAGTAGAACCTAGATCCCATTTTTAAACAAAGCACCATTTCCATCCCCTCTCTTCTTTTTTCTTTTTCCCTTAAATGTTTAGAAGGGATTAACTACAGAAAACAAGCCACATCCTGAGCTTTTTTTTTTTTTTTTTCCAACTTGAATTCACTCATTTTATTCAGAATCATTCATTATTTGAACCTTTTTCAACTTCCAGGCTCCTTCATATAACTTTTTAAGTCCAGAACTGCAGAAGTTCGACTGAATTCCCCATTCCACCCCAATACGAAGCCAAATTTCTATAATATTCAGTTCAGCAGATCTCTGCATTTAAAACAAATCCCTTATTTGGGCTAACAGTGCAGCTTCAACACCCTGTTAACAAACAGGCATCTGCACCATGCCAGAGCACTCTTTGTCCAGGGGAAAGGCACAGACAAACCCATACCCGTTTCTGATGCTTCTTCTCTGCTGCTCAGCAGCATATCCTCCTCTCTAATATGTGGCCCCCAGGCCAAATCCTGCCCAGTGTTGCCCTTCCTGCACAAACCCGGGGAGCCTTGATCCAGACCAAACAGCAAACTGAGCGAGAGCCAGAAAACCAGCTGGGGTCAGACTGGATCACCGTCAGGTTTCTGCCTGACCTTGAAAATCTGATCAAAATGCACAGCTCTAGCTGAGAGTTGACACTGTACACAAAATGCTTTCTGAATGCCCAAAGCGTCTGGTTTAATGGATCCCTTCGGTTCCCCAGCCTTTGCTGTGCAGAATCACATTTGGAGCAGCTACATGTAACTCCTGGCCAGTGGTCTGCGTCTGCAGGGCGCAAATCCCCTTTATGTCTCCCTCAGTATCCATACAATGCGTCCAGCTGGTATGTGAAGAAGCCACTTTCAGCAGCAGAATAGGATCTCCAGCTTTCCAGGCGAGCGCTCTGCCCTTGATCCTGGCGAGCAGCTGTGCAAGCTGGGCTCTGCGGGGGACCCCGTCGCGCTGGGGCAGATGAAATCCAGCAGCAGCCCCCTGCTGATGTCTGCAGCCAGTGCTGGATCCATCCCGGCAGGCTTACCCAAATCCCTGCTCCTCCCAGGTCTGGGATTCGGCACTGTAGGTCTCTGAACCTCTTCCTGTGGGGTCACTGCACTAATGTCTATTTGAGTCCCTGCACCGCTTCCTATGGGGTCACTGCACTAACACCTTTTTGCTGCATAACTCACGGTGATTAGGATACAGGGAGCCTGCTGAAAACACTGGTAGCCTCTTTCACTGCCTGTTTCATGCACCAAGCAGCTCGGTGCAAAGCTAGCTACCAGCGAGTGAAGCAAGGTGCATGCTTTGAGGCTTGCTCGGTGGTGGAAAAATCTGAACCTGCAATTACATGCAGTATGGTGCACCAAATCCTCTACACCCCTCGGTGGTTGTTTCATGCATTCAGCCCCTGCAAAGCTAAGGTGCAGGTTGTGTCCTATTCATTAGGACTGGAGTAATGACTTACAATGGCTCCTGAAATAGCTACCCTTGCTGGCTAGGGCAAAGAAAGCAGCATGAATCTTTACAGGAAAGAAAGACTAATGATTTCTCTCGCTTCTCCCTTCCTCTAAAATCCTCCCTCACCCCTCCTCTCCCGGAACAAACACACTTTTTAAAAGGCTTTTAAATAATCTCTTGTTCCTTAACAAAATTACAGAAGCAGTTTCCTCCTTTAATAGCACTCTTCTTCTTGGTAATCTTGTTTTATCTACAGTTTTTGATGGGAGAGCACTGGCAGATGAATCATCTGTCGCCCCTCTTGGTTATTTTGCCTGGCTCCAGAAAGAAAGACTTCTGTTTTGGAGTACAGTCCCTTGTTCAAAGAGGAAGCTCTCATTTATGCCTGCTTTTAACTAGGAGTGATAAAAATTTTATTTGAATGGTTAATCAGGGCATAAACATGAATTGTGAATGTGACTGTGATCCAGCACAATGGATAGCATGGTCCTGGCTCTGAGTCACTTCTCTCAAATGAATTGAGCTGTCTTCTGCAAGCGAGAGGTCTGTTCCTGTGCATCACCTCCTTACAGAAAGCACTGGAAGGCACCAGTTGAAAGGAAGGCCAAAGACTGGCTGAGATCCAGGTGACAGGGGGCAGAATTATTTTAGTTCAAGAGCTCTTCAGTGAATGATCACTTCTCCGACAACCGCAGCTACACAAAATTCCAAAGAAAAAGGTTTTTTTTAGAAAGAGATCCAGTTTTATTTATGAAAGTGTAAGAGGCTGGAGGTATCGATGAAGCATAAGAAAGATTGCGTAAATACGCGCATCAGATCAAGTTATGCAAACAGAAATTCAAATAAATGCATTTTAGTAACTGGAAAACATTTATAGTAGCGTCGTGGCTACTGGTCTTTTAAAATTATTATTTAATTTTAATCACTGTCACTGTGTAAGGATATTACTGGGCCTTTGTGCTGAAAGAGCTTCTTTTGTGCGCCTCGACTGGCATGGTGCTTGCCCTTGGACATCACCAGTGTATCACACACAAATCTGTATGTCCCCGAGGACTCCTTTACTTTCAAGCACATTGCTTTACAGTGTTTCCTGAGAGGCAGAGGAGCACAAAGATCAATCCCTCTTCCCCCAGCGCTGGGATGTCTTTCAGATAAGAAACACCAGATGACGTTGGGTGAGGATGTTACAGTGTAGGACCCTGTAGGTGAGGAACACGTGAACACTACTCCATTAACAGAGTGGTAGTGGTAGGATGCTTTCAGCCGACCAAGATGGGATGGTAGCTTTGTACACCTTTTGTCACGTTGGGATGCTTTGTCACGTTTTTATCTCTGCCATCTACCATACTCTCCACCTTACACACATTTAACTTTAACAAGCTGTAAGCTGGTCAAGGTCAACCATGTGGCTAATGCATTGAAAGGAGTGTTTATGTATGAAGAGAAATATATAATTCTATTTACGTATGCATGTTTGATGTACTGCAATTTTATTATTTTTTTGTAATCAGTTCATCAAATAGGTGCACAGCTACTCTCCTCCTGACTCATCAGATATGTTCCTTCTACAGGCATGGATATTTTATTGCATTTTCCTGAGTTCTGCCACCTCCCCTTACCAGGACAACAGCATCTCCAGGTCAATAGCAGGGCCTGTTCTGCTGAGTGGTCCAGGTGCAGGAGAAGGATATCAGGGCTCCATCCTCTGTCAACAGGCTATCCAAGATACCATTAATGTCAGTGTCTTAGTCTGAGCTCCCACTGGGTTTCAATTAGACAAACTTCTAACTGCATCTTGGATAATTTCCCTATGAATTTTCCTTGGGAGTTAGCAATGCGTTGGCAGCTGGTTAGAACAGAGATACCCAGGATGGGTTTTCTTAGCCTTGGTCAGATCAGCTCATGTATGAAAGGAGGAAGGGAAAATTCCTTCCATGAATAAGGCACTGGCTATTTCAGTCATGAGTGGCATCGGTTACTTAGAACTCTTTTCTTAGAAATGAATGAATGTCTGTGCAGGTGGTGTCACCAGAAAGGTTCTGACTTGCTTGAACTTGGGTGGATATTCCAAGAAAAAGGACTGGTGATCAGAGCTAGCATTCAATGCACAAAGCATGAAGAGCATCTCTGTGCCCTGACCTGCTGAATTAATGCAGCTAGGATCTGCAAGGACTGGTTTCAAAAGCAAACAGGTAAATACAAGCATCAAGTACTTGGGCAGAGGCATATAAACTAGGGGAAATACCATTACTCATACGAAAATCATTGGAGGGATGCTGAAGAGGACAGGAGATCACCTGATGAAATAATGCACAAGAGGATAAGGACTAAATAAGAAGAGATTAAAATCTTGATACAAAATCAAAATGAGAATTGAATTTGACTCTAACCAAAGAGAATGAACTGCTTATAACATGCGAGAGGAATGCAGCTTGGGTGAGAATGACCATGAAACAACAGAGTTCACAAGTCGTCAGAAAGGAAGGAAGGAGAACAGCAAAATAAATACAATGGACTTCCAGAAAGCATATTTCAAAAACCTCATAGAACTGATAATCATGAGAAACATGTTTCAGAGTAAAGGGAGTTCAGGAAAGTTAGCAGCAGCTTAAAGAAACAATGGTGAGGACATCAATTCAAACAATCCCAGCAGAGGAGGGAAAGCAACTTCTGCAAGACGCTTAAATCATGACCACTTCATTGACCTCTAACACAAGAAATAGTGCATTTAGAAAATGGAAACCAGATTCACAGATTCACTTGCATATGAATGTAAATGAATAGCCTGAAGATGCAGGGACTGCATCTTCAGTCAAGAAAAGTCAAGATATAAACAGAGAATCAACACAACAAGAAGTCAAGAAAACTTAAAGCACATTAGCAGTGACACGAAGGCCATGAGAACTACCCAAAAGGTAAGGAATTAATGATGTGAAGACACTGGAAGTATTTACCTGCTTTACTTCAGCTTTTAGTAGAAAGACTACTTGCTCCCAAATGATTACCACAATTAGTGCTGAATGATGACAAAGAAAGAGTTCAGTCTAGAAAGACTAAGTGAAGAACACTTAGTTGGATTACATATTATGATATGCTTAGACTGCTTGTTGAAGCAGTCTCAGCGGTCATCAGCTCTGAGACCTCAGAGAACCAGCAAGGTGGCAGAAGACTGGAAAAGGGAGACATAAACCCTTTTTGGAAAGGGGAGGAGCTGAAGAATAATACTCAAGCCAACTTGGTTTGAATTCCCAGAGAAAGGTGGAACAAATAAATACTCTATAAACATCTGGAAAGCAACAAGGAGGTGAGTAACAGCTAACATGCATCTGGGTTAAATCACCCAGATGTTATTTTTCCTTTCACTGGGGCAGCAGGGTATGCAAGAACCAGTAGATGCAATAAACCCATCCTTTATTAGGCATTTTGATTCTCATAGGACATTCTCATAACTATAAGACACGCTCAAAAGCCCCAAGGGAAAACAAAACAAAACAAAACACAACTGCTCAGTGGATGGCAAACCAAATTGAAGTCAACAATATCATTGCAAAAACCAGACATACAAAACCCCAAGCCCTGCCTCCTCCTCCTCCTCCTCAAAAAAAAAAAAAAAAAAAAAAAGTACATTAAAACAAGCATCATGCACCTCACCCAGCACTGCTGCAATCTCACTGGAACTCTGTGTCCAGTTCTGCACACTGGGCTTAAGAAAATTGAGGAACAATCGCAGAGAGACCACAGTAGGGCCACAAGAACGATCAGGAGCATATATTAAAAAAATATAATCTACCTTCATGAGACCAAAATATTATTTTTTCATTACAAAGAAGATGCAACAGATAGGGGCACTGTAGTGGTCTTCAAGTACGTAAAGGGTAGTGGTAGATGGGAAGGGACTATGCTGTGCTCCATGTCCTTTGCAAATAGGTCAAGAAGTGGGATCAAAGAGCAGCAATTCAGCACCATACACTTTCTGCTGGTTAGCTACTAGAACAGGTTATCTCAGCTGACAATTTCTATCTGGGGATGTTTTAAGAAGAGGTCGGATACCCATCTGTTATGCAAGAAGTGGGCACTGTTTGTTCTGCCCTGTGGAATGGGATAAACTAGATAATCTCTGGATATCCCTTCTGACCTTATTTTCTGTGATTCATGTACCAGGAAAGTCACAGGTAGAGATTTCTTGCCTTTTTTTTTTTTTTTTTTTTTTTTTTTGAGGATGACTACAATGAACTTTAAGAGTGAAGGGTAGGCTGTGGGGAGTGGATACAGCACCGTTCAGTCCACTCGAGAAGCCTTCTCAAAACTAATGGTTTTCCTGAAAATCCACAAAGGTGAGATCTCCTAGAGCCACTAGGAGAGCAAGAACCTCACTTCTAACGGGGTGCATTGAGCCTTAAAAGGCAGATCAGCTGAGGTGGCTTTCTGTTTTGTTTTTTTTTTGTTTGTTTGTTTGTTTTTTCTCCCAATGACCCGTTAACACCCCCACAACCACACAAATCTTAAAGGGGGTAAAGCAGAGCTTTGGCACATGGAAGGAACTCAGAGAGACTGTTTGCTACGTTTCCCTCATTTTATTAATATTGTCAGCCTTTCAAACCAAGCTCTACAAACCAAAACCAATTGGCTCCTCCAGCTAGATGCAGCACATGCTTCAGCTAGCAGAAGACCAGGCCCCAAAAGCAGAAAACAATCCAGGCAGCAATGCTGAAGCATTAGGAAGCCACCTTCTTCCTGCTCTGGAGCCCCCAAAGAGCAGAGCCAGCTCAGAGCTGGGCAACCACTGGCACAGGAGGAGGTAGCACCGAGATCTCTGCTCCTTTCCTGGTGCAAGTTCCATCAGGCATAGCTTGACTTTCCTAGCAGGAGGCCAGAAGGAAGACAGATGCAAGCAGCACCTTATACCTTCTCCACCTCATCTTCTCTTGGACTGTACTAACAGCTCAATCCTCATGAAGGGAAACCGCCCCCAGGTCTCTGTTGGAAGACATCTTAAAACAACATCCTTGCAGTTCATCTGCTTGCTTCCATGAAGAGCACGCGTATGCATGTACACGCTTGTTAAACACATCACTTGAACCATCCAAATCCATCAGGACTCTAATCGGTCAAAGGAGAAGACATGTCTTTGCCCTGCCAAGTCCACAGCAAAGCTCAAAATACCTTACTCCAGCCAAGTTCTACAAAGAAGAGAGAAAGAAAAATCCTTCTCCTCTGGTTACCCTCTAGCTCTCTTCCAGAGGAGCCTTCTCCACTTGTGTTATTAGCCCCAGCCCACACCGGCATCTCATAGAGGAAGAAGGAAGAGAAATTAATTCTTCACAGCTGGTTCTGTCCTGCAATGCCTTGCTCTCAGGACAGGCAGCTGTAGCCTTTCTGGCCAGGAAGGGAGGATTAACTCCTACCCTGCCAAGTTTCAGATGGAGAACATCCAAAACGATCTTCTTGCCTTTAACTTTCCCAAGCGGACACATTCTGGCCGGGGTAAATGTGATATATACGTCTATATCCATATCCACATGTGTGCTGACAAACTACATCCCCACACCTCTGAAAGTCTCTAAGGCAAGTGGAGAAACCCTGCCTCTTCCTAGCTGCCGTGATCCTCCAGGGATATTTTATGCAAATGATTTAATGAGCATACTTGCAAAGGATTTGCATAGAGGCACAAACTTAACGCAGGCGTGCAGGGAGAGCGCAAAAGCAAAAATGCTGGCCCAGAGGGCTGGGAACGAGGAGGTGCGGGATGCAGGAACTCCACCCTGCCCGGGACGGGCGGCGAGCGCGTCCCTCCCCTGCCAGAGGGACCGATGTTCTCCAGTCGTGTCCCCTGTGCAGGATGAGTAACAGCTGACAGCAGGCTGAAGCCCCGGTTAAAGTCAGGCACCGGTTTCCTCGGCCCTTTCTCCACTCCTCCCCTGTGCACAGCCCCTAATTCCCACTGGGGACCATCGGCAGGGGTTGCAGGAGAAAGGAGAAGGAGCGGCAGAAGGAGGAGGCGAGGGAAGAGCAGTGGGAGGATATGGATAGTTTTTGAGCTGGATCTCGGTAACCCTTGTTTTGGTGGGGAGGGGGGGAAAGAAAAGAGCCTTGAAATGCGTTGACCTGCATGGAGCAGCGGGCAGGAGGCAGGCATCAGGGGATACCCCACTACAGGGGATGCCCCGCTACAGGGGACAACTCCCAGCCCCGCTCAGAGCTCACCTCCTGATCTGGCAGCTGGCCTCATCTACGAGCTCAAAGTTCTCATATTAAGAAATGTTTTTGCTGCGTTTCCTTAAAACCATCGCTATCTGTGCATAACTGTAATGAAAAAGCTTTGTATACCTGCCGAAGTACACGGTACTCAAGAAATAACGATAACCCCAGCAGAGAGCTAAGGAGTTCAGGCTGAAAATTGGGCTGCAGCAGCAAGGAGGATGAAACGAATGTTTCCCTAAGCAGAAAGAGTGTCTGGAAATCGCTGCACCCTCCTCTCTGCTCCTCTGAAGTCAGGTTCTTGCAAGAAAAAAAATAAATAATAAAAAATGGCACCGCAGTTTTTGAGAACCATAGAATATTTACAAAGGCACAACCAAAGGACAAAAAGACCATGCAGTGTGCTCGAGGTAACAAAGAAATTCTGTGATACAGCAGGTAACCGAGCTTGGCTCCGTAGAGCCTGAGCATATGCTCTAACTCCTGGATCATCTTTCTTCTGTATTACATTTGCTTAGCTTGGTGATAAAAATATGTCTTCCTCCAGAGGCATATTGACCGCATAATGCTGAACGCAGATTATGAGGTTTTATGTTTGTTTATGATGATACATGCAAACAAAATACCTGTCTTGCAAAATATTTTGGCTGCCATCCATCACAAAATAATCATTAGGCAGAAAGCGAGTCTAAGAAACTCCTTCCCTTCAGCCACCAGAAAAAGTAATTAAAACTAAATAGCATTTGCCTGTCCATTTGCAAGCCAGTAAACGGTGCAGCTGGGCATGGTAAGGGCCCAGCAGAGTTTCTGATTAGCAAAACGAAGCAACTTGAACATTTCCCATCACACCAGCACGCTGGCCCTCCCTCAGCTCCCCTTGCCCTCTTCCAACGGTGGTGGTTATCCCAGAGGTGATCTTAACCAAAAAAATGCTTGAACGCAGTTGTGTTGGGAGGCACAGTTTCAAAGAGAGGACACACAAAATAATTAGAAGCAATGTTTGCCGCTCCACTTCAGAGAGCTCCTGTTTGAGTTTAGGAGGGATAAGAGGGAAAGTAGAGGATGCTTCCCGGAGAGCAAGCGAGGTGAGTAAGGACGGCTGGAGGGTAGGCTCAGGACAGGGGGGTGATAGGAAACTGCAGCAGCTTGTGGCGAGCGGAGACGTGGGTGGGAAAGGAGACGCAGGTCCGTAGGTGGGGAAGCAGGAAAGCAAGGGGAGCGGGGCGGACAAGAGGATTTCGGCGAGCGGCTAGCCAGCTGGCACACACATAGCAGCTGCTGCTGTGTCAGCCTAGGAGAGTAGCTGCAGCTGCACGCTGGCCATGAATAGCAGAGGAGCAGCGTGCCGGCTGGCTGCTGGAGGGACGGGGGGCAGCCGGGGCGCTGAAAAGGCAGGGGGAGGCTCCGTGAAAGGTTTTCCGCGCAGGGGAACATGACAGCCCTTTGATTTCTGAGCTGTTTGTTCGCCGATTGTCCGCCCCACTGGATGGTCGGTGCTAAGGAGTTGGAACAGGGAGAGGGGGGGAGGGAGAGGAACAGAAGAAAAACCCGAGGTCCTAAACGGGGATCTGGGCTTTGATAGCGTATCCATAGCATGCAGTTGTCTGGATGTATAGCTTTCATAGTTGTCAGCAGGGATCAAAATCACAGGGTGCTTAAACTGAAGGAGAAATCTCTGCTCGCTTACTCTCCTGGCTGCTCGAGCCACCACTGGAGGAGGAGGAGGACATGATCCCACCACTTGGCCATCTGCTCTGCGTACTGCACATGTCACAGGGGGCTCTACAAGTGCTCCCGCACACCCTTTGGGTTTCTATATGAGCGTGGGCACATGCACCCCTCCACAGCTGTGGGCGCAGGCACCACATGTGCTCCTCCGTGCAGCCACAGGTGCTCCCACCCCATGCACTCCCCCACAGCTGTAGGCAATCCCACCCCTGAGCTCCTCCACCACGGCACCCCCATGCACCGAGCGCTCCTACACGTGGCTGTGGGCACGCAGCATCCCACGGGTGACCCCGCATCGCGCATACCCCTACATCGTGCTCCCACCCCGATCACCCATTGCACACACCTCCTCGCTACCTGTGTGTGCACACTCCCACAGGGCTGGGGGTGCACATACCCCCCTATAACCGCATATACCCCACAAGCGACCCCCCTGTGGGTGCGCACACACGCGTGGAGCCCCCGCTGGCGGCGGGGCAGAGCGCGGCGTTATAGGGCAGGGCGCTATAGGGCACGGCGCTATAGGGAGGGGCGGCTGCCCCCCACCGCCCTTTAAGAGCCGCCCGGGGAGCGGCGCTGGCCCCACCCGCCGGCCGCGGGGCCGGGCCCGTCCCCCTCATTAATATGAAGGCGGCGGCCGCGGCGGCGAATGGGTAATGAAGCTGTCACTCCGGCACCTACTTGTTGGGTGTCCGCGGAGCCGAGGCGCACAGAGGGCGAGCGGAGCAGCGGCGGCAGAAGAAGAAGAAGGCGACGAGGAGGAGGAGGAGGCGGCAGCAGCGGAGCGCTCCGGGCGGCCCCGCCGGCAGCCCATGCCCTGCGCCCCCCGGCGCGCTGCGGGCGGCTCCCCCGCCGCCCATGCCGCGAGCGGCCGCCGGTCCGGGTGCGGGTCCGGGGCCGTGGCCGCTGGGCTCGGCGGGCTCCTCTGAGGCGGCCCCGCGGAGCTGCAGGCATGGGGGGCGCCGGCCGCCGGCCCCCGGCCCCTGCTCTCGGCCTGGCGCTGCTCCTCGCCGCCTGCCTGCAGGTAGGGGGGTGCTGGGGGGGGGTGTTTGGGGTCCGTGCCCCCTTCTCGTCGGGGCTGCTCGCAGAGCTGCTGCACCCCCTTTTTTTTTTTTTTTTCTCCTTTTCTCCAGGTCTCCCCCCTCCCTTATTTTTTATTTTTATTATTTTTTTTAATTTATTATTATTATTTTTTTTTCGGTTTTTATTTTTAGGTGTCCCGCTGCACGGGCTATTTCGAGCTGCAGCTTAACTCGGTGCGGAATGTAAACGGAGAGTTGCTCAACGGGGAGTGCTGCGACGGCGAGAAGAGCCCCCAGAACCAGGGCTGCGCCCGGGACGAGTGCGACACTTACGTGAAGGTCTGCCTCAAGGAATACCAGGCCAAGATCACCCCCGTCGGACCCTGCAACTACGGATTCGGATCTACCCCCGTGCTCGGTGGAAATATTTTTTATTTGAACGGCAACAAGTACTCCCATCAAGGCAGGACCCCCGAGACGGGCAGGATCGTTATCCCCTTCCAGTTCGCGTGGCCGGTAGGTCGCCGCCTCTCCCCTCTGTGCTTTAATTATTATTAATTATTATTTTTTATTATTATTATTGCTGTGCGGCTCGGGGGCAGCAGGTTGCGGGACGCAACGCGAGGCGGAGAGGGTGGGGAGCGGGCACCGCGCGTCCCGCTTGACGGGATCCTCGAGAAACCGCGGTGGTGGTGGTGGGGGCAGACAGCACGAAAAAAATTAATTAAAAAAAAATAATAAGATAATCGTGGTAACGATCCCGGCGGGTCGGAGCGCGGGGCTGCCCCCGGCAGGGGGCGCCGGAGGGCGGCGCAGGTGGGGGCGCGGGGCGCGTGCCGCGGCTCGCGAAGGGCGCGCGAGCGGCCGCCCCTCCCGGGGCGCTGCCGGTACTGCGGGCACTGCTCCTGTGGTGCTGTGAGCGCTGCTCCTGCTGATACTGTGAGCACTGCTCCTGCTGCTGGCACTGCTCCTGCTGGTGCTGTGAGCACTGGTGCTGCTGGTGGAGCCGTGCCCGCCCCCGCGGCTGCCGTTGGAGTGGGGCTGGGAGGGCCGGGAGGCGCCGCCCCGGGGTGTGTGTGAGGGGGGGGACACACAGCGGCTGTCCCCTCAGGGATGGGGGCTGGCAACCGCCGTACGGAGCGCTGGGGAGGGAAGGAGGGGATGGGGAGGGGGAGAGCCGCCCCCCTCCTCAGCGCTGAGGGGGGTCCCGGTGCGCTCCCCGCCCGCCATTTCCTCACGGGGCTCAGCCCCCTGCGCCCCCACGCCGTGGGCATGGCATGGGGGGATCCCTCAGGTCCTGGCTGTGTGCCCCACTGCCTCAGGGGTTTTTAGGGATACCCCTTTAGGGCTTGTATGCCCCCCCCAAGCTCGTAGCTGCCCCCCTGGGCAGCACAGTTGCTGCCCGTAGTCATTCTGAGCAGGCAGGTGGTGGAGTGCTGAGGTGTGGGGATGGATGGCCAGGTGCCCCAGCTGGGCAGGGAGATAAGTTATCACGGTGATATCGGGGTTATCAGGGTGAGTTATGCTGGCCCTGGTACCCACAGATTGCATTGAGCACCTGGTGGCTAATAAACGGGATGGCCCGCAGCGGTCTGTGGAGGTGGGCAGGCTGCAGGAGCTTTGTTATCTTGGAAATTGCTGCTAGGAACTGTCCGGGTGGGGAAAATGCTCGCTTGTTTCATTTTGGAAAGGAAACCGCCCCACTACAGACACTTAAAACTTGCTGTGCTACCAGGGACCCTCTGTCCTGATGCTCACGCAGCTCACATTAACCACCCCATGCAGAGGTTGGGGTTTTGCTCAAATTAGGTGGCGAATAAATTTGCACAAACTATTAATTTCTCTGCGCAGATGCTCTGTGTTCTCATTGCCAAGTTGGAGTGTTTTCATTGCCTTTGTTTGTCCAGAGGCCTGTTGAAATAAGAAAGGTTGCTGTTAACAGGTATAGTCAATACCATAAAGAAAACAGGGTGTTTGGAACTCTGCTCTTAAGTTATAAGATCAAAGGGAAAATTAAAATTCTTTCTCCTTTGTTGACCGTGTAATATGGGCTTGGTGAAATCATAAACTCCTCTTTTAAGTAGGAGATCTCAGTAACATTAGCACCTCAAACTTTACATGTTATCTGCACGAGGAAGTAGAGGCAGCTGAAGTCACACTTATAATTTGCTGGTTTCTAGCATTGCTACTTGAAACAGGAGGAGAGTTGGATAATCCTTACAGTGCAGGTCCCTAAGCCCAGCCGTCTTTGTTTTTTACTCTGTTGGAATAAGCACATTCCTACCTTGCAGCTGCCGGATATTGTTCTGTGCTCATCGAGTCCTAAGAAAGGCCTGTTTGACCTCCCTCTTGCAGGTAGATTACCACAGTGTCTCTAGCTTACAATACCATGCCTGCCGTTGTTTCTGGTATTATTGCCCCCAGCGTTTTACAGGAGTTGAAGTCTCTGACTGTTGTTCTGCCGTGTCTTTGCAGCTGTTGCAAACCAGCCTGTAATTTATTTAAACAGTGCCACTGCAGTCTAGTGGGTGGCTGGCTGATTTCTGGAAGGTTTACTGAATACTCTCCCTGCCCACCCTTGATTCTAAAAATAAGCTGTGGAGTAGCTGTACTTTTAAAAGCAGTCCGTGTATCGCGCTCTGCAGAGGCACTTAGGGAAAGAAGCCCCTCCTATAGGTTGTAGTTTCTTGAATTGTGGATGTTCAGTCTGATGGGGAATGCAGCATCTTTGTCACAATTGTACATAAGCCATACAGAGTCTGCAAGAAGAGGCTTAACAGTAATGTTAGTTTAACAATTCGCTTTTTAAAAGTAGATGGGGTTTCTGGGTTATATTTCAACTACTGGGGCAATTTCAAAATTATCTCTTTGTACCCAAATGAGACAGCAGTATGGATGTAGTCTTTTCATAGAAGTGTGTTCTTCTCTTATGAAGCAAATTAGCTTTGGTGCACAGTAGCCAAAGGACTTAATGTATTTTTTTCTAATACTGAAGAATCCTGCCCCGATGAAAAGCAGCATTAGTATATGTGAACTTCTTATGAAACTCGCCTGGGTGGTAGCTCCTTCACTTAAGGATGCTCATATAGTAATGTGCAAATCACTTGAGGGATGTTTTCTTGATGTCTGTTTGATAGGACATTGTCCTTAACTAACAGTACCTGTAATGCATTGGCTATCTTAAATATCTGTTTCTTGCCTTTTTTTTTTTTTCAATTACACATGGGAAAAATGTAAAGCATTTTACTCTAAAAGACAAGTGTTTCTTCTGTAAAGCTGCACTACCAGAGTTCAGTGGCTTCTCCGGTTTGATACAGAGAAGGTTATCCAGCTTATTCCTATTTCCTGTCTCTTTTTAATATCATTAGTCTGATCTCTGATTTGCAAGAGGAGCTTGGGATATTGCCAAAAAGTTCTTAAAATTGCTACCTTGGGATACATCATCCACAGAAATCTGGCAGTGGGAGAGGTTGAGGAACAGCTAGAACAATACAGCTGTCGTCTTCACCCACCTACCTCACATTTTTTTCTTTGCCTCCTGCTGTAAAACTTGCAGCTTAATGCTCTTTTGAGATTGTTAACAAACAAATGATGCAATTAAAGTGTGTGTAATTTTAAAAGAAAGAAGACAGAAGGGTTCAAATAGCTTTGAAGAATAAATTCAGATCGCTTACACAGCTTAGGTTCATTATAAAGTATTTTTTATGGCAAGAAATTCAGACACCATTTGTTTGGACACCGAACCTTCAAGTGCTTCCTTTTGACCAAATTAGAAACACCTAACATAGCAGTAGCTATCAGTAACAGGATATTACCAAAATTTAAATTTTGGTTAAATAAATGAGATTAGACAGCTCCTGAAGATGATGTTTTAAAGGTGTAGGCATTGTGTTGGGTGCATTATGTGGAACCATTTTTAATACATCTTTTCAAGATGGCATGAAATGGAGTTGTGTGTGTGGTTTTTTTCTCCACCCTGTTCGTTCCCTCAGGGAATTCACAGCTTTTCCTGCACCATAAATACTGGTATGGCATTCATTACTTCAGTTAATTAGTCATATAGAAGAATTGTTCTGACTAGTCGTGGATGTTGAAATCATGTACAACAATATGCATAATTATCTCCCCTTAGCCCCCCTGTTCTTGCTAGTCTGGTGTGACTGACAGTCAGTGCACAAGTACTCTGTGCTCTGTCTGAACTCCACAGGTGAACTTCAGAGTTCAGGGACTTGGAGATAAGTATCTGGAAAAAAAAAAAAAAAAACAGCAGTTTTATTTCTTCTTGATGCTCAACAGGTACTTAGTTAGGACCCTTTACCTATCTGAGGAAGGGGTATTGGAGTTTCAGGGGGTCCTCACAACTTGCTCTGGTAACTCTGCCTTCCCTACTGGAATTTAGGCAGTTCATTTGTTGTTTTTGTAAGTGCTGTTATTAAATTTTTCCTACTTAGAGTGTGATTATTAACACTTAACAGTGCTTTAGAAACGTACAGCTAACTTTCAGGTAGTAATACACAAAAGTGTTTAAATTTAATATCCAGTCTGTGTAGATTTCATCCACATGCAGTCCACATGTGAGTCTCATCCAAATGCTTGGAAGTGTTCAGTCTTGAGCTGAAACATAAACTGGAGTACGAACCATTGAATATGTAAAGCTGCTGAAAGGATAACTTGGCTGCAGCAGTAAATGTTGGATTTCTTAGAAAGCAACCGCTCCCCCTCCCCTGCCAAAACCCAAGCAAGAATATTTGACCTTGCAGCTTTTATTGCTTAATGGGTCCAGTGCTCTGTTTGGCATTTTTAGATGGTGTCTACTTGAGTATGATCTTCTGCATCAAGTACTGTCATTCCTAATTTGAAAACTTGTGTATATTTTGGAAGTAGTGAGGCCCTGGGAGGCATTTAGCCTTGAAGCATGTTATCTAGATCCTTGATGCCTGCAGGGAGCTAGGTAGTCTGACTAGGAAATGTGCTTGTATGTTTCTGTTTGGCTGGTAGTGTTACACTTGGTCTACCTTCTGTCTTAACAGAGACATCACTACCTAAGATCAGGATCTCGAGGCTTCGTAATGAAAACATCCTGGATTAGGTTACTCCATGCTCCCTGGTAGGGTAGATGTGCACTCTGTCGCCTTGAATGATGACCCATCGTGACAGATGTGCTCAAATTAGGCAGGTTAAAATTAGACCATTTGCAATTCAGAAAGGTACTTAGATGTAGTTGCACCAAAGAAACGTAACACACTTCATGAAAATGATCAGCATTTCACAAATAAAGTATCAAGTGATACTCAGCAGCCTTTGCCTCTAAATAATTGCTCTTTGCTCTGTTGAAACTTTATTTTTTTTAATAAGCACATGCAAGCACAGTCCCAAGCAAGAATTGAGGGCAGGGAATAAGAGTGAGAGCATCACCTTGTGCCAAAATGTAAAATCCATCTGGTATAATGATGTGGGATGCAAATGCATTATAACCCCTCATTAACAGAGGAAGTCAGCATGGAAAAATAATGTAGTAGAAAGCTATATGTATTGATGAATTACATGAATTATTAATGTCTTATTTGCCAGTAGCATAGCTCTTTTCCTAAATGGAAGTCTGTGCTGATAGCACAATTTTTATTTTTTTTTTATATCTACCCCCCTTTTTTTTCCCTCCCTGAACTTGCTGCTTGGTTACTCACTGCCAGACTGGCTTGTCAATAGGTTCTGGGACTGCTGTAGTAACTGGCGTGGCAAACTGTTCCTTGTGCTAACAGAAGCACCTGCAGTGCTTGTGTGCGTGAAGCCGTTACCTGCCTTGTGTGACCCAGGGACAAATAATGCTGTGGATCAGAAAATGCAGACTTTCTGAATCCATATTTATTTCCTCAGTCTTGAAGCAGGTCAGGGAATCATATGCTTTCAGCTGCTCACTACTGTATTTGACTTAAGCTTTTTTGATTGGAAATAAAAGTACAATGAGGGGATGATTTATTATATAACAATATCCCTTCAGGTTTGGGCTATGCAAATGCAAAGAGTAGCTTGCAGGTTTTGCAGTGCTCTGTCTTAAATTGGGCGGTGTTTTAGAGACTGGCTGTAGCAATGCTGAGTAGTGACAACTCCAGTTGACTTCAATAGCAGCTGCAGGTGTCACCTCTAAAAAAGAATCAGTGCCTTAATGGTGAGCACTTCAGAACCACTCTTTGAAAAAGGGATTTATTATTGGCGTGCTGCGTGTGCCAGCAACTATTTGCAGCTTGCCCAGAATAGAAAGCCTAAAGACTTAAGTTTCATGTAACTATAGAAAATCTGTCTTCTACTTTTAAGCAGAAATGTTCTTTGCACTCTTAATCTTTCATGCATTGATGTTACTGAATCTAGAATTTCTTATGTCTTTGAAATAAATGTGCCCTGGAGGGTGATATTCTGGTAACTGCTTAAGCCTGTATGCCTTAAAGTTCTGGGTGTTTTTTTTTTTTTTGAATGTCACAGAGATGGCCAGATAGAAAAAAGAACACTTCTATTTATACCCATTGAAAGCTTCCTTAGATAAACACTTGCTTATTTATAAGGAACACTGAGGCTGAATTCAAAACTTGCAGACAAATAACCTTCCCTCCCAGACGCTGAGAGCTGTGCTTAGACACCTCTTGTCAGCTCTCTGATCTTCATTCCAGAAGGTGCTCCGGCCGGCCTCTGGGTGAAACGCTGCTCTCCCAAGCACACGGCTGGTGTGGGCATTACAGCTTCCACTGAAAATGGAATAGGTGTTAAAGGAGTCAGGATTACCTCTTGCTAGAGGATGTGAGGTGGAGAAGAGGGTGAGGTAGAAACGGTGTGTGTTTCATTCACCACAACATGATGGGGGCTTTGTAGCTCTGGCTTTGGGCTGTTTGAAGATGTTCTAACTCCTGTTTTCTCAAAAAAAAAAAAAAAAGACTATATGAAAGGTCTGCTATAGACATGAGTATTTGTAGCTTTAATCTTCAGTGATCTGGTTTGTCTTTCCCGTAAGTGGCTGGGGGTGAAACTGCAGTTGGTGTGTTTATATTGGACTTGTGATATTTGGCCTATTTGAGCTGCGGCCCCATCGTATCGTAGGCTTTCTGAGAGATCCAGTGAAGTTCAAGGAAATCTGTTGGTTTAGGTGTCGAGAAGCCTTGTGTTGTAAAACCTAACTTCTCGGTCTGATGCTACTGCCTGTATTCCCTGCACGAGTCCAGCTCAATTTGAGTTAATGCTGCTAGAGTTCAGTGGCTGCCAGCACAGCAGCAGTGAAAAATTAAGCTTCTGTCAAACCGTAAATGATGTGAAACACCTACATTTTCTGGATGTAAAAAAATGCCAAAAATGGTTTAGTGCATTTTTAATCTGTTAGTTATTAATGACTTGCCTCAAAGTCTTTCATGAATGGGAGGGATTGTGTTAAAGACAGATGTAAGGTGGATGAGTTGTCTCACTTGGTGGTGTCCCTGAAGGCTGGTGGCTCTCTGGCCCCTCTTTTCGAGCAACAACACAGTCACTGCGTAGGTGAGATGAATGCAACTCACCCTTTCTGTGTAGTCTGACTCCTTCACTTGTTTTTCCTCTATGTGTTTGTGCGAGTGTGGGCTCTGAAATACATGCAATGAACATACTTTAGAAACTATTAAGTTCATAAAGCAGCTATAATCACATCATGCACTTAGTCATCTGCAGAAGGTTTAGATTATTCTGTGCCCAAAAGCTTCCCTCCCTTCTCTTCTGAAAACAAGGCTGATGTTTTGTCAACTCTGTGTGGGTCCTGTTTGCGTTGCTTGCTGTGGTTCGGGGCTGCTCGGCCTACTGAAGAGGCTGAGAAGGGCAGGGAGGGCTGCTCTCCTGCTATAGCACATCGATTTTGTGTCCTGTGGGCCACTCTGCTTCCAGCTGCTAGTAATCCTCTGAGCTGGAAGAAGCTTGTGAAAAGTGCTTTGCAAGGAGAGGAGCTAGCCCAACGAGCGAGGAATAAGGGTATACTGACACTGCTTCTGGCCTCTTTGTGTTTATCCAGATACTCAAAGGTGGTTGCTGTGGCTCCTGGCAGTAACTCTGCCATTCTCTTCCTCTGCAGCACTCTGATAGCCTTTGTTGGGCTTCTTGCCAGAAAGCTGCTCCGGCTCTGGGTCAGTAGGTATCTAAACTTGGTCAGCCTTTGGCTGGAGGTGATCAGCAGCAGTGCTGTCATGTTGGTGGCTCTTGTACGGTGTGTTTTGCTGTCATGCGAGTGGCGGGTTGGCGTGTAATCTGAGCACCCCGTCACCCTCCCTTGCTGTCCCCAAGGCTGGGGAGTGAACCTGTGTGGATGACTAGGTCCATTTGTGCTAGTTGTGTTGGGCACCTGCTGAACTTCCACCAGTATGGTGCACTGGAGCCACTGCCTTCCTCTGCTGTACACCCAGGGAGAGCTGAAGGAGCACATGTGGCTGTAGGGTTTACAGTGGCTCCCTGGTGCATCACCTTGGGCCAGGGAGGAGTGGCTCTTACTGGATCAGTCATGGATGCTTGGTGCCTTTGCTTACTATCTAAGGAAAACTGTATGTAAAACTTTACAAGTAATCTTGAGTGGAAACTATAGAATGTGTGTGGATAAGGAAGAGCAATGAAGCTGGTCCAGGACTGAACAGTTCAGTTACTCTTATTTTCCTAATTATTCAGATTCCTTTGGCTCTGGTAGCTAGAGTTCTGTTCAGTGATGTTTGGAGAAATCCTTTGTGTGCAGCACAATAGATGCATTTCTGCACCTCCAAAGACTTAAATACCACCTCTCTCTGAGAGATAAATGCTTACTATTTACCTGAAATGTGTCTACAGCTGCTTTAGATATTAAACTCTCTTGTAATTATGTTTGGGGAATGGTTTATCATTATAAAACACTATAGCTTGTGCTCATTTACTAAACTTTATCTCCAAGGTGATTTTTGAGAGTTGTAGTTAGCTATTACTGTGTATAGAGAGGATGAAACTTGATGATGCATTTTATCGATTGCTGTTTTGGATACTAAGTTAAAAAGCGTATTTTAAATGAAGATTTCCTGGTAACTCTCAACTGAAAAACAGTGTGGATTTTATCTGTAGTTGAAATCACTGTGTGCTCCTCAGCAGTAGTTAAAATGCTATATTAGATGGAAGGGGCATGGCATTTGAAGGCTAAATGACAATCTTAGTCTTACTTGATTAGAGCTTGCAGAGGTTGCTAAGGAACAGCCTAATAGTCCTTGAGTAACCAATTATATGCCCCTTGGACAGATGCACAGGTGCTCGTTCTCTGAAGTTTTTTTAAATCTGAGATAAGACTGGAGTATTAGTACATAAACTGCAATCTGTTTACATCCTGCTTCGGGCTTGAAAGTCCTGATTGTATATATCTTGTTCCCAGCAGGATGTCTTCTGATGTTTTTTGTTCAGTACATTATTATTTGATTATTACTACACTTAAATGCTTCTTGCAATGCTGCTTCTACTTCCAGATGGTCCACTAGTTCTCTAGTCTACTGTGTGCTTTCTAGTACTCTGAACATACAAGCTTAAGTAAAGAAGCATCTCAAGTTAAAATTGGATAAACTTAACATTTCTAGGCTTTTGATGAGTAGGCAGTATTAATATTGATGCAGTATCCTACAATTAGTAGAAAATGCTAGCTTTCAGTACTCCTGAAGCAGTACATGCAAATTGTAATGAAATACTGGATGAGCTGGCTGTTAACTTAAAACACAAAGTGTAATCATTTTGGTCTTTTTTTTCTGAGTATGTGTAATTCTGTTTATAATTCTGCAAAGTTGAAATGTCTTATCTTAAAGCTGCCTACATTTTAAAAGTTAAAAGTCCTAGCTGCTAGCTGGAGAACTTACATTCTAATTACAGAGCTTGTTGATGCTTGGAAGGCTTGACTGGCATGTGCTTTAAGCAGGCAGTAAGTTAAATACATAAGAAGCTTAATTATTGATGTATTCTAATAAAGACTGAAGTAGAAGTTAACAGTGTGCAATTTTGGGTACCATTTGCTGTTCTTTCCAATGGCTAAAGACAATCTGAATAGTACTGTTTTTGGTAACCTGTGCTACTGCTTTAGAGATTTCAGTGGCAGTTAATTGCTATTGCACCTTGCACAACGACTTTTTTTTTTGTTGTGGTTTTGATAGTTCTAATTTCTTATGTTTAAAACCAATGTGATTTTCCTTATCATATGTCATGGAGTTTACTGTAACTGGCTGCATGCAATCAGCGAAGTCTCCAAGTCAGACCATGTTCACTTGGACTGCTAAGACCAAGCATAGCCATCTACAAGCCTCTGCTAATGACTCTTCTTCTACACACCAAGAAGTGGAGAGCATCTCTTCTGTTTATGAGTTGTTGTTTAAACCATGTATTTACATATAGGCCCAAAGTGTTGTATTTAAGACCTTTGAACTGAATATTGTTTCCCTGGTTGATCCACAGAGACCAGCAATTTCTCTTTTGCTTCCCCACTTTCTAATAAGAAGTAGAGAAACTGTAATGTCCAGACTTGCATGCTGAATGTTGGCTTTCAGTTACTTAGTGCTCCTCAGGTGTGTTCTGATGTCACCACAGCTTAATGGCAAACTTCAGGGTTGTGTAGCTTTTAGTTACTGCATGTCTCCTCTTGCTTTCCAAGATAAAAGGTAAAATGGTTGCTCAAATGTAGCTGGTGGCAGTTCTTAAGAGGTAATTCCCAGAATTCAAATACCTCTTTTTTCCTAAGTGCTGTGTACTTAGGAAAAAGTACACAGGACTTACATAGCTGTGGACTGTTGGAATATTACTGTCACCAGGCTTTAGGAGAAGAACATGATGGTAAATGTCAGTAGCTGTTCATATCTGCTCCCAGATCGCTGCAACTGGAAGGTAAATAAAATAAGTTTTAACTGGCAGGAGGCTCTCTGACTTGTGGCAGTCTGCTATCAGCGATAGTTTGTATGTCCCCAAGACCTTGGGATGGACTTTCAAGATGTGGTAGTCTGCAAAACTTTAGCTTGCCAAGGGATTTGGACAGAACAGCAGAAGAACTGGTGACAAGTGAAACTGCTAAAGAAACTGAGAATTATTCATTTGTATGCATTCTTGAGTTAGGAATCCTAGTTTGGACTAACAAAATAAACAATATTATACTTAAATAGTTCTTTTAATTTTGATCGTCTTTATATTGCTTCTTTTTTTTTCCTGTGGATACTCATCCTTACGAAGAAAGCTGTAACATTGCTACCCAGAGAAGTAATTAGGGGTCAACAATGAAGTGAATTTGAGGACTTGCTGAGATGATCTCCCTTTCATAGCTTCCAGATCTGTGTTGGTGAGAAGGAAAAAAATGGGGAAGCACTCTTAATTGACAAGTGCCTGCTTTCATGAGTTCCATGTGCTCAAAGCTTTCCTTCAAAAGGACTGCCAATTTGTATTTTTGTGATCTGTAATAACAAAGCTATATCAGATCTACTCCACTATACCTTAACTTGAAAAATATGATAAGACATTGGAGTTCTGGTGCTATTTTGTTAAAGTGGGGTTGATGGACTTCAGGATACTGTATATTCAAATAGGTACCTTGAATTGTAGACTTACTATACTGTTGTGTGCTCTATTTGCTGCTGTAAGCAGATGGTTTTTAATAGTAACTAAATACAGCATAGTGGTTGGTGCCGAGGGTGTGATTAAGATTTACTGTAGCTACAAAATAGTGTTCAGAAGATTCAGTGCTGCTACTGGAATGTGAACCAAGCGTTTGTTTCAGGAACATGTTTATAAACTAGACACTAGTGTTCCTGTGCATGCGTAACTACACGTGCGTGTCTGTGTGAAGAATCCCTGTTTAATCCTTCCTTCAAATCCTGTGTGTTGATCTCTGAAAGAGTTTGTGCCCTCTTTCGTAGTGGGAACTTTTACTTGTCTGGTCAGACTACTTTCATACGGAGAACAGTGGGATATGGATAGAGCTTTGGTTATGTATGCAGTGTCTTGGTGCAAATAATTGAGAAGGATGTAAGGCAAGGTGAGCAGCTACGTATGGTGTTGAAATCAAGGTGTTCCATGTTCTCAGCCAGCCTTCTTAGCATGCATAGAAATTCAAATTTGAGCTGGTGTTCAGTTTGGGGCTGAAATGAAGGACAGCACAAGCATTTTATGCCATCTGCCAGAATTCCTGAAACTGTCAGTGAGGAACTCTACAATCAGATGGAAGTTCAAAGTGACCTGATGTATTGCTATGTTAGCTACACAATAAAACCTGGATGTTTCTTCCATTCAGTGAAGAGGCCTATGGCTAGATCTGAACTCAGAGCAAATACTGTTGGAGGACAATCATGCATCTTGTTTGGAGTTATATGAATGTTTGGTCAGTCACTTGTTGCCATCACTGAGGGCCAGCTATAAGCCTTTGTTCGTATGTCTTTCAAATGTGTCTGGTACTGCACAGCTAGCTCTAGAATTAATAGGATTTGGTTGGGTAAGATTGGTAAGAGTTGAAGAGAACTTTTTAAAAAAAAAAAAAAAAAGGTGCCCTAATCTCTGTGCTCCCTTAGGAACGGAGCAGAGGTTGAGCATGGGCCTCTCCTCTTCCTAGGGCAAGACATCCTGTCTCATTAGCTTGAATTGGTTTTGTGGGCACTTGCCTTTTCATAAATGAAGAAGACTGCAGTGCTACCAGCAGCTAATGTTATTTAAAAGGGTTAAGATTAAAATACTCTTTATTCCTAGGAACTTTGCATACATAGAACTTGGGGGCATATCTATCTTTCCTGTATTTGCCTACCTTCTTAGTATGTGTATTTGCAATACAAAAGAGTGCATGCAGGTGTTCTGTGTTTAGAACAATAATTAAAGTATGTTATTACATAGTTAGTTTAATTCCCTCTTGACTTCAAGTTGAAATTGTAATGATGTATGGCTTGAAGTGCCCAGAGGACACTAATATCCATGCCACATGGAGTGCAGAGGGGAGGGGGAAGAGCAGTATTAATTACTAGTTCATCTCTTGAATTCTAAATATTAGCATAAAACAAGGCTTGCACCAGCCATTAATGGGTCTTCATAGTTGATGCATACACTTCAAAAGAGACAATCTAGGTACATTTTCATTAATGCAACAAGAAAGTGTACATATAATGGGGCTTAATTTATCTTGGACTTCTTCCAGAACTTTAAGGAAGGAGTAGGTCATGGATACTTGGTTAATATCAAGTTTGCCACCTTCAAAGGTGGTAGCGAGGCTGAAAGCCTCAACTTAAATCTAATAAAATGCTGTTAAGAGGATACCTGACTGCAGTGTGTTGTGTTTGCGCACGTCTCTTTCTAAAAGGCTTTTTTCTCCATTCTCTAATTTCATCAATACTCCCTTCTGTTCTTTGCTATTGGATTAACTCAGTGAATTTCTGGAAACTCCCGGTGCTGGCTTTGGCTGTGGTACAGAGGGCTATATCTTAATAGCTGTGACGTTTGAAAGTATTTAAAAAATAGTTTTTACATAAAAGGCAAATGTATATTGGAACATAGTCCTGTGACCCTCTTTCTAAAACAGTGTTTTCTGCCAAGTCAAAGACTTATTTTTTTGTCCACTAAATTCAGGTACTAGTGGAGAAACATTTGCTGTAAAACATTCTCTTTGGTGTATAATTTCTGATTTAATCTGTTTCTAATCTCAATTGAAAATAAACACCTTGTGTTCTCCTTAAGTAGGATGGAAGGGAAGGCTATGGCTTGAGGTTCTAGCAGGTTTGGGTTGATTCCCAGTGGAGTACGCTTCATTTTCCTTGTGTTTTTTTCCTGCTCTAGAAGCATCACAAAGACATGAAATCTGGGGAGTTTACACTGGGCTCTCTTGTTTGAGAGGCAGGTGCCAATGCAAATTGTGCACTTACATTGGTTGACTTTTAATCAAATTCCCCAAGGGTTAAGTGTGTTAAGTAAATTAACTGGCAGAGTGGCAGTAGTAAGGGTGGCTAATGCCTCTGCTGAGCCCTGGTATGTGGTTACTGGTTGCGTTAGCTCCTTCGTGCCCTGTGCTCATCATTGTTTCAATAGATCATCAGAATTAAAGCTAAACAACAGTGGGATGGTTTTAATACTACATTGTTTTGAGGAGAATTTTACTTTGTACATGTGCTTCTTGGTAGTGTAGATTGTGCTTCCACAGCTGCTATTCACAAGCAAAGCTTTGCAGTGCTATGGCATCTGCAGAAGGGATGACAATTGGGAGAAACTGTCTCTTTTTGAGACCTGTTTTTTCCCATCCCTGAAGCTTTTTGTTGGACACAAGTCCACTGTCCAGTGGGTCTTAGGATCACCTCCTTGGAGGTGATAATAGATGAAAGCAAAAAATCTGTTAAGCTTTTGTTGCAGATTGGAAAGCATGTGGTGGGGTGGGCTTCCTTCATGTGGAAGATGAGCAGTTTTACTGAGCTGTTGAATGGTGTTGAGTTCTGGAAATCTCTGGAGACTTTCTGTGGGTACTGATCTAAATATTGTTGTTCAGGATATTTTTTCACTACTGGGCAGTGTGCAAAGGTTTAAATCAAATTGTGAAATAAGATCTCTACAGGTAAGGCTCTGACAGGCCTGGGATGCCCTAATTCCTGCTTCCCCACCCTCTGTTCTGCTTGACTTATGTGTTTCCTCAGGTCACTGAAGACTTTCTTATTTTTGGCTCAAGTTATGGCTCTGAAGTCCCAGCCTTGGACTGAGCTTACAGTGACTGACGCTGCTGGGGCAGGTCCAGAGGGCCTTGCAGATGCATCAGAGGGAACCACCGCAAGTTAGGGAAACTTCTGCAGCAGGTCTCTGACTTTTTTTCCTTTCCAGCTTTAAAGTTCTAATTCTTTTCTCTAGTTAGCTGGTATTTCTAGACTGTCACAGGTGCTTTTGCCTTCACAGCTCTTTTGCCAGTCCCATGAACTTAATCTTCACACTTTCTTCTGTTCACCTACCTCAAATACAGGTGATGGTTTTGAAGGCAGTGTTATTGCTTAGAGTGGTTGTTGAGAGACTGGTAGACCCAGCTTGTAATGGGGTAGGTGGCACTTGCTGCTTCAGTCACTGTGGAGTTAGTGACTAGAAATGGCACAAGCCTTCGCCTGTGTTACATGGAAACCAGGAGAGAATTGTTTCTGACCGGGGCAAATACAATACTTGAAGTTTGAAGATTGATTGCCTAATTATCGAAGGTATGCTTCTGCACGAAGGTCTTTGTATTTCTCACTGTGGCCTTCCCCCAGAAATATACTGGGTCTTCCGTAGTTAAAACAGGGTTTTTATCCTATATGTTGACAGTTTTATGTCAAAAACTGCTATGAAGTCAGTAAGCTTAGTATTTCACTTGACACTTGTCAATTGTCAGCTAGTTAATAAGTGCTTGTTTCGTTTGTGCATTTCTTTTACCTTGTGTTGGATGATAGTATGTTCTGCTTTGTACCACCCAGGCTGCACTTAATTGTTCTTAAAAGTCTATCTAGATTCCTTTTTTCCCCAGGAAAAGTTTTCCAGATATTACTATCTCCCTGTTAGTAGCTGTAGCTCAGCTCATTTTTTGAGTAGCATTTCGGTGTATGTTGCAACATGTCATATGGCTTGTTATGGATGTGCTGTGTACATGGTTTGACTTCTGGAATAGTGCTAATTTGATGTGGCATTTCAGTATTGCAGAAAGGAGAATCTTGATTAGATTTTTTAATTACTACCTCTCAGATGTTATAGCTTTCAAAGAGGAGTTTTGAGGTGTAATTGTAAATCTAATTCAGGACTGTTTTCTGTTTTTTTCCTGTCATTTTTTTCCTCAACTGTTCCTTGGTCATGATTTTGATTACCTTAGGGTAGACACTGATGACTTAGGCAGGCCTGCACAATTTTACATTGTAAATGCTTCTTTAATAGTCTCTTGCTTTAATGTCAGCCATCAGAAAAAGTGGAATACTTGTTTTGGAACAACACCTCTACTGGTTGGAACTAGATTTCAGGGAATGTAAGCAAATACTTATGGAAGATAAGGACAGTGCAAAGATATATAAAATTTCTTTTAAATTCTACTAAGCCTTTTTTTCCCAAACAGGAATTGTTGACTAGTTGTGACTGGTCTTTCTGAAGTGCTTGTGGCAGTTTCTCCTTGCACCCACAAAGCTTATACCTGCTTCATCCCTAGGCAACCTATGTAACATTGCCAGGCTTTGCATGAAGTGCCATCTTGTCTCACTTCTTTGTTTCTGATCATGGCTTATGTTAGCTTAATTGGACCTGTGGTTCTTGTTGTCTTGTCATTGACAAGAAAATGGACAGTCTATTGCTAACCAAATCCTGGGCCTTCTGTAGCAGAAACCTACAGAGCTACATACTTCAGTCCTCTTTTCTTCCAGGCCGAGGAGTTCTGACTAACACTGTCATTGCTTGCATGGGAGTTACTGATCATTCACCTAAGATTAAATTGTTTGTTTTTTTTCTATGCTTTCTCTATGTTACTCTTGATGCATTTAGTTTTATAAACAAATACAAAGGCTTATATACAGGAGGTGTCTAGAGGTGACACAGGCAGAAGGCACTTGCAGTGAGATAGAAGTGTTTCAGCAAAACCAATCAGTGGGATTGGATTGGCATTAAAAATTAATGTGCATTTTTTCTGGAAAACCTTGGCAATAGCAAGGTATTGCAGGACCATTTGTGCTTGAGTCGTTAAGTATTCGCTGATTTATTTTTGCTTAATTCTGAAACTATAAGGGAAATAAATGGTTTGGAAGCTAATCATGTGGCATTTGTTCAAATTTAAGTGACTGCAAATGACTTCTTAGATTTCAGAGGTGGAACTTAATCTCTGCTGTACTCCAGGAGACTTGTATATGATGGATTCGGGGAATGAAGGATGGACTAGGGTGGGCATGAATAACAGATAGCAACTCCTGTCCATGCTTTTTATAGCTTCTATTCTGCAAGACTAGCGTTACTGCTACGCATGCAATGGTGAAAGGCACTGGTTTAGAATAGGAACAGGCTCTTCTAGAACCTCTGCAGTGTCCTGTGAAGGTAAGAGTAGTAGCTAGCAGCTTTTCTTCATACAAATCTTTGCAGGACTACTGGCTGGACAGATCTCCTGCAGCTTTTCTAAATAAGAAGCTAGTGACTTGCTTCTGGCACTGTGAAAACAAGGTGCATGCTTCCTTCCAACTTAGTGGAGTAGAAGGATGCTCTGTCTGCAGCAGTTCTCTGGTGGAGTGTGCTATGGAAGTTCAGGGTTTAAGTTCAGTACTAAGGTGATGGGAATAAATACTGTGTCTGAGACTTGTCACAAAGTTAAATCAGATGAGATGTGCTTTGAGTTTCTGCCAAAGGTACTAAGTTACCAGAAACGTGTAGGTTTTTCCAGTAGTTTTTCTGCACAGATGAACAATTTGCTGTCCTGTGATATATCAAGACTGCCTCTGAGGTTGTGTTCTGCCACTGCAGCAGGATCAAACCTTCAAACCATCAAACCTTCACTTGAAGATATTCCTATAGATGTATCATCTGGTAACATATGTCATGATCTGCTAGTTTGATATACTTGGGAGAGAAACACGCTATTCTCCTGTTTCACAAAGCCCTGCGTGCTGCCAAATAGATGTTATAATATCCCTTTGAGTTCCTCCTTGAAGTTGTTTATATCTTTGCATTCATATAGATGCATGCAGCTGGTTGGTGGTAGGATTCTTCCACCCAGTTGCTGGGTAATTTTCTTCAGCTGAAGGTGGTGAGTCCCTACCTGGGTGTTAAGTATTAACTCTGAGACCATTTCTAACTTACTCACCTGTTGTTTTTATTTGTGCTCCTTTTCCAATGAAATGTCTTAATAGTCTAGACATCTTGATTTCTCCCTGCCACCCCCATATGCACACACACGTGTACACACCCCTCCAGTTTTGACTTTGCTTAGTTTGGGGGAGGAGAGGAATGAGGTGTTCAAGCACATGTAGGTGGAGATGTCAGGCTGTTAACCATGGCAGAAAATACACCCCCTCTCACCCTTCCCCACCTCCCCACATTTTGCAGACTTCCTAAAGACTGTGAGGTGGGGCAACCCATAAACTGCTCCCCTCAAAGAGCAGTCAGGCTCCAAAGCTTGTAAACATCATCCTGCTTTTGTGACTTGGCCAAGAGGAGTATAACTTCAGTAATTGCTCTCAAATAGGAGGCTTAAAGTTGCTCAACTGCTTTCTGTTCTGTGCTGCCCGTGTTTGCAGTACTCCAGCCCAGCCTTCCGCGCAACGCTCCTGACAAAATGGGATTGTTTGGCCCTGGTTTCCAAAGGGAAGGCTTTTGTTTAGGACTCACCATGCCAATGGTACTTCTCAAATGAAAAATGAGGGCTTATAGGAGGGGTGCTTTTATAATTTTACATGCTGGAATAGCCTTTGCTTGCAGCAGACAAGTTCTTGCATGCAAGCAGGGCTGAAATTTCCTTGAAGTTTTGAAAAGCAGCCCCCTTCTGCCTTCCCTCTCCCTCCCCTCAGAAATGCAACCAGGTGAGGAACACCTGCTCCTTCTGCAGAGGTCTTCATAATGTCAAGATCAACCTGCATTCTTGTTCTGTCTGTCTGCCCTTAAACCTGTGGCAGAGATATCAGCCTTGGACCTTCACTGAAGCGTTCTTCACTTCTTCCTTCCTCTGCAGCTCTGGCTTGTGCATGAGGAAGTTGTAAAGACTTGCAGAGCTCCTGGGGAAGGAAATGGAACATGTGTGCCTTTAAGTCAGCTTTTTCCAGGCAAGCAGGCTGCTTGGAGGAGGGGGACAGGCTCTTGAAAGAGCAGGGAGAAAAAGAAGAAAAAGAAAAAAATCCCTGGACCTGTCTTTGCCTTGTTTTTCTAGGAGTTAAGAAAAGAATCTGAGAGTTGGCTGTGCTGATTGACGTTAGGGACTTGGTTGCAAGAGATATGGGTGATGACTTAACTAATGGTCTAACTTTTTTAACTTCTGGAGTGAGTAGAGATATGAGGCTGTTGCTTGATCTATTTTTGCATTAAATCTGTTAAGTTGTTTGTTCTCGAGTGAGGCTTGAACGGAAAAGGCCCTGACTGGTGATGAGATCCTGTAGTACTCAGCAGAATGGGATGGTAGCGTGGGACCTGGGTTTGTTTAGGAGCTGTGCTTTTTTCTAATCTGTAGCAGCTTTCTGGCTTCTTCTGGGGTTTTTTGCCTATCTGTAGAAACTCCAGTCAACATGCACCTATTAGAAAATTTCAGGTGAAATTGAGGAATCATTCTTAAAATAAATATTTTAATACACAATAGCTTCTTCTAAAAATCAATGCAGAAAATGTCAAATACTCATTTTCAACTCAACCGTAACATTTTCTAAGCATTTTGTGAGTTTTGGGGAGGTTTTGAGTTGTAGAATATAAATTCTGTACCCGACTGAAAGTGCAGTCAGGAGGTTGGTCATCCTACCTGGGATTAAAAATTTGACAAGGCTGTTTTTCCAAAAACACCTTTTGAGTGTTGATTTGCAGAAGTCAAGGTAATAGTAATAGTTCATGAAAAGACACTGCCAAACCAATATTACAGGTCTTGTCCCCCCCCTCCCAGAGAGGAGGTCGTTGGGATAGTAACGGGAGTGTTTTGTTTAGTGTAAGCAGTGGAATAATGCTTTGAAGTTGTTTTTTGTCAACACTGGTCCTAGGAAAAACACAACTGAAGCAGCATTGCCAAGATGGTTAAACAGGCTGAAGTTGTATCTTTCCCAACAGGTTAGCATATCTGTTCAGGTATCTCCTGTGAAATGGTTCTTCTGCTAAGCTGTGATTTTCTGCAGAACTGTGCTGATGTTCTTCTCTGAGCAGTAACCTTTAGCATGTTGTGGTTTTTGGTAAGCACAAATGCTGTATTGCTTTTAATTAAAGGAGGTGAACTGCTTTCAGTGCAGTATGTGCTCTCCCCTTGCCTTCCCCACCCCCCTCCAATCTGTGCCATGGCCACTTCTAAAGTATTAGCAAAATATTTAGAAGATACTAGTTGAAATGAACAAATACTACTTTATAAAGTTTTTTGACATGTAAGAACAGACTGGAATGTGCATGTCCTGTTAGTGAGGTGTTAGTCATAAGCTTCAAGTCTGAGTAGCATGCAAGTCACAAAATAAGCTGGTGTGGTGGTATGTGTGTATATAATATACCCATGAAATGCTATAAAATACTCATGAGTTTGGGGCATTCTTAGGATGCTCACTAGAAAACAAGGTTTTTGATAAATTTGTGAAAGAACTCAAACACTTGTATAATTAGGTAAGTTTTCCACACAGTCTTTAACTTTTAAGCTAGCATGTTCCTAATGATATTCTGAAGAGCTTGATGATGTCAGGTATTTAGATTAAGTATGGGTAGACCTTACACTCTGGAGAAGAGCTAATTAATGCAAATTCTTTAACTGTTTTCTGAAAGCACAATTTGAAAGGAAAGTTGGCTTGTACTACAGGAAAGGTGTTTGCATCTTGTGCTGACTGACCATCCCCTAGGTAGAGATATGCCTAATGCAAGCCAATGGTAGAGCTCTTATAAACTGAGTATGTCTATTTAAGCTGAAAGTATTATTTGGCACTTATATCCATTAGCCTTAATCAGCCTGTAGCTCTTACTTCGGCAGTCAGGTAGGGTTACAGCATGGATGAGTACGTGGGTATTAGTTTTCAGTAATGGTTTTGATAGTTGAGCTGTAATTGGAAAGCTCTCTGTGCAGCATATAATGAACGTAATAACATGGATGCATCTTTATGCTTTTGGTGCTTTTAAAACAAAGTGGAAAATTTGAAAGAATTAAAGCAGATCTAATGAGGGACTTGATGCTTTAGTGGGGGAGAGGAGGTTTTTTGAACTGGAAAGTTAGGGATCTGTTTCCTGTGTTGAGGGGCCACAAACTGGAATACGACCACTCATCACCCTATGGCAGAGGAGTTACTTAAAGCTACTGCCTAGCAGGATGTGAGGAAGGCATCACAAGTTGGGTTGGTCTATTAGAGGGAGAGCAGCCCTTTAATCAGCTTCTTTTCTGGATCTGTTCTTATGTCTGTCAGGCCCTTCTGGAAGCGTGTAAGTGTGAGCATCACAGAAAGCAGGAAGTTGCACAAGTGAGCTGTCGGAGCTGACATGGGTTTTTCAAGTAAATGAGCATTCGTCTATCAGTTCCATTTACTGTGACTTGAATAACATCTCTAGCTTGTAGTCATGCTTGTAAGACCTCCTAAAACATTGCACTCCATGTGTTTGTCCATGTGTAAATGGCCACCTGCCGCCATCTTGAGCTTTTGAGCCCAGTGGTAGATATGAGGAAAGCAGGGATATGGGGTGCCAGTAAGCAAAAGGGTTTAATGTTCTGAGTATTGCATGTGTTCCCTTTAGGCTTTTTGTAGATGGCTGTGTAGCTCTTGATTGCCCTTAGTTAGGAGGAAAAAAGCAAATGATTGAATTTGGCCTGTTGGACCCGTGACTTGCAGGGTGCTGTCCATGTCCTGCCAGGCTCTGGGGTCTGGTTGTGTGGTCAGAAACCCCATTCTTCATGTTGGAAGAATGGTTATGTGTCAGTCATAACTCTTTGTAATGTAGTATGTTTCTATAAGGTGTTGCAGGAATGCTTTCAGCTCTAGAGTGTATGCTAGCTTGTTTGGTCAGATTTGCCACTGGAGCTATAGGGCTCCTTATTTTAAGCATCTTACAATCAGCAGGATGCCCATTGATTCACACCTTCCAGCGCATGCATGTTGAAACAGTGTGCTGCGTGCAGCTCCCTTTCCCACAAAAACTTCCTAGCATCCTAGGTAGAGATCCAGATCTGCTTTCAAGTGGAACAATGGGAAGGCAGAGCTGACCAAGACTATAGTGTGTTACTGCCTTAGCCTGTGTGGGCAGTTAGATGCAATGGCTAATTTGCAGTAGGAAAGACCAGCCCTTAGATAAAATAAATAAGTGGACATCTGGAAGCACTTGAGCACTGTTTTGTACTTCTGATAGAAATCAGTGGAGCACAAGAAAAATGAGGGATAGGTTACAAAATCAGTTGTTAAAAGCAGGGGAGGTGGGTAAAGAACTTGGTATCGTGCAGCCACTTGCAGAATTCTGCCTAGGTTATACTTATTTCATCCCCAAAATAAGCAGACTTAGAACTGCCAAAAAACATTAGGGCCACTACTGTACAGTACTTACTTTCTGATATTATTCTCTTTACATTTATTTCTCAGGTAACAGTTTACAAGGGTGCCAAGTAGCATTTTCAGACTACAGTAGGATCCTGTCTTGCCTCCCTGAATGTTCAGGTGGGGTTATAAAGTGGGGAGTTGGAGGAAATGCTGCACTACTGTTTGTTTTCCCTAATAAATAATAGGGAATTGTGCATATTGTCATCCCTCAAAACTAGTGGCTTCTTATCAATTGACCTTTATCCTTTGAGCCAGAACTGCCTTTGGAAGAGGACAAGAATGCCTCTGTCCAGTGTAGTCACTGCTGAGCTTCCTTGACTGTAATATAACTATTTAACACTGAAGTTTTATTTTCCTTGCATTCCAGTCATGATAAATCACTTTTTCCTAATGTCTGAAGCTGAAAGTTCAGAAGAAACTTATTTCCAAAGGCATAGTTTGTGGTTTACATGTATATGTTAATGCAACTAAGTGATAGAATAGGCACCCTATTAAGGACTTCACTGAGTAGACTGGTCCTTTGCTGTAGTCATGAGGGATGTCTAGCGAAGAGCCCTAATAATGCTGCTGCATGGTGGGTTTTTTTGGTTGTAAAATAGGGAGATTTCAGTGTTGTAATCAACCTTCCTTGGTGGGAAGTGTGGGTGTTCTAAGCACTTAATGAACTATCACAGTAAAAATGTTCGTCTCTTGATGTAGGAGTCTGAAATAGCTATGAAATATAGATGAATTCTTACATTATCCTCTTCCTAAGAGGGTGTTCTTCATGCCTCAACTGAAAATCCCCAGGTTCATGTGAATTCATAGGTTGTTGTTAGCCTGTGAATTCAGCATACACGAAATTTTGGCTCTGCTGTATTTAATGAGTTTCAGTTTTTTGGTGTGGCTTGCCTCTAAGCACAAAGATGTATATGAGAGGGTTTTAGGATAGTGGTGCAATAACTGTTTTTGTTACTGGTTTTGAATGTATGTGAGAAACTTTATTTCAACTTGGATGAGTTGGAAACTATCAAAGTCAAGGTGTTTGACAGCTGCTTTTGTTAAATTTAAAACAGGTAAACATCACATCTGTGCATAAAGCTGCATTTGCATCTTTCCCCTAAGTAACCTTAGTATTTAAATGTCAACGTCTATCCTACATATTTGGTCATACAACCAAAGGAAACTACTGAAGTCTTGCTTTAGTGAAGTAAAGCTTGTGTGTGTTTTTTTTTTTTTTCCAAATAGTTTTCAATTTGTCTGAAATAATGCTTTTCTTTTTTTCCTCTGAGGAAAATCTACTACCAAACGTGCTTTCTCTAAAAATCATGTTTCTGCTGTGTCTTTTTCAGGTCCATTCCTCACAGCTCCCCTTTCATGAGAAATAAGTCTAAATTTTTAATGGATGAAGTGTGGATTTTTTTTCTAGAAAAAATATCTAAACTGACTTGTTCTATAGACTTGTGTTTTGGGCACTTTCTAAAAAGATGACCCTGATCTTATTTTCAGTCTTCATTCACTTGTCTTAAATATCCTATCCATTTCCCAAAGTTCAGGACCCTTCGCTTTGTTGAAACCTTTTAGAGCTGCTTCTGAGAAGGATTTCTGTGGCTAAGAAAGCTGAGAAATAAATACAGTGGGAGGAGAAAAATAATAATTCAGTCCTTGGTGTGTGGGGGAAGATGTTGTTGTTTTGCTGTTAGCCTGCTTTGCCCCACAGTTTTTAATGCTGTTATATTTCATGCTTTTGAGAAGATGCCTTCAAGGGCTTTCACATGACAGTAAAGTGGTGAAAATTTAAACTGCTTTCAGTTGGCTTCCTTGTAGCAGTAATATCTGCTTATTCCAAATCACTGTTTGTGTGGCCTGTAACAGTACTTTTTATCTAACTGTTCTTCTTTTTTTTCTTTTCAGAGATCGTTCACATTAGTATTAGAAGCATGGGATTGGGATAATGATACAAAAGGTGGTGAGTATTTATGTAAAATTGTCAGGTTTCACTTACTTTGTGCTGTATGTGCACAGATCGTGGGGGGAGAGGGGAGCATGGTGTGCTGTTGCAATTGGCCATCCTTCCAAAGCAATGGGAGGATGCGGTCTAAGTTAAGGGTATGTACAAATCCCAGCAGAGAGGGGGGACTATATTAGGAATTACCAAAAAAAAATACTAGTGATAAGAGAGAGAATGGACCATAGCAAGTGAAGATTGTAATGCATAATTCTTTTAGTTTCAGAAAGTTTAAAAATTATGGTAAGCCATTTTTTTCCCTTAAGGAAAATGATCTGTGCTGTAGATTTTCGCTTTAAATACTCTTTTGTTCACCCTTCACTGCTTTCTGTGGTAACTTCCATGATCAGGCAAACAAATAAAGCATTCTTGCTGCCTGTAAATTAAAAAAGCTGGATATCATTGACAGTATTCTAAGTCATGATGGTATGATTCATTCTCCAGTTGTTTCTTTCATAGTACTGGAAGTTACCTTGTTTCTTGGTTGTAAATACTAATCCTTGTTATCAGAGCATGGCTATTAATCTGAAGGAAAAGCAAGCTTAGTGTTTAAATACTTCAGAAATAATTCGGAGGTGTTGGTTGCTATGTTGTTGCTGAAGTAGAGCTCTCTGATCTTTGGTAATGTTTTATGAACTTGTCTCTCAAAATAAAAAATGTGTAGCTGCAAGTGCTAAGTGAACATCAAACTTGTTGCTGATAACGGACTATTTAAGCTTGTCTGGGACTGTTACAGAGAAAGATAAGTGTTCAGGCATTGAGATAGCGAAGATTTGTGCCCCAGATTGTCGTCATTTCCTAACTATAGGTTCTATTCTCTGCTGCTTCACTGACCATCCTTATAAAGCAAGATGCACCAAGTGCACACAAAAAAGGCAAAGCTAAAGTAATACTGAGGCTATGTTAGAGTTTGAAGGCCCTCTTGAAGATTGGGACCAGTTCCACTTGCGTTTTCCTGGCAGACTTTCTTAACTTAGGTTTTCCTAACATAGTCTGTGTCTAGTGATGAAGTAATTGAGTTTGTAGTTTGTTCCTCAGTCTTCCCTCTGTTAAAATTAAGCTATTTTTGTCCTGTCTAACAACTTCAGCCTTTTCTAATAGGTATGTTTTCTTTAGATCTCTGGTAATTCATGTTGCTGCAACCCTTCAGTTGGTCCACAGCCTGCTGAATGGCAGTTTCCCAAGCTGGACATGGTATTTAAATGAGATCTTGTATGCTGAGCAGAGGAAGCCTAAGTCTTGAATAAGTTTAGATATCCTATGTAGGAACAGACTGGAGTTGTCTTATTTGGATGTTTTTTTGAAGAAGTACTACATGAAGTTCCTTTATTCAGATACTTCCAGCTTGGGAATAGTTTACCTAGGGGCAGCTAGTACAGTGAGTATTGAGTATTTGCTCCCCCCCTATTTCTAGGTGGCTTATCAATTCAGGAAATTGTGTAGAAAGGAGTGAGTGTGAGGACCCTATGCTGCAAAGCATGAAATGGATGCATTTAAAAGCTGATTTCTTTTTAATAAACTTCAAAAGTTGGAAGACCCTTCTTTATTATGTTTGTCCTTGAATCTGCAGAATCCTCTAGCGAATCTGTAGCTTTCAAACCCCAGTTTTAAAAGAAACTTTTAAAATATTCTTGATAAGGGGATAATTACTTTAGGCTTGTGTTGTTTTTCCTTTTTATGCCTTTCAGATTTCTTTAACATGCTTTAACAAAGCTGTGTACTTCCACTGATGTCAGCTTTTTCCCGAACTTCAAAACAACCTAATGTATAATGTCTTTAGGAGTTCCAGTGGGCCATCTCCTTTAAAGAATGGTTTCAATGAACTACAGAAGTCCAAGTGTCTCAAATTACAGTCTAGGTCTCCTGAGAAACTGCCAGTGAAAGGTGAAGTTCCCTTTAATGTAGGCTGCCAGAGAGGTGCTGTTAACTTGCATTGCATCTGAAACAGAGAGGCTTGTCATGTGAATTTTGTTGTGCTTTTTTAGCCTATAATTTGACAGAGGACTAGCTAAACACATGTCTTGAGGTTAAATGTTTCAGTAGTCTGTTTACCAGTCTCATGAAAGAGATCTGTTGGCTTTTTCTTTCTCCCTCCAAGAGCAGTCTTGGCAGGCAATGCTCCAGTAGGTTTTCCCCTGTGAATCTGACAAGATGCAGGGACTGCTCCTTGTAGTTCTGTATGCTGCCAAATGGGACAGATCAGTAAGAATGCACACCTAAGGGATTAAAAGAGGAACACAACATATCCTCCAGTGAAAAAAGGAACAATGTCTGCATCCTGGGGGGAGAGGGGAGGAATATCTGTGGAAAGCTGAATTCCCTGATGTGTACTGAACACTGAGTAAACCTCAGGCTCAGGTTTTATGTCTTCTGTTGCCAGTGTAAGAAAGCTTAATGTTCCAGTCTCTCTGTGAACTGATTGATGGTGCCAAAGTCAGGTTTTACTTCCCTTTAAGGGGATGAGCAAGGCTGAAAGTTGATTGCAAGTCCTCTGTTCCCGTTTGAACTTTTGATAAGGTATTATTACAAAAAAAGGTTTCAGAATAGTTCTTTTTCCCCTCTATATGTACCAGTATCCTGTATTCTTCCTTGCAAACATCAAATGCAGGATTGCTTATGGTAGTATTATAGTAGTATATAGTAGATCTGTGAAGCATGCATCTCAACTCAGTCAGGGTATATTTATTCCCTGGTACTTACCTTAAAGTGCAGACTGTAAGAGGGGCTTTAAAACATAGATTCCCAAACTTTTCCTGTGCTTCCTTCCTCCTCTGTGCAGCAGTATTGGCAGGACACCACCAAGCTATGGACTGGGAGTGAAGCTCGTGGCAGTGTAGTGTTACCACTTGTTTGCTTTTTGAGGGTAAAGGAGGGGGAGAGGAAACTGGCTTAGATACAAAATCACTGTGAAGGGCCTGTTTTCTGTCCTCTGTCACAGCAGTTCTTGCTACTTTCCAGGTAAGTCATTGGCTTGGCAGCTGTCTAGTTGTACAGCAGAGGTCTGGGCAATGCTTAACCCAGTGCTGCTGGTATGAAGCAAGCTGGCATCTTCACACGTGAAGTAACTTTCCATTTGAGTGCTTGTCTGCTGCTGGGATGCAGATTGCTTTCCTCTTTCATCTTAGTCTGTAGGAGACTGATCTGTCCTCACAGCTTTAAAACCTTTGCTTGAAAGATGCTGAAGACTGTACCTCCTGAGATGGTACCTCCTGTTTATGTAGGCACAAAGTACATATGCTACTGTGTTCGTCCCTTTGCAAACAGCTACCAACACTGCCTCTTGTATTGCCCTGTAGGTGCCTTGTTGGGAATGTCTGACCTCTGCTAAAAGACAGCGTGTTGATGAGTGAAGTTCTTAATTAAGTGTACTCATGGCTCCTGATAGCAAGGGTGCAATTAAATACTCTTAAGATAAGAGTTCCACTTCCAAAAATCAAATGCTTTGTGAATGTTAATTAAAGTGGGAACTTTGAGCCATCACCTCCTTTTGTGCAAGTCCTTGTGCTGCTGTCTGATTTTCTAGAGAAGTGTGCAGGAAAGTTCTTTCATCAAGGAAAAGAATCCTCTTGCTTCTGAGGAGTATGAAGGGGAGGTTAGAGTACTGTATCAGTTCTTTGACCAGTAACTGGATTCAGTTATGTGGCTTATTGCCTTAGTGAGGGCTAAAAGTACTGTGGGGTTGTGTTGTAAGGTGAGTTTTAATGGTAAACCAGATGCAGGGAGCAAACCTGCCTCACCACAGTAGAGAAATGTAGAAGAGAATATCTGCAGAATCGCTTTGGCATTGTGGGGGAGGAAGGAGAAACCCTGATAAACATGTTTCACACTACTTGGATTCACTATGAAGTCTGAAGTAAAGCAGAATCTCTTTATTCTCAAATTTTACTATATTACTTACAAATCTAAATTAAAACTAGATGGCTTGGAGCTGTTTTTCCTGGTACCTTTTATTTGGTGAATTATTTCACTTGCTTGTTTAGGCCATTGAGCCCTTCTACTGATACAAACCAAAGGAAAAGCTATCAAGACTATGTTCTCTTCAGAGGAGTTTGTGAAGGTGAAGCTTAATGTTTTTATTAAAAAAAAATAATTTTGCCTATTTCATTTCCCCATTTCTTGACCCCAGGTATCAAGAGGAATGTTCTGCATAGGTGTATTTTCCAATAGCTATGATGCTTATTCCAGTTTAACTGGGTTTGATGAATCTGCTTTAACTTAAAGACATTTGATAAGATTTTTATTAGTCACTCCTGTAATTGCAGGATGTGTTTTTCAGTTCATCTGATGCGCTTTGATAAAACCCTTTTGGGGTGTATGGCTGTGGCTGTTGCAGCCATTTCAATGAGCCTGTGTTGCTGATAGCTGGAAAATGGGTTTATGATGCATACTTGCTCTTTGGTCAAATTCCTGGACCATCCAGTGAATCGGCACTTTTTGTCAAGGCTTTTAGATCAATAGTCATTAAAGAAGAATCATATTATGAAAGGATGTTGAATGTAATCATGAGGCTTTTAAAGGTGGCTGGTGGTATCTTAGATACCCTGCTCAGTTGCAAGCAGCTTTCTCTGGCTTGCAGGCTTGTTCAGTCTGCCACTGACTTTGTGCTGCTGGATGACAGAGGACTTTGCATATAGGAATTTGAGAGTCAAAGAGTTAAAGACAGACTTCAATGTGTTTGTCTAGCCATAAAATGTTTTATGCAGACTAGTCTAGGCAAGCATGAACTATAGCCTATACATGGCTTTTACCACTTGTAATATTAAAGCAGAGAGATGCTTTGGCTTAATTGGAGAACCTTTCAGTGCTTAATTAAAACATAGTTTTTACCTTTTACTTCAGTATTCTTTAAGAGGAAAGATTTTTATGGTAGCAGCAAGCTTGAAAAAAGATGTCAAGGTAACAAAAGCAGAGCCCACTACTTCATTACCTTTTGTTTAACAGTGGAATGACTGAAAAATTGTTGAGTTCTCTTATGCTTTGGTGGCAGATGTACAGGATACTTCTGTGCTCTCAGTAGCTTCCCAGGTGAGAAAGTCACTTTCTTGGCATTGTTTTCTAAGCCTGATGTGTTACTGAGCAGTAAGTATGTGGAATGCACTAGATGAATATGAGATTTCAATATTGCTTGCTATCTGCTTGGCTTGTTTTATATCATTAATAATCTGAAGTTGAGTCCCTATCTCACTACCATTAGTCTTTCCATGTGCACAGTTTTTGGTTCTCCATTTCTTTTAGTGTACTTTTTTAAAGAATCTTCATTCATTAAAGGAAATGGACACCGAAGTGCTGAGCTAGCAATATTATAGTAACTTCATAAATGGGTATGAAATTCATGTACACAAGTGGACTTTCTGTGCCCCTTTCTTGCCCTGAGTAGTGCTTGGGAGTTTTCAGCTGCAGCTTGTGGTCACCTAGAAAAAATAGTAGGATGTTACCAGACTCAAATAGTGGCTTAAGAGCTTCCAAATGAGATCTCTCATCACTGAGGTCACTCACTGCCCTTGCTTGCTCTCAGTATTTACTCGTACAACTGCCTCATCTCCTAGTACTGAAGCCGTTGTATCAAGATTAAAATACATAAATACAAAGTTGATATTCATAAAAATGACAATATTTGGGGTTGATGGTTCCATAATCTTACATTTTAGAATCCATTTGTCCCATGCAACCGCTAAATACTTTGTGCATGTGTGGTCTCAGCTAACAGGCTGGTGGTAGCAGTGCTGCTGCTGTCTGTGTGGGCAGGGCAGGATGCTTATGAGAGTGTATTGCAGCAGTGGTCATAATTATCTGTAGCTCCACCGGGGATAAGGATAAGCAGGATACAAAGAGAATGGTCCCTTGGTAGTCCTTGGTTCACGTGTGTGTTTCTTCAAAAAAGCCACTTACTAGCTAGACAAAGTATTCTATGAAATGCTTGTTAAAGATGTTTTGCTTTCTTTATAGAAAATGATGAAATGGGAATAAGCTGGTTGATGTATGTAATAGTCAATGCTCTGGTAGGCTTAATTTTACAGTAAATTAACAGTATACTATTTTTTTAAAAAAACTACATTGGCACCAGAGAACGTTTACAGTATTATCGCAGTTAATAGATTATGCAGATCTTGTGATTTAAGAGGAACAGAAAGGAGGCAAAAAGAGTCTCAGATCAAGATAAAGCTGTTGGTTGTCAGTACGTGGGTGTGGTATGTTTGGCTGCCTTGAAAAATAAGTTATTTCCTATGGATTATGTTCCAGTTTTTTTAATATTTCCTTTGGGACACTTTTTTAAAATTGGCCTTCCTGTAATGAACTTTGCAAGGCAAAGGAAAATTCAGTTACACAGTAGATCTTTATCACTTAACATTTTCTTTACTAGGCTTTCTCTTAACCGGTTGAATACTTTGGATTTGAATTTACATGTTTGTATGCTATCAAAATCATCACTTGTTGAATTTACCTTTTTTTAAAAAAAATAAAAATAGGTGAAGACTTGTTAATAGAACGAGTGGCGCATGCTGGCATGATCAACCCAGAAGATCGGTGGAAGACACTACAGTTTAATGGTCCTGTTGCCCATTTTGAAGTTCAAATAAGAGTGAAATGTGATGAAAATTACTACAGTGCTCTGTGCAATAAATTTTGTGGCCCTAGAGATGATTTTGTCGGTCACTACACATGTGATCAAAATGGAAACAAAGCCTGCATGGAAGGTTGGATGGGAGAAGAATGTAAACAAGGTAGTATTTTTTTACTTCATTTTAGATTAGTTCTATTGTTAATATAATAGAAACCCTTGCAGTGGTTGATATATGTAGTATCAGTGCTGTTGCATATTAATTTTAACACATACAGATGTTGTCCGTTGAATACAAGTCTTTTTCAAAGCATAACTTTCTTGTTACTTCCTCTTGAAATCAGTTTGAAAGAAGTTTGAAAGATGATGGTGTTAAAATAGGAAAAACTCATCCTTTGAGTAGTGAAGCGCAGGGCAGGGTACAGTGTTTGCAGTGTGTGCTGTTGGGGGTACACAACATACTTAGAATTCAAAACACTGAAACAACTTTATGCTAACTAACTCTCTTCAGAGGTGATGTTTCTTGAAAACAAAATGTACCATGCTTGTAACAAAGCAAAATGTACTGTTTGTAAACATGAGTTGTTTTTTTAAACAATGATGGTAACAGTAATACCGTAGACTTCTAGTCTTGTAAAAATTCCCGTAACATTTTCACAAATGAAAAAGTTTAAAAATTAATATATGCACAGCTGAAAGCTTTTTGATAGCTCTTAATGTGAACAGAAATTCAAGTGTAATTTTTTTTAATGGACCACTAATCTTCTATCAAATCTTTGTTTTGCCTGTAGTCTCTCAGTGAGTAATTAGTGCTAAAATTACTCGTCATACTTACCTTTCTGTTGAGGGCTTCTTGTTTTTGTTGTGTTTTTTTTCCTCTCTAGTAAAAAGCTGTTAATGAGGGGGAGACCATCTTTAGGACTTAGACATACACTTGTCTTGACTGAAGCTTGGGATTTCTAGCATAATATTAAATTGATTTAAAATAAAAAAAATACAACTATTTGATAAATGTCAGTTCTGATGCTCTTGTTGCAAACCTATTTAGTTCGGTAGCAACTTTTTCAGTGAGATACCCTGAGTTATTTTTCACAAAGCTGCTGTGGTGGTGTTTTATGAAATAGCTAGCTAGAAGGTAGGTATATTGGAACATGCCTAGGGAAAAAATGCTTTGCATAAGCAACAAGTAAGTTACACCACAAAAGCCCTAGCTGAACAGTTCTGCATTGCTGCTATGCTAAGGGATATCTGGCTACCCAGACTAACTGAAGACTAAAACTTTTTTTTATTTGCAGCTGTATGTAAACAAGGATGTAATTTGCTCCATGGGGGTTGCAGTACACCTGGGGAATGCAAGTAAGTCTGCATGCTTGAATATTTTACTTCCAAGTACTGATATTTCTATTTTTTTCCATGTACGCTGCTACTCTTAAAGGGCTTACTTTAAAATTGAAAAGTCTGTACAAAAGCACGGATGCTACTAGATATGAAGTAGACATCACATGTAAGATACTGTATCGTACTGTTCTGCAATGCTGTTCTATTTCTGTGCTTATAGGACTTGAACAGATATGCTTCTTGTATTTAGCAAATGAGAACCATCCTTTTTTCAAAATCCTTAGGAACTTAGATCTTGAGATACGGTTTCTTATCCTTTTAAAAGGGTGACTTGCTCTTTAAGAATGGCTGTTACGACTAGGAAATGCTCCCAGTACTAGAACACTCAACGTGTACATCATCACCAAAATATAATAGACTTTTTCTCAAAGAAGCTTTGTTGGGTAGTAATGTTATAGTAGCAACCGAAGTGTCAACCTAAACTTTATACCCTAATTGAATGTTCTTGGTCCCTGGATATGAGAGAATGGTGTCTGAAATGTTTGTGCAACTTTGTGATTAAGTGGACTCTGATAGCAGAGAAGCACTGATTGTTTCATTGTTGAAGTTGCATCTAATGCAGTAGGTCTATTTTTATGCTGGGTATTGAAGAAATGAGACTGGTCTGCTTGCAATTTGGTGGTTCTTTGTGAGTTCTTAGCTTAAAACTGACCAGAGGTAAAGTTATATCGAATCTTTTCTTGGGATTATGTAAGACTGATGTCTGTCAGAACCCTTGAGAGCTGACAAATATCATTGAGTCAAACTCTGATAGTTTAACGCAATGCTGATTGATCCTCCTCCTAGCAAACAGTGACCATCAGGGAAGTGGCAGAAGATGGATGCAGGTGTAGCCTAGCTTTGTTTGCAGGGTTTGAAGTGCTGGTGTGTGAGCTGTGACAGCTGATGAGAACAAGTCCCATTCTGCTGGAGAACTGGAAGTTTCTGGCAGTAGGGTATGGCAGATAACAATCCTAAATCATTGCATTGGAGTGGTTTTATACTGCCCTGAAATTTCAGTCAGATGCTGCTGATTTGTGGAAGATTGTGTTGTGGCTCTTGAATGTGACTGCAAATTCTGTGTTAATACCAGTATGTGAAGTACATTGGTGTTGTGCATGTGGTGTTTTACTTCTGAAGAGCTAAAAAATCTCCCTTAAAAAGATTATTCAAGGCACATATTTATCTAAATTATGGTTGTGTTTTTGTAAGAGTATGGTATTTAGGATCTCTTCCTATTGTTAAAAGTTTTGCTTGTGGTTTTAAGAATTATGAGTCCCTCTACCTCTTGGTGATCTTTACTTAGTAAGAAGTATTCCTTTTTCTGAGCTTTCCAGGAATGTTGAATCTATGCTGAACTCTGATTTATGTAGGGTCTTTTTTTTTTTTTTGGAGCTCTGTGCCTATTTGAGTCTTAGGAGCCTGTGAATGTTTGCTTCTGAAATGCAAAGAGCCTTTGAATAAAGATGAACCAGCTTAAGCAAATGTAGAAAGTTTCATTGTGAACTTTCATTTCTCTCAGTGGTACTGCATGTGTCAGGAAGGACAGAAGTTGGAGAGATGGAGGATCATTTCAAGAGTGGAATAAAAAGCCCTTGAAGATGAAATCTGAGTTCTTGTGATACCTTTTTCTTAAGGTGTCTGAATAAGGAGTCTCATGAGCAAAGCCTTCCCATACAGAGTCTCACTGACATACGTGAAAAAGCATCTAGTGGTGTAAGTCTAGGTGCTTCTTCTAATCAGCCCAGATAACCAAAGCTTATAGAAGCTTCTGCAGAAGGACTTTGACCAAAAATCTCACTACTTTGCTGGATGGATTTTATCTGAAAAAAGTACTGGGGGGAAGAATAAGGGACTTACTGGTCCAGATGGGTTGTATGCCGTTTATTTTCCTTGCTTCTTAACACAGGTCTGCTGAAGCAATAGACTGGTGGTCAGCATGTTGAAGGAGAATACTGATTTTTCTATACATGGCCACTGTATTTCCACTATTGCAGAAGACTCTGCTCTCTTTAAAAGTGATTTGTTTGCTGGAGCTCTGTCCCACAGATATCTCTAGTTTGCATTTTGTAGTGGTTACTAGGCTATGTTAAAAGTGGAACTTCTAACCCAAATGGATAATACTTTCTATAGAAAAATGATTCTGAACTAAAAATAAGCAAGGCTTAGAGACGTGACCTTTATCTTCAGCAGTACAAAGGAAGCTGTTATTTAAAAAAAAAAAGTTTAGTGCTATTGAATCATAATCTAGATTGCTCCTTCCTGGTTTTTGGACAGTTGCCACTGTCATTTAACAGGTGAAAACAATGTCCTTTTTTTAATTCAGAAGGAAAATGAAAATGTGAGAAAAACATGGGTGTGAGATGTATGGAAATCTACTGGTGCCAATAGCTCCTTTGTTGCCAGAGTGTGCAATGGCATTTATAAATAGAGTTGGAAAACGATTTCCATCTTCATCTTGTATGAACATGTAAATAACTTAAGCAGTGGCTCTGAGGCATCAGCCTAACTCTTGTAGCCAGGCTCTACCCTCTGTGCTTTGATTTTTCCAAAGTAATTTAGAGCTGTTCTTGGATTAAATGTTCTAGCAAAAACAAATATTAAATATAGCTAAATGACTGCAGACTGCTAATAGCTGATAGGCAATTAGCTGAAACTGGATCTCATCAGTTGAACAAGTTCAGGTACCCATTGTTTTGAAGAGGTTATGTTGAAGTTGGCTATTTCTCTGCATTTTCATCAAATAAATTAAAAATAGCAGACCTTAAGACAACTTAGTGTAGGAAATTGTTTTGTGGTATCACTGAGTCTAGGTGATAGGCTTTGGGTTGTTCTGAAGGCAGCTCAGAAGTAACTTGATGAAAAGCGAAGAAAATGACATCCTTGAGGAAAGTAACTTAAGTGAATCTTTCAAACGTAGGAAAACAGTCATTTTAAAACAAAAAAAAAACCATGAACTTTATCCATGTCCATGTTCCATATTTGACAGCTGTGAACTTTTTGGCCTGCAGTGGGAGGCCAAATGGTCTTGTTGGTTGATTGACTTCACCAAATGAAAGCACTAGGAAAGACTGCTGAAGCAGCACTGCCAAGCTGTAAGAATTGATGCTTTAAGTATGTTTTTGCATCATTTTAGGCGCTGCATTAAACTAGGTAAAGAAGAATGTAGTTATCTAATGACTTATAACTGGGTTAGGCTCAATCATGTTAGGAAATTACTAAAGAGAACATAGAGAAACCACAAATTGACAATCTCTTTCCTTGATTAAAACTGCTGACTGGTACCACTCTTAAACTGTCAGTAGGCTGCTTAACAGCTTAATCTTTTACTTCCTTGTGATCCAGAGTGGTATGGGCTTGGCAGACGTTCAGTTATGCCTCATGTCTGGTCTACGTTGTCGAATTCCTGCTGGGATGGTGTGTTTTCTGAAGCCTCTCTCCTCTTCCTTTTTGTCTTTGAATGCTCAAATGTCTTTTTGAAGCAAAAAGGGGTCAGATCTCAAATACTGCTCTGCTTGTGCTCAGCTGCATCTCTGGAACTATGGTAGGCCCTAGGTTATGTCCTGGATTTTTTCCATGCAACTGTGATACAAAAGCTTCTTCAGAACAGGTAGGCTAACTGAAATGAACAAGAACTGAGGTTGTTGATAGTCCTCTAACATGAATTTGTGCAAGCTGAGCAAAGCCAGCAGACGACGTCTAAAACTTCTGAAGCAAATTAATTAATTAACTTCTGTACTTCAGGCTTACTGTAGAATTGCTTTTGAACTAATTGTGGTAAAAATTTGGCTTTACAATGCTGGTGTGATTTATTAGTTTATATGGAATCATGTACTTGTTTCAGTAGGGCAAATGTAAGACTTCTCAAACTTGCTGTCCCAACCCACGCTATGCCTTCTGTAGCCCTTGTATTCAACTTTAGTCCTGCTTGTGAGGTTGGGTTACTGTGTCCAGAGGTGCCTGCAGGTGCTGTGGACCTCATACCAAGTGTTTGTGTGCACTTAATCTGTTGCTGTAAGGGCCAGAACAGGCTCAACTATCTTTTCGGTGTTTTCCTTCAAGACATGCAGGGACAAAATCCCGAGTTGCGAAATGAGCTACTACTACCTGAGGTGTTGGGAATAACAGTGTTCTGGAGATCCTTTGTTAATTGTTCGAGGCTTTCACAGTCTTCCCTTCCTTTTGAGTAGGAGGCCAACTGATATCACTAATCTCTTGCTTGTGTTTTCATAACAGTTGGATGGATGATGCTGTTAGTATTGGTACTGGGGAGCTCTGCTTAAGCTTAAGAAAGAAAAAATGGATTCCAGTAAATTCATGCTTGGTTACAGAGGTCTGGTGAGGCAGTTTGAAGCAGGTCATTATTGAAGCGCCCTGTGGAAAGCTAGCAAGAGATCTTACAGGACTAAAAAAAAAAAAAAAAAAAGCCTGCTTCTAAAGGTGGGGAGGAAGTAAGAGCATGAACTTCAATGCTAGTTAGCTCAGATTCAAAATTCTACCACTTCCAAACACCTAGAAAATGCTCACAGATGATGAGTTACTGAATAACCAGGACTTGTCAAGAGCGGATCTGAAACAACGTGGCTTCCTTCCACAGTGGCTCCATAACGTAATATCCATTGGTGAGAAATCTAAGCTGATCTGAACAGTGAGCTAGAAGTCTTGTGTGAGCCGTGCACTAGCTGCTACACCATCTGACCTTTTCAGTTCCTGCAGTGTTGGACTGACTGTGATCCTTAAAGAGCTGGTGGCTGTTGTTTGTTCCTGCAGGAGTGGGCTTGGTACCTGAACATCTGCTCCCATCTCCTCTTTCACACATGATACTTTATCTTGGTTTCCAGTTTCAAAGGGTTTGCGAAATTATTACTACTGCTGCTCTCATCATATAAGTGCCTGTTACCATAACCAGTATGATTGTACTACACCTCTTGTGTCCTAGTGGTAAGCTTCCTGGGGGTGCTGGCAAATATTTCTAAAATAGGCATATTAAGTTAGAAACTAAGTATGGGATTCATTTTTGTCTTAATTGGTCAAGGAACTGAGGCACATTCTGCACTGTGCATTAAATGGGTAGTGGATAGAAAGGCACAGAATATATTCTGAGTACTACTTCCCAGTAGAAAGCAAGTGAGCGCAGGGAATATGAACATGTACAATCTTAACCTATCTGGTAGTAGGTAGTGCAGACAAATTAGAACAATAGATTAAAAGCTTTATTGTTGAGAACTTGATATCCATACTAAAACCACTTCAGTTTTGCTTTTAGACTAGTCTGTTCCAGTGGGCTGAATGCATGTTTGCAGCTGGAAGACATGAGGTGTGCTCCTGGCATACTCTGTCTTATGTTACCTTAGCTTAACCTGAAAGGAATCCAGTTCCTTTGTTCCAAAACAGCTCTGATGTGAACCAACACACCATCAACAGGAATGATCAGGCAGTTCACTGAAAAGCATGTTCGTGATAGGAACTCGCACAAATGTAGACACACCCTTAGATCCACTTACTGCAAGTTGACTGAGCAGCCTTCCCCATGTGTTCCACGTAAACAATGTTGAACCATCCCCTCTATCATCTTCACAAAACTAAGTAAGGTATTGGAGCAAGAATGTTAGCTTTCAGTGGTTTTATTATAGCAGAAACAAGTTTGTAGGGAAAAGTTTGCATTTTTCATCCAATAAGAGCTCTGGGAACAAGAGTAAAAGTAGTCGAGCTTTTGGGTAACTGAAGGATTTGAGTATACTAGTGAGTATCTTTTCCTAGTCGCAGAACTGCTATCATGGCTATTTCAAAGGTAGGAAAGGGGAGAAAGCATTTATGCGATCTTACCAAATCCTGGTGAGTACCATACTGGCTATAATACTGAATCTGGACGCTCATAGTTGTAGGATCATCTAACAGACCATATTGCTCCATGCTATGCAACAGTCTCTTGAAGCATTAAACAGACTTTCTTATAGTTATTTTAAGTAAATAACTAATATAAAGCTATTGTTCTGGCCTATGCAACACCATCCTGTTCACGTCATCAGAAAATTCAGTGGTTTTCCATTTAAGAGGGTTATTTTTCCCCCACCCCAAATGATGCGTTTTGCTTCTGTTCTTAATGTCACTGTTTTGCTTCATTTTCCTGTGTTCAGTTTTTGGCCACAGATTCTAAAATCTGTGTGGGAGAAGCTCCCTGCGAAAAGCCTGCTATAAAAAAAATAACACGTGTAAATCACGTCACAATGATTTTTCCTCCTATGTTTATAGGATATGCAAGATACCGGTAAGGTGGTAATTAAAGGCTTGTACCACTTTGTGGATATCCTCCCGAGGATTTATTATTATTTTTGGGCTATGTACTTTGACCTAGACTTCGGAAGTAGTTTTGATTTCTTTTTGTGCTGTTGGTGGTGTAGGTCTACTTACACATCAGTTGCCAACTAAGCTCCCCGTAGCTAGATGTAGAACAGAATTTATTTAGGTATCCTCTTAAGTATCACAAGCTTTTTTAAAAGGTTAACTGGAGTAGGTTAGTGATTGAATGAAACCTTGGATATGCAATTTTTCAAGTGAACATCATGCAGGAAGTTCAAGACTCAAGTAATAGAAATGATTGAACTAGGAGAACAGACCATGCACCAAGGTGGTGTAGAACAGCTGAACAAATAAAGTTGGCTGTTGAGATCACTGTGGCTTCTTGGTACTTAACAGACTTATCTTTTGGATAAAGAGTTGAATCATACAAGGTGCTGAGGGACTGTTTTTTGGACTTGCAAGGTCTGGGTACATCGCTTCACCTTTCCGTATCACTTCTGTAACTGCCCTTGGAGGATTATCATGAAACTGTGGAGAGCAGAAAGAACCTCTGGAGTCCTCTAATCCCACCTTCTACCCAAAGTAGGTCTGATTAGGCCAGGTTGCTCATAAATACTGTTAATGCTGGCTTGCATACAGCAATATGAAATCTTTTGAACACCTTGTGGCATCTGAGTCAGAAATGCTCAATTTTAATCTAGCTCTCACTGTATAATTAACACAGATGTCTTCAGAGAAGGACCAGTATCAGTTCTTTCCTTAATTATAACTGTTTCAGAAGAACATAGAAAAAGCATATTTCTGTAATTCCTATTTTATGGGATTGCTATTTTACCAGTTTCGCTTTTTAACAGCCCCAGGGGAAAAAAAATATATTTTTCTTAGCCTGTGAGTACTTACGCATCATTGAACTGTGCATAGTGACAAGTGTTTTTGTGGGATTTCTTGATAATAAATTTTTACTGCTTTACAAGCACTGTAGAAGATCCTTCTTCATCCTGGAATTTAGCTATTTGAAGCCCCACTTGCTTATTTTTTAACTAAGCATATACTATGAGTTGAATTACTGTGGCTTTATCTAATTGTCAAGAAAAACTGCTTTTTCCTGTGCAGTTGCAGTTTGTCTAATCTGAAGACTGAAGTGTTATCTCAAAGCCTTGCTAATGTTAGCTCCTGCCACCTCCCTGTCCCCAGCCTTGTACTTAAATTCTTGTTTTCTGTTGCCACCAGACGTTCATCTAAGGAAAATGGAAGCCGTGAAGCACATTTGTAGAATTATCAGGGTCTTTTCTGCAAGTTCTCAGTTTCAAGATGACTAGCAACTCTTCTCTTATTCCTGTTGCGCTCCGTGCTAATCCTGACCTGAAGGGAGGCTTTGGTCTGGGAGCAGATGCCTGTGCTTCACCCTTCCATCAGGAAGTTACTAAACTGTAGCAGTCTATTTATGGTAGCAGCTTTTGTACTGCTAATGGCCAGCAAAGGCTAAGATTAAGTAAGCAGTCTCTGATTTTGTTTTGCGTTTGGTTGTGGAGGGGAGTTGGAGCAGATGAAGTCAGCAGAGGGGAAGGACGAAGGAAGTAGAATCTTGATTCCAGTAAGGATTTTCTTTGTCCGTTGTACAATGGGGATCTTTAAGTTCTCTAAATTTGGCTTTATTATCTATTCAGACATGTAAAATTTAGGATTGCAGAAGCTTTCAACGAGTTACTCTCAACAGGGGTAGGGGATGGGAGAGGGACCGGTGGATGCCTGCGGAAGAGGTAACTTCAGCCTGCAATTAGCTGTGCTAGTAGTTTCCTTTTTTTTTTTTTTTAATATAAGCAGTCATTACTTGACAAGGAATTCTGTTTTTTGACAGATATTGTTATTTTTACATCTGTACCTTTTGTGCTTCTATTTTTCTGCTGTGTTTTGACTTTGATCTTTACCTCATTGCAGTGTGCCCACTTCTGTATTGGTTTTGTTTTATTGATCCCATCTTGCTTTGAGTGAGCTGAGATTTATTAAACGTTATCTTATTAGAAGGAAGTGAAATTAAAGCTGTTCTAGCACCTGCTAATGTAGGATGCGACCAGACTTCCTGTTCAAGAGGAAATCCTAATTTATTCTTCCTTGTAAACCGAAGGCTGATCAGCTTACCACATAGTAACCTTTTGACTTGTAAACATTGTGTTCCTTTGATTGGACTGCCTTCAGCCTGTAGAAATGATTTCCCTCGGGCTCAGTGGTAACTTCAACAGTAAACTTCATGTTCTTCATGTTGAATATCATGAAAAAGCAGCAATCCTTTCCTGATGAACCAATTCTAATGTCGAGTCAAACATACCTGCAAATTCAAGGAGGTGTTTAAAACGCTCTCAAGTTTGAAGAAGGTGGCTCTATTTTTCTTTGCGCTCCTAATCTTCAGAGCAGTGTTAAACAAAGAAATGTTATCTATTGGATATAGAAAACAAATGGAGTTATTATGGTTATCTGCTGTGTGATGCAGACTTTCAGCCCTTGAAAATGCTTGTTACATGTGGGTGGGGAGTTGGCTCAGGCTGGGATAGTCATGGTGAATCACTGGCAGTAGTGCCAGGTTTGGCATGGATGCAGATTTGGGCTGGGGCCAGTAAAGTGAGTTAGTGCTTTTTTTTTTATTGTTTATTACCAGCCCCTGAAAAGACGTTTCTGTCCCCAAGAAGGAAGGAAGAGATCAAATTTAGCAGGAGCAGTATTTGTTTCCTCTTACTGCTAATACAGCACAAGAAAACCGCTTCTAAAGTATGTGTGTTTTCCAGGCATGTTCTCCTGATAGCTTAACGTAAAGAGGCAGTTGGCTGCCTCTGGACTGCATGGATGGTTGAGGCTGTCCCATATGGATCCTGCAACTCTGGGGTCCTGAATGAGGAGGAGATGTCAGGACTGAGAAATCAAAGTAGCTCTAGAGCTTTATGCAATAAAATAATTGTCTTTCAAAGATCTGCAGTGGGATTCCTCCTGCCTATGTAAATAGCAGAAATTTAATATGCTGTCAGCAGAGTCTGGTCTATCTCTCTGGGGATTGGTACTGCTTACTGAAATGGTGGAGTGATTCACAAGGAAGCAAGACTTAGTTATTCCTCTTTTCCTTCCCTATTCCCAAAACACTTAAGAACTTGTCTGCTTTTTATGGTTCTCGAAGCATGGTGGTAAAAGAAAGGTGAGCTTTTCTATTAAGAAACAAGGTTTTTAATGCTTTTCCCCTGCCAGGCATATCTCCACTGGCATGTGTGTGCCCAGCTCCCATTCAAAGTGTTTTTATGCATCTTTTTGTTGCTAATATAGCTCTTGAACTGTTTATAAGAAATACTTCTTTACGAACAGGCAGAAATATTTCTTTTAACCCAACAGAGTGAACTTACTATTTCTGTTTGGTTAGAAGTGTGTGAAACATACTTGGAAAAAAAAGCCTGATTTTTTTTTTTTGAAGACCTAGGCCTTTTCCTCTAGTATAAACGGTTGCTTTGTTAGCATAATTCTGGGCATTGCTACAGACAACATAATCTAATGTGGCTCAGTAAGCCTGCAGTCTGCTTTTTGAAAAGTAGCTGTATCCTTCTTTATACGCTGATCACCGGTTCTATCCCAGTGTGAGATGACTCAGAACATGGGATTCCTTGTGAAAGGACATAGAGATCTATGTGTAGCTCTCAGCACGCATAGTGCCTGCTGTGGTTTGTTGCCATGGTGTGTAATGTGGTTGAGCAAGATGAGTTCCAGTAAAGGTTTTCAACAGGACTAGTACGTACCTTCTAAATGGCAGAAATTAAATGATCTGTTGCGCATTGAACAGCTGACTTTGTTTTTGAGGATGGTAAGTGTAGCGTTCTAAATACCTGTAATGCTGATAATTAAGCATCATGTTGCTAACTTTTAACATGTGAACTTACATCTTAGGTGTCATTATGGTTGGCAAGGACAGTTCTGTGATGAGTGTGTCCGCTACCCAGGCTGTGCTCATGGGAGCTGTAATGAACCATGGCAGTGTAATTGTGAAACCAACTGGGGTGGCCTGCTCTGTAACAAAGGTACTTAACATTAATTTACAAAAAAAAAGTAAAGTTGCATGATTAACTGATAACTCATTAACCATTTCTTTCTTGCTAGTGTGCCACAACCTGAGTGTTTCTGTCCCTAATTCTTTTTTATGACAGATGTTACCTACGTGTTGTAAGTATAGGAAGCTCAAGACAAAAGTCTTGGAATGATCTGGACTCCTCTAACTTATGCAGTTCTCTTCTGCTCATCCTTCCCTGTTAGTGATGAACTGACAGCCTAGCTAATGGAATATGGGGATGATATGGGTGAATGATATTCAAGCTAGAAGAGCATCTGTACACCTGACTAGGGACTAAAATGATAATATTGAGATCTATGTCACGCTATTAATTGATGCTTTTCTCTGTCCAGATCTGAATTATTGTGGAAATCACCATCCCTGCCTGAACGGTGGAACCTGCATGAATACTGAACCAGATGAATATCGCTGTGCTTGCCCAGATGGTTACTCTGGAAAGAACTGCGAAATTGGTAATTCTGGATGTTGCACGTGTTCTGAAACAGTTTTTATTCAGAGCTATGCTCTAGTCAGCCTGATGGTATTATTTTATGTTCATTGTTGTGCTTTTTGTGGAGTGGAGAGACTGAGGTCTCTTCCAAAAATTAGCTTTATTTCCAAAGGGGGATATGTGAAATACGAGGGTATGCAACTTGTATGCCAACTCTATCTTGTCTTTGTCTGGCTATTCAAAAATAAAAAAGCCCGCTGGAAATGACAAATTCTGCCATGGTCTCTGGATTTAAAAAAGACCCAGAATGTTTCCTTCCCCTTTGCTTCTTCACTTAATCCAAACATGAAATTGATCTGTGGTCTTCTGAACATGGGTTAGAGGTGTATTTTTCTGTCACTTGCCTTCCTGCTACATTTTTCTTGTCTTTTGACTTGCTTGCAAACCTGCATCTTATACAAGTTGCAGACTGAGGGAAGTAGTAGTCATAGGCATTTCAGTTTTAACGATGGTCTGGTGGGGATTTTGGCCAAATTTTTAGCTATCTGAATGTGTTGACTGTCATTTTTCATTAACTGAAACTTCATACTGGATGTCCCGTGTCAAAAGAATTCTGACATTTGGATTAACAATGCAGTTGTTAACCACTGTGGAAATATGCTTGAGCCCTTCTATAGAGTCACCTTGAGCGTAGTCTAAATGAATGGATAAGTGTCTTCCCTGTGTCCACTGCCAAAATGGGAGAACAAATTTAAACACTTCAACTGTACTTCTGATGAAGCCTGCCTTCTTGACTACAATCCAACAGATACTTTGCCAATGTGAAACTGCATCCTGTCTCATGATGCTACAAAGATAGCTCATTGTCTTTTTTCATGCACACCTGCGTGTGTGTTCCATACAAAACCCAACATTTTCATGTGCTGTAGACTGTTCTGATATTTGGAGACTTTTATTTGATTTCTCTGTATTTGATTGGATAAAGGGACAAGTGTGCAATACTGTAACTATCTTTCTAATTTTACTCAAAGGTTTCATGTTTGGAGAAGAATGAAAAATTTTGGGTGGTCTTTTTTTCCACTCACAGTATTCAGTTGGATGTTCTACAGTGACATTTTTCTTGCTGCAATGGATTGTTAAATCCTTTATTTTTTACTTTTAAAATGTGGTATTAGTTTTCTCATGTGAATTTTATTGTTAATTACAAGTGTAGATGGGAAGAACACAATTTTTCTTCCACTTAACCTGTTTGGGTTTTAAATTCACTGAATTTTATTATCAGAAGGTTTTCATGTTTCTCAGGATATAGATCTTATTTGAACTTCTTTAAACTGCTGCGTGATATTTATGATGCTATCAAGATGTAAATTTTGATTCAGCTGGTGGAACACACTGCAAATTTTTGGCTAAGATAGATGAAATACTGTCTTAGCTTGCCCTGAAAGCTGTAGAGAAGAAACTTGGCTCTCTGGATGAGGGGGTGGTGATAAAGTGGGGATACATTTCACAAGTTCTATACTAATTATTAGCAGTAGATTGGATTATGAGTTGTTTTAGGCACTAGTACGTAACAGCCAAGACAAAATAAATTCATTTTGGATTAGATAACACACCTTAAAAAAAAGGCCTTTTAAAAATATAACTACTATAAAAATAAGAAAGTCTCACCTAAAAAAAAGATTGCTTTTCTTTGGCTTACTTGTCTTTTCTCAACTCGATTGATACTTGCTGAAGCTTCTGCAAGTGTTAGGCAGCCCTACATGAAGTAACAGCAGGCAGCATGGCCTACAGAGAGCAAGTAGCTCTCTTCTTTGCTGTTTCCAATGAAGGATATTAGAATGAAGCTAAACAGACCTTTTGATACTTAAACTACTGTTCAGACTTGCATGCAACATACCTGTTTTGTCTCACTGAAGCTTTGAAAAAAAAAAGGTGCTGAAGCACTCTGGAGGTAGAAAGAAGTATGTGGCTGGAAGCAGTAGATTAATGGGGAATTCTCCAGCTGCTTGATATAGAGGTATGGGTAACCTGTCTACCCTTAGGCTTTCTAAGTCTTAAAATATGATGTACCCTCAGTAAAATTGTGTTCAAGTCTCATTCTGTAAATTTGTCTGTCTTTCTGTACGTGGGAGACGAAGGCTCCAAACTTTACTTTTGAAACATGTAAGTTCCCTGTTTGATATTGGAAGAGTATTTAGCAATATTTTTTTCCCTCTCTTCCCAGCGGAGCATGCTTGTGTATCTAATCCCTGCGCTAATGGTGGAATTTGTCATGAAATTTCATCAGGCTTCAAGTGTCACTGCCCGTCAGGGTGGAGTGGACCAACATGTGCTATTGGTGGGTATGCATTTACTGGTGGCTGACTCCTTGGGTTGGAAGGGCTGATGAAGCTTGCTTAGTAATTGTGCTCTGCAGGTATGGAATTTGGCAGTAGCCTTTTGCCTCACCTGGCTTTTAACAGCTGTGCATTGGGAGACTCAGTAAGATTAAAAGTACTGCGTGGCCTGCAGTATTAAAATCAGTATGTATTTGTTGCAGTTTAGAAGTGCAAGTTAGCAAAAGCATTGATAGATCATATTACTGACTTGTAGATTTTTTTAGATGTATGTGAAGAAATGCTGTGTTGCCAAAGGTTCCAGGACAACTTCTAACTGTTTAGCTAGACTAAAGCAAAATAAAATGGATTCGTTTTATGATATGTAAACATGGACAAGAAAGATTCTCATCTCCTTAAAGTAAGATAAGTTCAAGTAAAAAATTAGGTCGGAGCTGTTAGTCTCTTCCCAAGCTTTTGTACACCATCCCCACTCCCCTTGCAAAATAACTTAAACCCAAGTTAAGCCGAATTTTAAACCAAGTAATGGAAGGCATGCTCTGACTTCACAGATATTGATGAATGCGCATCTAACCCTTGTGCTCAAGGAGGGACCTGTATTGATGGTATTAATGCATTTGAGTGTATATGTCCACAACAGTGGATTGGAGCGACGTGTCAACTAGGTAAGTAACTACCTTCTATAGTGAAGGCCACTGAAGAGTATTAAATAATGAGCAGCTCTGTTTCTGATATGATTGCTATTGAAATAAGCACCAAAGATGTTTTTGTTATTGATGTTATTGCTGTTATTGATATCTTAGATCTTCCTTAGGTCTTTAAAAACAAACACAAAAAAAGCAAGTTTCAAGTGAACCTGTAACTATAAAAATCCCAGATTAAGCCTGTTTATAATAGTTCTAGAATGCCCAATAACTTTTCTGTCTCAAAATACAGCATTGGTGATGGTAGCTCCTACTTAATGGTGGCAGAAAGTGCTTATGCCAGCTTATGGAGGCAAGGATGGGATTTGCCCTGACTAACATGTTACCTTTTTGAGTTTTGGCAAAGGGAAAAGTAAGATAACATGCATGTGCTATTATAGATGAGCGTGCATTAAAAACCTAGGGTATGTAAATAGCTTTAGTGCCCTACCAGTGTATTTAAGATGAGCTGCTGATGCTTGGATTGCATGGAAACTGCTTGGTGCTGCGGTAATCTGTTTCTGGGTTTGTTCTTTATTCTCTTCTTTCTTTTATCTTCTTTCACAGATGCTAATGAGTGTGAGGGAAAACCCTGTGTTAATGCTTACTCTTGCAAAAATCTCATTGGTGGATATTACTGTGACTGCATTCCAGGATGGACAGGAGTAAATTGTCATATCAGTTAGTATTTCTTTAGTATTTATGTTGTATGTAGGATGTTTCATTCTCTTTTTAAATGAGGCCTAATAATAATAGTATAGATACTTACACAAGAGGAAAGTAATTGTTGTCTGGATTTTCTTAACTTCTAATGAAGTAAATTGAAAGTACCGTTAGATCTAGAAATGTAACAGGTGTTTTTTAAACGAATCTAAATTTATGTAACTCTAATTGTCTTCCTAGAGCAAGACTACTCACCCCTGATTCTGAATATCATGTTCACTTTTGAATATTTTTTAGCTGAAACTTTAGATATGAGATTAGCTGATACCAGTTGATTTAACTTCTATTACAGAATTCTAAATTCTTTAAAATAAGGCTATCTTAAGATGTCGAGCGTCCTTGCTTTACATTGAAACATTTTTTGAAAATAATTTGTTCTGCTTTTTTATTTTAGACTTCTATTTTAGGGCTTAGTCTTATAAATTCTAATACCTTGCTTATTTTATCCATAGATATTAATGACTGTCATGGACAATGTCAACATGGAGGGACTTGTAAGGTAACTCTTGATTACATACCATGTTGAAAATAAATTTTGTTCTGACTAGTTATTCTGTAGTTCCAACTGTAGATGGGCTAAATGAGGCTGCAAGGTAAGATACGTTGAAAGCTTGCAGACTCTGTCCACAAAATTTTAACAAAATGATTTTTGTGGTGTTAGTGCTGTTCACAAATTCAAATGTAGAAACAACTTGAATTCTTCTGTGTAAGTTTTATCAATAAACAAGTCTTCCCACTTTTTGTTCATTTCTTCTCCTTGTAGGATGAAGTGAATGGTTACCATTGCTTATGCCCTCGTGGTTTCACAGGAAAAAACTGTGAGACAGAAACAAATGAGTGTGAAAGCAATCCGTGCCAAAACGGAGGCCGCTGCAAAGACCTAGTGAATGGGTTCACTTGCCTGTGTGCACAGGGCTTCTCGGGAGTCTTCTGTGAGGTGAGGCCAGTGGTGACACTACTGCAGTAGTCTCCATGGATTGAATTCTTGAAAGAAACGTAACTCCAGGTTTAAATTAGAGTAATGCAAGGCCTAAGGTGTTACTGTGTGATGTAGGTGATACTTGACACTCTCAATAAGCAAATTTGTTCAGTGCTGTCACAGTGCCTATGAAACTTGAAGGTGCAGCTTGATAAACTGTAAATTGGTGCATATAGGTGTTGAATCTCCTAAATGTTTTAAACCTGTAAGTATTCCTTCAGCTTGAAATGCTCTTTGAAATTTTCAAAGCTTCAGGAGCTGTGTCCTCTTGTTACGTTAAACATTTTAGACCTTTGTCCTACTAACTCTGAAGTATATAGCTGATGTACCTTTCAAGTGATCCTATTACTGTTGGCAGGAATAACCACAGGCAGGTGGATACATACGTATTGGCTCTCAGATCTTCCAGTTCCACATCATTGTGGGAATGTGCAGTGCTATTACTCATTAAGTACTCAGATCTTAAATACTGAATGTTGGTGATAACTCCTAATGAAAATACTTAACAATAATGAAGATCTACCTCTTCCTAGGGAGGATGCTAGTTTTTTTCTCAATATGAAATTATATTGCCCAAGTATGTACTTTCTGGCTTTCCTAAATAAGCAAATAAACATAGTTGGAAGACAGCATCCACTGAAAGCATTGTATTAGAAGCTTGTTGGATTTCTTCCAGAATTTTTAATGGAGGACATTGGAGTGATTTCTGCTACGTGCTGAAGAATGTTTATTGTAATGTATTTGTATTGTCTTCCTTTTATTCAAAATTAAAAAGGGTTACAGATACTGACCAGTTTAATAAAACTGGTGTAGTACCTAATAACTCATGCCTTTTCTACGTAAGGATCGTATCTCAAGTGCTCTACTCCTTGCTGGTTCATACCATAATATGTAATTAAAGTTTTAGTAGATCTGCTCAAATAATAGAGGAAGAATTGGCTTCTTGCCGTGTGTGCTGTAGTAAATATCTACCATTGATTCCAGATGCTAAAGTACCAGCTACTGACTTGCATTGGGAAGGGGAAATTTATACTAATGGAAATGTATGATAGTTAGGTCTGAGAAAGATTCTCAGATCTCCTATTTTTATAGTCTGCTTTAAATGTTTTATATGAGTCTGCTAAATAGCTGGCTGAAAATCTCTCTGTGGCAGCTGGAATTGTACATGCTGTGCTGAATTAATGCTTAGACAACTGGGGTTCCTTCTGTTTTATTTAGGTTTGAAATTTTTTAAAACAACTCTGCAGTTGAAAAGAAAAAAAAGAGGTCAAATACGCTATGGGACTTGATCAGACTTCTGTAAGATTGAGAGTTTTCCTTTCTCACAAGATGTGAAGAGGAAAAGACTGACTCGAGGGCAGGAGTGCAGTCTGTAAGAACAGTTTGGGGGAAAGAAACTGATATAACAATATAGCCTCAGTCATCAATGCAGCCTCAAAAGCTAGTTTGGGGTGTGACCAGTGGTGGTCTTCTGTGGCAGTCTAAGATGTAGAAGCAGAATTGTTTTCCTAAAAGGATAAGTCTGTTAAACGTTATGTTATGAACACTGGGATTAGTGTTAGGTTCAAAAAGCAAATTCTAAGAAGTGTTCAAAATGCACCTTGCATTTCTGTGTGCAAATCAGCATGCTAGATATTATTTGTAAGGATAAGGCCCTGGCCAACTTAGCTACTCCCACCTCCTGTGCAAAAAGCCTCTTGTTAGACTATCTCCAGAGGTTTCTTCAAAGTTGTGTGGTTCAATAACAAATTATGTGTGTTAGTTAAGGTGGGAGGAGAACTGAATTGCTCTAGAGAATACATTTTTGGAAGGTGCTGTGCATTTTAAGTGTCTTGTAGAGGCAAGTTAAGTGAGCTGCTATCTAACTTGAGTTACAGCACATAGCATGTGGGTGTGAAGGGCAGAGAAATGATGGATAATGATCTAGAGTAGTCACACTGCGATCTCTTAATGACACATTCTTTGCTAAGTTATTGTGAATATGCTTATTCAGCCTCGTGCAAAGGGATATCTTTAATTGGAGAATCAGAAGCCCTTTGTAAAAGCCCTTCATTAAAGTTGAAAAAAAAAAACAACAAACTGAAGTTTCCTTCTGTATATGCAGTGTAGAAAATCCATAAATGTTAAAACTTGAGGTTCTCTGTAAATTAGCTTCATCTGTCTCCAGCAACATACATAAAGCTGTTTATTTCTGGGAAACGAAGCTGCTGCTGCTAACTGGTCTCTCTTACAGATGGATATTGACTTCTGTGAACCTAACCCTTGCCAGAATGGGGCTAAATGCTATGATCTGGGAGGAGATTATTATTGTGCCTGCCCTGATGACTATGATGGAAAGAATTGTTCTCATCTCAAGGACCACTGCAAGAACAATTCTTGTAAAGGTACCTGCTTCTGTCCAGAAATTTGCCGTAATGGTGGTACATAGAAAAGTATTTTTGAGAATAGCAGAATTATTTTATTGTACGTGGACCTGGTGAAATAGTGAGAAGAAAGTGCTTGTAACAGTGCTCGCTTATAAAGCAGTAGAGAAGTAACATAACTGTTTTTAAAAGTTAACTGGTCTTAAGGTCTTAATTTTTGGATAACTTAAAGTGATGCAGATTCTTATGGTCTGATGGTGTACTTCTCTTTCTTAGTAATAGACAGCTGCACGATAGAAGTCTTCACTAATACTACCCAAGAAGGAATCCGTTTCATTTCATCTAATGTTTGTGGGCCTCATGGACGGTGTATTAGTCAGCCAGGAGGGAATTTTACCTGTGCCTGTGAAAGAGGTTTTACTGGAATATACTGTCATGAAAGTAAGTGGGAGTTTCTTTTAAAAGATATGTTTTTGATCTAAACCTCCTTAAAGTTTGTTTTTGCTTTGAAGCTCTACAACATAAAGTAAAACGTGAGGATTTTAAGAGTTGCAGAGTGTTGTTTCCAGTGTATTGCTTCAAGTCCAATCTCTTCTGGTAAAAAACTGTCTTTTGTAGTGGTTCGTGCTTTCCTCTGTGAATGAAAACTGATCTTAATCCAGTTTCAATGCAAACGTGTCTGTACCTACTACTTAAGTATTTTTGAATGTTTTTTTTCCAGGGGGAACTTAATGCTCCAGTTTGTCTTGATACATGTGAGAGAGAGAACACATGTAGAATTTTTACCAGGCTTGAAAACAGATGCTATGAGCTGTTCTTGTGCATGTAAAAATGGAGAATAGCGTGTTTTTCTTAGAAAATGCCTAGCAATCACTCAACCTAGTTTGCTTTTGCGTATGAAGAAAGTCTTGAGCAATAATTGTTGACTCTTTGTCATAGACATCAATGATTGTCTTGGGAAACCTTGCAAGAATGGTGGGACGTGCATCGATGAAGTTGATTCATTTAGGTGTTTCTGCTCAAGTGGCTGGGAAGGAGAGTTGTGTGACACAAGTGAGTACTGCTACGCATTTCCCTGTTAAATACTACAGTTTTGTTGTAACAATTAGTAACATTTAGGATATAGCTAATCCTGCAGTAGTTTCTCTGTTCTATGGTAACAGCCTACTCAGTGTTGTTTGATGAAGTTTTTTTAAGATTTTATAGCAGCAGCTCTAAAAGATTCTGTTCTTTTGATGTAACCATAATCTGATGCTTTGGTTATAGCATGGGACATACCTCAGAAGAACTTCTTTTTTTCTCCTGAGGAGAAGCAAAAGTGAATAGAGAACATGCTAAAAAGACTCCTTCTTTTTAGTGCTATAAGCATATTTGCCTCTTAGTGTACTTAACGTACATAAGTCTGTCCTTTATCAAATCAATTAATATGCATCAGTTTCCAAACTTGGAAAGCTTCTTATCTTTAAACCTGTGCAAGTTATAACATGCTTCCACCTTACTGAAGGAATCACAAATTTAACATTCTAGTCCTTTGGTAAGAAAAGAACTGCTGAAGTCTGAAGTTTTACTTGATGAATATTGCAACCTAAGTGTTTTGTATTCTGGGCTCAGTGGGAGCAGGCCTTTACTCTTGTTACCTTGGTTGAGACTTCTTGGGCTTTGGTTAATGAAGTGTACTAGATCAAGTTTATGGTTGTTAACTCAGAGCAAACTGCAGCTGATTATTTATTAAATGTGATATCTACTCTGAATGAAGTTCCTTCTAAAACATGAGGACAAGGATTTGGTGAGACTTACTACAGGACGTCTGTCAATTCAGATGTGAAATAAAGGCTGAGAAGCTTTTGATAGCTATCACTTTTCAAGAATTTGTGTGGTTTAGTTGAAGGTTGTTTTGGAATAATTGTTTTAAGTATTTAAACTTGTCTTGAGTAGAAAGCATTCTCTCTAGAACTTCTGTATATTAGTGTGTATATACATGTACACATGGAGGAGAAGCGAGCCTTGTCTTGTGGATGGCCTGAGTTAGGGCTTCTTTTCAGGACATTGTGGTTTCTACTATTAAGTTGCATAGTAGAAAGTTCTAAAGTTCAAAATGCAGACATTTGCTGGAAAAAGAAACTATGGTGGCTCTCTGCTTAGTCATACAGCTGATTTCAAAAAGATACTTTTGTCTGAAGTTGTCAACATGTTTTGTAATTCATGTTTATTAAAAATAGATTTTCCTTGCTTATATAAAGATAACTGCTTAACAATTAGGAATGCTGTTTTCATAAATACTATGCAGCTTATTTCCTTTATAAAGAAACATGTTGTGTTCTTTCTCATGGCCCTGGCTAGGCTAGATCAGCTAATTTGAATAACTCTTTCTAGATTTCAATGACTGTTCTCCTAACCCATGTCATAACGGTGGCCGATGCATTGATTTGGTAAATGACTTCTATTGTGAATGTAAGAATGACTGGAAAGGCAAAACTTGCCATTCACGTAAGTGTTCTTTTCTTTGATCTTTAGTTTTCTTTCTTTGCATGAGATTAGAGTTCCTGAAACTTAAAACAATCTCAGTGAAATAAGTCATATTTTCATTACCTCTTCCAGTTTCCCAGCAACAAAATAGAATTTTTAAAGAACCTACTCTTTCACAAACTGTAGTGGAATAGTCTTAAGAGAAGCCCTTAGATTCCACTATTTTTGGCTTGCTTACTCTAATATAGCAAGTAGAACTATGCATTTCTAGTACTGTTGCATTTAAATGTAAAGTCTCTCTTAAAGTAAACTTGTGAGTAAAAAATACCTGGCCTTCTGATTTCCATTAGCCTGGACTTGATTATTTTTAATTGCTTTTATTGTAAACATGTAGGTGAGTACCAATGTGATGCAAATACTTGTAGCAATGGTGGAACGTGCTATGACGATGGAGATACATTCCGCTGTTCGTGTCCTCCAGAATGGATTGGAAGCACTTGCAACATTGGTAAGCTCTAAATTGTCTATGGACAAAGGCAGAAGCAGAGAAGGACTTAAATAATACTTAATCATTTAGTAAATGAGGAAAGCTATATTCTAGTTGACTGTCAATGCCTTTCCAGTTGGATCGTGACTGAGTTCAGGGTAGTTTCTTCCCTTTTCTAGAAAAATGTCTAGTCATAAGCACCAACCAATGTTCACATCCTGTGCAGGCTGTGTATCCCAGCTGATGTGGGATACTACCAGAGTAGGAATTCAGCAGTGTTTGAGGAATACTTACCTTACATGGGGGAAAAAATAGATAATTTATCTTGATTCAATTAAGCATTTGATTTGTGATCATGAAGGTAGGTGAGAGATGACTGTGCATGTGGCTCTTCTTAGAATCTTTTCACTTTCTTGTAAGTCTTGCAATGCTGACATAAGTGCTATTCAGGTTAGTGATCTTGATATATCCAGATGACATATATATTTGTTGTGCTAAATAGATACCTTTTCTGTTTTCAAAGCTAAAAACAGCAGTTGTATTCCAAACCCTTGTATGAATGGTGGAACATGTGTTGGCAGCGGAGACTCCTTTTCTTGCATCTGCAAAGAAGGATGGGAAGGACGTACATGCACACAGAGTAAGGTTTTTTCTTCGTTGCTCTGTGATACTCAGAGTGTCTAGCAGAGTTGTTAACTGAAACAAAGCAAGTTTATTGTGTTTAGCTGCCAAAATATCTGAATCACTCACAGTAAATATGATGCTTGACTAATGAATGAAGAACTTGCCGTGTTTCTTTTTGCCACTATTCTCTGCCAAAATATGATATCCAGCCACTTAGAGAAAAATAATCTTTGGGATCAAGTATCTCTGGGATTGTTTTGCTCTGTATATTTAATAATGAAAAGTATCTGGAAAGTAAGGTGGTGGTGCATATTCCATCATATACAGCTACTTTCTTTGAGGATAGTTATTAATTGCTTTGACTTGTCAACACAATGAATTAGTTAGGTGGAACAAAGCTTGCAGCTCTTCTTTTTTGTTTCAAGGCATAACAGAAATCTACATCTGAGATCTGTTTTTACTTTAAGTTTACCCTGAAATTATTGTCGTACTGATGTATGCCCTAATGAGCTGTTTTAAAGGTTACAGTACCAGTGTAAATGCTAACAAATAATTCAGAATTATTTATAATGTGAAAGATTTGCTTAAGAAATCTGACTGTTGTATACATATGTATGAATTGCTAAAGTAATAGGAATCCTTTAAAAAGCTTTTAGAGGCTGTTTGAGCTAGGAACTACTACTGCAATAAATACCGTGTGTTATTCCTGTTATGTTGCCATCATTCTACTTACCAGTCCATGGTGTTGAATATGCAGAAATTGTAAGACCTTATGACTAATTTCAGAAAATGTAAGGTATTTCTTAAGTCTCTTAGGTCTAATTGAACTTTTTTTTGCAAGTGTGTATGTAGAAGGAATCTTTTTGAACTTTTTGCTTTCGTTGTCTTCTAAATTTTAATATTGTATGCTAGAAAATGTCAGTTATTTTAGTCTGATGTTAGTCTATTTTCTTTTTTATAGATACCAATGACTGCAACCCTCATCCATGGTAAGTATGAGAATTACAATTCTTTACCTATTGTGAAAATAAGACAGCACAGTAATATGGATTTCTATTCTAGATTAGAACAAATTCTGCCCTAAAATAATTGAAGCCAGCCTTTGTAAGTCTTAAAACAGTTCTTAGTGTTGTGCCTTATCTATTTCTTCACAGCAGCAAAGACCACAGAATGATCTTGAGCTGATTCATATATGAACAAAGTATTTCAGAGTGTAGTTCTCATGCCAGAACTGACTGGTGACTTACTATAGTGTGAAATGAATCAGACTTGATAACATCTCAAGTATCTACAACTGAGTTTTAGAATAAGAATTGAAAAATAATCAAAACTTGTTAATCTACAGCAAATAGTTTTAGACAAATATAAAAAAAACCTACGGTTAGATCAAATACTCTGTATAAATGAGTTTTTAAAATACTAATTTTTGGGGGGAGATATATTAGGAGTGTTAAACATAGAAGTTTGTTTATGGCTTAAGAGGAAAAATACTGACACGTGGATTAAGCAAACTATCTACCTTATCTTTCCCTGTTGTCAACCTCTGATGCATTCAGTAGGGGTTATTGCATTTCAAATAAATTCCAGAGGTTCTGGCTCTGTATTAGCTTTTTAGGGTTGCTTTATCTCCTTGAGATCTGTTGATGTTCTTCCCCATGCATGTTTTTGTAGATGTTTTTGGTTCAACAGGTAACTTACAAAGCAGTTTTATCTAACAGTATGCTTTTTCAAATGATGAAATAGGTTGTTCCCCTGAACAGCAGCAGCAGGTTTAATTAACAAAGCTTTAATTAGAGACCACTGAAACAATAGCTTGAGCCTAGACTAGTATTATGAATTAGGGACTTTGTAATTCTTTGAATAGTGAGAAAGTCCCATGAATAGAGACGATAGAAATTTGCATTTGAACAGGCAATGTGAGGAACCTATGTTTTTCATTCATCTTTAGACTTGTGAATGTAACCTGAGAACAACTGGTGTAATTATATGTTTATTTTTTACAGTTACAACGGAGGTATCTGTGTCGATGGTGTGAATTGGTTTCGATGTGAATGCGCACCTGGATTTGCTGGTCCTGACTGCAGAATTAGTAAGTAAAGTACCTATATGAATAATGACCTAAAAGGTTGCACCATTCCAGCACACAAATCAGAAGAACCCTTAAATCCTTTTTGCATTAGGTCAGCTGAATTCCAAATAAAGAAGCCAACTGGGTCAGTCAGGCACTAGTACTCACCTTGCAAACAATGGCATTTCCTGTTCCTTTCTTTATTTCATTAAATGCAACTGAAGTGACTTGGCTTAAATTGTACTTTGCCGCTGCTTTTTGTCAGGCATTTCTGAAGGGTCTGGAGTGGTTTATAGGAGTTTATTATCATTTAGTATTTTTCTTGATAAGCAATTCATCATTAAAGATAACGCATTAAGTGTACCATTTAACATTAGAAACTAAAAAAATAGAAACTAAAATCCACTGGGATATCTCAAATGAAAACAAAATAGGAGGAGCACATGAATACAGGTAGTGGAGCACAGCATTTTGCAAGTAATACGGTAAAGGCTCTTTCAAAGCTATAAAACTAACCTGTTACATGGCAATTTTCACTAGAGGCTGAAAAAAAGGAGGAAACAAAGGACCTGAAGACTGCATTTAAATGTTGTGGAGGAGTTTGTATGTCTTTTTGTGTTTTTAATTAAATACTTCTGAATACTACTAGTTTGATCTAAATATATTTACTCTTACATAATTTTACCTTGGGTAAATCAGACTTTGAGGCTATTAGGCTTTGGCCTGCCACTGCAGTAGTAGGTTGTTCTTTTAGGTAGAGATTCCATTCTCATTCTTGCAGATAGTAAATGAGCTGACACTTCTAGTCAGAAGTTGATTGTAGCACTTATGGCAGTAGATTTGAGTTAGTAATTTCTGGATGTAGAACCACAGAGGGCAGATAATTATGTATGTGTAATTACATGCAGACACTCAGGGATGTTGAACTCTCCTTCTCCAGATGTGAAATGCAGAGAGGACTACTTGTAGTCAAAGACAAATGCTGTGTATTTGTAATGGGGTTGCTGACTATTTTTTCCTTGTTTAGAAAGCTGTAAACAAAGGAAGTAGCTGTAACAAACGCCTATTATGGGATGCTGATAACAGTAAGAATTAACAGCCATTTAGATGGTCTTTAACATAGCTTGAATAGAGGAGGAAGGAGTAATCAAACTCTGTAGTTTAGATGCTTCTGAATTTTGCTGGTACTTTGTCATGGAGTGGTTCTGAAGGGAGCTAGAATAGAACCAAAAGCTCTTTGGCTCATGTTCATTTGTTTGTTGTTTGTTTCTGTTGCCTATACAGGTAACAGAAAGCAATTGTGGTGTTAATAATGAGACTAACTCTAGTCCTGTAAACACAGAAGATGAACTGATAGTCTGTATCAACTAAGAATTGGTGTTTAAATAGTTTTTCTGTGGGATTGGAGTGGGGTTTCAAGAGGGGGTTAGGCGTTGGAACTAGCTGTCCAGGGAAGCGGTGAAGTCACCTTCCATGGAGATACTTGAAACACGTGGGCATGATGCTTAGAGATGTGGTTTAGTGGTGGACTTGTAGTGTTAGTTGATGGTTGGACTTGATGGTTGGGTGTTTTCCAACCTAAATGAATCTATTAAACCTTTGATATATGTCTTGGGAGAGAACAGTTAAGGTCAAAAATGAAGCAGCTGGCTGTAGCTTGCAAATTGGCAGGTTGTTCTTTTACTTCTATTGGTAGGCTTTTGCATAAATTAGTGTTATTCACTTATCCAGGATGACAAATACTTTGTGCATCTGGATGGGCAGTGCTTCTTGCTTCACAAGTCCTAGGAGAAGTGGCTGAGGGATCTGAGGGTATTTCTCCTAGAGAAAAGGAGTTGGGGGAGGGTGCAAATTGTGCTATGCACTTACTTAAAGAAGGCAATAGCAAGGTGGGGGTCGGGCTCTTCTCCCAAGCATCAAGTGATGAGATTAGGGGAAGTGGCCTCAAATTGTGTCGGGGGAGGTTAGATTTGGATATTAGACAAATTCCTTTACTGAAAGGGTTGTGCAGTGTTGGAACATGCTGCCCAAGGAAACGGTTGAGTCACCATCCCTGGAGATCTTCAAGAAATGTGTAGGCTTAGGACTTAGCAGCATGATTTAGTAGTGGACTTCAGTACTAGATTAAAAGTTGGGTTAGATGATCTTAAAGGTCTTTTCCAACCTGCGTAATTCTATGATTCTGCCTTTTTTCATTAGATTTCTATAAGTCTGTGAATCTTTGAAGGTTGTTTGAGATGCTGTTGTGCTAAGTAGCTGTGTGCTAAATGAATCTACTTGCTATTTCATAGTTATTGGGAAGTTGTATCAAATGTCTGTAACAAACTATATTTTTCCTCTTCATGGTAGATTGTATTGCTGTAAGAAACTCCTTTGTAATTTTTTGGGGGGACACTGTTGAACCAATTTATTGTTTGTTTCTTGCACTATGATAATCTGAAAGCATGTGATTTTCTATGAAGTCTAAATGGCAGACACTAGGACTACAGTCCCACATCCTGTTCTGACATTAGCTGTGTGTGAAGAAGACATTAGCACCTACAGCTGTCCAACACCTCTGCTCTGTAAGATGAGTCAGCATAAGATTGCTGTTTTGATTACCAAAGTTTCAATTAGGATGGAATTATAAGAATAATTCCAATTAAGATGATTAATTCTGAAGCCAAACTCTTGCATGTTAGAAAAGCAGGTATTGTCAGATTACATCCCAGTAAATGTTTGATTACAATGCTTTATGTTCTCGCTGTTGAGTTTTCCTATTTTCTCTCTAGATATTGATGAATGCCAGTCTTCCCCTTGTGGATATGGTGCCACTTGTATAGATGAAATCAATGGATACCGATGCACTTGTCCCCCTGGAAGAGTTGGTCCTAGGTGCCAAGAAGGTATTTCTATATCTACTTATCGACCTCTGCCCCCAAAAAACAATTGGGTACAATTTACAATTGTAGTTAGCATAGAGTTTATATGCAATGGTCTGAATAAGCAGCAAGTTTTTCTTATTATTTAGATATTTGTAGTTTCAGTAACTGAGTTAAGTGCCTGTTTCTTTCTGTAGTGATTGGAATTGGAAAGCCTTGCTGGCTTAAAGGAATGACGTTTCCTCATGGCAGTAGGTGGGATCAAGAATGCAACAACTGTCACTGCTTGGATGGCCGTATTGACTGCACCAAGGTAGTTATTTTAACCTGCTTTCTTAAATCCTTCTGGCTGAAACATACTTCACATACAAGTTAGTATTTCTTCATGCACAAATTAGTCTCTCTTTTCCATCAAGACTCTTGCATAGCACACCTACAGAATGTCCTTTCCTGTGTGCAAGGACTTCCTGTAAAAACACCTACGGGATTGGCTTTATAATGATAAGCTATTGTCCTACCCTCTACCTGCTAGAACAAGCTCTTTAGAAGCAGACAGGCACTTTTTTTTTTTTTCAGAAAAGTAAATATGAATGGGAATGGAATAATGATCCTTGAAATGATTTTAGAAAAAAAATAATCTCTGCCAAAGCCTTGCAAACATGGTATTAGACTTATTCCGAGAAACCTTAATTCCAAGGTAAAGGATGTGGAGGAAGAAAAACAGTTTCTTCAGTGGGCAATCTTTGTCTTTGTGTTGTCCTTCAGTAGACTTATGAAATTGACTAATTGTAATCTTTGTATATTTATTATGGACTATATGTTTGTGGTTGTGACTTAGAAGCCATATGACTAGTCTAAATTCAAATAGAACACATTAGTGTATGTGCTGCAGACCTTTCAGCCATGCTGTGATATCTCAGTGGATTTGTGGTGCCTGTGCAGCTTTACATCACAGTTGGAGAAAAACAAGATCAGTGCTGCTTACAAGTTGTAAGGCTAGGTGGGTGGTTTGAGATGAGCGCTAATAGTACTTACGACACTGCCTCACCTGGCAGTCTCCCAGATGTTTCATTGGAAGCACCAGTTTAAAAGCCTGGATCTTGCTGATCTGTTCAGCCTTCATGGTTTTTTTATTAGGTAGGTATGCCCTGTAGGCTAGGAAATAACTGTATCTTGCATGTAATAATTTAAAAATACTATTTTTAGTCTTTATGGTGTTGTGAGTTTGAAGTTTGAGATGCCTTCAAAGGGGAACAGTACGTGATGGCAACTACAACTGCAGAAATATGCTTCCTGTTGTGGAGGGAGACTTAAGGATGCGTATAGGGTGGCAGCACACAGCTTTGAGGCAAACAAATGGTGCAGTGATTACAAGTTACTCATATTGTTTGGTTCTTTCATGTGTAGTGGAATGAATGTTTTCTTGCTGTTCATGGTGCTTTAAGAAATCCATACATAAATAAATAGCTGTATAGCATTTTATATGCTTCACAAAGGTGCATCATAAAGTGGAGTGGTGTTTAGAAGCTTGCTATCCCTCAGTAAGTTGGGGGTGCTGGCATACTATTTTCTTGGAAGAGTGGTCGAAATATCAGTGGTTATTACTGATCTGTCATTCCTTAATGTCTTCAGCATTCTGTAGCAAGGATCTTAGTATAAAAATTGAAGGGAAATGAAACCTTGGGGAGGTTTTTATTTCTAGAATATAAAAGAAGCCTAGATGACTAGCTTAAAAAAAGTCTGAACTTCCATATGGTTTGAAATCATGTGGGATTAATCTGGAAGCCCCTCAGTATCACCAGTATCTTGGGTAATCTTTGCTCAGTTTACTCTTTAGCCAATACAAAACATCCACTCTTCCTGGAAGAGCAACTCCATCTTCTACTAAGACTAGCAGTATTGAAATAAGTACTTTGCAATTAGTAGTAGATCGTGACCATCTTAGTGAATAGCTTATTTGATTTTGATGCATAAGACCAATTAACTGTAACAGTACTTTTTTTGTTCTGAATTTCTAGGTGTGGTGTGGGAAAAAACCTTGTCTGTTACACAAACACTGGGATAATTCAAATACCCAGTGTCCCATGGGTCAAGAATGCCAGGAGAAGTATATGAAATGTTTTCAGCCACCATGTACTGACTGGGGAGAATGCAGTGCCTCTGAACCTCTGCCTGCCAATATCAAGTGTCTACCTAATTCAGGATACTTGGACAATGACTGTGCTAGGATTACTTTAATTTTTAATGGAAACAAAGTCCCCCAGGTGAGAATAATTATTAATCAAGTATGGGAATATGTTTTATACATTTCTATATTTAATATATCTTCTGTGTTGGGGAATAGAAGATTAATATTAATAACACAACTCCTTGCTGTCATCAACTTGCAAATTTTATTCTTAGACTTCAGTTATAAATTTTTGCTTTGCCTAAAGGGCAAGGTAAAGTTAGGGTTTTTACTGAATATATATATATTTTAATTTCAAAGAAATAAATTACTTCTTACAGTACAAGCTGGGTTTAGACTCTACTAGGATAGTCATGTAAGCTCAGCTTCTTGCCCTTCATTCAAAAACTGTTCCTCACTTTTCTGCCATTTCTTGCCTGCCTTATTTGTCCCCTTCATCAGGTCTCAGTAACCGCAGAAACTGTGGAGGTGTTTATTTTGTGCTAAAGTCATGTGATCTCCATTGCTTCTAACAGGGCACTACAACTGAAAATATCTGTTCTGAAATTCGATATTTACCAGCTACTAGGACTGTTTCTAGGGACAGAACTTTGATAATATTATGTGATCTGTCATACTCCACAGAGAATGCAGTGGAAGTTGCTATTGTAAGTATGAGATGTGTGTGTGTATATGTTGTCATTAGTTTGAGCAGGGGAAGAGGTTGTTTAAGCTTGTTTCACTTCAATACAGATGTTGCAATCTGTGGCCTAGGCTGACTGTACTGTGATTTTGTGATCTCATGGAATTTCCTATACTGCTAGATATCTGGATTACAAGCTTCATTAATGACAGAAGGTGACCACAATCTGCTGATAAAGTCATTCTGAGGACTAATTCAGCCTAAATTGGTGAACAGGTGCCTACCTGCTCTATCAAATCTTGGGCTTTTGACCTTTGCAGTGGGGGGATAGTTGCAGGTGGTTGGATTTGGTCTTTGCAGTGTAAAGAAGTTGGTACTTGCCATCTAGTATGACTGCTTCAGGATGTTCACTAAGCATAAGTGTTAAGTTGAAGAAGATGCAAGTTAAGTAGGTGAGAGTGATTGTTGCCATACTGAGCTAAAGATGTGCTTTGAAGGCATTTATAGCTCAGTCACTCGATGCTTCTCTATTGAGTAGTTTCCAAATAAAGAATTAATTTTCATATTAAAGTGTTTGTCAAGGCAGAAGCTGGACTGTCTCTGCCAGTATTGTAAAGAACATGCTGAGCCATGATGCAAGAAGTAAACTGTATGGTATAAATAGAGCAGACTGTTATTAGTCCAGGCTTCTATCTAGATAATCCACACGTCTTGAAGTGCTTCAAACTATAACTAAGTTTAGCTCAGCGGTGTAAGTGACATGGAAGTCAGCTGCATTTTGAGATATGCTGGATTAGCAAGTAGGCATGTTACCAACCAAGCCTGACACTGCATCTGCAGTTCAAATAAAGATATTCATGATATTGCTACAGAATACTTAAAGGTTTCTAACTTCTGTCTGGTAAACTCAAGCCACAGAACTCAAATAAGATAGAGTTAAATTTAAAAATTGCAATGTTTTGCCTAGGTGACTGCAGTAATTGTTTTTTCACCTTCCCTGCCTTTTAGTCTTTTGTCCCACATCGAGATGAACAAGATAATAGTCTCATACAGAATGCTGCTAATACAATAGTAAATGCCATCACCAAGCGGCAGAACAGCACTGTTATGTTGGCAGTAACTGAAGTTAAAGTAGAGACCATAGTTGTTGGGAATTCATCATCAGGTAAGGTTCCCAATGCACCCATCCTGTGTGTGTTCAAGTGTTTTCTATTCCCTGCTGTCAGTGTCTTGTCTCTCTGTGGGAAAATGGTAGACCAGGTTGTTTCTTCAATTGCTATTGCTAACTGAAGAGGAAAGTGGCTTTAAGATCAAGAGTCTGTGCTTGTGTGCTAGGTTAAACTTGATACCATGTTATGGATTATGTCCCTACCTGCTATTGCCACTATTTCTAACCCCATTTTCTATCCTAAGCATACCTTCCACCAGATCAGGAGTACTTGTTTTCATATCCTTTCTGATTTTCCCACATTAACCTTAACCAAACCTCAGACCTTGGTGCTGCTGCACTATAGAAACTGAAGATGTGAGGTACTGAAAACATGGGAACAGGGGTGGATATAGTGTGATACCAAGTCTCTTCTGAAGTGCTTATGTATTACCTTAGCAGGAGTTAGATGTCTAGGATCTTTCAGTACTTGACAATGGTAATACAAAACTTTGTTCTCCTTCATGTTTATCAGTAGTGCACAGCTGGTTTAAACTGTAACATACATTCCCCTTAACAAGGGTATGGTGTGATTGGAGATACCTTCATCTCTCAGTATTGTCTGTCCAAGAGATGTGCCAAAATGAACAGCTGAAGTTCTGTGTGTCTGTGTTCCTTGTCGTTTTCCTGTCTGGGGGAGGCAGGAGAAGGTTTTCTGAAGGACCCCTGGTGGGCTGCAGTTTGATTAAAGAGCTTCAGAGTGGAACTCTTACAAATGTTGGAGACCCTCCCAACTTTCTTAGACCTCCCCAGATAATCTTCTGGAAGATCTTCCAACCATAGTCAAAACAATGAGTAAATTGCCTGGTTCCATTTCCTTTATGTTTTCCCTTTAGGGGAATGCCTTTCATCTGTTAAAGCCTTGGCAAATGTAGTATTTCCTTAGCTCTTCTGAAGAAGGCTACTAGCTTTGTTTTTGTCGTGAACAGGAATGTTATAGATGATAACTGAGCTGTGATTCTGAAATACTTCAGCTTCTCTGTTCTGATTGTGCATTAAATTCTGGGGAAAGAGTTGGGATTACTTTTACTTCTGCATCAATGAAATCCAAAGATTCTCTGAGAAAGCGCGAAGTCTTTGACTTTATTCTCAAGCACTAGCTGTAAGATGTTTCTAGACTCATTTCACTGTGGATGCTCAATATTGACCAGTGGTCCCCTGTTCTTTAACTGGACTCATGAAGAAGTAAACTGTAGCCTGGTCTCTCATGGTCTTTGGTTTGTTTTATTTTTTACCCTTTAATTAGACACCTTTAATTAGGTGTGGCAGGTGTAAACCTACCACAAAACATTGGTGCAAAGCCCTATATCTTTAAGACTGATTTCTGTGGGATGCTCAAGTGTCCAGATGGAGATGATTATTTAAATACTTCATCAATTTCCTCTGGCTTAAAAAAATTAAAAAAAAAAAATCTTCATTTGGATCTTATGGAGACTATTCTTTGCATAAGAATCTTTTTTTTTACTTGAAGCTGGTATGAAGAGCTCCTTTTCTTAAGTTGTTCCCACCACCACATAAGCAGTTTAGACTGCTTGTGGAAAATGGAGAGAGAATAACAGTTATTATTAAGAGCACAGTCTTTCACTAGCATGCTAAACTATGACTTTAAATCTCATGAGGCAAACCCCTTTCCTGTACAAGAAGGAAATGCTTGAGCATGTCAGATCATGCATACCATCATCTTCACACTAGAATATGTTCAGAAGACATTTTAAAGTTGGAATGAATGACCATGGCATTGAAGCGGTTGCCTGTACAGCAACTTGCAGGTTATTCTGTAAGTAACTGTCTCAAAACTGCAGAAAACTTGTAGTTAGATTAGAGGCCAAAACTGTAGTTCGGACTGTGTGTGTCTGCAGAGCTGTTGAGCCCTCCTGTCTTTATAAAAGCAAAGTACCTGATGTCTTACTACTTACAATGCATGAATTCTTGCTTAGCAGAAAAGAATATTCTGTTCTAGTAATAAAGCCCTTGAAAAAGACAGACAAATAACTGTCAGATCTTCAGAAATTGTTTCCCAGAAGAATAATCCATCTGTGTGGCTTGGACAACACTAATGGGATTTGTGATAAGGGAACTGGGGGAAAAGCAGTTGCATCAAATCCTTTTGCTTACTCATTGAGCAGTGAACGTTCTCATATCTAGTGACAACATTCTGGTATATACCATATTTGTAGGAGAAATTGAAGTAAGGATTTTACAGGGAAGTAAAACTGGTGGACCATCCTAAAGACTGCCTGACTTATTTGGTTAAATATTTAAAAAAAAAACAAACAAACAAACAAAAATGTTCAGGTAAGAGGTAGGTAGCACATAAATACAGGAGAACTTGATGGTAAGGAACTCTTCTGATAGGATACCTAGCACTGGCATTTGCATCAGAAATATGCTATTTCAGGGGCAAATTAGAGGGATAATATTCTTCATTCTGCTTCCTTCCTACAAAAACAGTTTGTTTCTTTTCAGAGTCATTACTGAGGTTTTCCGGGCCAACTAGGCTTGGGTACTTGAATGAAAATGCTGTTTATATAGCAAGTTTGTCCTTTCGAGGGGAAAAACATCTCAGGTGTTCCCCCATCATTAAGCAGGGCAAAGTAAAGAGTCTTTCTTGACAATCTAGTGTATTCAGATATATGCTGTTGTGCAGCAATGACATCCTCCTTTCTTCAAAATCTTTCTAGGACCTAACAGAGTTACTAAAAAATCTTTCTAGGACTAACCTAGAGCTTTGTATGGATATTTCTCTTCTAGCTGCTCAGTGCTGTATAACTAGTTCCATTAACTCAAAACTTTTTTTTTATTTGCCCTCTAGATTATTTGGTTCCAATTCTTTGTGCGGTATTTAGCATTGTATGGCTGACTTGTATAATCATCTGTGTGTGGTGGACTCGGAAGAGAAGAAAAGAGAGAGAAAGAAGTCGTCCTCCCCGAGAAGAGGGTGCCAATAACCAGTGGGCGCCTTTGAATCCCATAAGAAATCCTATAGACAGATCTTACAGTAACAAAGACATTCGTTATGAATGCAAAAACTTCATATCTCCTCAAAAAAGAACTTGTGATGCAGTAGAGGAGTATGTAGAGTATGAGGAAGAGGAGGATGAAGAGGAGGAAAGAGATGAGGAAATGGACAAATTCCTCTCTCACAAACTTGCAAAGCCTTTGCCAACAAAGGCATCTGATACATCAGAGAGCAGTCCAGTAAAGAAATCCCATCAAATAGGCAAAATGGACAACAGATCTGTAAAAAATGTGAATGCATCAAACTTTGAAGGCAGTAGAGACTAATCTGTATTTGGAATGTAGGCAGACTGCGCCTACACTTACTGGGGAGGGGAAAAATTGACATCTCCACTTTGCATCAAGGACTAAAAATATCTGGAGTCAAATGTTCATAGTTTCTTTATTTTGCGTAAAAAAAATAAATAAAAATAATAATAAATAAAATTTATTTTGTTTCTTTAGCCTTGTATAAATTATTCAATGACTGTCAGATGAAAAAATGAGTAATCTTTGATAGTTGCTATTTTTGTAAAGTTTACTTATAATACACTCGCTGTGTGGCAGAGGAGAGGTTGTATTTTCAATATGTGTAAAGTTTATTACAAAAGACTGTACACTGTTTACAGAATGTATTTCTTTTTATTACTTGCTCTAATTTAATGGTGGCTTTAAAACCTCCTGGTTGAGGAAATTGTGAACTTTAAACTGCTTTCTTGACTTTGAATCTCTATTAATGGCAGCTCACTGCACTTGTTACGTTAGTAGCTTCTGTAAGATTTTTTCCAAATTTGCCTTACACACTTTGTAATAGGAACAAAAAAATTATAGAGATCTTTCAACTGTGGTTTAAAAGTGGCCTTTTTATTTCTGTTGAATTCCTTTAGAATTGCAGTATTGAAGCATGTGACAAGTGCCTTGAGATTAAACTTTTTCTATAGCAACTGTCAAAGACTGCCATATCAATATAGTAAAATTGTGAGAACTCTAGGTTCCCCAACTGACACAGTTTATTTTCTAATAGTGAAAGTGCTTTTTTTGTAAATATGTACATATTAAATGAATCACTCTGTATATTTGATTTAATAACTTAAATATTTTGGTCTTTTTTTACATGTCATTCCTTTTAATTTATGTTACAGAAAAGGAGGTTTTATGGCAGTTTATAAGACTTTTTTTTGGTATTATGTCCAGATTAGAAAATGATGTTAATACAATCAATGTTAGGAATCTGTTGGTCATTTGTATTTACATAGGAACATAACCACTTACATGTAAATAGATCCAGAAATGTTTGTTTATCCCCATGTTCAGCCCATCTCAAGAACACTAACGGGTGCATCTACTGTACAGTACCAACATAGTGAGGCATTGTTTTTTCTTTTGTGAATATGTTAATTACATGTGGTATTACTTTTTTGCGTTTAAATACAGGCCTAATGAAGGGAACAATATTTTCCTCAATCTTGTTTCTGTTGTGCTTTATTCATCTTTTGCTCTAAAGAAAAAAAAAAAGGCTGGCAAGCTCAGAAGATGGGAGTACCTCATTAGAAATGGTTATTTGTAATGGAAGACTTGTGCATTTTTTTTAGGCTTTATTATTGCTATTAACTGGGCAAACTGTACATTAATTTTAATTACTGAAGAAGCATAACACTACATACACCTAGTTACCCTACCAGTGAGAGGAGCGGATGTTTGAGTGTAAACTCTGGCCCATGAACAATGTAAACATGAATGTTTTGAAATCAGTTATTTTATACAGGAACACACGATTTGCTTTGCAGGATCTTCTGTTTTAGTACATTTTTGTTTGACATGTTCTTAAAAAAAAAACTTTCAGAAAAGAAACTATTTATTAAAGCATTTTATAATGATGTTTGTTGTAACTTTTTTACTTGTGCTGAATATTCAAAACTTATTTTGATAACCTGGTTTAGGAGTTAGTTTAGAAAAGGGTACTATCCTTCTCATGTTCCCCAGTATAATCCTGAGTATTTAAACCAAAAACACTTTTTTTCTGCTACTCTTGTAACTTTTTGTACTGTAATGCTGCTGTCTTCCATAATCTAATAAAATGATTCCCTCATTGTGTGTAAGATACTTCACATTGTGTTTGCTTTGGTTACTTGAAGCTCTGATCTGATGAGGCAAAATGAATGAGGAGTGAAAGTCTTGATTTAATACCTGGTACTTCCTCTAACCTTCGCTTATGGCCTTTGTTCGTGTTGGTATTTCCTGAGTCAACTTGGCAGCATTGTCCTTTGCCCACTACTACACAAGTAGCCCTTTGTGCAGGAGGTGGTCTAGAGGCACAGACACCTCTGCTACTTAAACTGGGATTCTCTCTGCTGCCCCTTGCAGAGTACAGCAGCTGATTTTGCTGGCAGCTATTACCCATGTGCCTTTCTAGAAATGGCTCTCCTCCCAGCTGCTGAGCAGAGGCTTGTCTAGTGGTATCAGTTTGCTTCCTTGGGTGATAAGAGGGCTGTCAAGCATGAAACAGCTTGGAACGCTCTTGCCAAAGTGATTTGGATTTTTTTAACTAACTCCTTTCTATATTCTGTAACTGTTCAAGCTCTAGTCTTCTCATGCTCCAATTTTAATGAAGTAGGTCTATGCCTGTTTCTTATGGTGACTTAAATGACTTTTATGACAAAAACCTACATGAAAGCTGAACTTTTGTACAAGGAGATATGGAATATAAATACTGATTTTTTTCTTTTAGCTACCAACCTCAGAAACAGCATCCTAGAGACTAGGATTCCAGTCATCATAGCTACTTGATTATTTTCCCTAGGGTTTTTCCTTAGGGCATTGGCTTGTCTTTACCTTGATGAGTGAGAGCTGTCTCTAAGCTCTGAGAGCTGTTTTTAAGTTCCTGGCTACAAAGTCAGTTCTCAAAATCAAATTCTTTCATTACTTTTTTGAATTACCTTTTGATTTCCAAGCTTCAACTATTCAAACATGTCTCCTGTTGTTGAAGAAAGGCTCATGGGGCTGTGCAAATCCAAAGATGAGGCAAGGAACCAACACTTTCTCAGCTATTACTTTCTAAAATCGACTTGGAAAAAAACTAGTGATTGTCATTAGCTCCCTAGCAATAGTGGGAGCGATGAAATTGATTGTTCTGTAAGATAAGCTGAGGCTGCAGTATTTGTGAGTACCTCCTGCAGAGAGGAGTCTTTGATGCCATGTACTGAAGACAGAGAGAATGCTTCTTGTCAGGAGGTTTTTTACATGAATGTGGATAAATGTGGTGGGTGTTATTGCCGTATGGAAATGGAGAAATAATGGATCAAAATATGTATAGTAAGGCTGTTGCTGTTGTGCAGGAGCGAGATAGCTCACTGATCCTGAAGATGTTAGCTCTGTTTTTTAATATATTATTGAATTGGTAAATAAAGTAACTGGGTGACAGTTTGATGTCAAACCTGCAGTTGGCTCATCAACCATTCTAACCAAAGGCTCCGAGTGTCCCTGATGGCTGGTATCAGCCCTCACAAAGGTTCCAGATCCTGACCCTTGCTCTCACATGGCTTTGTGAAAACATGGCTTTGTGAAACTAGCGTGAATATCAGTAGTACTTGTTATCTGCCAAAACCAAGAGTTATTTCATGCTACCTTCATATGGTGACCAGCACAAGCTATGTAGCATGGGGTGAATAAAATAAGATGGGTGGTGAAGAAGATGAACAAAATGTAAACCGATTTGTAGAGTTTACCAAGATTTTTTACAGATTTTACTTCTACGCTGCTCTTACATTAATTGCATGCCTTCTCCCCATGCCTTATACATCCTTACTCTGTAGCTTTGTTTCTTTTTGACTTTTTACATAAGGTGTTGAACTTGTGCATCTCAAGTTCTTGCTGGTGCAGGTCTTCTCAGGTGTGCTAAGCATTGCATTACTCCTGAAAGGGCTGTTGCAAGAACTAAGTAATGAGAACAACTTAGAAACAGGCACATTTGAGATTTTTTCTAAACTTATGAGTAGTTCCAGGCTAACTTTGCTTTTTCAATGCTCTCTGATGCTAATCTGAAACACTTGGTGAGTTTAATCCTTTTGGCTGTTTTTTCTTCTCCAAGAGGACTGTGTAGTTAGTCCTCTTGTGATCAAACTGTGCTTGGATGGAAAGTTAACTTGTATAGCAAAATAACTCAGTGCTTCCCCCATATGCTTTTCAGGAACAACCTAGAAGCTGAAAGGCATTTTAGCTGCTTCCTTGAAAGCTGCAGAGAGTGTTAGTTGTAGTGCTGGATAAGGGGCTAGGGGCAGCATGGAGTTAACTTGTGTGGGCATTGAGTTTGATTCAATGAGGTTACAGGTGCAGTCTGTCTCATTGGTTTTGGGTGCTAGTGGACTATTGTCCTTGGGATGCAACAGAGATAGGATGAGCCTGTAGAAGGGTTCTCAGACATGCAGTAGCATGGCAGCAACCTGTGAACCCTCCTGGGTAGCTGGACTGCCTGATGTGGGGATGCTAGCTGTGACCTTTGTGGGTTTTATTGTGTGGGAGGAGGATGGTGGTTGAGAAAGAATAAATAGCAAAGCCAATGTTAAAGTTGGCATTGGGGTCACTCCTAGTAGGAATATTGGTTTGGAAGAATGCTGTGAATCTTGCGCTTGTTCTGTTTGGTGCTTTACAGCACTCTCTTCCCATATAGCCTCTTGTTATTTCATTTATCATGCCTTTGAATAAAGAACAGACATGTAAAACAGTAAAGGAACAAAAGGTCCTCTTCAGAATGAGTTACGACTAAACACTTTCTATGCTCATGCCTTTTCTAGCGCCCATGCTTACACACAGCATCTCTATACAGATGTCTGTTTACAAGTGATTGTTTTCATCGTGATAGGGACTTAAACTAAGTGCAAAAAATCTCTTCAAACACTTGATTGTAAACATCTGCCTACAATCAAATGCTCATAAATAACGTAAGTAATATCCTTATCTAGGGTATCTGTTTCTACAAACATTGCTAACTTCATGATCTAATGGGTAAGTTTTTCACTTGCAGTGTTCAGTAAAATCTGGGGGTAAGAGGGAAGGACTCAGTTGTTTGCAGAGAATCAGCATGGTTTGCACAGGGCGTGTAATTTCCCAAAGACTGAACAATGCTATTTGATGTCTTCTGTAGCTAGTAACAAACGACCAATGGTTCATACAAACAACCTGGTCCTATAACTATGGGGAGTGTATCACATCCTTCTCAACAGAGACTTTGCAATATCTTCATGAAAGGAGTATGTGTGTCGGCTAGTCAGAAGGAAAAATTATCAGGTCTCTAGAAATTCAAGTGAGGAACTTGTTTCTTCCCTAGTGTGATCTGAACAACAAAACAAAAACTGTTGTAAAAGTTTCTGTGTGGGGGAAAAAAAAGTCATGGAAACCTTAAATAGTGTCTAGGAGGCTTTATATTTTTGTTCATATTAATGATATTCCATTTATATTGTTCTTCATAACCACAAATAGATGCAAAGAATATCAGAGTTTCTGAAATCCAAACTAAGCTTTCCCTCAGTGCTGGACAAGGCAGGAAGGTGACTGGTGTAAATGTGACGATCCTGTAAGGATGCAAGACCAGAGCCAGGGAGTCGTGCTCTGCTTTCTGGCTACGGGCTCCCAGGAGAGAATATTGCTTTCAAACGTTCTGTCCAAAAAACTAAACCCACAAACCCAACCCAATGCAAATCCTTCTGCTCTCTTGGGTGGGGAGAGACTCGTTAACTTGTAGATCTGTCTCAGCTGCTACCCTATCTGTTCTCCCACCCATCTGAAGGAGTCTCGGGTTGGAGGGGACTTCTCCCTGCGGCAGATTTGCTGTGCCGATAGGCTGTGTATTAAAGAAGGCTGAGCAGGGAGCTGTGGAGCAGGTTTGGAAACTGCTGTGGCAGCGGCATGTGTAAGACCCTTTGAAGGCTAGGCCACCTGGCTGGAAGCATAACGATGGGTGTAACCCCACCTACTAATTAACAGAACGCTATCTGTGGGTGGAAGTAGAGTCAATGAACAGCTGTACAGGCTCAGATCAAAGGTCCATCTAGTCTAGTGTCCCGTTTCCTGCAGTGGCCAGCAGAAGATGCCTAGGGAAAGCACAAAAAATCAGCAAATACAATGTGAGCCCTTCTCATACCCAACCAGTTTCTGGCAATCGGTGATTTAGAGGCTTCCTGGGCCAGAGGTGTTTAATAGTCATCTTTTCTCCATGGCATCATCTCATCCCTTCTATGCTCTAGGCCTCCACAACATCCTGTGGCAGCAATGTGCTCCACAGTGGCAGTGTGAATTCGGAGCAAACTCTGCTTATTGTGGACTTGTTCCCCTGTAAGGTGCTGTGAATATAGCAAGCAGTTGATCCCTTCCTCGCAGTCTCCACAACATTTGGGGTTTACAATGCAGACACCCTTATCTCCCTACGTCTTGGGATTCAGAGTCCCAGCCTTTTTGGTCTCCACATGCAGAGATGCTGGTCCACATCTCCAACCGTCTGTCCTGTGAAAGCCCTGTTCAAAGTTGTGCTCTGCCACTTGAGTTGGGATGACCAAACTGAACAGCAACAGCCATAGCAGATCGATGCAGTTCTCCACTTTATTCAAATCTTTTCTTAAAAATCACAGGTGTTTACTTTTTGGCCTCCACTGACAGTGCAGATGATGTTTTCGGAGCTCAGCAATTTGTTGATTTCCCTTACTAGTAATCTGCATTTCCTTGTCTCCACTCTGCTTCTTGCATCTGGATGGCTTTCTCCGACTTCCTTGCATGTGATGGAGTGGGAAAGCAAAAAAGGCTCCCAGCAGCTGAACAAAGATGCAGTACTTGCACGAGGCCAGTCAGTACAGTCCTTTGCACTTGCAGAATTAGCACAGAAATGAGACAGTGGAAGTAGAGGAAAATCTCCATGCTGGAAAGGCAGAGCATGGCATTGGTTTATTCGTTCAACATTTAAACAGTCAATAAAGCACTCCTGAAAAGTGGGGTGTCTACAGCCCTGCATTCACTACCACATGCCCAAAATGGCCCCATTCACATGGAGCCATGCTCCACCAACTGCCTTTGTGGTTTGCTGTTCTAGGAGAGGCAAAATGCACGATCTCAGTGAGAAGGAAGAAGGGGTGGGTGGCTGTCGCCACATGCCCCACCCTGGGCAGAAACACGATGCTATAAATCTTCTTAAGTAGTATATGATAGCTGTTGGAGAGAGGGGGATCGTCCATCCTTTTGTACCCTCGTTAGAAGCAGTCCCAGAACTGACCTCGCCATGGTTTAGAAAACTGTGGGACAGTTTGCATCCATTTCTCCTTTTGCCATGTGGTTTATCCAGCTCTTCCTTCTTTGGTGGTCCCTTTGCTGATGTATGTCTACGTGGCTGGGCTACAGTCCCAAATCCTCCATGCATTACTTATGAAGTGGTATAAGGGGGCATGAGAAAGGGCCATTTGGTGCAGAAACACCAAGCCAAACTACACAGGAGATGTGCCGGCCAGCCTTTGCTCTGGACAAGGTGATGTCCTGGCTGAAAGACCCCTGGGCAGGGCTGACCACTTTGTACGACACCAAGAGCTCAACCACTGCAGCACCATCAAACCCCCACTCCCCAAAAGGCAAACGGAGAGGTGCAGTAGCATTTCGATGGGAGGCGGAATAAGACCTTGCTGGAAGTGTTTGGGTGAGTTGAACGGTGAGGGCCTGGTCTTCCTGCACCCCGGAGGGCAGCTGCAGGGTTCCTGGCTGCAAACGCGGTGGCACAGGGACAGTGTTTGCATGCAGCCCCAAGGCACCAGGGACGCTTGGCTGGGAGGTGCTCTGACAGCCCGCTGACATCGCTTTCAGTACCGATAAACCCGCGAGGTTATCTCAAGTGCAGCCATATCCTCTAGAAAAGCCGGGAGGAGAACCTACTTTGCACTGTGTCACCGTGGATAAAAACCTGCTAATGAGCAGCCCTGCGGTGGGAATGGAGACCCAGCACCTTCTAGGGGCATCGCGTGGGAGCAGCCTGCGTGCGCGGGTCCCGCGGTGAAATGCAGCGGAGGGATGACATGGCCAACATTTTCCAGCCCGGGTGTTTAAATTTTCCTCTATATTTAGTCCCCTAAATGAGCGCTTTGATTTGCAGTGTTTCCAAGCACCTGCTGCTCCCATTGACTCTCTGGTGGTCTATATGGGTCCCAGCAATCCTCAGAGCTAAGCTGCTCCATCTACATGCCTAAATTTGGGTACTTGGGTTGGGAGCTGCGGGGTGCTATATTCTGCTGGGGTTTGTGTTTCTCCTGCTGGAGGGTATGGTGCTAAACCGGGGTTTGTGGGCAAAGTGTTTTCAAAACTTGGGCTGCTTTGATTTCCTGGCTTTTGGTTCAGCTTATCTGAGTGATTAATTATGTATTGGAGCAGAGAGCAATGAAAACTTCTGGAAATAAAAACTGAATGAGGACGGGCTACTTTTCCCCAGTGGCGGGTGCTCGATGTGTGCACAGCTCTGCCACCGCAGCCACTCTCTCGAGCAGGGAGATGCTCTTCATGCTCAGCCACCACAGACCTGGGTGGAAGGGAGCAGTGCAAATGCTGAGAACGTGCTCTGAGAGCCACCATCCCACTGTCCAGGTGCCCAGCCAGCTGTGACAGCCCCACGGGACACCACCTCTTAAGGATCCCTGATATCCAGGGCATATTTCTGCCTCTTGTGCTCCATTCCAGGGCAAGTAATTTGTAAATTTAGGTAAGCACTGGGAAGCATGTCCAAAATTTGGTCCCCTTGTAATATCCTGTTGTTGCTTTCCAGAGAAAAATACCAGCAGACATTCAAGGTTACTTCCTTGGCATGGTCTGTGTGTTTCAGCCCTGATTGTATCTGCACTACTGAGACATTTCCGGACATGCTCTATCTCCTCTGCTCTTGCATCACAAGTTGAGCAGTAACTTTGCATGCTTTGCTGCAACAGACCTTTCTGTCCTGACCATGCCCCTGCCTATCTTTCATAGGCTTGTTTCCAGCCACAGTCCCTCCTTTCTGCTACTCCCACTTGCCCAGATTGCTCCTCAGATACTTCTTCACGGTGCTTGATAGAGGCTGGATGTTGAGGCAAGTCTTCTCCCAAAACAGGAGATGAAGAGAGACAAGGATGATGAGATGCCCACACGCAGGAGCTGGAAAGGGCCATCAACTTTCTTGCTTCAGGGCAAATGACGTCTCCTGAAGATGGTTTTACAAAGCCACTCTCTCCCTGCCGGTTAACAGCTACAAAGCTGCCTCTGGACCAGGTGGCTCTAGTTCTCTTGGTGGGAAACCCCAGGATCCCCATGTGCCTGGCTCCTTGGCTTGGCTCTGCTCTCATATCTCATTCAGACCCTCCAAAGTGTGGGTCTGTGTTTGCTTTTCTTCCTTGCTCCAGGATGCTTCTGCCTTGAGATTTGTTAAGGAGATGTCTCCATTCCCAGGCCTGGGCTTTAGCAGCAGGATCCAGCCCCCAGCACAGAGCGCGTACTGTGCATGATGCTGCAGATGAAAGCTGCTGCTTGTTTACAAGCTTTCATCAGTTAGAAACCATTTGCTGCTCACATACTGTATGTGTTTAAAATTTTGTGTTTAAGTCAGCGCTGGTGATTTAGGAGTGCCTGCTTTGTTTTTTCTGAGATACAGATGATAATTCCCCCCACCTGTTAAAAATCTGTTGCTAATATTTGCTGTCCTTTTTTTTTTTTTTTTTTTTTTTTTCTGTTGGTATAGCCAGAGGCCTGCAAGCGTTTATTTAAACTGCAGCTGTTTATTTCTCATAAATCACACAGGAAAATGTTTTGTGATCAAGCTGGGGTGTATCGAAGTTGATAGAAAGTTTCAGTTTGGGTATTCCAGCAGTGCAGGACTCTTCAGAGGTGCTATCTCTACCATGCAGGCAGCCCCAGACCTGCAGAGGGGAGAAGCTGGCATCTCAGTGCCACTTTGTGGTCAGTGTCCTGAACAGTTGCAGGTCATCCAACTGGGGAAAAATCTCATTTGTTTCATTTGTTTGTTTCCTAAATTTATTGTTTTTACAACTTTCCTATTGTTTTATTTCTTTTTTTTTTTTTCCTTTGATACTCTGTTTTTTCTTATTCATTACAAGCATAGTACTTGATCTCTATGTGCACACTTTTCAGAAAATTGGGTCAATTGGACAATCAGATTTACTTAGAAAACACCAGGTAAGCCCAGGATGACCAAACTTCCTTGCCATAAAGGTGAACTGACCCAGCAGACTTCCAGGGAGAAGGAGCACACCCACACCTGCACTTCTCCTTACTAAGTGCATCCTACCACAATCTTATCTGTAGTATTTCCCATAGTAATATTTGTCTGTCCATACACTGCATTTTTATGGCATTCAGAGTTTGCAAAGATCAAAATGTTTTTTTCCAATGGCTATGAGCTGGGATGCTGATAAAAGTTTTCCCACGTAGGTGTCTCTTTCTCCCATACTCCTGGACTTTCCCTGCATTTCATACTTTAGCCAAGGGCCAAGCGCTGACTCCCTTTCCTGCTTTCACACCTTGGAAATCACCAGAATCATTCATGATTTTCTGCAATGTGTGTAATTTTTTGTTGTTGTGCCTTTCAGAAGAATTTTAGAACAATTCAAATGAATTTGGGGATGCAGTCAGGAAACATAATCTCGAGTAAGATATAAACAAGAAAGCCAAGTCCTTGTTGTATCTTCCGTACTATTTCCATCACCAGTGTATTTCCTCTCTCAAATTGCCTCTCTCCAGAGTCACACTCTGCCAGAGATAACTAGGTGGCGGTGAGTGAAGAAAGGAGCGGCATTGTCTACGGCTTTGAACCATGAATAGCCCTTGGAAAAACAGCACCAGAGAGAGATACAAGTTCACGTCGATAAAGCGGGTTGCCAAGTGACAGAAGGCTTGATCCCCTTTCACTGAAGCCAGCGGCGAACTCCCACGGATGTCACTTTTATCACTGCTCCCAGCCCATCTTGGGCAGCGTCCTCCGCCACCACCAGGGCCCAGCCTGGCTGAGCATGGCCAGGGGACTTCTGTGGGGACAGGGCTGGCTCTGCCTGTGGGGCATCCTTCTGCTTATCCATGGTGGCAGCCACCCACAGGAAGCCAGGTGGCTTAGCTCAGGTTCAGCACGGCTGGCACATCCTTTGGCTCTGTTTGTTGAAGGAGTGAGCCCACACACATGTTCTATACATTATATGTATGGAGATCACCTCCCCAGGGGCCTCGGCCGGGCCTGCTGCCGGGCCCTCACCGTGTGACAGGAGGGCACAAGGCAGCTTGAAGCCATTTTGGCCTCTCCCTGTTTCCCCACCAGCCTTTTCTGCCCACACAAGACACGAAGCGTTCGGGCGGCCCTACAGCAACTGCTGGCACCGAGGCCATTTGTCAAAGCCCTGCTAACGTCGGCCCACAAAGGGAAACCGCCGTATTGCGGTGCCTCCGAGGGGGGCTCGATGAATAGCTGAGCTGCGACAGCCTAATGGGCTTGGGGGGGTGGGAAATGGGACGGGGCACGGCAACAATTCACCGGGAGGCGTTTGGGGAAATGTTGTCGCAGCGATGAGGAGAGCGGGACGGAGCAACAATGGCTGCAGTTTACATTGTGCTGCACCGGCGTGTGATCTGCTGCCAAGATCAACCCGGCGGAGAGGAACTGAGGAATAACACGAATGGTGTGGCAAGAGAGATACCCTACAGCATATCCTGCTCACTCTGCCTTCGCCTTTGAGTCAGGAGTGAAATATTGGAGCCATTGTGGTGAAGCGAGGCTTAAAAATAGAAGGAAAAATCACTTTTTTTTTTTTTTTTTTTTTTTTTTCCAAGGGGACATTAATTGTTTTTAAGTTGTGCTACTTCTAATTTGAGTCAAGAAGGAAAACACTTCAAGGTATTGAAAGGGCCAGAAAACATTTCACTCATCAGCTGTGGCAGGAGGGCTGCTCCTTATCTCCATTGCCATAGTGATGCTGCTGCTCTGGCTGTTCCTGATGGGCTTCACGCTGCTCCCCACCTAAGGGTCCGTGCTCAAAATCCTTTCATAGCAGTCCTGGTTAAGACCACGAGCCCTGCAAGAAACAAGTGCCCAAGACAGCTTTGGGGTTCTGCTTCCCTGACAGCGCTGCAGGAGGGAACAGAGTGGTGGTGGCAGGGGGTTCTGTGAAACTGTCTCCAAGGCAAAAGCTGGAAATTGTGCTCTGGCTTGCACTATCCAAGCCCTGGAAGGAAAGTTTGGGGAGTTACAAAGCTTACATTTCTCGTAGTATTTTAACCTATTTTATTTATTTGTTTGTTTTTATTATTTTATTATTTTGTTGTTGTTATTATGGCAGTTGGCTTATAAAGCTCACAGGTCCCTGGATGTTCAGAAAGCCACTTCTACATTAATGTAGGATGAAGCAGACCATCATTAGAGCTGCTCACAGCAATGTGGGTGCTGCCCTGGGATGGCTGTGGATGGCTTCCAGCCCAACCCAGACCTGCTGCTGCCCTTCGATGAGTGACTGCTGCCCCACAGGACAGGGCTGCTCCCTACAAGGCGAATGCTGTGCTGATTTGTATAAATATAGCACACCGCATTCTTGTCTGAGTTTACCAAATTCAGCCCTTTCCCACCGGCAGACTGTGAGAACCAGGAGGGTCATAACTTTAATGGCCAGAAGGAATTGCTAAATCTGGATTAGCCCAGATATTCGATCACTCAGCTCAATAATTCGAGTTCCAGAGGTTGTTTCACTAGGGATCAAATTGTTTGGCAGACAAGGAGATGGAGTACCTGCTTCTCTTTGCGATGATAACTGGTTGCCATCTTTGTTCAGGTTTGTTCTTTCCTTCTGGTTCAAATAGGCTTGACCCTTAAGTGGTCTCGGACCACTTATGCCTTTGCTAAAGATCCTATTAGCACTAATGTGTATGGCATAATCAAGTTATCTCTCAGTCCTTACTGAAATTAAAGAGAGGCTCAGCTTCTTAACAAACTGCCTCTGAGGTGACCCTTCCTCCTCCTCCTTGTATTGCTGTTGTGCTTCTTACATCCATGCCGGGTAGAGTATATCCCTGGTACTCAACATCAGAAAACATTTTAGAAGATGGAAAAAAAACAACCTCCTATTGACGTGAAGCCTGACAAAATATCCAAATGGTGTTCAGAGATGGCACGTCTTGATAAAGGTGATGAAAACACAGCATGGGGGCAGAGAAAGAGCTCAGGGCCTGGTCCACCATGGGGATGGGGGCTGGCATTCCTCCTGACCTGCATCCCTGGCCAGCTGGAACAAGTCTGGTGGTAGCTCTACCAGGAGCAGTCAGGGCCACGGGGTGTGCCATGTGCTGGAGGAGCACACACTGACTCAAATGCAGGCTCCAGTCATTAGCACAGTGACTTTTTAGATGCCCTTAAAAAGGAAAAGGAGAAAAAATGCCCGCATGGAAAAATGGGGCACCATCTGAAATCTGGACAATTCATGAAAGTCGTTTTTTTTAGGCCCCAAAGTATGTGGGGAAGTGCTCAGCCCACTCTCACTCAGCAGTGCCCTTGAACCCATGCCCAGCTGCGAGCACAGGGGAGAGCTATGGCTGAAAAGAAGCTTCTTGCAGTGCTTTGTTGACTAGGAGGGCTCAAACCACAGCAAAATGACTGCTCTGGAGCTGTCCCCAAGGGCTGAGCCTGGAGTGAAGAAGCTCAGGAGGTAGGACTTTGCCAGAGCAGCTCACTGGAGAAAGGGATATCCTTTTCACAGCACTTTCTTTAGCTCAGCACCCAAAGAAAGCCTCCTGTGCAACCTTCCCTCTCCATGCAGCCTGCAACACAGATGGTCACCGTTCTCCTTCCCTCCCAGGGCAAAGCAGGAACAGAATCTCACATTGGCAGAAACATATGCCACTTCATTGCGTTTCCCATCAAAAATCACCTAAGTTCCTACCGTGAGCAAAATCCACCCCCCAAAAAACACCCCACCCACAACCTGCAGAGAAAAACCCAAGCCATCAATAATTCCAAGAAATTCAGAAGCCAGTCACAAAGATCTTGCTCAAGTTCACCAGACAAAAATTCCTTGCTGGGAATTATTAGCTCGACTGGAAGTAAGCGTTTTCTTGCCCTCTGTGCAGTGTTGCATCTCAGATGACAATTTAAGAATCATTTGCTTACAGCTGGCTGACTCCAGAGATGAGCAATTTGCCATTTCATCCACCTATCTACACAATAATATCACTAAAAGGAGCCCCAGCATGGGGTCTGTTTGGTTATCAACAAAATTCCCCTTCAAAACGTGAAGTCCTCACATACCCCAGGGCTACTCCCACCTTCCTGCTACCCTGCTGTAAATCATTCAGTCCTCAGGAGAAGGAATATTTGGTACTTGTTGCTTTTGATCTGGGCAGGAGACCAAGTGATGCAGCCTCCTCTTGCAATGCTAATTGAATACCTCAGTGCAGCCCATGGCTTGCAAACACGAGACACTTGTCTTCCTTATGACTGATAAATAATAAAAGAGAGCCATCTGAGGCAGAGGAGCGCAGTGATTCAGCAAACACTCCAGCAATGGCCTAGAAGGCATTAATCAGCTCTTGTGTCGGAGTTGATGTGTGCAGTCATCTTGCAAACCGAGTTTATGGCAGCAGCTTCTGCGCACCCCTGAATCAGCCACTGTTTGGAAACCTTGAGAAGCCAAATTTCCCAAGTGACCTCAAGGTGTTTTCCCAAATGGGGAGTCAGGTGCAGAGTGTCTGGAGCCCACACATCTGCAACGGGACTGGGACACCATCCAGCTGTAAATCTTCCATCGAGTAAAGCAACCCAAAGGGTTCTTCGCACAGGATCTCATCCAAGAAGAAGGAAAATTTACAAAAAAAACTACTGCATGAAGCCATTCTTTAGTGCATCTTCTTCCTTCTGCCTGTGTCCAGCCGAGATACCTGCTGGAGAGTCAATGAGACCTTCTGAGAGCACCTGCTTGAGTGCCCCCAGGCTTGCTCCTAAAGTCTGGGCTCACATTTGGGGCTGTAGACAGCCATGGGGAGAGACCACTGTGTCCACAGCCCTCAAATTTTGGTTGTGTAGGTTGAAAGAACATGTTCAGGAAGTGCTCCACAGCCCAGGAATTTGGGTCCCCTCTAATCTGAACTGCACTGCGTGCAGGGCCTGCACAGCTCCTGGGCTGCTGTCCCCTCTGCAGAGAGCCTCCTCCCTCGTTCATTACTCAGGTCTGCAGGGGAAATGAGTAAAGCTGCATGGGATGAGGATTTCCTTTGGGGGGGGATTTATGTGATTTTGAAACTTCTCTGAGTTTGAGATATTGGTTCCAAACAGAAAATAAATAAGTAAACAAATAAATAAGAAAAAAAAAAGTTTGAAATCTCCTTCTCAAGGATCAAGGGGGATGTTGGAAGTCAGAAGAACATTCTTCATCAGTAAAATCAATGTTCCTCATTCTAGTCTCAGTGCCTTTGAAACCACAGTGCTCTTTGTAATAGAATATGCATTAAAAATTAATGACAAGTTGTTTTGGAAAAAAAAAAAAAAAAGTCATACAGGCTCTTAGAAAAGGCCAAGAGAATATCTTGCCCTTGGCAGGAGAGTGCCAGTGTAGCCTCTTGCAAAGTGACTTTTGGCTGAAAGCTATTTGTTCCCACAGAAAGTTTCGATTTTTTGAAACAACAGCACTTTCTTTTTCTTTTTCACGTTCTTCTTCTGACAGGAAAGGACTCAACCTGAATATTTGCAAGCAGCTGTCTAAATAAGCTATGTCAAAAATGTCTTCTTGTGACACTGAAGAATGAGCAGAAGTATTTTCGGTCACTGAAGCGAACGTACTTCGTATCACACGTTTTCTCCCTGCACTTCCTCCGGTGCCTTTCCCAAAGCCGCTGGGCAGTGCACGTCTCTGCTTGGGAATTTCTTCCCGGAGCTTTTGCTCCCCATCCAAACCTCCTGCTGCAGTTGCAGCCTGTTCCCTCCCCTCTGCCCCAACATGAGCTGATTCCTCCTTCCCTCTTTTTGACAGCCTGATACCTCCTCAGGGATCGCAGTCCACAAAGCATGTGTTGATGCCCCCAGGCAAATTTTTAAGTCCCTAAATCCCCTCTTAGATGCATCAGTGATGCATCAAACATGGTTCAGCAGCACGGCAAGCAGAAGACCCTCGGTGAGAGCCAGGGGTTGGACACATCCTTTCCTTTCTGCTGTGGTGTGCCTTTCAAGATGAACAGGAGCATCCCAACATGCAACTGATTTATTTTTTTTTTTAACACTTTTAGACATCTGCATGGGAAAAAAAGTCCATGTCTGTGCTTTTTTTTTCCTTTTCTTTCCCCATCCTTGTTCTTGTCATTTGCTCGCCGCGTCCCCCAGTGGCGTGGTCGTGCTGGCCAGGCTCTGTGGGCACTGGGCTTACGCTCGTGCACAATGCGACAAAGGGACCTTGTAAAACCGGGAGCAGAAGCGGTGTTTGGCCCCCCGACCCCTGACCCTCGAACAATTTGGTTAATGATTGTGGTGATCAGATACACTGGCTCAGCAGTGCATCCATCACTGGGCTGACAGGGGTTCAATCCCACACGGGCAGGGAATGTGCAAACACATTCAGTCCCGGCCCCTCCAGCCCCTGGCGTGCCTCCCCCCTAAATCCAAAAACAAACAGAGTGTTTCCATCGGGGTGAGATCTGTTGTGATTTATTATGAAATCATATACAAGAAGTCTCTGTAGGTGCCGGTGCTGCCCTGCATGCGGGTGACGCCTGTGAGATGCTGCTTAGCTAATAAAGCTCCTTGCCCAGCACTGGGGAAAAGCATGAAGGAAAAGCCTTTCCATGATTGTCTTTGCCCCTTTCTCTGCAATATTTTATTGCACTGGGTTAAATTTTACAATCCTACAAGCGCAAATAATTCCCTAAAGTCAGCAGCCTGCAGTGCTGAAGCTTACACCTTGCATCTGTGCCATGTCGATGCCCTGGCTCTGCACTGACGCCTCTTGTCCCAGCACACGGTGACCCCCACGCTGTCCCATTCCTCCACCCCTGTCAGTACATTATTCTGCAATAAATCATAGCAGTGTTTGAGGGAAAAGCTCTGTTTGTTCTTGGATTTGGGGGAATTGGTAAAAATACTCTTGGCCAGAGCAGCCCCCAGGGCACCGAAGTGAGGAAGAGAGCACTGGTGTTGTGGCAGCAACAGCCCATGGTCCGTATGCCCAGAATGGGACCTGGCCCAAAACTTTCCAAGGTCTGTATTTTCGGGCTCTCCAGATTTTTTTTTAACATTTAACAGACTTGGGCAGCAGGCTGGCCCAGGGCACGTCGCAGTGCATACATTTTCACAGCTCCCTGGTATTGAAGAAACCCCTCTGGAGCAGGGGCTGCATCCGAGCCCCGGCCATTCAGGAGCACCAGGAGATGAGCAACTGCTGAGCAGGATGTGCATTAACCAGCCCAGCGTGCTTCTGTCTTGCACAGCAATTCATTCAAATCAGTCTAGGCTAATAAGTCTAGGCTAATTATTTTCTCCTAGATGCCATTGACTAAAACAGAGTGCCCTCTATGCTCTCTTTACAGGCTCATGGGTAGCCAAAATCTTTTTTATTGGGGTTTGTGACATGGCTGGCTGCACTAATGCTGCTTGAGAGGGAGAAGCTGGCCCCAGCCAGGGTCAACCAGGGAGAAAGTCAGAACAAATGCACCGATGGGCAGGTTTCCTTTCACACTCTCTCCCCTCCCTCCACACTTTTTTGGGGTCCCTGAGGAAGCCTTGTATGGCTGGCAGCACTGCAGGGACAGTGGCCAGGGTAGCACAGCTGCACCTGAGCCTCTGGCCCCATGCTTTTGGGGTCTTGCGTAGGGCCGTGGTAGGGGAGCTGTGCTGCAGCACTGTGCGATAAGGGCAGATAAGAGAGCTCCTGCTGCGATCCTGGCATGACCAAACAAGTTTCCTGATCCCGTACCTACGCCTGCCGCTCCTTGAGACAATACTGTTATCCCTGGCGGGAATGCACGGACAAGCAGGAGCAAAACAGCGCCGCAAGCGCTGCTGCCCCGGGGAAATAAACATCCCTGTGCACCCTTGTTCCCTGTCAGGGGCTGGCTCAGGCTCGAGCTGAGAGATTTCCTCAGGAAATCTGCCCTGGTGGGGCAGAGAACCCTGACTGCATCGGGCTAGGAGGGGTGGGCAGGGGGGAGTGCAAAGGTGGAGTGAAAAAGGAACGGGATGTGAACCAGTGCTGGAAATATGACAAAAAAGGTACAGAGGAACAGAGTCTCTTTGCCCAGCTGCAATTTGCAGTTGGATGCTACAGGGGAGTGGAGGCTCCCAGCAAGGGGGATGTCCTCTGCTCCACCAGCTTGTCCCAGCTCCACCATGGATGCCCAGGGCCAGCACTGCAGGAGGGGTTCCTGCAGCCCCCTTGCCTGACATCCCTGGCCAGCAGCTGAACCTCTTGTTTTTGCAAGCTCACTGCTTCTGTGCTCATTTAATTGTAGTGCCTAACCTGCAGCCTGGACAAAGGGCATAACATCACCCCAGGGCGTGCATGTGGCGTGTACAGTCAGCACAAAGGGGCAAATAACGGCCTGTTCAACCACGGTGTTTAGCAAAGGCCACAAGAAAGGACTTCCCAGCTATCTCTGAGGACTCATTTGTATTGAGACAGCCAGTTTGTTCTCCAACAGCTTCTCAGTGCCACCCCAGCATCTCCCCAGAGACATTTCAATATGTACCACTGGCTAGAACTCTAGTGCAAATCAGAGTTCATCGGAAAAAAAAATAGCACTTTTTTTTTTTTTCTCTCCAATTAAGAGTTAATTTGCTTAAATCTAATGGGATCACCAGGAGGCTTTGCTGTAACTTCTTCAGGCTAGTTTCTAACCCACAAGGCAGGGAGAGTGCCTCACCCGGAGAGAAACTGCTCTGGTGAGCACCTTGGGCATTTGCACCTGAGCTGCAGTGGTCGGACATCAGCGCTGCAGAGCAGCAGGCAAGAAAATGATGTGTCATTTGACCGGCTCGGATCCAGGAGATGAGAGGTGCATGGAAATAAAACCCATTAACGATACACTCAGACATTGGTACTGATTTCTGTTTCCCTAAGAAATCTTCTCCCTCATCTCCTGATCCCCATTCACTGCAGTATTTCTGCTCATATGGGACAATAAATATCAGAGATATCTACAGGTCCATTGCTACCTTTATTTTTTGGACTCTGTTTTCCTCTGCTACTTTGGTTCAAATTATTTCCAGGATTACTAGATTGGTGTGAATGATCACCCACCACTTTTCTCTCCCAGCAGCACATTGTGTCTCTGGCTGCTCCACATTTTTACAGCTAGACCAAAGGCAATATTCCCTTTCTCAAACCAGCCATCACAAGAGCGTTTGCCCACTTTTATTTCACCACCAAGCACTTTTTCAGTCTGACATTTGGCACCTGAGCTAAACGTTCATCTTACTTTAAGTTCACCTTTGCAAATGCTCCTTCTCTAACAGGAATATTTTAAGGACCACTGCCCCTGATGTCCTGTACTACGTCCTACACTTAAGAAATTGCTCTGTAAAGATCATAAAAAGCCGAAGCAGCTTTGGAGGAAGATCCCCTATCTCAATGCACCCTGAATCAGGTGAAGTGACCTGAAGAGGAGGCACCAGAAAAGCTGGAGGCTGTCTGAAGGGGAAAGTCATGGCAATCCCCGCAGCCTCTGGCAGGCACCACAGCTCTCAGACATCCCGAGGTGCTGTGACAGATGAGGAGGTGTTGCATTATCTGGGCTGAAACCACTTCCCCAGCTCTGGGGAAGCCCAGCGCCTCTGTGAATCATATCCTGAGGCACACAGACCGGAGCCCAGTGCTGTCTGCTGCCGCATCCCTCTGTCTGGCCAGCCAGGCTGCTCCTGCAGCAGGAGCTTGTAATGCCGAGCAAACGCTCAGCAATACCCAGTCCAACATCACTTATCCTGCTAAGGAAATTCCTTTTGAACAAAGTTTGTCTCCCTTTATCCATAAGAGAGTCTCTGGGTGTAGCAGGCTTGCTCTGGGGCACTGCTCCATCCCTCATCCTTCCTCTGAGGGGTGGAGACATGAGGCTTTCTGCCTGTGCCATATTTGTCTTCTGCAGTGATGCAAAGCCTACATTTCAGGTTTATTCTCAGGAGTAAGCCTGCTCTCAGGTTTATTGACTGCAGATACTAATTCTAGGTTTGATTTAGTAAACCTTCTTTTTTGTTCCTATTGTACCCACTGCCCCTGAATTGTCGCTTGGCCAAAAAGCTGGTTACTTCTTAAAAAAAAAAAAAAAAAAAAAAATGGTACCAGTGAGACCAGGAAACATCCTTTCTTTTCAAAGTCCTGGGTAACAACATCTCTCCAGGCCCAGAGGTGCACACCAGAGAGACCAGAAGGAGCTAACAGCAGCCAAGGAACTTGGTGGTTGTTTTTTTTGGGGGTCCCCACAGCTCGAAGGTCCTGCTCCTGCTCACAGGGAGCCTGTCCTGCAGAGCTGTCCCCTCCTTCCCGCCCGGACAGGACGCACACACTGGAATCTCATTCATGCATCTGCTGTTGCACCGCTGCTGCCAATCCAGCCCGGGCTTTAGGAGAGGAGAACATGATCACTTTGCAGGGCGCTGGTGGAGTCACCGCACAAACGGAGAAGACCATCTAATCCTTGCATTCCTGCAGGAAAGAAAGCCCCCAGTGAGCTAAACATACATGGCCAACGGTGGGTGTTATTTTTAAGCCTGAGAGCCTGAAGGCAAGGTTTAAAGGTGAGCCTAGTGGCATTTTTTTCATGAGCTGTCTTAAGTCCCCTTGTCTCTGGCCTGGATTGCGTCAGCCAAGCGGGGACATACTTTGGTGCGGGAGCTGTCTCATGGTGCTTTAAGCTTCCATGCAAGGCTGGAGCAGGCAAACTGAGACAGGCAGCAAATGCTGGCCTCCATCTAGGCATCTTGTCACCCGGGATTGACAGAGCCTGCAGAGTGGCCTCACCAAGGGATAAAGACACCTGCCTGATGCTCCATGATGTAGTCATGTCCCTTTCTGATCCACCCCATCTCTGGGTGCAGATGTGCAGGGCACTGCTGTGGGTTTCTGTGTGCACACTGATGTTAGCTGGCATTAGCTATTAGGTTCCTATTCGATGTATTCTCTATGCAAAGTGGCTGTAGAGGCGTGAAAGTGGTCCCCAAAACTCCACAATTTTGGCCAGACCAATGTTTTCATATTCTAGGCAATCCTTTCTGACAACAATGCCATTTTCTGTGAGCCTCCTCCACCTTGCTCTGCCATACCTGTTAGGTATAGCCAGCTTCGACTTTGGCGAGATTTCATACCCAAAAATGAACAAACGTTTTTGCTACAGCACAGGCAGCCCTTGCTGGAACAAGCAGCTGTGAGCGTGGCTCCCAGCCCGCTGTTTGGGACTGCTTCACCTATATGCACACCAGGAGGGCTGACACCTGAGCCTGAAATCCCCGAATCTCCTGACCCTGTTGCTCTCATCCACATTTCTCAGCGTAGAGAATATACAGAGCCCTAAGAAGAAGAAAACAGCCACTGAACACAGACCTGTTCAAATGAGCTGTCATTTGTGGTGCTCAGGACCCTGAGCACCATCATCTGCCCCAGCTTCTTTGTGTGAGCATCATTCAGGCTGTGCAAAATGATCCAGTGTATTTGCACATTGGCTGGACCCAGCGGTGGGTCAGAGGAAGCACCTGTTTTGACATCTTCTTCTGACTCCCTTGGAGCAGAAAAAATATGAGAGAGAACACATGAGCATTGCATGGGGGCGAGGGGACCACGTTCCTAGCAGTTCTTGCTGCATTTCCCTCGGTAGCACTGCAGAAAACAGAATACACTTCACGAGAAGCCACTCCATTTCTCTGTAATTAGTTGGGCCATGATGATGAAAGTGAAATCAGTTTAAAGAAGCCAAACCAATCCTCTTAGCCACACGATTATGAATGCCCTGCCTTCCTATCATCTCATCATCAATAGTTTCATTAAAATAATGACTCCTACCACCCCCCAGCTCTCACTGCAGGTTCTCCTCTCCCAGGCTGGCGACTGTGCTGGGATGTGCCCCTGATAATCTTCTGCTATCCTGAGAGCCCGGGGAGGCCGGGGGCCATGGAAAGAATCCCAGCGCTCCCATCTGTCGAATTCCCGGGCGGCAGTAACCCGAGCCCGGCCGGGGAGACGCGCTGCCCTACCGTGCTCCTGGTCATGCATTATTAAGTGAGCGCCGAGAGAGGGAAAGGCACCAGCGAGAGGGCGAGTGAGCCCGAAAAGTGGGAAAGTCAAAAATCCAACCCTGAACAGCCTCAGCAGCTGCTTTCGTGGGCAAAGCTGACTGGACTTGAGACAACGGCGTGACAGCCATGCTGACGTCTTGGTGCTTTTTTTGTATTTTTGCATGAGCCACCACAGGCACAGCGTGCCTAAGCCATCAGCTCATGCCAACCCATGCCCCACCTCTGGCCATGCAGGTGCATCCTGCACCCAGACAATCTGCTGCACCGTGAAACTGCAAGGAGTGAAATTCTTCAGCAGTGGGTGAAGTGGGTGCAGGGTCTGTCCTCTGGGACCCCGTCACCCGTGGAGGTGAACAGGATTTGGGGTGGGGAGGGAAGGTGGACACCAGATGTGTCCATGGCAGGGGGGTGGAACTAGGTGATTTTAGGGTCCCTTCCAACCCAAGCCATTCTATGATCCGATGTCTCCTGCCTCTGCCCAGCTGCTGACTGCCACAGCAACACTGGGAAATGGCCCTGAGCTCACCTGTGGGGAAATGCCACCAAGCAGTAGGGTCCTGCGCTGGAGCTGCCAACCTGACCAGGCATGCAACCCCTATGCTTTTCCTGAGCCTGTTTGCAGACGCTTTTATGGATGTTTTGGCCAACTTTCCAGCCCAGTAGCAACAATTCCTTATAAGGAGAAACAGGAGCACAGAGGATCTTAGTGTATTTCTAGCATTTCTAGCATTTAATGTATTTCTATATTTCTATTTAATGAAATACAATAATTTTGGCAGAACTAGCCCAGTGGGACCAACAAACCCCCTGTGAACCCAGAGCCCGTAACCAGACAGCCTGGCTCGGGCAGAGCAGAAATGGCCACTCCTGTTATTTGCAGAGGAGGCAAAATTGCAGAGGGCCAAGTGTTGCAAAACCCCGGGCTGTGCAGAAGGCTCTGCAGGGTGATTTATAGTTACCTGCAAAGACGTGACTCAGGAGCTCAGGAATCCCGAGCCGAACAAGAGCCCATTGATAAGCCCCACGACTCTGCCGGCCAAACTCTTGGCTCCCCCCCAGCTGACCCCTGTCAGTGTCCTGGGCTCGCCCCAAAGGGCAATGTGCAGGGGAGAGGCACCGGGGAGCACAGTGGGGTCTGCCAGGGCTCCACGTACACCAGCTTGCATCGGTGGTAGATGGACCAAGTCCATGGCTGGAGGCAAGCGGCTCCATCACTGGGCAAGGGGCCTGTAGGAAAAAACAGAGTAGAAAACAGGTAGAAAACAAAGGCCCTGCTGATGGTCTTCTTTCAGGGTTGCTTTCTTTCTGCTCATGCTCCTGGAAAGGCAGGGACGCACAAATGGAAGAGGACAAGTCAGGAGGCATTTATGAGCCTTGGTGAAGCTTTCTTCTCACTCAGGTAAACTCTGAGTTCTGCTCTTTGTGCGGCTGGAATGATTCATTGTGCTGCCCTCTCCCCCAGAGGCGAGCAGAAATAAACAGGAATACTTTCCAGATTCTGCCAGGACACCCTCCCTGCCTGCCTCGTTTCCCTAGCGTTGGTACGATTTTCTCCAGGCAGCTCAAATTGTTCTCTCTGAATATGCAAACTCCCCTCGTGCTTGGTTTGCTGCAGCACAGCCTGGCACACAGGCTGTGTTCCTGCCCATCAATACATGCCTGATAGACAGCTCATTTCCCCATGTGCCAAAAAAAAAAAACAAACAACTCCTCAGGTCCCCCAAATTTGTCTTTTGCTGTCCCTGGAGCCAGAGGCTCCAGCGGGAGCAGGAGCCCGTTTCATGCCACGAACCCAAGCGTGTCACCATATGCTGCCTTCTCTCCCCGCCCGGCTTTCCTCCCGTCCCTATCTGCTTCATCGCAGACAGGGAGCGGATCACGGCAGCCATGCGGGCTGTTTGCACAAAGGCGGAGGTAATTCAAGCCCCGGCGTGAGCTGTTTTGGCAGCGTAGCCTAGGCACCGCTTGTTGTTTCAGCTGACCTCTTCCTCCGTGCCTGCCCCAGCCTCGCTGGCTGCAGGTGGCTCTCGTTGCCACTTCCCCCCTGCTGCATTTATTTAAAGCCATTTTCCTGTGACTTCCTTGGGGATGGAGCATCTCCTGGCCTTAACGGGACATCTGAGGTGCCCACAAAAGGTCCTCCCAGTTTGCACTCAGGGTTATTTTTGAGTCCTTGCATGGCCAAGGGGTGCTGGGTGAGGCAGGAGGTGCTGCCAGGGATGCTGCTGCATGCAATGCATCCATCACGGCTATCGCTGCCTCCACCCTCTCATGCTGAGGATGGGCACTGTGATTCAAAGGAGATTTTGACTTTCTCTCACCTAACCATCCCCTTCAGGGGCGAATCCTCGCAGGGAGGCACCCAACCTGTTCTGCCTATCCTTCGCACGCCCCAGGCAGGCGCTCTCCAGCTCTTCCTTCCTAGGGACTGTATTCCAGAAGTGCTGCCATCAGCCAAAGTCCTCGCAGGGAGGTTGCTGGGCCCCTGACGGGTTTAGGGAAAGTGCGGGGTGAAATTCCCTTTCACTGCATGCCTGGGTTCAGTCTCCCCGCTGCGAGAAATTCCAGGATGGAAAGCAGTCAGATCAAAGGCAGACGATCCCAGCTGAAACATGCACGATTTGCATATTCCATTAAAAAAAAAAATCAAAGGGGAGGGTGTGTAAAATATTTGCGCCCTGGAGCATATACAGTGTATGCCCCAACAAGATGCTCCATGTAGGGCTTATGCTTATTTACTCTGATGCCTAATAACAAAAAAAAAAAAAAAAAGAACAAGAGACTGTTGTAATTTTCACATCCCAAAAGATTCTGGCTCTCATATGCAGACCATCTCCTTGAAAGAAGCACAGATACCCCTAAAAGGCTCGGGCTGACATTTGGCAAATTGCTTACTTTTGAAGGTCAAACTAAATACATTCCTTGTGCAGTGGGAGGTCCCCCATTGATACAAATCTTTATTGCTCTCGCTCTGCCGTTGCATTTACACTCCATAGGCCCCAAACCCAGGGGAGGTGAGTGGAGGATACATGCGCCTTTCTCTGCCAGACTTTAGAATGGCAGTATGAAGAGCCAAAATGGCAAAGCTGAGTTTGTTTTAGGCTGATTAAAACACGGGTTGTGAATTTAATTCTGCTGCTGGCTCCGCCGCCAGCCAGCTGGATGATGGTGACAAGGTCATGGCTCTGTGACGTGGTTTCTTCATCTATAAAAAACGTTATTGATCCCTCTTTGGGGTATTTTGAGATTGGCTGGTGGAAAGACTGCTGCCTGAATGATATATCAATATTGCGAGCATTAATACTCTTTTTGCCTTCTATGACTGATGTGGTGGTCATTGAGATTGCTGGCCCACGTTGTGCCACGCTGGTATTTGAACACAAATGCGTCCTGCTGTGAAAGTGGGGATCTGGGACCCGTGTTGCTTGTCCTGAGCCCAGCAACTGTGTCTGTCCTCTTTCCTTACCATTTCCAGGAGGAGAGGAGAGGAGAGGAGAGGAGAGGAGAGGAGAGGAGAGGAGAGGAGAGGAGAGGAGAGGAGAGGAGAGGAGAGGAGAGGAGAGGAGAGGAGAGGAGAGGAGAGGAGAGGAGAGGAGAGGAGAGGAGAGGAGAGGAGAGGAGAGGAGAGGAGAGGAGAGGAGAGGAGAGGAGAGGAGAGGAGAGGAGAGGAGAGGAGAGGAGAGGAGAGGAGAGGAGAGGAGAGGAGAGGAGAGGAGAGGAGAGGAGAGGAGAGGAGAGGAGAGGATGGAAAAGCACTACTGGCAAGGGCAGAGCATCTCCTCCTGCCCCAACCCTCCCTGGGCTGCCCTGACCCTCCCTGGGCAGGGGCACAGCCGTTGCTCTGCTCCTCCTCCCTGCAGAGGTTTTCCTTCAGAAAGACGCTGGCTCCCTCCCATCGCACTCCCCTGGCTGCAGCAGTGCTGTATTGATTTGCTTAAAGGCAACGGCCGAGCCCCTCATCATTTATTGAAAACCAGCTGGGTGGTTTTTGCTGACTCCCACTCCTTATGCAGCTCACATTAACAGCAACCGAGTGCCAGCAACGAGACGTTTTTGAGAATACAATCCCTCTCACAGAGCATCTTCCAAGAAAAAAAATAATGCGCAGGAAGAATGCACCTTGAGACATCAAGCGTTTTAGCTTTGGTTTGTTTGCTTTTTCCCAACAGCCTGCCTTTAAGGTACATCATTTCTGGCATCAGGTTTCCTCACGTAGAGACCATTTAAGTACTTAAGGTGCTCTCTATGTACTCAGCCAAATGTTTTGCCAAGAAACCTAGAATTTCTTTGCTTTAAAGGCATAAAGTCTTCCATCTGAGTCGTAATTATAGGGTTGAATACACAATGAAACTGCAGCTAAGCCCCTACATGCATGGAATGTAACACCACTTCACTGCGCCTCACCTGAAAGACAACTTGGAGAAAAAAAAAAAGCCACAAATGAGTAATAAACTGGAAGGACACTAATAAGAAAAGAGAAAAGATTAAAAAAAATATATAATAATAATAACCCTCCAGTAAATAATTAGCCTTTTTCAGATTACGCTCCTGCTGATAAAAGACAAAGAGCTCCGTCAGGAAGTGGCTCTGTCCGAGGAGCCTGCTTCCAGAAAGCACTGAGACCTGCTCACAGCTTTGGGAAGGGGAAGTCTGAACCTGTCTGAGTTTGAAATACTCCGATGTCAGGGCTGCACCTCTCCCAAACAGCATCCTGCATGTCCCCAGGGAGGTTTGGGGAAGGATGAAGCCCCCAGCCTCCCCCAGGAGGAGGAAGCCTGGAAGCCTTCACTGCCAGGACTGCTGAAGACCTGCAGTGCTGGAGGTGGTGGGAATTGTTCCTGGGTTTCTGCGGGGGTCATGGTGGCTCTGGGGACATGGCAAAGCTTGATGTTCTTCCAGGGATGCCCTGGGGCACAGCAGAGCCGTGGGCAGTGCTCATGGCCATGCTGGGGGCAGCCCAGAGCATGGTGGCACCATGACCACAAAGTTCCCTCCTGCACCACTGCTGCTGTCGGGGTTGTGCCATGTGGTCCTGGTGGGATAGCACACCAAGGGTGAGAGGGATTGCTCAGCCCCAGGGAAGAGGACAGGGGATCTTTGCTTTCCTTCCTGGCAAGGAGAGGGGACAGGCATGGGGAACAAAGCCCTGGAGAGGTGAGGTTGCTCTCCGCACCTTGGCCTCAGTGGCCACCTTTGGATTCCCACCTGATGGACAACAGAGAGCCGACCAGAGGAGCAGAGCTCCCCCGACACATCCCCACCATGACGGGGTCACCGTGGGCAGAGCCCAAAGGACAACGAACAGGGGGTTTGAGAGAAACGTGCACTGCATTTCTTTGCAGGGGAAGAAGCCTCATCAAAGCATACCTGAAAGGAGGGAGCATTCTTCACCCGGAGTGTATAATCTTCATTTTTAACCTGTAATTCTTTTCCCCAATGAAAGATCAAATTAGCTGCTTTAGCTCCTTCTCTAATTAAAAGTTTCTCTTTTTTCCTTTCTCCAAATGGCAAATTCCTGCAAATTCAAACAAGTTATATCACCTGGCAGAATTAATTTTAGGTCAGGACATGCCTGTCATTCCAAACAAATTAGATATCTGAAGGGGTGGGTTTAGCCGCATTTCTGTGCACCAACAATACCGAGCGGTTGCGATCCACGCCGGGCCAAAAGCGGTGCTCTGCAGGCGACAGCAACCCCTGTGCATACCAGCACCTGGCTGAATCGAAGAGTAAACACCCATTGTACCAGGGCCCGGGCATCTGCTGCCATGGGTCTCTGAACCGGTGTTTAATGACCTTGTCAGGGAATGTGTGTGCTGTGCTCTTACATTTTTAAGAAAGCATAATAGTGCTTTTGTCTTCTGTTTTTTCCTGTGCGGCAAGTTGCAGCTAGTCTTCAAACCGAGCTTAAAAACTTCACTTATTACCTCTGGACAGTTGTCTTGCCAGTTCTGTGCTGTTATTACTCTTTTTTTCCTCTTCAGCAGGGTGTCTCAGAGATATCAATTTATTTATTTATTTTTTTGCTGCAGTAATTGATAGTTTGCAAACCAGCTGCATGCCCGTGTGTGTATCTGCAGGCTCACAGCCCCAAGTTCATTGAACAACCACACGGCAGGGGTGTAACTTCTGCTCAGAGACCTGAAATGAGTGGCAATGCTCCTTTCAAAAGGCAGTGGTGGTGTTTAGCATCCCCTTGTTCAGCCAGGAAGTTCACTAGGTGGCTGCCTCTTGACATGTGCCAAAGTCCAGCTAAATGAAAGGCTAAGCAGAGAAATTAAGGTTTTACAGCCAGGGAGAACACTGAAAATGCAAGATTCAAGACCAAGGCCTTTCTGTCCTCCCCACCCGGAGGCTCAGGAGAACTTTTAGGGCTCTCTTTGGCTGTGTTTGTCTCGGTGTGCAGAGGACATGCACAGGGATGTCACAGCTACAGGATGGGGAAGACGATGTTTCCAGTGCTTGAACCTGCTGTTCAGTTGCAAAAAAGGACACTTTACTGCATATAAAATAACAAACGGTACACATACATCCAGAAGGGTGATACAGAAGCTTCATATAAATTTCTTGGAGTCTGTCATTAGGGTTTGGTGGTTCAGGTGGATAGTTGGGGCTAGGAGGTAATAGGAACTGTTCATCTGGAGCAGTTAGGAAGTAATCAGGGTTTTTGATGACTATTTCACTGCAGATTTTTCATAATTCCATACTTTTTTTTCTTTTTTTTTTTTTTTTTTTTTTTAACCAGTTTTAAATACTGGAGGACAATATTCTGGGCACGAGAGTAAGATTCATCTCACCATGCTTTGGACCTTCACACGGCTGCTCTCTTAACAAAGCTCCCTCACAGTCATGTAACCCATTTTAGAGAAGGATGCATCTAATTGATTGCAGGCATTAATTTCAGGATGAGATGAATCCTGTTTGAAGCCATTGATTCTAAAGAGACAACAGCAGACAAAATGGTAACCAGCTAGGTGGAGGTGTCTGGAGCTAGGGAGATGAATTTCACCCTAGGTGCCATTTAAGTGTGGAGCAGGTTTACCAGCCAACTGCTTTTGCTGCAAAATTTGTAGGAAAATTAGTCAGGGAGCTGGAGGAATCTGGCTCTGGGCAAGGAACATTATCATCTCCTGGCAAGAAGAGAAGGCTCTGGGAAGTGAACAATTAGGAAGCGGTATGAATATTAAAATCCTAATGGCTCCTAAGGTGCCTGTTAGTTCTGCTGATACCTGAATGGAATGGGAGATATGCAATGGGCCTTCCTGGAGGAGGTGAGTAGGAGGAATTAGGGAGCCTCTGGTAAGCTGACTTTCCTTCATGCCCTCTAATGCCTCTCAGAAGCCATCATCCTGTTGCTGGGTTTCTCTTCCAAAACCACCTGAGAGCATCCTGCAGTGTGCTGGTGTGAGTGGGCTCCCAGGTAAACCCGAGGGTTGTGAAATTTGTTGCAATGAAGTCTCAGAGTCAAACACAGGTGGTACAAGGAGGCAGACCTGTAGGCAGAATACTTCTCCAGCTGCCAGATAACCAGTGCTGTAGGAGACCATTGGTATCACGTCAGAGCATTAAGGCCAGCAGCTCAGGCCCTGCACAAGTGAGGATAACGCTTCCTATCCCACGGCGCTTGCAATTGAAACATAAGAGCAGGGGCAACAGGTGGACACAGACGGCCAGGCTGGAGGGAAGCACGTGGAAAAAAAAGGAAACCAAGAAATGCATGCAGTGCTGATGGAACTGCCCGTCCCTTTTGCTGCGATTGGTTTTGCCCATTTCTTTTGAAGCTTTGCATGAAAATGTTCACATGCTCTGTGTATTGTACAGATAAGGCTGGAGGCAAAAACGGATCACCTATAGCCACAGATTCTGGTGTGGACAGACACTGGCCATGCGTAAGGGCCTGCGTCCGGTACAGGAGATCCCAAATTAGATATTTTTGTTTAAATGACACTACTGCCCTTACAGCTTTTCTCACCAGCTGTCCTATGGAGGACTCTGTTCTATATCCGTTTGTTTACCTACTCTGCTGTAGGAACCGTTCCTACGACCGCTCCTGCTAGAGAGAGGACCTGCAAGGCTGAAACCCCGCGCTCCTTGGTTCGGAAGTTAATCATTCATCTTGGTGGGCTAAAGCCTGAATTGTTTTAAAAAAATGCACAAGCAAGAGCTTCCAGAGAGCATATGGGGGGCTTCCTGACGAAGATGGCAGCTTTGGATAATGATTTCCGAAATTCCCCTGCCTGCCAGCACGTTGTGTGATGGATTTGAAATGGAAGCATACAGCTGCTTTCCTTTGTTAGCTACCTGTCCGATGATAAGCCTCTGGGACCCCTGGGCTTGCTGTAGCAGGCACTATGCAAACATATAGACAGGAGACAGCCCAGAGTTTGCAGTAACATCACAGGCTGGGCTTTTTATTTTATATTTTGTCAGCTGTTCATGGATAAGAGCTGGGGAAAGGTTGCTTGCAGCTTCTTGCAACTCAGAATCGAAGGGCAAGGCCAAATGCAGGAAAATAAATCTCCCACTCAGATGCTCCTCCTTCTGCATTGCTGAAATTAAGTTGGTGTCCATTATGAAGTTCAAATTTTGGCAGGCTTTATAAAGGCAATGAAAGATTGCTGCACCAGCAAATGCTCCGGCAGTGGGATCTAATGCTGGTGTAACATCTTTGGCCAGCAGACAGATGCCCATGGACTGCACCATGGAGACCAGCCAGATTCAAGAGTGACACAAGACTTCCCTTCAGCCCTACTGCCCTATAAAAGCCACCTCAGGGAAATGATACTCATGTGTAAGCATCAAAATCACGTCTGGATGCATACAGTGACCCAGCAAGCTGCTAAAGCAAACGCTCTTAGGACTGATGCTTCACAGTGCCATCGCCTGAGGAACCCCTGGAGTCTGCTGGCAAAGTAATTCTGGAGGGAATTACCCGGGGCAAAGGGCAGAGGGCTACAAGGAACAACCCCCATCTCCATGAAAAATTGAATGCTGTGTTGCACTGCCCTGCTGCTGGGTTGCACTTTGCTGTGTGAACCACCCGTGAAAGCTGTGACATTTTGGGTGTGCAAGTTGTGGATGCCCCATCCCTGGAAGTGTCCAGGGGCAGGTTGGATGGGACTTTGAGCAACCTGGTCTGGTGGGAGGTGTCCCTGCCCATGGCAGGGGGGTGGGATTAGATGATCTTTAAGGTGCCTTCCAGCCCAAACCACCCTGTGATTCCAAGTTGCCCCAGCTCTTGGCTGGGTAGCACTCAAAAATGCTTGCCTGGGTCCCTCTGCAGAGGCACTAAGAAGGCACTCCAGAGGAACATGCACTCCATAGCCCCAGGTGTGTGGGTAAAGCCCCTCCCAGCGAGCCCCAGAGATGGAATAACACCCAAAATCATGCTTCCTGCCTATAGACAGAAAGAATCTGCTCTGCTCAGATAGCTCCCTGTTTTCAATTTGCAGTATTTCATTGGCACCTACTCCTCGAGAGACTTCTCCATCACGTCTGAGGCTTCGAAGCCTGTGCAGTAAAGTCTTGGGGATCTTGCAGCCCGGGGATGACAGCCCAGGGCTCAGATGGGACCAGCACGGTGCATACGTCGTGGCTAGCTGCCCCTTTTCAGCCTCTCACAGGCTGCCACCTCACGGGGGTTATATTTAGCGAGGCATCTGCGGTGACAGTCATTTTTTCAGTATTTAGGAAATGCTAGTGCTCTCTTCTGGTTGGCTGCCAGGTGCTACTGGGAAACATTTGTTGGGATTATTTTCGGCGCTCCCACCACCAGAGCACCCATCAATCACGCCTGTGGAGCTGCTTCTTGTCCGCCTGGACCACGGCAGCCTCGCAAAGCCCTCCTGCCCCTCTGGGGTGGGGGGAGCGCGAGCACAAGGAGCTCAAGGCAGGCGTGCAGATCATTTTTTAAAGAAATTCCTGTCGTGCCAGGCTCAGCTGAGCCCACCCGGCCCCTCTGCAGAGCCTGGGGAAAAGGGTGACGTTTAAAAGGAGAGGGCCCAGGCTGGTGGTGTGCTGTGGCTTCGTGATGGAGGCTTCCTCCAAAATGGTTCCTGGGAGGAGAAGCGGGGTGGATGATTGAGGTGCTCCCCTTTCTCCTGGGGTGGCTCACAGCACAGATTTTAGCGGCAGGGTTTCTCTTTGATTCAGATCAGCTTCTTCCAAGGAGCAGCTCCCAGTTGGCTTCCTACAGGGGAAAGCAAAAAGCACTAAATAATCACTCGAAACTACATGAGGCTTTGGAGGCCAGCAGAGAGCGGCGAGCTTTACGAGCGCTGTTATTACCAAATTGATACGCTCTGCTAAACCCCTTATTATCTTTGAAATGGGATTAGATTTATTTTCAATTAGACTTTTTTTTGGCCGCTGCAGCATAAAAGAAGCGTGGCTTGAGCAAACCTTGCTGCTAGGTGTTGACTGGCTTCCTCCCGGATTGCAACAGCATTTGCAGAATCTGGCCCAGCCTCTGCACCGAGGTCAGCCCGGGAATGTGCCTCCAGGGAGGCTTTTTGCCCTCACCAGAGGGCCTGGAGCTGACAGCGAGTCCCAACAGGCTGGGACTGGGGATGCTGAGCCCAGGCAGCCCATGGTGACCTGGCCACCACCGCTCCTGGGCTTGCACCTTCCCTGCAGCCTCCTAGGGGATGCTTTGGGGACACGCTGTAGGCATGAAAGCTCATTTCAGGAAAATCCACACCTGGGGAAATGGGGAAGGTTTTCTGGGTGGCCAAAACCAGCACAGCCTCTTCCCAGCCCGGCATCTCCAGCAAGAAATACAGCCGTGGCATGCTCTGAAGCAACCACTGAGGTTTTTTCTCTTTCTCCCAGCAAGGCTTTCTCCTTTCTGATCACTTTGTGCCTCAGTATTCTTAAAACTGCATTTTAATCTCTGTGCTTTGGTCTGCCTTACAATTATTTTTTCACTGGTGCATATACATCTATATCGAACTGCCAGTAACTATAACAGGACCTTGTGAATAACGTCGTTAACAGCTACAGAGTGATGGCTGCAAATTAAAAATGATTTACGGAGCAAATCTGGACACTGTTTGGAAGAACTGATAAGATAGGGACTTTTGCAATTGGTGTGTGAGGCAGAAAAAGACCTGAAATTTCCCAATTACACTGCTGGTGATGGATGGGTTCATCACTCTCCCGTGTTTTATCTCTTGTTTCAGCTTCTGCCACGTGTGGGCTCAGAGAACATCTCATTAAATTGCTTGCAGAAGTTTTTAGATTTCCTTGATGGAGGTTTGTTGATCATCCTGCATTACATCTTACGGCGAAAGCAGACAGGGAACCGCCGGTTGAGTTGCTGGGGACGAGGGGTCCTGTTTGTGCCAAGAAAGACATTAGATACAAATCCCCCACAGCTGATGTGTTTATGATTCAGTTGGGCTCGCGATGTCCCTTTAGCTACGTGTGGTGTATGCCATTGTCACAAGCCAATCACACCACTCTTATTCCTGACCAAAACCGCTGAATCACCCCAGTCACTCTCGAAAACATCCCTGCAAATGTCTGAGCAGTATCCACATCAGCTTTCAACACCTAGCACTGACTTCATCACCTCCCTTTTATTCCATTCTTAAGAGGAAAGAAGGAAACAATTCTCACCTCTGTCCTGGGCACAGACAGTTGGAGGGGTTTTAATAGGTGGAAATGTCCCTGCTGAGCCATAGCCCATTAGCCTCAGACTGCCCCTCCGTAGCTGTCATTCCCCCTGGGATATTGGCTGGATTATCAAGAAAGTAGTTTCTTATCAGTCTCTCTCTGCCCCTCCTTGAATGCAGGGTCATGGAGATGGCCAGCTTTCTTCCCAAGGTCTCCAGAAATGAGGGCTCTGCAGCTCACGTGCACTCTCACAGAGGGATGTGCAGCATGCTGACGGCATCCCCAAATCCCACAGGCTGGCTTCAGCCACCATCAAGCTGCATGTGCAGTGCGTGCTGAATGTGTTCAGCGTGCTGTGGATGCCTGGGAGCTGCCATGCACACACGGTGCAGGAGATCTACACCTGGTCAGGAAGCTCAGTATGCGCTGGAGGCCTCAGAGCTCCTGCCCGGTGCTGGCTCCTGGTGCAGCCAACACCACAGCCGTGCCCTGCCTGTGGTGCACACCGTGTCATGCCCACTGCTGTGTGTCCTCAGCCAGGGCAAACCCACTGCCCTGCTGGAGCTGCAGGCTTTGAGTAGCCCCAGCCAAAAGACCTCTGAAGTGAACCTATAAAACCCCAGGAGATTTATCTTGTTCTTGCAGTAGAATCATAGAATCATTAAAGTTGGAAAAGCCCTCAGAGATGACCTACTACCAGTGTCACCCACTAACCCATGTCCCTAAGCACCACGTCCAACCTTTCCTTGAACACCCCCAGGGACGGTGACTCCACCACCTCCCTGGGCAACCCATCCCAGTGCCTGACTGCTCTTTCTCAGCAGAAATGTCTCTTCATTGCCAACCTGAACCTCCCCTGGCACAACTTCAGGCCATTCCCTCTAGTCCTATCACTAGTTACCTGTGAGAAGGGGCTGACCCCCAGCTCCCCACACCTTCCTTTCAACTGCCATTCCTTTCAGGCAATTGTAGAGAGCACTGAGATCTCCCCTGAGCCTCCTCTTCTCCAGACTAGGAGCGTTTCCTAAATTCAACGATCCTAAATTAAATGAAATATTTTGGCTTGGAGGCATTTCAATGTTGCACTCAAAGCAAAGTGCCCTGTGCCTTTTTAGCTGGGCCCCCTTCTTCAGTGCAGTCCTGTGGGAGGAAGCAGGGACACAAGGACATGTCAGACCCCAAACCCACTTCTCTCAGCCATGGGGACAGCAGTGCCCCTTACATCGTCTGTCCCTGTGTGATGCATACATGGGACTCATGAGAGACCACACTGAGAAACTGTGTCATGAATTTTCCCCTGAGTGGATTTTTACATTGCTGACAAGTCCCTTAACACAAAGCTTATTATTGAAACTATTCAGCTAAAATACACCAGCATCAGGGAGAAATTCTCCGCCTTGTGAACTCTTCAGTATCATGGCTGCTCAGCAGAGGCAAGACGTGGGTTTGCACAAGTTTCCCTATTCAAGGGAACTTCCCCACAGACTCCAGTGGGACTTTCACATGGGTAAAAGTACAGGATTCATCCATCACGGTGAAAGAGGTGATACTTTTATTTAGTTCTCCAGGTTTCATAAGGAGAAACTTTTTTTTTTTCTTTTTTTTTTTTTTTTCCCCACATTAAATGACTTTCACTTCAGATCTACTGAGCTAATTTCAGGGAAATCTCTGCGTGTACGTGTGTGTGTGTGTCTGTGTGTGTGTTGTGTGTAACCCTGGTGACTGACTGCTCTGGAGCCTACATATGAAGACTTCAATCAAGATTAGTTAAAATGTAATAAATCTAAGTAGGCAGACATGGTCTGCCCCAGCTATTAATAGTAGGAGCGGGGAACTCAACAACTGCTGGTTGCTCAAAGGGCTTAAATGGATAAAATGAAACAGAAGGTATACGTTTTATTATAGGGTGTCACAGTGTTATCAGATGCATGGAAATCATCCTTGCAATGCTACTGCACCACTAAATCTTGCATGCAGGCTGAATGAAGAGGATTATTTCCAATATCCTTTTGCTCATGCTGCTGTCACAGCTTTTCCATATTTGACTTTGGGAAAAGAAGAAAAGGGTTTGCAAAATGAAGAGTCATGGCAACACCGAGTGCTAGCACCAAATCAGATCAGATCAGTTGGTATGTCAGAAGAAGCTACCAAGCCATCAGTATTTGGTTTTATATCAGTTTCAAAGAGAAGAAGAGGTAGATAAAGATCCTCCTGGCAGGCAGGCTTATAGCGCTTACAAATGTAAGAGAACAGGCAATTTGATCAAGTATGCCAGAGGGACTGTGCATTTAGACCTGGATTTTATTTTCATCTCTTTATACTGCCTGACTCCAGTCTGGATGCTTTTCTTCTTAATCCCTGCCCACCTTTAGTCTCCCTGGGGCAGTGGGGCTGCCAGTTGTTTGGCAGTAGGATTGCTTTTGAACTTATGCTTATTCATTTACACCCCAATGTGCCCAATCTTCTTCAGATATCACTAGAACTAGTAGAAAAAAAAAAAAAAAATGGAAAAACAAAAAATCAAAATAAATCATAGCTTTGTCTTGGCTTTTTCAGGAAAATGACAAAATACACTATAATGCTGGATCTTTTGTTTGACTGCAGCTATACCACTTCCAGTAACACCTATCAAAGACTTCCAAAGATCCCTATTTTTCTTTCAGCTTCCAAATTCATTGTATTATGAAGGATGGCAAGTCATAATGCTGATGGGGGATTTTCCTTTTTGCTGGCACAATATTAAATCACATAACGTAAGCCTTGCTTACGTTTTTCTTATGGACCTAGAAGTCTAGTTTCTACTTAGTTTTCCATTTTGTATATAGATGTATATGTTGAGCCTTTCACCCAGTGACCCTTTCAAATGATGCACATGCCTGATAATCTACAGCAACCTTAGGGAAACCCAGCAGTGGGAATTAATGGAACAGTGGGAAACCCACAACAGTTGCCTTGGAGAAGAGAGGTTTGCCTTGAAATGCTATTTGTTCACTTGACGGGCTCCATCAGACATGCTTACTGACACGATAGTGCATGCCTTGGCTGTCCTGAGGGATGGCTCTAAAATAAAGAGCCAGAGTTAAGCAGCTGAGGCCCAGATGGACCGTGGGGTACCCGTGGTACGGACACCTTACTAAGGTTTGTGCTGTGTGTTGCAGGGAAACCTTTCTGGAGCTGCTCCGTCCCCATCTATCATGGCACCTATATCCACGTACAACCACTGTCCAGATCTGCCAGCTGTCCAAGGTCATGCAAGGATCAGTGGATCGTCACCCTCGAGTTTCCCATCACACAGCAGTCTGAGGGACAGCAGCAAGGCAAAAACTGGTCATCCTTCTATAGATGGATGGGGAAGCCCTGCAGTGCCCACTCTGTGCTGGCAGACTGTCTTCTTTGCAGCCATCCGGACAAGGAAAAGCAGCAAGCATACAGCATGTGTGAAGGCAGGCAGCAACAGCTGAAACTGGAACAGAGAAGCAGAGAAAGTCAGAGGAATCTGCGCTAACAGGAACTGTTCTGCTGGATACAGGGGTTGCATTTATTTGGCAATAAATGTCAGATGTCAGAAACAACTACATATTAGCCCCTATATGAAGAAGATAGATGCATGATACAGACTGAAATTTGTATTGGAAAAAAGACATTAAAAATATTTATATAGATATCAAAATGCTTAAATTATAGTTTTCTTCCATATTTTTCCCCTTTTACTTGTCATTCCATGTCCCTTTGTTCCTCACTTGTCACTCGATGACACATAGATTTTCTGATAGCCGAGGCTGCATTTTCTTTTCACTTTTCCTGCAATCCTCTGTTTGCCCATGTCTCATTTCTCTTCAGGTCACAAATCATCTGATACAATTTTAGCCATCTGAGTGTTACATCTACTTACTCTAGCCAATCTTCTGCACTAATTTTACAGTGGGCAATGAGAGATCCAGCTGGCGATTTATCCTCTGCTCTCTAGGAAGAGGCAAAAGACAGAGCTTAGCTTTCACTAGACATTTAATGCTAAGACAGTGAAGAAAGAGGGTGACAAGTGCTGTCATCTGTGACTTCTGGATAGCAGCTTGTTATGGGACTTGAAAGGGAAGAATAAAATGTAATAATACAAACTGGTCTCAAAGAAAAACAAAGTGAAACCAAATTTCTGACAGAGAAATAAGTTTTTGGTTATTTGTTTGTTTGTTTGTTTTAAGAAATATTATATTTAGAAATACTCAAAACTTCCTAGAAATACAGAGTTTAGGAGAAAAAGGGCAGAAAATAAAAATCAGATTTAGAACAATTATAGACATTATTGAAAACACCTCAAGATGTGGTTGGATACTTTATGAAATGTTTGAAGCAAGAACAACCTCTAAGTTAGAGCAAAACCTCTGAATTAAATTCAATTAAGAGCCATAAGCCACGGAGCAGGTGTGCTGTATAGCAAGGCAACTCTGACGCAGGCTGAGATGGCTGCAATGACAGCAGAGGAACATGACATATGGATCAGAAACATATTTTATTTAGAATAAAAAAAACAAAAAAAAACATAAACCAAGCCAGTTCATGTACTAAATTTAACATAATATTATCCAAAACTTGAAGAAAGTTCCACTATTTTCCTTTTTCAAATAAAATCAGATATGTATAATTCACCATGTGATTAATTCAAGTGCTTCTATCTTCACTTCACTGTCTGTCCCAAAACATCACTTAGCATCTCTTCATTTCTGCCTCTTTGCCTCAGTTAAAAGATCAATTGTAATCTTCCAGCTGTTTTTCCTTCCTGAAATTTCTACTTCTGTTTTCCAACATCCTGTTAAATATCTCTCTCCACACATACACACATTTTTTAATAAAACTGAGGGGAAGAAAAAGGAAGAACAAGGGAAGGTTAGGAAAAAAAAAATAATTTGCAAATGCTGGCTAATGAATGATTACTATTAATGCTGGGTGCATTTTGATGCCACAGGGATGCTCCACTCCCTACACTCTGCCCAGTCACTCTGTCCTTTCCAGGGGCAACACAGCTCTGCACAGATATTTGCAAATGCTGTTGCAGGGAGGTGACAACCCGGCTGAGCTCAGAGCATCCTGCTGTGGGATGCTGCGGTGGGTGTGAGATGTGGCTGTAGGTGGTTTGAAGTCCCAGGGTGTTTTTCAGGGTTTTTCAGGCCAAGCCCTTTTCTGCCATCTCCCAAGGAGATCTGACCTGCAATAATCCTCAAAATTTGGAGACCAGTCCCCCAGAGTGGTGTTCTGTGTAACACCACCTCTCTCACACCGGTTTGCCAGCTGAGCCCCGGTGTTAGTGTGTAATTGCACCAAGTAAGAGCAACCTCCTTTCTTCTCATTTTACTAGTAATTTATTCAGCTGGAAATTACCCAGGCTGGAAAATCAGTATATCCCCAGCTTCTAGGGACATGAATGTGCAGCCCCTTCTGCACACAGGGGTTTAATTTACTTCCTGATTGCTGTGAGCTGCAGTGATAGGAGCTGCACCACTGTAATCATGACTGAGGTCAGGCTTACTGTTTGCAAGCTGCTGCCCACGAAACACATCTTTTGCCAGTGATTTTGTCAGAAAGGCCATGGAATGGAAGCATTTTTGTCTTCTAAAAGCACTAGACTTGTGATGCACCAGGGATACAATTATTCCAGGCTCATTGCCCCCTGTGAGCATTAACTGAGATGCTCAGATCTAGTCTGGAAAAAGAGGAACTCCTTTATTGAAGTTCTGCAGATGGGAAACTGAGGCACGGAGTGGCAGTGTGAGGACCAAGCCAAAGACTGTGACAAAAGCCAAAGTCTGCCAGCAGGGATTTTCCCTTGGTTGAGTTGCCCTGACATCAGAAATTGTCAGAACTGGCAGTAAAACAGTAATTATTGCTCCCAGGACATGCTTTCATGATCCTTCTCCTGCAAAGTATTTCCCTTGGTGCTGATGCTGGAGCTGAGGATTGCTTGCAGGTGACCAGCAGATACATGCGGCAATTCAGCAAAGCGTGCTGGGTTGGACCCTTGAGGATTTTCTTGGCATTCTCCACTGCCTCTGACAACCTTTTCCCTCCCCACTGCCAACTCTAGGTCTTTTTCCTCACCTCTGCATGGGTAAATCAAGGTGGTTTCCTCACTTTTAAGCTGTTTTCTGTCTCAAAGTGCCTTTGTAAACACAAGAGGGATATTATAAAAGTGCAAAATATGAACATATGCTAAAGTCATAAAAGCACAAAATGGAGAAAAGAAAGCAATGATTTATCTGTGTAGAAAGAATAATTTAAGCAACATTACCAAGCATAGCTTCAGGACATGTCTGATGACTCTCTTCCAGGTCTTTACCACCACATCGAACTGCTCATAAATGATGTATGCTTTCATCCTTACGTACCTCTCAAGCTGCAAGTAATCTGCAACATCAGTGATGCCAATGTCATTTATTTGTAGCAATGTGATTTTAGTTTCCAGATAAAAAGCACAGTGCAACAAAATCTGCCTGCAGCTGGAATAAACATGTAAGTTGCTAGCTCCTAAATTCACCCAAAGAGAGCAGTTTAAGGTAAGGTTGTATTAGTGTGGAGCTCATGGCACAGCAGGACAGAACCCCTTGAAAATGAAAATAAAAAAATACAAATCTGCCCTCTGTATCATCTGTTACACTGAGTCTGGCCTCTAGTATTTAAACACGAAGAAAGCAGCCCTGTGTGATTTTTACTCCCAGGCTGGTTCTTTAGCTCAGCCCACAGATATTACTCTCTGTCAAATAACTCCTATGTAATTTGAACTTCACTGTCAAATTAATCCTCTTTTTTTTTTTTTTTTTCCTTTTTCTTTTTAGAGGACAACCTGATGGAAAGAGCCGCAGTCAGCAGGTGGGCTTGTGGCAAAGAAAAGAAAGAGCAAGGATCAGTTATAGCCTTGAACATGGCTGCTCAGCTATGTATCAGATAACCACCAATTCCCTTAAAATCTGTCACTACCCAGCAGTTGCTATGTGAGGGTGAGCACAGGGCTGTTCATTCGTGTTCGTGACCGGGCCAGGTGGGTGATGCCTTTAAAGGAGAAGTGGGAGCAGGGATGCACAGGGAGCCAGGATGAACAACCCGGTCATTTCTGCCGTAATAAAACCTATCTGCTGGCCCTGAAGCTATGGTGTTGTCTGCAAAGGGTTTTTGCAAGGGGGGGTGACAGCGAAGCAGAGCCCTGTCACAACCAGGTTGTGGGTGCTAACTTATAGGAGCCTTTTCCTCCCTTTCAAATTTGCCTTTTCAGGTTGGCCTGGCTCAAAGGCCTCATGGCATGGATATTCAGAGGGCAAGGAACGGGTCTGATCTGGGAAGTGCTTGCTTTCTTCTGGACCCAGCTGCATCACATGTTTCTGTGCATTTCTAAGCAGGGGGAGTGACTTCTCCCCTCCCACCAGCACAGCTGCATGGATGTCCTCCTTTTAATGCAGCCCCTAGTGGAGGGCACAGAAAGCTGAGGGCTGCCTTAATTGCTCAGGCAAAAGTATTGCAGGGAAATAATTTAAATTGCCCCCTTAGCTGTGAGGCTACATGAGGAGCTTTTTGATGAGAGAAAGAGCATGCTGGTGCCTCATCTCTTCTACTCAAAAGATTCCCTGATCGCCTTAACGTGGTTAGAAATCTGGCTGATCTGGCCACTGTGGTTATCTCATCAGACCTTTGTGTTCACAAAAGGAAACCAAACTCACTTCTTTACATCACCTCCTGCCACCTCACCTGACAGCAGCTCTACTTACACCACCAAACCAGCCAGTGGAAGAGACTGGTCAACATTATCGGGTATGGAAACAACACTTGGGAACATCAAAATCACAGCTGAGTTGTACATGCACAATCTTTCCAACATCCTCCCACTTCATCCAACTTCTCGTGCTGTTCATTTGTCAGGGTTGTACAAGAATTTTCACTGGGCTATCAGAAGGGTCGATCAGCAGCCAGAGGAGTGCAGGGGTGGAAGGGCTCGGAGCTGAGGAGTGACGTCCTTGGCAGTAAGAGTTTGGGCAGAAACAACAAACCTGGTGTCACTGTGTGAGCTTTGTGGTACTGCAGAGCTAGATGATCCTGTAAATAAATATATAAAATAAAGCAGGTAGTTGAATGAATGAAGAAATGTTGAGCGGCAGGCAGAGAAAGAAAAGTGCAATGGAGCACATCCCTTACAAGGCTTTCACAAATGAAGCTGCCCTCATCCTGGGTCCTTCTCAAGTGCATTGCAATCCAAAGCTGATTCACAGCTGTTCTTCAGCAGGCCTTTCTAAATCATGAAGCAAGACAAAGTCCTGCTCAGAGACCAGTGAAGAGCAGAGGCAAAACAAACACAAGATAAATACATTTTAATGCCAAGAGACGATTAAATTCTTCAGTGCCAAGAAATGAAGCAGTCTTCAGAAGTCACACAAAGCCTTGAGACAATGCAAGCGAAGGGACTTGTGGCTGCCACTATAAAATGAGACAAAGTCAGAGACTGCTCCCAGCTGCTCTCTTCATGTTCCCCATCCTGGCAAGCCACCTCAACGGCAGAGGAGGCTGAACAGATGTCTGCCTGCCTCAGCCATTGCATTTTTAACTCCACATGAGTCAAGACCCTTAGGTTCCTTCTTTTGAAGATGGGGTGTAGGTACTTGTATCCCTTAGCTGTGTATAAAAATACATACCAAGAACCAGACATGGAGTTACAGGGCAGTGACTCACAATTGCCTGTTATTTACTAAATATTTTTATGGCATACTAAGCAATTATTATGTTCTCCAGTGCACTCCAAGGGGAATTATTGCAAACACATTTTGAGAGAAAGGTGTCTGTCCCAGAGCACTTGGAGTCTGGACAGACAAGGCAGACAGAGGGTGTGGAGGGATAAACAGAGGGGCAGAGACGTGATTTGCATTAAAACTGGGACTGACTCTCCTGATGCCCCATTCCCTGTCTGATCCTTTGGCCACTCAGTTCTGGTGTTCTATTATTCCTGTCCATGGAAAAAAGTTAAGTGAAATACAGGGCAGAAGATTGTCACCAACAAATGATAGGGACTTGCACTTGGTGCCTATTTACAGGAACAGTTATTTCAGAGACAACAATTCCCATAGTCCTCTGCTCCATGAAAACAGGTTGGTTGTCTTTGATCCCATTTTTTATTTTCTCTCTTCTGCCACAAAGAAATTGTAGTTTACCTGCACAAGATGGGAGATTGTTTGCAGCAGTGCTCTAGGTAGATCCTGTGGTGTTGGTGTGATGGATTTGAAAGTTAGATGACAACTGAGCATCAAAAGTCAGCCTAAAGTGCATTATAAACAGAGATAATTTAAACAGATGCTGTTGCTGGAGGTACTACACGTTAGCATTGCTGTGCATGCACTTGGGTTGCAGACAATCATTCAAGAAAGTGTCCTACCCTTTGCATTTCAACATACTCTCCTTCAGGCATGTTTTCTGCATTTAGTTGAGAACTTCTCTGTGCTGGGTGCTAAGCAACCTAGTAAAAAAGATCAGTTTTAGTGTGCTGGGTGTAACTTAATATACATGCTGCTGACCTTCAGGTGATGGGAGGGAGTTTTTCAAGATGTTGGGATGCTCAGTCCATGGATAGACATGGACACATTCACAGCCTTTCCCCTCTTCTGTGGCAAAGTGAGGTCAGTGCCTCAGGGATGTCCTCTAACAGCAGAAGGGGCAAAGAACAACCCCCTGTCTGCTCTCCCCAGCCCACAGCTGTGCAATAATATTCTTAGTTCAGTCAGGGGCTGATTCTGGGGCATGCACCCATGCCGTCCTGTGAACCTGGGGTGCTCTGCATGCCTGCTGTGTCTCCATTCCCACTCTCATGTTGCAGAGGTGCTAGCTATTCTAATGTTTCCCATTTTATCAGGATACAACCACACCACATGCTCTGAGGGCACCGTGAGATTGCGGACAGAGGGTGGAAGCAGAGGGGATTACATCTGCTGCCTAGAAACCTTGAAAGAGGCACTGGAAACACTGGAGCTATAAGCTAGAATTCAACACCTGCCTCCAAGAGCTCTCTGTTTTGTCTATAATTAGAATATTTGTCCTTGGACAGCTCTGCTATGCTCTTGAGGAAGAAGAGTACTGAGAATATTGGAGGGCACTGTAAGAGCCAGTCAGCTCCAGGAAACAAAAATTTTTGTGTCTTAGGATTTAGTGGTCCCTGTGACATTCAAATGACTGTCTAGATATTATTAAGATATCCAAGTTCTAGGAACACCAAGGGATCCAGACACAAAGTAGGTAAGAAGTTAAGCTCTTTGGAAACCACCTGAATTTTATTCTTACAGACAGAAAGCAAGGAGAGGAGGCACTGATGGCTCATGCAGATATTCTGTCCCAGTGAACGTACTTCCTAAAGCCTTGTCTCCTAATCTCCTAAACCCACAAAAGTGTGGATGGACAAAGGGGAGGGGAGCTCTTGTGGGAAAGGTGGAAGAGGAGCACATTGGCCTGGCGGTGATGTGGAACCAGATCTGTGAAAGGTTTCTTGTCCTTGGGGCTATTTTGATGTGGATACATGTATTTATGCATGCAACCAGATGGGAATTTAGGAGACACACCAAACTCCAGAGGAGCCGTTCCTGGCTGTGGAGGCCATGGATAGGAAAGAGGTCTCTCCTGGCGACAAGAGGCACAGTGTGTCATGGTAGGACCTCTGAATGGTCAGCAGGTGGGCTCAGTGGAAAGGAAGAGATGGATCTTGAGGTTCTAAACCAAGGGAAGAGGGTTTGAATCTCTCGAGGAATAGAATTAAGCAATGACTGAGGAGGTGAGATTGAATGGGCAGCAGTCAACAGAGGCCAGAGGGGTGCAAGGTGGTTGGAGAAGGCTATCTGTTGTGAGACAGAGGGAAAACAACTCAGGAATAAAAGACTTGAAACTCAGTCTCCAAAATCCCTCTGCTTGTATTGATTAATGTCCTCTTTTCCTGAGGGCTGGGCAGGGAGGGACCTTGCCACTCCACATCACATCAGCAGTGTCCCTTGGTGCCGACCCCTGTGGATCTCCTGAGGAGCCGTGTGGCAGCAAAGACACATTTACAGAAACGGGGGAAAAAACCCTGCAGTTGTTCAGCTGAGGTCGGGTCATGTGTGGGACCTGTGCACCAGGTGAACCCCGCTCTGCCTCACGCAGGACCCCCCCTGGGTGGTGAGAAGCCATCTGAGCCCGTCACCCCTTCGCTGCCGCCAGCCGCGTGCCAGTGGGCCTGCCCGGCCTTGCAGCTGCTTTATCATTTTAATTAAGCTCTGCAAATGTGGAGCTGTTAGGGCAGGATTCATGCTTCTGGTATTCGCTCTTGGCTCTGGCAGGGACTGGCTCTCCGGGTGCCGGGGAGGGGCACTGTGGCGCTGGCGGGGCCCCGGCGCGTGCCCACCAGCTCTGCCAATGTTCCCTGGGCCTGATTCCTGCTGGTGGAGGAATGGGTGAAAAATTAGGCCCTTTGAACCGGCACAGTGCCATGCAAAGCTGTTAAATGCCCTTCTCCAAAGGAACGTGGGGGCTAAACATGGGGTTGTTTTGCTCAGGCATGGTGAGAAGTTGTTGTGTTGCCTGTAGGGTTCCCCCTCCAGCCCCCATGGTCCTGGTGAGGCCCTGCCTGGCATGGAGGCAGCATGTCCAGGCCTGGTTTGCCTCCCCAGCCCCCTCCATAGGGGCCATGCCTGTCCTCTTGGCATGCCCATGCTGTCTGGAGTGCCTCCTGCAGGCACCAGCTGTGTCTTGGGCAGGCTCTCCTTCCTTCCAAGACAACATGAAGTCATCCCATTAAAGTCAGAGTCACCACTTCAGCACCAGCCCAGGGTTCAGGTGGGAAGGGATCCTGCTCTGTGTTGCACCTCTGGCAGCTCCTCGGGAGCATGCCTCTCTGTAGCTGAAAGAGGAAGGATTTTGCTTTGTTTCACTTTTTGAAAGTGAAAGATCTCAGAAGAAACATTTCAGATATAGTAGCCTGACTAAACTTTGCATTCACGCAGCCACAAAAAGTGATGAACGGGTAGAAAACTGCACAGGCATTACCCACATGTGCAGTTTTTTCCCTTGAGGCTGCAGGTGATTTGTTACAGCAGTGCAGCACATGCTCCTGCAAGAAAGGGGAGAGACATGCAGAAATAACAGACCAAACTCTCTCCATCCCCATGCATGAGAAAACTTGGAGAAGCATCTCTGGATGAAGATAGTGGAGCTGCTCCAGCTCTGTGCCACGGCAGCTGAGATCGCAGTTTTACCTAGCACGTTTCTGAGCACTCTCAGCAGCAGTGCTGCAGTGTACCTTGGCACCGTGAGGAGATGACGCATGGGAAGTGTGACTTCTTCCCTCATGTGTCATGTTCATCCCCGCACTGCTCTGTTTAACCTCCCAGGGTTTTCTAGATACTTTGTTTGATTTTTTATTGCTGATGAAGGATTTATTTTGTACTTAGCGGCATGATTTGGCTTTTAATTGTTTTCTCTTCTAGGAAATGACTTCAAACCTGTTGTTGTTTGAAAAGTTAGAACAATTTCTTTCCCATTGTGTTTCCTCCCTTCCTCAAAATAAATGTCATTTATAGAACACCGGTCTCTGCACCCCAAATTATAATTGCTTGTACAAACCTGTCCATATCTGTCAGCTGTTTTATACAAGAATCAGAAGTGTATTTAAAGAAGACGAAAAAAAAAAGGATAAAAGAAAATGAAGTGTAATAAAAAACATAGCTGAAGGGTTTTGAGTGGTATCTCCATATCAAGACAAGTTACATCACTTGTGAAAACATCAGATATATTCTTACAGTGCTACAGTCATTATCCTTATTAGCAGTGTTGTTATTAACACTGGAACAAGCGTCAGCTCAGGGCCATGGAAGCAGGGCCACATCCTGCAGCATGCACAGTGGGGGGCCTGACCTGGGCCAGCAAAAGTAAACAAACTTATATAGAAAAGATGAAGGAACCATTTTGGTAGCTGCATTTTTGGAAGTGTTTTTGAGGAGTGTTTTAGAAAACCCTTTTCTTGTTTCTCTCTGTTGCCTTCACGTGCTCTGCCTGTCTTCTCTCTTTCACTAGGCAAATTCTGCCCATTTATCTCAGAAATTAGACCAAACACAGTGAATCAGGTGGCACAAGGAATTAACTGGGTTCTTAGAAAAAAGGGAAGTTTATTTATAAAACTTTCCCCTAAACAGAGTCTGCTTGAAGCCTGGCAAAGCTCTGCCCAATAGCCCATGGGAGAGGGATGCACTGAGTCCAATTTGACCTTCAGCCACCAACACCCCCCCTGCAAAGTGCCATGCAATCTTCCTGCTCTCCCAGGGACCATGGAAAAAATTAAGTGCTTAGATAAGGGAGTTGCTTAGATTCTGTCTGTGGCAAAGAGGAGAGGTGGACTCCTCCAGGAGGGCATCACATCCTGAAGAGGATATTGAAAAGAAAGTTCTGCTTCTTTTTGGAGGCTCCTGGCTTGCTCCACCAGTGGTAGAAAAAGACCAGTCTGACTCAACATGTTCCCTTTAAAATGGGTTACTCCAGGTGGGTTGGCAGAGCTCAATCTGACCATAGGTGGATATTTTTGTAAACAAATTATGAAGGAAAAAGAAAAAAAGGAAAAGAAAAATAAAAATAAAAAGAAAAAAAAAAAAGAAAAAAAAAGAAAAAGAAAAAAAGACCAACCCCCTTTCCTATGAAGCCACCCACTTTTTGCATGCCAGCTGCTCCATTGCCTGGAAGCTTTCCAGACAAAGTGCAAAAAAGTTTCTGGATGAGCTGCAAATTAATTCAGCAGCAGTTCATTTGTTTCCCTTAGCTGCATGTACCAATCCCAATAAAGTTAACAGATGATATTTGCTACTTAGAATAGTTTATAAAACACTACGGGAATTATTTATACCCTCCCTACTCTGCATGCATAAAGATTTGATTTGAGTTTCAAGAAATCAAGATCTCCAGCACAACTTAAACCCACTCTTGTGAAAGTTTCATAAATTACCATCAACGGAGCACACAGTACAGCCTTACTTATACCATGCCAGCTGGTATCCAGGAAGATGGCTTTGCCACTTCATCAGAGGAATCACACCAGTGTTCACACAGAAACAAGAAAACAGAGAGAAACTGATGTTCATATTGTTCCTCGTGGGTTGGGTACTCAGCTGATCTGTGCTGTTGGAGCTCCAGTGGTATCAGCAGTGCCACTACAATCTGCCCCCAGCTGAGGATCCACCTGATGAAAAAGTAAGAAATGAATTTAACTTAAATGTTAGCATTTTATAAATAAGCTTCCAGATAAAATCCATGCATTCCTCAGTAGCACTATGACTCATTTTTAGAGAGATGCAACATCCCACTTACAGGCCAATTAGGAGATTAATTAATGTATATATCTGTAAGTATGGATGTAGATGCAATTTTATGGCTAGCATGTTGACAGAAGAGGAGTACCATAAGCCCAGACTGCATTACTGGCAAACTCTTTGGCTCCACCAACTCACCACCAGAAATGTCTCTTCTCCAGATCGGCCATCTCCTCTTAAAGTACTTTTAACCCATCACACTTCATGGTTATGGGACAGCATTGGATTGGATCATTCCCACTTAGTAGCTGATAAGATGCAAGCATAGAAAAGTCTTTCTATATGTGCATTGAACTATTTTGCATTCAAAATGAGACGGACCACTTATCTGTCAGAATGGTCCAGAGTCTACCTACAGCAAGATGAGATTCAGAAATCAGCCTTTCTCCAGCCTTCAAAAGAGGACAGGTGATGCTTCTGAAGACTTCTGAGCAAGCTCTTTTCTGGAGAACCCCTTTGTAAAGTATTTTCATGGGGCCTACCTGCACTTATACTGCTGTCAGTTTAACTTTGACTCCATGAGAAGAGCTTGCAAAGGTCTGTAGCTATTGAAGGAAAACCTGGTTTGCCTTTCTCCTCCATCTTACCTATGAATTCTGATGACACATCTCTCTGGGGAACCTTGCAGATGACAGGCGAGGTGACCATGAGGCCTTCAGATCAGATGCTGGAGATGGCTGCCAACATTACCAAAGGCATAAGCATCACCAAGCAGCGATCTTTGTGCAGGGAGCAGTGAGTACAAGACATCCAGTACATTTAAGTGCCAGGAAGTGCCTGGCATTTGAAGAATTTGTGTACTCATTGTTCACATGAACAGGCTCCCAGGGAGCCTGGACACCCAGAAACAGGACAAGCACTGTGGGGGTTCACAGTCCAGCCATATCACCACTCTGATATTGTCAGTCAGATACCGGTCGGTTTGAATTGAGGGTTTTTTCAGCTTGCATGCAGAATCTTAGCTTCTCTTTTCCTCAGGTCCTCTCTAGATTCAAACCAGGATGAGTAATTGGAGGGGTGAAGCAGGAGTTAGCTAAATAGCTCTTGACTTCATACAAAGCCAGACAAAACAGTGCTTTTTTGTGTATTCTTTCAGGGAGCTCCTGTCCCACTGCAGGGGTCTATGGTCTGGTTCATACAGAGCCCCTGAGCTACTGGGTTTGTTTCAAAGACTGAACGCACACTTTGTGCTTGTACCTTGTGTGGTGAAAGGCTTGGCATGATTACAGCAGTGGCAAGTGCAGAAGGCACTGCTCAGAGGGAAAGTCTGTCTCTGCCCAGGGGATCAACAGCAATGGCAGCACCTTACCACAAAATGGCTAGAAGACAAACACTCTGCTAGTTGTTGTTCAGGACTTGTTGTCATGGTGTAGGAGTTGCCTTGGGCATTTCAGGGCCCCCAGTGTGGGTCAGAAGTGAGACCCCGAATGATTTTGAAAAAGAAATTTTGTTTTCTAGCACAAACACCCTCAACTCCTTCCTAAGCATCTTTTCACACCCAAACCCTCTTCCTGCCCCACTAGTACGCTGCCATTCAGCTGCCACCTCTGTGGTGCCATCCTCACTCCCAGAGCACATGAGGACTGTGCCGTGAGCCCTGCCTTCCCTGCGAGCATGTGGCTGTGCCCCATCCCATCATACGGTCACACCACTGAGCCCTAGGCATGGAGGCATGAGAGCAGAGAGGTGACTGGGAAGGCAAAGAAATCCCATGGATGTTCAGAGGCATTTTCTGACACTTTCTGGGCTTTGCTGTTTGTTGCAGTCCTTTACAAGGACCAGTAGAGCAATGATGTATCTGAATCCCCTCATTACCCACAAGAGACAGACCCCATCATGAGAAGAAGACATTCTGCCTTTTTTCTGTCAAAAGTATCATCACCCCCCTTTCCTTTTTCTTTGCAAGACTACCAGCCTCCAAAAGCTGTCCAAGTCTTGGCCTTAGTGATGGGAAAGACAAGACAAGACAGAGTATCCAGTTTGTCTCAGCTTCCCCCCATCAAAACTTTCATTTTGCAGTTTCTCTCCCATTTGTTGAAGTCCAGATACCTCTTCTCCTTTGCTATCCCATTCAGCTGTGGTCTGAAGTCACCACAGCCCTTGCAGAGCACAGACCATTGCACTCAGTCATGAAACAGGAATCATATTGGATGAGGACTTTGACCAAGCGTGGCATTAATTAGTGGGAGGCAGCAGCACATTTCTGAAAGAAACCTCTCTTGGTAGGAATCGGTGCTGATGTGTCCCCTTGAAAAGCTTCCTCTTGGTTAGAGCCTGCAAAAGTTGTGCAGACTGGATGTGATTTCCAGACAAAGGCTGCGCAACGCCCAGATACTGAAGATTGTTGATGGCTTCTAGAAAGGGTTGAAAACAGCGTCAGTGCAGCATAATTATTTGCAACACAGGCCAATTTCGACGCTCAGCACAATACAATTTCAAACAATACGTGATGAAAATTAATTTCCAAGTCTGCTGAGAGGCTGATAACATTCCTGGTTACATTGCTAGTCCCGCTGGTGTGCTCATTTTCAAGTAATCATATTAGAGGCAGATGTCGCACAAGAATGTGACTCTGCTAACCATTAAGAGACATTAAGCTCCTTTGTCTTCTGAAGCAAGCTTCCATGGGATTATACTCAGCACAGTAATTTAAAATTAAAACAAACAAACAAAAAACAATAACAATCCTGAAATTATTTAGTGGGATATTTCTTTAATCTTCCTTGTATGGAAGAATCCAAACTAATCAGGGGTAACGGGACACTCCTCCCCAGGGGTGGATGGCCATGAAGTGCTAGCTCACATCCATTTTCTGTCGGACTGGGACATTTAGTGGTTATTGGTATCTTTACAAATCTCCCTCCTAGGTGAAATCGCACTCTCCTATTCTCCTGCCAAAAAGCAGTAGTCATTTCTGGTTTTCAGGGGGGTTCTTTTCCTAAATGAGAATATACAGAAATTCTCATCACTTTAGAGATGCTTTCAAAACCCAGGTGCAGAGCTTTGGCATCAGCAACCTCCCCAGAGCACTTTATAGCACATAAATCTTGCTCCCGGTTAATCAAACACTGCTGGAGCTTGCCAAGGAGCCATGAGAAAGTAACACACTCTCCCTCCCTTCCCACTTATCAGAGGTTGCTGTTGCTTCTTCAGAGGCAGAGTGATTTTTTTTTTGTTTTAAACATGACTTCAGGTTTAGTAAACTATGATGACTTCATTGAACACAGACATTTTCTGTGCAAAGAAACTTCTGTTTTTTACATTTTTTTTTTTTTTTTTCCCTAGAACTGCCCTTGGCCAGCTGCTCTTCTGCCTTCACCCTACTCTGGACCAGGCCCTCTCACTCTCACCTTTGCAATGATTTATGCTGTCTTTAACCTGTTTCAGTCCTCAGCAAGGCTAGAACTGCTTTTCAGCTGTGGTCAGGGACAATCACACTTTTCTCCCAGCCAAAGACTTACCTGGGCACATAGCTGCCTTCCTGACACTGGAGCAGAGCAAAATGCAAGCTGGTTAAATGGGCTAGGTAATGTGACAACCCTTCTGTTGTGGGTGGTTTGGTCCTTCATGCTCCCAGGGTTGCGTGGCATGGGACAGTTCAGGGTACATAGCCTTTTGTTGATGAAGACCTTTGCAAGGGTGGGAGAGGAGGTGGCACAACTGAGACTGACATTTCCCACCAAAGGCTCAGCACCAAGGTTAATGCTGCAAGTGCCAGACAGGTTTAAAACCAGTGCTGCACTGCTGCGAGCTGAGCCATGAAGATCCAGTGGAGAAGACTGTGTCTCCAACCTGCCAGAAAATCAGGGCTCATGCCTGAAGCAGGGACTTTGTAGAAGTTTATTCGATCTCCTCCTTAGATGTAGTTCTTACTTTAATGCGCAAAGGGATCTTGTCTTGATGAAGTTATGCAAAAAAAGTTCTTCACTAAAAGGCCAACCCAGGATTTTCTTTCTCATCTGCAAAGCTGAGATCAAAAAGGACTGCCTGCAGCCTGAGAATGCATTTCCTTAAGGAAATGGGAAGCAGAGAACAAGCCCCTAGGTTGGATGGGGCTTTGAGTAACTGGGTTTAGTGGGAGGTGTCCCTGCCCATGGCAGCGCGTTGAAGTGGGATTGGCTTTAAGGTCCCTGCCAACCCAAACCATTCTGTGATTCTCTGATTCTGTGCTGATATTAATACTACATATCAAGCACCTCTGAATTCCAAGGGGTAAAAATTAGCTGCTGTGTCTAGGTTTTCACAAGCTTTTTTCCCACCCTGCTGGCTCCAAGGTCAGTCTGTTGCACTTCTGCTTGGGTCTGTTTTAATTCTGGCCTCCGAGCGCTGTTTTCTGTGTGCAAGACATGGAAGCCACACCCCAGTGTGTGCTACTCCCAGGCATTAACAGCCTTGTGCTAAATAAACACACAGAGATACTTCTGCATCTGGTTTTATTGGCAGCAGAAAGAGACATTATACGTCTCTGGAAATCTGATAAAGCACTGACATATAAATCCTGGATTGCAAACATTGCCAGTTTAACTCCATTGGACTGAATTTGCTGCAATGCTTTAGGCTGAGAATAAGATTTCTTACTTTTTCTAAGCACTGTAAAGCAATTTTAAAATTAGTATTTGGCAATATCTACACATTTATGCCCTGAGGTAATAACCCCCCAAAGTCAGTTTCTGCAGTCTGACATGCTGCCATAGGGCATTGAATTTCCATTTCTTCTGCTTTATTTGTTGACCATTGCACAAGCCTGTCTTTACTCTGCACATATTTAAGAAAGTTGGATATTTGCATGGTAGGGGCCCAGGCTGGTACCTATGCATTCTGCAGTCGATGCAGAATAACTTCCTGCGGTACCTCGATAAATGCCTGCATTTCTCCCATTTCTCAAATTTCTATCATTACAGCTTGTGTTTCCTTTCTTCTACACTTTCTCCCTAAATTCCTTGGACTAGGTAATATCCCTCTAAATATGCATCTAAGGCTTGCTGCAGTTCTTGGTTAAGTTTTAAGATGCTAGAAAGAATATGATTAAATTAAAAGTATAAATAAAAATATAAACAAATCTGCTGTAGGTTTTGTCACAACGATATCTGAGATCATTTGAGCATGTTATATATGTGTGTTTAGCTCTTGTTTGAAAGAGCTGTTCAGCTGGCACTGAAAAGAGCCAGCGATATGAACCAGTGCTTGGATGCAGGTAGGAGATGCAGCTGAGCTGGGGGAAGAGGAGCAATACGCTCAAATCACTTTCAAGTGAGATTTAATACTTGGAACAGCAGCCCCTTGCTAAAGAAGAGGACTGTCAGACCACGTCTCTGTTACGAGCTGTGTGCCCTGATCCAGCAGCAGACTGACATGTCTGGTGCCGTGTCCGGGGTCCAGAAACGTGCCGTTCCCCACTCCCTGGCAGTAGCCCCTTGGAGCCCCTTGTAGCTCAGCACGCCCTGTCCTGCAGGCAATGTTCCCGTCATTGTCCCCGCTGCCATCAAATCCCATGGGTAATGTTCCCGTTGTCCCCCCCCCTTCCCCCCACCTCCCTCCTCCCTGCCCAGCCCACCCACAGTCACCCTTTGAAACGAGGTGGCCAGGAGGGCTGCGGGGATGAGGTGGCTCTGGTAGCATTTTTCACATTGGCTGGGGGAAATTAATGTGATTTGGGGAAACCTGGAGCAGGGATGGGCTTGAAGGATGAATTCACAGAACAGAAAGCAGCAGAGATGGGATCTTAAGTGAGAAGAGGAAGGAAGCTTTGTCAGTGGAGCTCCAAGGATGAGGGAAATGGAGACTTTGCCAAGGAGAAAGATGGAAAAAAAGTGGACTGGGAGTGAAAACAGAGTTTAACTTTGGCCATTGCTGACAGTGAGTCCTCATGAAGAAAACCATGTGAGCAAGCAGGACATGAGAATTTCCCTCCCCGGGGACCTCCCTTGCTAGAGAACCCATAAGGATCTGGCTGCTTTAACGGGCACACAGAGCTTGAATCTCTTTAAAACTGAATGTTTCTTCCCCTGTAGCACACATCCCTGCCCTTTTTAAGAACTGCAAGTGTTCTGGCAGGAAACTCGCCTCCCTGCCACCAAAACTCAGACATCACCTTTCTCAGCAGCCAGGCCAGACTACTGCAGCAGTGGTGGAGGAAGCCGCTGCTGAAATACTTGATTTAGCGTGTTTAAAGAGACTTCGTCAAAGATAATTATAAAAGTCAAATCCAGCAAAGGGTAATCTTTTTGTTTAAGTGCACAACATTTCATTATTAGTGGTATAGCCATTCACAGTGCATGTATATAGGCTACGTTTAAGGAATGTATTATCTATATGTTAAAAAATCACTCGAAGTGTTATGGAAAAAGAATGTCTACTGATAACATTGACACAAGCAAAGCTGTGAGTACTCAACTGCTTATCTTTGCTTAAGTGTCCTCTTAGGAACACACATCTTCATATGCAACTTAATTCACAGGCCTTAGGTATGAATGAAATTTGCCCCCAGCTCTTTCTTCCATTTGATTATTGCGGATACTGGGCTGGATTCTTTTCTTAGCTCCTTGATTGAAGTGGATGCAGCTATCTGTCAAATCTGGACCTCTTCTGAAGAAATGTTGCTAGCACCCTCTCCTATATTTTGTTATAATTGAATAGTTTCTATGTTTTACTTTAGTAAAAGGGGAGAATTTGTCCCTATGTTGCATTTATAGTTTCTAAATGGGCCTTTGTGGTTAAATCCTAGAGATCAAATTCATTGTAGAGCAATGATATACAACCAGGCTTTGTTAAATAAGAAAATACGTGTTATACATGTGTGTAAGAGGAATTTGAGGGCAAAATTCTTCTGTCTGGGCCACACAAAATGGGGGCAAATGAGGTGCTGAAGATGTACCTTGGCCAGCGTCTTGGGTGTAATTATGTGATGTGTTGGCTTTGATGGTGAAGCTAGCTTCAGATGTTCCAGTGGAATAGAAACATTCCTATCATATTTAATAATTTTATTTTCCTCTAAAGGATGTATGTCCCTTAAAAAGGTGTTTTTGTTGAAACAGCTTAATCAGTGTCAGACACTAGGACAAGGCATAACAGAGGTTTCCCATGTGCTCTGTGGCCCAGAGGAGAATTTTGCCAGGCTGGGTTGGCCGAGGCGAACGGCAAGTTCACAAGAGAAAGATGAAAATAGCTGCAGTGTGTAATTATCATCCCTGAGCTCAGTGGGTTTAACACTTTACACCAGCACCACTTGAGAAACAGGGAGGGTTACTGCAGCTGAGTGTGAAGTACATGAACCTGAGCAGTGTAAATGTCACAGGAATAAGGCCTGTTTGGGAACCGCTGTTTTTTCAAAAACGAGCCTCCTGTCTTTGTTTCTGGACATGACTAAAGTGCATCTACCAGTACATTCAAGTGTGATTTTTTTCCCCTCTGTCTTTCCCTTTTCTTTAGATAAGAACAGAGCACAGGTTATTCTAAGCATGCAGGAAATGACAGTGATATTAATCACTGATTAATCAGGATCTCTAACAAAGCCCTGCTCTGCTGGATACTCACATCGCCATGGCATTACGGGTGTCAGATCTGTCATTGTTCTGCTAACAGTGACACATCCCCATGCTTCCCCCTTGGCATCTCTGGGCACTTTGCAGCCCTGATGAAAGCAAACCATGCTCTGCTGCCACCTCTGAAGGGCTGCTCCTGCTTTCCAGACGGGAGGTAGAGGCACGGAGACATGAAATGACTTGGCTGGATCACATGGGATCCCAGGGAGAGCCAGGAAAGGAACGCAGGTCTTCTCAGTCCTGGCACGGGGAAGGAACTCTGTTTCTTATAAACAAAATAATTCACATACCTGACACGAAAGGATGTATCACAGTGATGAATGTATGTGTGCATTTATGTGCATGCAGATAATACATATATAATACTGGTGAGATATATAATACTGGATGTGTAACTCATTCAGTCTTGGCCAGAAAGAGCTATTGTAGTGCTGGCTGAACAAATTTATGCAAATCAGTCACTAGCGAAATTAATAAGCTTTACAATATTCTTCAGGCAAATCAAATGCTTCTGGAGCTGTTAGTCCTGGAGCCCCGACCTGGAAAAGATGTTATTATGGAAAACTGAGTCTTAACGGAGCGTGGAGGTGTACGAAGAGAGACTATCTGTTGTCTATCTCCCTGACGCCACCACCCCGGGGCTGTTCTTGTCCTAGACCACCAGGATTAGCCTGTGAGCCAGGACCTGCCTTGCACAGCTGGTAGTGGGCTTGGGAGGTTGTTGCTTTAGGAGGATGTGGAGGCAGAGAGTGTCTGCAGGGCCAAGGGGATTAGACAAACTCATAAACAAATGGAGCAAGCAGGTATGTGACCTCTAATGTCTCAAGTTGGAACATGGAAAATTCCAGTCCGATATAAAGCAAAGTATGTTTACAATGAGGGTGGCCATACAGAGCAAGTTGCCCGGAGAAGCTCAGGGATTTCCAGTCCTTGGAAGTGTACAAGACTGGACTGGAAAAGTCCCTAAGCAAGCTGATCTGAACAGACCCACTTTGAGTTGGACGGAGTGGTCTCCAAACCTAAATTATCCCTTGATCCCTGTGGATACGGGGGGAACATGAGGGGAGCACCCTGCAGAAAGGGTCAGGCTGTGTGCCAAAAAAAGCCCACTGAAGGCAGCAGGAGCACCAATACCTGGTTGTGCAAAAGCTCCGTAGGTCAGCCCAGGAAGCAGAGGGCACTGGCTTGGTGGGGAGGACTCTCAAGGTCTCCACTAATGAGCCTCTGCCCAGGAGAGGGGGGGCTCCCTTTGCCTTCCCAGATCTTGGTAATGCCCAGCAGGATGGCACAGCGGTGGGAATTGTGTTATCAGGCATGGGAGGGAGCAGGAGTGCACAGGACACACACGAGGCACGCACACACAGCAGGATGCTGGCACCAGCTCGCAGCAAACACTGCTGCTGCTGCAACTTGCTTCCTGCTGCTTATGGATGTCTCATGCTGTGGGCACGGCAGCATTGTGCACAGCCAGTATGGGGCCACAGTCCCAAAACCTCTTTGTCCTTCTCAGCAGAGGGCTGCAGGCCATGCACTGTCCTTCCTGGTGACTCCCCCTCATTCAGGAGAAGGGCTGTGGGTTTTTTTTCTTTTCACTTCATTGCTTTCTGTCTGTCCCACGTACTTCTGATTTCTCTGTTATTACCACATGCCTGAAGCCAGCAACAGTAAGACATTTTTCTGAGACTCCCAACCCATCCCTTTGCAGTCCCCTATTTGCAATGTGACCGGGGGAACACCTTGCTGGGCTACAACACGCCCATGCCCCTGGGTTGCCGTGATCTCAACCCACCTGAGGTTATGGGTGCACTCCTGCACATCCCTTTTCCTGCCTAGCTTCAACTCTAATCCTCTATGATCCAGATTCAGTCTTGTATGGCATTTCCTCTCCTGATTACCTGTTCTTCCTTTTACCTCTCACTCTTTCCTCCACATCTGGCTCACTTTCTCCCTGCATGGCTGGTCTTGCAGCAGGATGTGTTTGCTTTACGCTCTTGCCCAGCCTCGCTCAGGCAGTGGCCTTCAGGACTCCCATAATAACTCAAGCCTCATGACTTTTAAGGCCAATTTCTTTGCTCTTCTCTTTGGAGAGTTTGCAGCCCCAGCTCCTTGAAACAGAAGCACTGCCAGGATGCCTTACTCAGGTGGCAGATCCATGGGAACCCCTGGGGTTAAACTGGAGCCAGCCCAACCCTGCCACCAAAAGGTCATTTCCACAGTCATGGTGCACCAATTTCCTAATATTAACCATGCTTTTACCTGGATTTTTACCTATACTGCCAGCCCTACTATGGGAAGTCTAGCAGGATCTGATATTTTGGCTGGGCATTAAGTAAACATTCAAGCAAAAACAAACAAAGAACAAACAAACACAAACAAACAAACAAAAAACATGTAATGAGCTTGGCCCATTGCTTATAAAAGTGGAGGATGTACCCAGCTCGAATTACTTGTGGTCTCTGCACCACAAACCCCTTCTGCTAGCTGGCATGCCAGTGCTCATTTATGCCAATACGAAGAGTTAATGATGACACGAGATGCATTAACGGGAAAGAAGACACTGGATTTCAAGTGTCTGTTCTGGAACCGGGAGACTGTTTTAATGTTTTGTGTGTCTTCCTGCCCTGAAGTATTCCAAACACTCACCTCTTGTTTGCTGAACACTCTGAACAATGCACGTGTAGTTACAGGTTGATTTCATAAATCACCTAAAGAACAAGATGATCTTTCAGAGCAGAAGGGACAATTTTGAGGAAGTTTATTTTTGAAATGGCAATATTTATCGGCTTAGTACTTTAGACAGAGAAAAACACCTCAGATGTTGGGCTTGAAAGCCACCTGGAAAATGTTGGAAAAGGCCTGTGTTCAGCCGGTGAAATTGTACGTATCTGTGTATGGGTAAATGCACATATATAGAGATATGCGTGTGTATAGGTATATAAAAACAAACAAACAAACAAAAAAGAAAATGGGTAAGACCAAATTTCACAAGCCAAGTAAACTCCATAGCTCAAATTTAATTTTAGATTAATGCACATTTTGGAGCCACTGCAGAGATACAAAGCTAACCCAGAGCAGGGTGGACAAGCAGTGACAGGACAAGTTCCTCCTGCAGAGGCTCTGGTGGAAGGGCTGCATCGGCAGAGCCCCCAGGTGTGGATTTGTATACACTAACAACAGGACCTCCATATCTGGTCCTCTGTCGCACACAAGCTGTGTCAGCAAAATCAATCTTGAAAGTACCTGCCTAATGCTGATGTTATCTTTCAGGAAGATTTCCAGGGTTTGTCTTTGTTCTGACTGGGGCTGGAAACCCCAAATTTCAAATTATTGCAAGGGAAAACTTCAGAAAACAAACAAACAAAGATGAGCTATGTTTGCTTTATTTCAGTTTATTGATCTGATTATTTATATATTTTCAATGTTTCAATTTTCCAGCATATTACATGAAGATTATCTTACAGTATGATCCATTATATAACAGTATCAAAATGAAAAGCTGTTCTATGGTGAAACATGCAAATTGCTTCACTCTCCAAAAAGTGGAGTAGATTCTTTCAAAATTTACCTATAACCTTTCTGCTGGATTTCCCAGATCTTCCAGATTTCAATAGAACCAATTAGTCTCACTTTGCATTGACATTTATCTGCCTGGCCCAATTTTTAAACATTAAATATTTACAGGGTAAAAAACATGCCTGATGTCCAGCAGCTCCATGGAGACAAGTTCTGCTTGTAAGGTAGGTGCAACTTCTCTCTTAAATGCAGAACTCAACATACCATTGTAGGAGCTAGCCAAGAGATGCAACAGACTCCCTAACGTTTGTATTCAGCATTCTATAAACCCAGATCAGATAATATTTGAAAGGTATGCCTTGCATCAACAAGAAATTATGAGGGCAGCGCAGGAATGGTGAAGTGAAATTCCATAACTTGTGTAAATGGTAGGAAAGGCCTTTCTTGCCCTATCTCAAGCAAAGATTTTCTAATTCTGTTCTGAATTTGGTAAAAGAAGACATATGCAATGATTTGTTGCACCCATTAGCCTATCTGACAAACAGCCTTATGGTTCAGAAGAAGTCTCTATAACAGATACAGCACAGCCTGCCTGCATGCCGTGTGTATAAATATTTATTTATTTATGCATGTGTGTTATTTTTATACATTTATATAGGATCAAATTAATAACTCAAGGTGTTATAACTCTGAGTTTTGCAAGCTTGGCCACTAACCGCAGGAAGGGTTCAGCAGCTGGGATATGAAGTGGCTTCAGCTTATAGAAGAGCATGACAGCTCATGCTTTTCCACTTGGGAAGGTGATGTCCTCCCACTTCACACTGCAGTTTCTGTGCAAGTGATAAATTGGTGCCCTATGTTTGGTCTCTGTCATGAAGCGAACAGAGGAAGCAATTATAATCGCTGGTCTCTTGTAAATAATAATGAAAGGATCCCCTTCATTTTCACGGACTCTTCAGTGTTTGATCACCTGCCCCTCTCGAGTGAAGTGTCCTCTTGCCAGGGGCGCATCATGGGGTCTGCTGGCCATGCTGAGAGCTCAGCTCGGCTCCAGCTCTTCTGTACCCACGGACAAGTCATCCTTGCTATGAAGAGGTCCTGACTTGTGACATCTTTGCTCTGAAAAGATTTGTTGCAAAGCAGTTGCCCAACAACCCCTCTGGCACAGAGGAGAAATGTTGCTGCTCCCCCCCTTGCTCCACCATGGATCCCCAGAATTCAGATCAGGAGCAAACCCAAAAAGTGAGGCTGCTGTCTTTCCTAATAAAGAGAATGAGAGAGAGAAGTCATATTTCCCTAATTTTATCCAGCCACATCTGTCTTCAGCTCTTTCCAGCCATTGTTAGTGGTCAGTGACATTCTGAGTTTGTAAGCTGGCCCCAGCTGTGGTCCTCCTTCAGGCTGCTGGAGTTCAGTATACAAAAACACACATGGCTTGGCCAGGATTTTCATGCTGATACTTCATTAAGGGGCCAATTGCTGCACTTGGTGTTTTCCCCAACCCTTTCTACACACTCCTACATGATGTCTGATCACAGCAGCCAAGCAGAAAAGCAAGGCAGGAACTGAAGACAGGAGACAATAGTTTACACTTATTCCCCAAAATAACAGACTTCCCCCAAATCAGTTTCCTTCCCATTTTTGTACTAAGGATGTACAGAGACACACCTTGGGGTGCAGGGCTAAAGCATTTGTCTTGTATTTGCCTGCCCCACTGTCATGTCCATCCCTGCCTTTGGGCTCTTTCCAAACACAATATGTCACGACCCAGGTGCAACACTGCCCTTCAGTAACGTGCACTTTGGAAGAGGAGAACTTAAAGAGGTCGGGAAAGGATGGGTTCTGACACAAGGAGGTATGAGCTGCCCTCAAACCTCCACTGCAGGCAGAGTCCTAGCCCTGGCTCCTTCTCTTGCACCATGCCAGCAGAGCCCAGGGCCTCTGCCTGCAGCTGGTCCTCACCGAGGGAAGCAGCTGTGGCTCCAGTAGTCTCATGCTTCCCTCCTTGCTACTGTCTCCTTTTACCTTTACTATTTCTCTCCTTCTACCTTGAGCACAGAGGTTGCCCAGAGAGGCTGTGGAGTATCCTTCCTCGGAGATATTCAAAAGCCTTCTGAAAGTACATGTGGACAGCATGCGCTAGGTGGCCCTGCTTGAGCAGGGTTTGGACCAGATGACCTCCAGAGCTCCCTTCCATCCTCAGCCATTCTGCAATTCTGTGATTCTGTCAGCATTTACTAGAGAGCAGTGCCAGCAGCAAATTGTCATCTGCCACCAGCTTAGCTGCCCTGCCAAGCGGGTGGTGGGTGGGAGAGGAGCCCAGCCCCTCCACCCATTCCTCGTCCCTCTGTGCTGCTCCCTGTCCTCACCAAGGGGACATTTTTTGCTCCCTGGGGCCTCCCAGAGGATGGTACACACGTGCCTCATTGCAATCTTGGACTGAGAAAATGTGAGGGGAGGAGAACAATCAGGAAGGAATAGGAATGAGAAGAGGGCAAAGAGCCACTAAACAAACAGATCCGTGGCATCCAGGCATGTGGCACTTGTATAGTTCCAACCCCATGGCCAAATAGCTTCAGCTCTCCCAGGCCTTGGCCGTCATCAGGTTGGGGGAGAGAAGGAGGGGACAGAGGGAATAGTTTCACAAGGACGTTCTGTTCTTGAGCAACTTCTGTGCAGGTATAAACATGATTTCCTGCGGCACTGATTGGTACATAAGTCTCCTCGCACAAACAGGGCTGAATACGTTTGTTTACTGTGCCTGATGCAAGGAAAACTTCTAACATGTATTTTATTTATGAGGTGCAGTGATACTTTTTGTCTGCACGAGGAAGGGAGGGAATTGGATGCCTCTCCTGCACTCCTAATTTGAATGGCTGAGGACTGGGTTTATAGATGTGTGTGGATAAATGACTTAAAAGCTGACTTGAGAGCTATACAGACTTTGGCTGTGTCAGATGATCGGTAAAAGCAAAGGCAAGTGCCTACTGCTGGGTACATTCACAGACCCTACAGCTTTCCCGAGGGCTTAACTGTTCTTGAGAGATGCCTGAATGAAAGCAAAGGTGGTCCTGAAAAAAAAAAAAAAAAAGATCTGAAAGATCTCAGTCTTCCTGACCTGTTACAGCAGGAATTTTCAGCAGAAGTAAAGGTCAGTGGGAGAGGAAATGTCATCAACTTCCTAAATTAAGAGAGCATGAGTACAGGAACAGCAGCGTGGACAGGACAGCCCAGTGCTCACTGCAGTGCTTGGAACAGCAGAGCATGCCCACAAAGGATAGCTCTGGATAAGCTGGGTCCAGACCTATGGCAGGCCAAACCATCCCAAGAGGCTGTGAGAATTCCTCTCCTTCAGCATTTTTTCTCTCCCTTGTTGGCTGGGTATGGGTGGCATGAAGGAGGGGTCACCCAGCTTGAGTTCTGGGGTTGAGAGCTGGCTCTGCAAGGGGAGGAGGGGAGATGTGAAGGAGATCTTCAAAACTTGAGGGTTGTACCATTTCAGTCATCAGATCCATCTTGCCTAGAAACCTCTTTCTTGGCCACAACCTACTGGTTGTAGTGCTTCTGTATGGCAGTTGTGCAGGTTGATGAAGTGCTGCTAGCCTCTAGGACTGTATGGAATACTTAATTTCTGGGATGGGACCTGTAGCTCGGTAGCCCTCCATAATTTCTTCTACTGTAGTCTCGCGTCGTCTCCATGAAAACATCTGACCTCTCCAAAACCCTGTGGCAAGGATTTCCAGGAGATGTGAGGAGGGGACAGACGTTGTGCTGGCATAGAGGCAGGGAGACCTTGGGAGAAGGGTCTGGAGGATATTTGTCCTGGGTGGGCACAGATGCCCTTTCTAGAGGCTGAGGAGAAGGTGGTTGCTTCACCAGAAGACACCAAGAAGAATGAAACTGGGAGTAATTGTGGGCTAGGTCAAAAAACAATGGGAAAGACAAGGAAAAGAGAAACCATCCAGATGAGGAGCTGGAGAGCAGCTGGGGCTGTCTGGGCCTGAGTACAGAGAAGGAGGTGGAGACGGAGTGGGATGAGTTTTGAAAAATATCGTGCGCTGAGCAATGTGCAGCTCCAAAGTGAGTCATTTCTAGGCAGTTTGGGTACATCTGCCCTGCAGTTACTTCTGTGAGTGTAGTAAATGATTAGATGTGCTGGCATGGGCCGTTCTGCACAGGGCAGGTTACTATAGCAGTGTTTACCTTTATGGCAAACAAACTTATCCAGTGCGAGTTACCTTGGGGACGAGCCTCCCTGCTGAGCAATAGCGATGTTACAGCCCGGCCCATATCTGAGCCTTCCCTTAGGCCCTATTCCCAGCAGGATTTGATAGAAAACGGGTTTATTAATCACCTTAGGAAAGAGAAATGCATGTAGCCTTCTGCTGACTTGTACTGGAGTTGGATGGGGTTCCTGTGCAGACCAGTTCATTCAGACGTGGAGTTTTGGGGAGGCAGATGCTATTTGTGAAGATAGGTGGAATTTGCCAAAATTTTGGCTAAGCCAAACACAAACAGGTGCTGTGTAGAGGTGTGGGTTGGGGAGTGGGGATGCAAGTGGTTGAGGAAGATGATGAAAATATTTTAAAAAATCTGAATTTTGAGATTATCCTCCTCTTTTTAACATTTTCTTTAGAAACTTTTTTTTTTTTTTCATTCCAATCTCATCCTGTTCCCATAGTTCCCCGTCCTTACAAATTTTTCTTAAAGGTTTAGATAACTTGCAAAGAAACCACTTCCTTTTCATTAGGTCCAAATGGTCTGAGATTTCCAAAGTTGCTTTCTCTTCCATCCCACAAAGGCACAGGAAAAGGGATACACCATATCATGTAAGTGATGGCAATGAAGCCTGGTGCGTGGTGGTCAGCCTGGAGCTGAGCCCTTGAGGTTGGAAGGTGCCTGGATTTGGAAGTGGCCATGCTCTGTAGGAGGGGGAAGAAGCAATACATGCACATGACACTACCACAACAGGGTGAGGAAGGACACATCTGAGGGTCTGGTCTCTCCCTGGGTCACACAGGTCCATTGTATTACAGCTCCCGTGTGCTTGTGTGTAACTTCCACCCTGACGTGCTGATGCATGTGCAGCAAGGGACCTAGACACAGCACGAGGCACTGGCTGGTCTATATATACTTGCCTGCAGGAAGCATCAAACTCACTTCCCCAGCAGTGTTTCTTTGACTTAACCGAGGAACGTCAGCGGTGACGCAGCGAGGAGAAGTGCCTGGCTGCCACCTCCATGCCCAGCGTGGGTTACCCAGGCTCCCCGAACTGCAAGGGCTAATTGCATCAGCTTCCTTATTGCAGAGACCTTCCTTCTCCCGGCAAGCAAACGGCCTGGTTTCATTTCCCCCCCTTGAACTATCCCAGTCTCTGAGTCATCCTATCCACAGAATTCAGGGCAAAATGTAGCCCGTCACATCCTGCTTTTTATTTGAAGAAAACAATGAGCGACAGGTCTGCCAGCAGGGTCCTAACGCGGTGGGGTAACCACCACCAGCCCTGAATGAGGGCCAAGAGGATGTGGCCAACATCACTCCAGGAATCAAGAGGGCTTCTTCAGACACAGAGATACACGTGGGCTTCCAGACAGGCCTCTTACTTATAGCAGGGCCACTAATAGCAGGGGAAGTTTGCAAGGCCATTACCACCAGCTTAGGCTATGATTATTCCTCCAGAGTTCAGCAGGATGCACTGATGCTTGCTTTTGGCTTCCACCTCTCCGACTTTGGCTTCCAAGTCAAAACCGCTGGGTTTAATTGGTTTGGATGATGCTCTTTGTCCCTCCAGTTTTGCTCCACTCTTCCTACACTCTTCCTAGGTAGCTTATTAACTGATAAAAAATCACCACACATTTTCTGTTTTTTTTTTTTTTTTTTTTTTCTTTTTTTTTTCAAGGTAACATTAATAGGAAGAGGGTGACAGACAATAGAAAAACTGGTGCACAATATGTTTTTGTCCCTTAATTTACTTAAAGATTTGGAGATATCTCAGTACCCAGGTACAAGTATGATCTGATATGTATTGTCCACTGCAACGTGTCCACTTCATTCCAACCACAGGGATAACAAAAGAAATTTGCTGTCCATCACCAATAAAACGTTCCACAAATTCTATCAAGATGCTGCATCTTCTGAGAATTACAAATATATCTTATTGTGAGCCACTAAAAAATTCTCTTTTGACAGGCTGATTGCTGAAGTCACAAGCACAAATTCCAGGGCAAGGTTATTTATCTGGTTTCCTTTTGTTGATTATTTATTTATTTATTTTCCCCAAAGCTCAGCTTGATTCTCAAAAGGGTATGTAAGCCATAGCTAAAATGTCTTTGAGTTAGGTAGTGGAGACTGTGGCTCCAGTAGCTGTTCAGGGATTTTGCAGCTGTTCTCCAGTAGAGATGTGCAATAACCATCCACAGCAGCGTTCATGTATTTTCTTTCATAGTGGATGTTAATTTATGACCTTGCTTAGAACTCTAACGCTCAGCTGGTTTGCACTGCACCTTTTTTTGTTACACATAGACAGCATTTCCTGAACGGGGATGGCAACTGGATATGGGATTGCCTCAAATCCCCAGTGAGGTCTGCTGCTCAGAAATTCCTCCCTATCCCCAGCTAGGTCTTTTGTCACAGAATATTATTAGTTCCCTCTAAAAGACTGGGAGAGTAACCTAAGATATAAAGAGAAAAAAAAAAAAAACTCAAATGCGAGGGAGAAAATAGAAAAGGCAATGGGAGGTTTATTTCTGGTGAGAAGGTGCAGACTGGGCTATGCCAAAGGCATCATCTTGTCCCTGCTTCCTTGGCCCACGAGCACTGCCAAAGACCTCTTTGACACTGGCCCCTTTCCCCCAGAATTATTCTTTTGCTTTCCTGTAAAAGAAGTCTTCAAGTAGTCCCACATGAAATGGGTTATTAGGGCTGCAAGAACCGTTTTATTTGATCTGCTTTTTCAAACCTTTACTGGTTTCCTGAAACTCCCAGCAGACCAGAAACTAAAGTCATTTCAGCATGGTTTGAGTGTTTGGTTAACTTTTTCTGGTTTCTAAAGGTACTTTCTACACTACTTGGAGGTAAGCACATGCCCAAATACTCCGCTGAATAAATTCCCCCATTCTTCAAACGCGGGGAGCAGACAACCACGATAGCACAGTGTTGCAGAGACATGCCAAAGGACCTGTTCTTGGGCTTCAGTTTAGAGCAGCCTTCCAGAGCTTCATCTCAAAACCCAGACAAATCTCTGGAAGGTGTTCTGACATGTATTGTAGCAATAAATATATAATCACATGGCATTTTATTACACCATCAGAACTCTCTTTGCATGGGATACCAGTGACTCTGGGTGAAGCCAATTCTAATTACAGATAAAAGGTTTGATGCATGAAAAGAAGCTGGTATTTACACCCAATTATCTGAGCAAGGAGAGATAGGGATGTGTTTCCTTTTATCGTTTTCATTAAATTTCTTTTGAAATTAAAAGACTCCTTGACTTTCTGAAGATGCAACAGTCTTTTCAACTTGCCGTCAGTGAGATATAAGTTCAGACACTGGGATTTCTCCCCTCTCCCTCAGCTCCAGCGAGGCATTGCATGGTGCTTGTTCATGCAGTTGCTTGCTTACCATCTCTTCACTGAAGTTTAATCTCCAGGATTTGCATTTCATGTATTTCAGGTCTGAGGCCAGGCACCTCGTATTTGTAAACCAGCTCTGCCTTCACATCAGCTATAATAAATCACTTTGAATGAATGAAACCTCCGTGCCTTTGGGCCCGGTCACAATGGGTTCAGCAGCCTGTGGGTAGATAGGGAGGGGTTATGCAGGCCTATTGCATGCTAACAGAAGGCATTTGGACCTAAAAATGCTATTTTTGACTCCGGAAGACCCTCTGTATTTGTCCAGAATGAGAGAACATAGTGAGGGGACAGGAACCATCCCGGTGGACATGTTATCCCAAAAAGACCGGCTCTCTTGGATGGGGGAAAGCAGGACCTTAACAGCTCCACGTGCTGCTTGCAGTCCAGAAGACCTGGTCTTGGTCGCTCTTCTTCCTCCCTTCTGAGCACTCTGAGCCCAGCCTCTTGCCTTGATCTCAGAATAGGTCTTTCTTCTTTTCTTCACTTCTCCAACTGCAAATTGGGGATGCTGTGCGTAAAGCTCTCTGAAATCCTCTGCAGGGAGGTGCCACAGAAGTGGAAAGTATTAGCTATCAGTATCCTTGTTAATATTCTGCTCGACTCTGAGTGAAGTCACATAATCCTGTGTTTGGGTCATCACTGTTTGTTGCTATGGCAATGTGTGTTATCAGATAGTACAAATTCAGTGTCTGAGGATATCTGAGGAGGGGGAAAATCCTTTGTTTGAATAGACATTTGTGTAGGTGGCAGAAAACTTTGCCAGAAAGAGGAGAATTCACCTTTTTGTCTTGTGTTCTCTGAAATTTGCTGGAATGAGTCAATACGAGCTCCCTCGCTAACCCCCCAAAAGCCGGTATCTCTTACATGATGCACTATTCCGAAATGACTGCACATGCTGGGTGAATTTCCTGCAGTCATATGTGAGTGCATCTGGTAGGATCATTAACACTGGAGCAGAAGACAAATGCAAAGTATGTGCTTGACCATATGGGTGAACGTGAGCTGCTTAAGAGTGTGCACCGTAATGGAGATGGAAAGTCTTACGAGAGAAGATAAGTATCCCCGCATCTCTTTGGTAAGGGATTAAGGCAGTTGGTCTTGCGGGAGTATTCATAGAGCCTAAGGCCAAAACGGGCAGTTAGGTCACCTAGGCTGACCTCCTGCCTGTTACAGGTCACGGTATTTCATCCAGTGACCCCAGAGCTGAGCTCTGCAACTTGCGTTGAGGCTTCAGCAAAGCTTCCAGCCAGACCAAAGAGGCAAATGCTGCCAGCTCCCATCCCACTTTGTTCCAGTTTGTAAGCACTCTCACTGGCAAGGTGCAACTGGTAAGGGTGGGTGAGGGTCAAACCAAGCTTGCTGCAGTGGGCTCAAGCCACCAGAATGCTGCCGGCATTGCACTGCCCTGCACCTCGGTCCCTTGAGTCCAAGCTCTGAGAGCTTGAGTCCAATCTCTTTGGGTAGCTCACTGTTCGTTTCTGCTGTTCTCTATTGCACCTTTACAAAATCTGTCAATATTTTTTAAATCTGTAAGTCTCCAGCACATGTAGGTATTCACTGCTGGTCCCATGCATTGGCTCTTCAGATACAGATGGTCCCTCCTGCTATATATTCAGGATCACTCTGATTTCTAGACCTTGCAAATTCCCTGAACAAAGGCTGCAGAAAGAGAAAACATGGTTTGGGTTTTGATAGTGTCTCTATTTGAAGTATTTCATGGCCACGCTCTTATCTCATGCTTAGAGATGAAACACAAGACACACCTTTATTTCCCTTTGGATCTCTGTATTGAGTGCATTCCTCTTCCTTTACCAGATTCTCAGTAAGATTTTAATTCCCTGCTTCACGGAACGCTGATTTCAGACTGAAAGCAGGGAGAAATGTTCCTAAAACCAAGCTGGACAGCTTGAGTTTTCATAATTGTGTCTTTATTTTCAGCTGCTCAGGTAGGCTGTAAAAGCTTGGTAATTCTTGGGGGGAAGCAGCCACGGGCAGGCAGGGCTGATAAGAACTGTTGCCTGAACATCATGCATATACTATTTTTAGCAGGCAAACACCTGCACCCAGCACTAACAGAAGGCTCTGGCAGTGAGAAATGGCCAACTCATGAAAATATGTATGTGTCTTTGTATGTAAGTATATATGTGTGCATGTGTATTTATATATTTATATATATATATATACATGCATGTGTATATATACATATATATTTGCCAAGATTTTGTTCTGTGACAAATATTTCATCCTGGAATGGAAAGTTCTAGTGAAATTCTTTACCTATAGAAAGGAATACATGTTGTAGGGTAATTGTGTGTCGTGCTCTAGAAATTTCCTGTCTGCTAAGAAAAAAGATACAGATCTATTCTTTCTTTCTTTCTTTCTTGCTTACTTTCTTGCTTTCTCTCTTTCTCTCTTTCTCTGTCTCTCTCTTTCTCTCTCTCTTTCTCTCTCTCTCTCTCTCTCTCTCTCTCTCTCTCTCTCTCTTTATTTTGTAATAGTTTCAGGTCTACAACTCAGACAATAAAGATCATGCTGGGAATCTGAACAGAGAGTTACTATTCCTGAATCTCTTTTACCATGGTGATTTTGCCATCAGAACTGAAACCACCAATTATGGGTCTGAATCATGAAATAAAACAGGATCTACTTTGCTTTTCCATCCAAATCAACAGAACCTGCAAAGCTCTTGGTACTCATAATTGCTATTAACATACTCCAAGTCACATCTAAAAATCAAGCAGATACCCAGAAATGCCTAAGTTGTAGCTCATCGGGAGCAGAAATGATGAATTAAGACCTCATTCGCAGGAAGCCACTTTTGGACACTTTCCATGACCAACTCCAAACTACCCCAGTGCAAAGGTGTGTCTCCATATCACTGGGAGTCTGCCCTCACAGACTGCCAGTATTCAGAGCAGATATTACAGACGCTCTTAGGAAAAATCAGTATCTGTTCTATATGCTGGGGTAATGCAGGTGCTACATGTTATCTCACGTGACAAACTGTTCTTTGCAGACCTCAGCTTTTCTCTTTGCACAGGCCACAGTTCTGATGGTGCAGGATGGTTTAGCAAGTGTTAGACAGACATAATTGTCAGGGCTGTTGAAGGTAAAAACCCCAGACAGGCATAAAATAACACACAACAGACTGCCACATAATTTTAAAAGTATGTAATACATACAAATTCTGTATGTGATAGCCACAATATACACCACTCCCTAGTAAAACTCTACCTAATTAAAAAAAAAAAAAAAAAAGTTACAATTCTGTAGCTTTATTTCATGCAGTTTCCCTGTTCAGGATTTGTGAGTGTTCATATTGTCCTTTTTTCCCTCTAGATCAACTTTTGATCATTTTGGCCATAGGCAATGAACAGTTGGCAGAACAGGAGGGCTCTCAGTTACCCTAAACTCAGAAAAAACTTTGTGAATACTTGTGTCCACACTAAGAAGAGAGAAACCTCCTTAGCTTGCAGGGGAAAACTGCAAAATGACCCGAACCACAGCTGACACAAAGACTGTCTACAGGAGATGTTCAAATGACCCAGCCACATCCACATCTCATGATTTATTAGGCACAGGAGTCTTCTGTCACAAGACATGAAGCCCTGGGCAGCTCGGCTCTGCCTCTCTGCTTGTTTTCAAACCTCTGGGCACACATCAGATGCCAACACGAGAAACTCAGCCCGCAGCCCTCAATTTATGAACCACATCAACAAGGCTGGATTCTTCTCTTACACATTTCTTCACTGAAGTCTCTTCACTTTGAGCCAAATGCAAAGCCTCTGCAGATCTGTCCTGATGCTACCAAGCCTTAGCATCAGCCATCTCCTACTGGGCATCAGATTCTTTTTGCAGGGCTCTTGGTGTCAATGAGTGCCAAGGACAAACCAGAGTAAACCAAGGGGATGCCACATGCTGGAGATCAAAGCCCCTGGATGCTGCCAGCTCCCCTGCGGGCTGTTCCTAAATGCTGCTCTGCCGTTGGGTAAGGAGTTTATTCAATCTCCTGTTGATTAGGACATCTCTAGGGTACATTCAAAGAGATATAGGCATTAGGACCCAACAACAGACACAATTTTCAGCCCAGGGCTGGGCAGGAAGCACTGGGGTCTAGTTTGGCAGAACTGACTAGTAAAACCCATAACCAGCAAGCACCACTCCGACCCCTTTGGGGAGCCTTACTGTCTGACTGCAATACATCAGACCTCTCCTCCTGCCCTAGAAATCCTGCCCTGGCCTTGCTTCATGGCTACGTGCTGTTGCCCTGGGGACCACGTACCCCAGTGCTTTCTGGCATGTCTTCTCCACGCAGCAAGAACATGCCTACAGCACATGCAGGTGACCTGCCCCATGTACTGCTGGAGATTTCTGGCCTGCTGCTGGCTGCGTGACTTCGGTCTGCTCTCTGCTTGTGTACAGACACGTGGGGATTTTCCAGAAAAAAAATAAATAAATGCCCCTCGCCTGCTTTTGTGCTCCCCTTTGTTGGATCTGTATGGTGCCAGGTAAAGCTTAAGGGTTTTAACTGAGCAAAACAAAAATGATGGCGAAATGAAGCCATGGGTATACAAAGTATGACTGATTGCATGTTTCCTGCAGATACCCGAAGGCAAAATTTTGTTTTTCATTCACCTTGGCTGCTCCAGGATGCCTCCCAGCTCACACGCATCTCAGCCTGGGCCTTTGTGGCAGCACTGCACGATGACACTTGGTCCCTGGTGACATCTTCCCTCTCTCCTCCTCCACTTTTCACCCTCTGGTTCCAGTCTCTGCTTCCTGGCTCCTTTTCCACTTGGAAGCACTCCTCCACCTCCCCCGGCCGTGTCTTCCCTGCTCCTTCCACTCCCCCCAGCTCCAAACCTCAGCCCTTTCTCCCACATCCCACAAAACCTGCATCCTCCTCCCTGCTGGGACAAGCCGTGGGGACAAGCTCCTCTCCAGCCCTCTCTGCTGCAGTCGCACCAGCAGCTCGCTCTCTGAGCCTCTTCCTTCCGTGCACTTTTCTTAGGCTGGGCTCCCTTCTCCAGCTCCCCCCCGCCACCTCCGGGGGAAAAAATCAGCGCTCGCCCTGCCTCCAGCCTTGGGACGCCGACTTCCTCCTCCGCGAGCGGCCGCAGCGGCTTCCTCTGACCGCGGCTGTCCCAGACACTCTGGCTCCGCGGCACACCCTCCACGTGCACAAAAACACTCCACCAGGGCTTTGCTTTCTTCTTCAAAACTCCAGCTCGGCCCCAGCAGCCGTGCTGCTGAGGAAACACCTGTAATGCGTGCCGCACTGCCGGCACGGGCAGCTGGCTGGCTCCACCAGCATCATGACCCGCTGCCTCGCGAGTCCCATCGGGGACCGCAGCACTTGTTCGTGTCCTTATGTGTCCGTGTGTCCCGCTACGGCAGGATACGGTGCCTGTAGGGCCTCCCTGATCTGCAAACTGCATCTGTCATTTGTTGCAATTCTAAGTGGATCTGCACCCAGCTTGGGGGGAGCTTGCACAAGGGACGGGGAGTATCCAGCTGTAGTCAGTGCCCGTGGACACGCTTGGCCAAGGGCAGCAGGGAAGGGCAGGCGGTGCTTTTTCCAAGAGGCACAAGCTCATCTCTCCTGGGGGAGCCTGGTTTGCCCAGCTGTGGTGCTGGGTGCTGTGACTCAGCCCCACGCAGCAGCAGCTTGAGCAACGGAGGGCGAATCCCCCCTGCCAGCTGCTGTTGCTGGAGCTTGCTCGAATGCAAGCTGCTCCGCAATCAAAGCCACCCCGCACAGGGCTGTCCGGGATGGGGACAGCACCCCTCTGTCCCCGTGTGACCCTGCCATTGCCACAAGCATGGGGACTGCTAACCCGAGTGAAGGTTGCACCATCCCCGACGCCTGGCCTGTGCAGCTGCCCACGTGTTTGCTGGCAAATGGGCAGCCGGGCTCCTGCCTTTGATGCTGCCAGCTCTTAGCCAGCTGCATGTTTTCAGGTCGCATGAACTCAGCAGGCTTGGAACAAGCTGCAACTTGGCAGAGGCGTCCAAAGACAATCCAGAAGTTGCAGGAAGTGCTGTCAGCCTGGGTCAGCCCAGGACTAATTCGGTGCTGGTAGGGGCCACGGTGCTGCCAGCATCCAGTCTCCCATAGAGAAAGCTATTTTAATCTGTGGCCTGTGGTCACTTCAGCCACCATGATCCCAGATGCTGGAGTCCGAGTGTCATTGGCTAAGCCCAGTTTTAATGTACTTCATTTTCTGCTGTGATTTCGCATGGAGACGTTCTGTGGATTTCCTCCTTTCTAAGCAGTGGTTGTGTAACCCCTGGCTTGGGAAAAGTGCCATGTTCCCATCCAAAGCAGCTGTGTTGCGGCAGTGGATCTTGGTGATCCATATTACTTAGATATAGTGTTTGTCATCTGTCTGGACACCCTGTGGTCTGGGGGGAACTCTGTGATGATAATGAGTTAAATGCCTTGACCTCGTTTGGGAATTTTACTGGGGAACATGTGCAGAATTTGGCTAGCGCGGGCAGGGATAGTCATCCTGGACCCTACATTCCTGTTTGCTTAAACTGTAGGTGCTCTGACAAACGCTGTCTGGAAAGCCTGAGCCCAGCTGCAAGCTCTCTGTCTCAAGGAAATGCCGGGTCTACCTACAGGCTGGGCGACTGCTTGGGGAAGCAGTGCCAACCGTGCTTCCCATGCAGCGTCACGGCAAGGAAAGTCTGACGCCTTCCCAGAAGAGTGGAAAGTGGAGTGAAGTGCAATCAGGAAAGCAATCTTGCATTTGTTACAAGAATGGCTTGTGCCAGGACAGCAAAAGGTTTCGAAGACAGTGTGTTGTGTAAAGGAGGACCATGAGGCTGCAGCTGGAAAAGGAGCTTTGTGGAGGGAGGATCGGGAGGAGAGGATCAGGGGAGAGGATCAGGATGCTTTTTGCTTCTCAGGCAGCAGGTTGAGAAGTGACTTAATAGCTGCAGGTGGGTGATTCCACCTGGAACAGGTCTGCATGGTGTGGTGGGTGCTCTTCCCTCTGAATCCAAGCCCTGTTCCTGGGCACTATGGAGAAGAAGGCCATGTGCAACTGTCCTCAGTGTGGGTGTCGCTCACGTGGCTCTCTCATAAGAAAATTGGAGTAATACAAGTTTGTGGCTCCTATAGGAGACAGCAGGGAATTTATTCTCCCAAAGGTGTATTCTAACGGAATATTTTTATTCACTTACTACTGTCCTCTGAGGTCTTAGGATGCTTCCAGTTCACAACATGACAGCGAAAGTCCTGTGGATTGAAGAAGTCTTGAAAATGCTCTCCTGTCTGGCTGATATCCGCCTGATTGGCCTCGCCCGTGCACCTCGCATGCTCCAGGAGGGTGCACACAGATTGGTTTCTCCAGAGACAGGCAGCAGGAAGTGCGCGCACGCCTGCGGAGGGCTGGGTGATTCAGCTGGGAGTTCCCAGAAGCAGCCCGTGAAAGGATGCAGCACTTACTGGAAATGCTCAGGTGTCATTTCCCCAGGACGGAGCTTCCGCGTGGGCAGCCAAGCTGGCAGGTTGCTCTCCGGAGCACTCACCGAAGCAGGGTGCAGAGGCAGAGGGTTGTGTTTCAGCAGCTCTGCCTCCTGGACTCGGTCTGAGCAGCCTGTCCCTTGGTGGTGTGTGTCCCTTGGGATGCGAGCAGGGGTGTTTGCCAGCAGCTAGAGGCTAAGGGGGAACGTCTTTGGCAAAGGAAAGGTGAACTGCTTCCTGGGGAAAAGCTAAGAGCTGCCATTCCCTCACTTGGAAGATGAGGACACTGCAGGGAGGCATCACTTCCTCTGAAAGGCCTGGTGGGAATGTGTGTTTACAGACATACAAGACAGCAAATCCCCTTCTGAAGCTTTATAGTATGTAATGGCAAGATAAGGCCGTATAAATGAGGAACACAAAAGCATTTATTGTCCAGGGCTCCTAGATTTACTGCCTGATAGCCGATTTTCTTAAAAAGTTATTTATAGCTTTCAAAGGGCATGCACCATTTTCTGTGCATCAAATCTTTCATTAAGAAATTACTTCTCTTCACTTTGAGCACTGTCTGGACACTATTAACAGTTACAAATGAGGATTTTATACACAACTGCTCTGAACTTTGGTATAACACTGGGAAATCCTGGCCAGGGGGCTGTGGGCCATCCTTGAGCAACGAGTTAAGTGGAAGTGCAACAAGAAAAGTGGTGTAACAGTTGTACATGGCAGTGTTGCCACATCCCCTTTGCCTCTTGGCTCTCACTTACTGAGGGTCAAAGTGATTACAAGGCTTCAAAGCCCCAAACTGTGTTTTCCTCAGCTCAGAGAGCATGGACATGGACTCTCTGCCTTCCTCTGCCTCAGTGGGTTGCAGGTTGACTGCTGGTGTCACCAAGGCACCGCTCACCCAAGCCCTCCTCTGCTGCTGACGAACATCGGGCAACAGCAGGATTGATCCATCCCGCTCTTTTATCTGAGATCCCACGGTCTTGAGAGGACCAAGATACTCTGCCTAACAAAGTCACTGGACCCAACACCTGGGTGAAATCTGTGCGTGGCTGCCAGGCCAGGTAAGACAACCTAATGGCTCCTCCTGACTGCCAGCAGCATCGCGCATTGGGTGCGAGCTGTGTGTGCCTGCTGCCCCACGGGGCTGCCACCATTTGGGTGCGTGCCTTTGGAGCACCAACAGCACCAGCCAAGTGCTGTCAGGATTTCTTTTCGGGGAGCAGATCCATTTCACCTGAATGATGGGTGACCGCTGGGAGTCTAATCTGAGCCCTCCGGGAGAGAGGGGAAAGACGGTATGCAGATATGGATATCTGCAGGAGGGCCTTCAAAAGCAGGGGGACAGGGTGGGACAAACACGTGCACGGGGATGCCAGGCTTTGAGATCCCACCTCGGATTTCCTCTCGGCTCCCTGGGTGAGCATGACCAGGTTTCAGCACCGTTCTCAGATGGCTCAAGCAATCACGTATCCGCGGGCTGGGTTCTCTCTGCACCTCCAACTCCCACCAGTGTCCACGTGGGTTTTTATACGTTTTCCTATTGCTGCTTCTCCCTTCTGCCTCTTTTCTCCCACTGCAGCTGTGGATTTGACTCCTGCTGGTTTTGGTGGGGCTGCTTTTGGAAGGGAAGCAGCCCCCCGTGGGCAGCGCTGGGTGTTCAGCAGCTCCTGCCTCAGACGTGAGCGTGACTGCTGATTTCTATCAGTTGCAGAGCACCACTCACAAGGGAAACTTCTCACGTGTTCTCCTTGGCTCCTCTTTATTCCCAGTCACAGCAATTACGCTGCTGCTTTTTGGCCTTCGTTTGTCCTAAGCTGTTGTGTCTCAAGTGAGTTCTTATTAGCACTTCCTTCTCTGAAAAGGAGTGACTGCAAAATAAGCCAAGGGTCATTTCCCTTCCCTGGGGACCAGGAGACGTCCTGGCTTTTAAATCAGGCTCCATAAATTTTAAGCCTTAGCACCTCATGTGCTTTGCCTAGAGTGGGGTGGAGGTCCCTGCAGAGAGCGTGAGGAAAAGAAACTCTGATACAACAGTGCATTGCTTCGGCAAATATTTTTAAGATATCTGAGAAAAACCACAGCACAGAACAGGGGAAAACCAGTGATCATTAACAGATACCCACTGTGGGTAATCAGAAGAAGAAGTGGAAGGAGGAAGTGACCATTTTCTATTTCTTGCCTCATCTTTCATTGCAAATCATCCTGCAGGGTGGGCATCAGCAGGTGGAGTTGCTAAACATCAACTGGCAAAAAAGCTGCCAGTAATCAAAATGCTGTTTTTGGAAACAAGCAAGAATAGGTTATGCTACAAGTGATGAAGGTACGTTTTTAGATTGAAAATACTCCTAATGCCTGCAGTGCTCACTGTAAGCCTGGGGACAAGGATTTAGGCTAATGTCAGAAGTTTCAAACTTCTCCAGTCCACAGGAACCCCAAATTTCCCAGCATAAAACCTGCCTTCTCAGCACTTTCCATGGGTTTCTTTAATCCATGCTGATTCTTTTTGCAAAGGATTCTAATGGGAAAAGCCACTAGTGATCAAGGTGACCCCTAACAAGTGATGTTGGGTGTACGTGTCAGTGGGGTGACATGGCAGGGAGGTCAGGAGCTGTGCTGGCCGGCTGATTTCAGCGGTCAGCATGATATTTGTACCTCAAGGTGTTCTGGTTCTTCAGTGGAGTAACCCCCTAATCACTGTGTTCAGCTCCTAAGGGCAGAAACAAGGGTGAAGTCAAGAAGTTCCTCTCTGCCCCTTCCCTTTCAGGAGGGGTCAGTACTGGTGGCTGGAGGGATGCTGCCCCAGGGCGAGACCCTCACTGAGGCAGCACTCCTGGCCTAGGTCAGCACTGGAGTTTAACCCAGTTTCTGGGTTGAACCCAAAAGGTTCCCCATGACCCCTCACTACCAAGTCCCATGGATGTTAGCAGAAGCTTTTCTCTTCTCCAGCAAGCCAGTTCCTTCTCTTGGGCCTCTGTTTTCATCTCCTTTCAACAGTGAAACAACAGCATTGTTATAGTGGCACACTTGGGGCTCCCGAAATAAGTCCAACTTTCCAAAATCCATGAGCTGCTTACTGAGATTTCCACACAGTCCAGACCTGCAAAGCAACTCACCCCCCTCAGAGAAGAAGCTCACAGGTGGGAGATGAGCGTTTCCTGAGGGCTCTTTCACTCCATCGCAGAACGGACCTCCTGCAGAACCGTGGCAGGACAGCGGCCTGGTGGTTTCACCCCCAGGTTGAGGTGAGTCCACCAGCACCGCACCAACCGGTCCGACCCACAAGGTGGGTGTGTGGGATGGTCCTAGCAGAGGAGCCACACCTGAACACAAGCTGCGGGTGGCATTCAAGCCCACTTCTGCCTGAAAATCTGAGTGTTGCTCGGGGTATGGAGCAACCTACGTATGGAGAAAACCTGCTGCTGTCTTCTCTGGCAACCGATGGGGCTATGGGTGAGGGTGTGCCACAGAAAGAGGGAGAAGGCAGGGAATCAGAAGAATATTATTTCTTGATTTCTGTGCTGCAATTAAGAAAGGGTTGTGTTTTTCGTTTTCACGTGCCTCAACTCCCACCAGCTGCATGCTCCCACCCACAGCATGTGTGCCGTGTTTTTGTTACGGCTGTAGCCTCAGGTAGCATGGAATTGGGGCCAAGCATACATTAGTAAAATTAGAAGAAATATCATCTGACGGGTCTGGACGGTGCTGTGGGCAGAGCATATTTGGCAAGACTCTGCTTCCTTCGCAATCCAGCCCAGAGACAGTCCTTGATCCTATCTGAACACGGACTGAACTTGCAAAACGAGTCCCAGCTTGCGAGCTGTGAGTCAGGGATGTCTTAAACACTGCCTCAGCATCCAACACCAACACGCTCTTTTTATCTTGTTCATCCTGCTTAAATAAATGCAGCAAGCCCTCATGTTAATAGAGCAGCCTTGAAGGCATAAGTCTGTTTTTTTCACAGCCTCCAGCATTTGTCCCTCTGCATTTGGCATTTTTTGACCCAATAAAATGCTTTCTTCTGCTCTCTGGGCCCAGCTAACGGGGCTGCTCAGAGGTACTGGTTTGAAACCTACCTCTACTCCATATGGCCATGTGCATGTTCCTCACTGGTGAGCCATGAGGATACACTGACACCAATGGGTTTCTCTATGCAGCAGACTTTGAAGGATGCGAGTCTGTACTCAAAAGCGAGTATACTTTCCAACCTCTTGCGAGTGCCATCCTATAACGGAGAGCCTCCTTTGCAATTCAGGAGATTTCATAAATTGCCTATCAAGATGGGCAGGAGTCTGTGGAATACCCTGCGGTGCCCCTGGATGGTATTTGAGAAAAACTAATTGGAAATTTTGCATTTGGGAACCATTTGCTGAAAAACATCAGATGAGAGGAAGATAAGACTTACCCTGATCTCTTCCAGAAAATCCCACCTGGTAATGCTATTGCAATGGCTTGAGCTGTCTTTGTCCAAGTTCCTGGAGCTCAGTGAGGAACTGCATATATAAATGCACTAAGGAATAACGACTGCAAAGCTGCATTTACCTCTTTACTAGAAGATGGAAAGAGAAAACTTTATTTACCTGGGAAGCAGGGGAATTTAAGGCAGAGGTTTGTAGTGACAGAGATCAGAAAGCATGGATTTATTTATTTTTTATTCAAATACAGAGCAATGCAGAGACAAAATGCTGATTTAAAAAAAAAAAAAAAAACAAAAAAACATATAAAAGGAATGTGACTGATGCTTTCATAATCTTGATTTATATTGCTTCAAAAATGAGCACAAGACAAGAGAATACATGAGTCCTGGAGAGTAATAAACAAACTGCAGTCCTGTGTTGGGAGAGAGACAGCCATGCTCCCATGTACTACAGATGTACCAAGCATCATACTCTCATGTACCAAGAAAGACACTTCCAAATCTGAATTTCTAAGAAAGGAAGAGAAGGGTCAGACTGGAAATGAAAATACAGGCAGCCTGAAACTGGCGTTTATCTTAGATGTATTTTACTCCTCTTTCACAAGACAGTGCAATGCAGACTTCATGCGCCTTTTCTCACCTTCCCTTTGTTTTGCAGTATCACTCATTGCTCTTTACATGTCAGTACTGCCCACTATCAGCACAATGCACATTCCTTTAACAAACAACACCATTCCCCCTCTCATGGGCTTAGGATGAATTATTTCAGTGATATCATTCAAGGGCCTTAAATATATTGGCTTTAGAGCTATTTTTACTTGCAAGTGCTAGCGCCAGATCTTTGATGTTTCATTTGGGTTCAGGGCAAAGTACAGAACACATCAAAATAAGCAAGAGGTGGTGGTTTTGTTCTAAGTGTTACCAGAAGCCAGGGTGCAACCCAGAAGAGGAAGGGAAGGGGATTGCCAAAGATTTCCGTTGGATACTTATTCTCTCCAGGGTTTGTAAAACTGTCCTGTAACACTCTTAATCCCTCCTCCAGCAAGGGAGTAGGATATCACTGAAATCTTCACATTCTCCTGCAAGCAGAGGCTTTAATGCAGCCCTTTGTTAATTGTCTCTGTATTTATTTGATTTTTCAGGAGAAAAAAAAAAGTGGTCAGTTTTATGGAGCCTGAAGGCTTGGGGAAGTTATCCAACGTCCCCTTGTGCTCTGCCTCTCATCCAGCATTTCAACAGGCATGGACTAGTCCACATCCAGGCATCACCTTGCAAGATGTGCCAAGGGAGCTGAGTGCTGGAGACCATGGCACAACAATTTGCCAAAGTCAGGGTAAAGGGAAGGTAACAACTGGACTTAGAGTTGATGCTTGCATGGCACTGCAAGCAGCCTCTCAAGAGGCCTGAAGACTATCCAAGATGCCTGCTGCTCGAGGGTGCCCTTGCCAATGTCATGCAAAAGGCCTGGGGGTTCCCCCCATATTTGCTGGGATGTCTGTGGCTTGTACAGACAATGATTTCCATCCAGCACAAACTGAAATCATCCTGGGAGCATGCCCTGGTAGATGTGCTGCCTACTTTCTGTTTCAGCTAAGGAATTTTACTTACATTTTATTGCATCTTTCAGCATGTGGGGAGACACATCAATATCTGGAGTTATTTCAAGGAGAATACATATTAGAAGTAGCCCACTATAAACCTATTATGTCTAACATGCAGATGTAGAAAGCAGAAGAAATTTTATAAATATATATGTATATATAAATATATATATAAAGAGAAAAATGAGAAGAAAATCCTATAGATGTCTTTTTAAAGGAAGAATATTCTGAAAAGACTATAGAGGAAAAAGAAGAAAAGGTTGGACAATGAAAACAATTCAGAAACGTGTAGGCAAGGGAAATACACAGTTAAGCAAGATGGTGATGATGCTAAATTGGGAGGAGTTTTGAATGTTATTGAACAGAAAAATTACCCTGTGGCACCTACAGAGATTAGCAATGTGGGCAGGAAATAACATAATAAAACTGGAATAATATAGGCTACCGGCACTCAGGAAAAAACAACCCTGAAGGACACTCAGAAACAGCCATGTAAGGAAAGGCTCAGAGGTTATATAGGCAGATAGCTTACATGCAACTTCTGGCAGCCAGCTTGCATTGCAAAAGGCCCGTGCCATTCTCAGTGGGCATCGCACTAACCAACCTGGCTTAGATACAGCTGGAAGGTTGCTGCTAATTTCTTGGCATCCCATTACTAAACACTGTAAAATCAGAGGCCTCAAAGAAGGGTAGCGACATGATCAGATCACTTGGTGTGGGTTTGATTTATGAAGATTAAGTGATGCTTAGATATGAGCTGGAGAAGAGATAAGAAAATAGCAGACATGAGTCTACAAGTACCTGAAGGATGTAGGCAGGGTCAGATAAATATACTTAGAGAGAGAGAAAATAAGGTGTGATATGAAGAAGGCAGAATTTGCTACCAGTATTAAGAGTAGACAAGACTTAAATGTACTGTCTTAAAGAAAATTGTCTTTCATGGGACCTATCAAGTAGCAGAAAATGTTCTGCAGATACGGCTTTGCTTGTGTAGGGTGATAGATAGGAGCTGCAGTTCAGACTTCTAAGAGTCAATGCTTCTTCATGAAATGTGAGTTTTAGAAGTGATTTCATTTCTGCCATTAATACAGTGAGCATGAATTGGCTGACAAATTTATCACCTATTTCAGATCTCTGAATTTCCTCTGCAAAGAGTGTGTGTAAAAAACGATCAGATGAAAGCCAAGAGACTAAGAACTAAAAGTTACCAAAATCATTAAAGAAACAGCAAAGAAATATGAAGAGAGGAATGTATTCAAATCAGCACAGAGGGACAGATGGTACATACCCAAGGGTATTAAAGGAATTAGCTGAAAAACTCTTAGGCCCATTATCCATTATATTAACTGCTCCTGAAGAACTGAGGAAGCCCCTGATGACTGACAGAGGGAAAACTTTATGCTTCTCTTCCAAAATGGGAATTACAGATCAATTAACTTTATATCATTTTCAGGTGAAACTTGGTCTCTAATAATCAGAAATTATTATTAGATGCTCTGCAAGAAGAACAAAACAGAAATGTACCACACACAAAGACAGATCATATTAAGAAAAGCAGTTGCATCCAAGTGGAAGACTCTACAGCTGGATTATACAATGTTGATGGGAGGAGGAAAACCACAGGGTGTGTGTGCTGGGTGAGGGGAGTGAAGAATAAGCAGCTACTTCTCCATCATGTGGGCTAGAATATAAGCCATAGTGGGCCATGCTGGTGGGAGGAGAGGGGGGATGCAGTCCCTTGAGTCACTCAGTAAATTTGCCTTTAAGGGTTTCATTCACTGACAAGACAACTGGTTGTACAAGCAGCTCTCCTGCAAAGAGCTCTTGATTTCAATAAGTTATTTTATTCAGTTTCTTCAGACGTATTATTCCTGATCCATCCCTAAAGGATACCATGCAGACACGGTTGACTTTAACAGTGGTTGGACTGGACCCAAAACTGAACAAGAAAGATGTAGGGTGGATACAGAGAATAACAATGAAAGAGATTAAAATCTGCCCTTTCAATAGAAAGTTGAGTATGCTTGTAAATATTGCCACGTTCACTTGGGCTCCTTGGGAACTCCTGCTGAGTTGGACGTTATATTCATCTGCAGTAGCACTGAGGAAGGGGTAGAAAAATATGTCAATCAAATTTAAAGATAACACCCAGCTGGAGTGAGAATTGCAAATCATTTAGAAGCACCATCCTAAAGGGATTTCAATAAATGAAGAAAGGAACATAGTGGGAATAACAAGAAATTAAACAAACATGAGAGCAGAAACATCCACGGGATAACAACTCTCACTGAAGAGAGGTGAAAACAGTAAGCCAGAGGCTATGGAGAGCAGTAATTCATTCAGAAAAGGCCCCTGGATGAAAATGTTCATGGAAATCTACAACTGACAATTCATTAAAAAAAAAAATGGATCCATCCACTTTTGAAGTGCTAATAGAATACCACTTAGGGCAGGGCCTGCTGAAAAGAGTACAGGCAAACAGGTAATGTTATAGATTAACTGGTATAGACGAGGGTGGAAGGGATGACCTATTTACTATGAAGATCAAAGGAAATAAACACACACATAGCCTAGAAAAAAAGGGAGGCAGCAAGGTATAGTCTGATATAGAGACAAACCTTCCCATGAAAGAATGCTGCTGAGTGGGAGGGAGAACCAGGGCTCATCAGTTAGCAATGGTGGGGCTACACACACACAGGGCCACACTCAAACAAGGAAAGAGAGCAATGATCTGAAGACTTGACAAGACATCTAGTAGAACTGGCTCTAAAGAGACACTGCTGTCCAGAAGAATAGTCTTTAAAGCCTCCCTATAAACAAATGGCTTTGGTTTTGGGATTGGTTCTTCACCTTCACGAAGTGGTCCACTGGCTGACTCCAAATTCAGAGCATACTTACACAACTAATTTTCAACAATGTACCAGTAGAGATGAAAATGAAAGGAAAATCAACATACAAGGAAAGGGTGTCACTGTGAGTAGAAGTAAAGTAGCTGCAGAAAAAGGTGGGACATCCCAGTGGCTTGGCATTAGACCAGTCCACGTGTGTGCAACCAGAGATGGGGCAACTCAAATCTGTGGTAGACGAAGAAAAGGATACAAATTATCACATGCAGATGCCCAATCCTCAGCACAAAGACTGTAAATATCCATTGCAGCAGTTTTACTTATTTCCCTTTCTTGGGGACTAATTCACATGGGGCTCACCTCCTTCTAGATATCCCTGTGGTAGTACCTTGCTTCTCCAATGTGGGAACTGGAAAAAAAGCTACCCTCCATTTCCATACCTCAAGGACTGAAGTCTTGTTTGATCACAACTTCATTGAGATTCTCACCACAGACAGATTAACCTTATTCTTGAATCCTAGCCTTATCTGTCATCTCTTGTTGTCTCTCCTTCCTTTGTGGATAACACTCTACCTGGGAAAAGATGAAGTGCCCTGTTGGGAATCTCAGTGGTCACCTTACAAAACAGCTGCACCATACTTTCTATCACTGCCTCCATTTTTCTGTGTTGACTGCCCACCAGCTTCTGGCTGGGATTCACAGTACAGGGTATGATCCAGCAACCATAAAAAGTACATGGTCCATCTATCCAACCTGCCACATTATTCTTCTCTTTAGCATAAGCCATCTCTCAGTCTTTATCAATGTGGGGCTTTCAGGAGCCTATGGCAGGATGTGTTTGCAGCAGGCTCTCTGCTCTTGAATTTGCACCCAGTAGAGACACACCTCATTCTTATCTGATCTCCATCAGAAGTGGCAGCTCTTCACCTCTCTGCTCAGGCTGCGCAGCTCACAGCAGACTGAGGAATTCCTGGCAATTCTTGGTGGAAAGGCTTTCACTACTTGTAATCTAAGCGATACGAAATCCGCCTACATGTTTGGGACAGTGACAGCACATTATAATCATACAGCATCACTTGAGTGCCTGTAACAGTGGCTGTAGCAACACTAACGGAAGCTCTGAAGGAAGGGAATGAGAAATTCACTCCCACCACTTGACTCATGTGGGTTGCTGCTTAGATACAGGTTGAAGCAGCCGCTGAAGTCATGGGTGTCTGTGGGCTGCCGAGTTTCTAACTTGATGTTTTATGGGGCTGTGTCTATCAAAATATTTGGGATCTGCTCATCTCTGGTTACTGTACTGGTTTCAGAAGCATGTTTTGGCTGCACAGTAGCCACAGAAAGGCACTGTCTTTCTCAAATGCTAGCTGCGAGTTAGTTGTATTTTGAGCATGGTTAACAGGGAGAGGCCATGCAAGTACGACAACTGTGAGTTGTTGAAAATAGCTTTTAAGGGGCATCTCAAGGCTCCAGGATTGCTATTCTGACTGGACAATGTGGTGCTTACATAAGTATTGTTTCAAAGAAACAATCGTGAAGGGAATAAACAGATATGTGAACAATTGTTGGATTTGGGACTAGTAATCAAGGACCAAAAATGAATATTATATTTTCAAAGGAAATGTTATGTTGTCTAATCTTCAAATCACACTCCAGTTCAGTTTTACTAAATGAGAGGAAGTGCAGGCTGGTGGCTGAGGTGGTAGGGCAAGTAGTCTAGGGTCAGTTCCCAGTTCTAGCCCAGAATTCCTGAGCCCAAGTTATTTAAACCTCCTACCCTTATGTTCTCCAGTTCCCTGCCAGTAGATAAGAATAATGTAACCTTTCTCCACTTTTCTATTTTATCTACTAAAAAATGGAGGGAGCTGGAGAACAGACAATATTAAGACATACAGTCTCCAGCACAATTGAATACCTGATCTTGATTGAGGATTCTGCTAAAATATACATTATTGTTATTCATATTAATTTCAGCTTGACATCTGTCCTGTTGTACTCTCTTATGCAGAGCAAGATTACTACAGAAAACTAGTGTTATGTAGCATCGCTAACTAGATATTACATGGGACTGTCTCTATGGTTTATAGAAGCATATATGTATGTCTAGGTGTGGGCAAGGACTGAATGGCTTATCAGGAGACCAAGCCTTGTGATGGAGAGTTTATTGAGGTTGAATGTAAGGTCGAAGATCATTTGTTCATTTTCATAGAATGGCTCCCAGAACTAGCTGTTCATCTAGGCCATGAGTGGGTAACATATATGTAAAACTAATGTAGGTAATTGATCAGATTGTGTACTAATTGCAATGCAAGTCAGTTTTAATTCATAATATATCTGTTCCACATTTTGCAAGCTAGACTAAAAGTGTAAGATATACCATTTTCCAAATCATGGTGAGTCAGTGATAGAGTATTTAAAACTTCCTATTCAGGTGAGCAGTTATCCCTTTGTCATATTTCAAATTTATGATCTTCCTTCTTGCCTTTAATTGTCATCGTTTTCCTGAGGAAATAAAAACAAGACGGTATAAAGCAGTCGTTCTGTTGTACATAATGCATATGATTTGCTGCTTACTATTTTTTTACCTATCTAAGGCTAAGAACACAATGTTCACGTGCCATGGGACTGAGTCAGTGCTGTGATAGTAGTGAGTCTGCTGCCCGGCTGGGTTATTTTGGCTTGTTCTTCAAAGTGTCTGAGGACACCTAGGGCCACAACCAGGCCTTTAGTCATCTCATACAACCTCAGCTTAATCCATATTAGGCACCACAGTCATTGGAAAGACAACTCTGCAGAGCAATTCTTCTTGCAGCCCTGCCTTAGTCATTATAGGAGCGTTGGAAATAGATAGTTTCCAAACAATCAGGGCAATTAACCCTTCTTGTTGGAGAGCCTTTCACAGCAGGACTACCTGCAAAGGAAAAAATCTCTGCAGAGGTGCAAAGGGGTTCACATATACCTGTACCTGCACCTGTCAGGCTCAGCTTATCCATCAACTCTCCTGCTGTTTATACAGTCACAAGGAAATAGCCTGATAGGGACCTAGGTCCTTCCACCCAAAACAATCCTGTAAGGTCCTATATAGCTTTGAAGTCCATAAATAGAAGCCCAAAGTACATGCCTAGGTGTCTGCTGTGCCCACACACTCAGCCTTCGGTGGTGACTGAGTTGTAGACATTTATGAGATTAATTCCCCTCCATCCGCTCACAGAAGCTAATAAGGAAAGACAGTTTAAAACTTCACAATTTCAGTGTATTCTTAGCCATCCAGCATGAATTTATTTTAATAAATGGGATGGAAAGAGAGGTCTCAGTGTCTGCAAACCAGGAGTTCTTGGCAATGCTGATGTGCCTCTTTCAATTTATATCCTATACATGTCACTTTCTGTTCCTGTTAGCAGCCTGACAGGTGACCTGACACAGAGCACAATGAGGACCATGGGTTTTGGATAAGTACTGTGATGAGCTCACTGAGCAGAAATGATGGTATATTTATAAAGCATGAGATTTTCTGTCAAGCTGGAGAAGCTGTGCCAAACTTTGAGCTACCTCAACATTACTTCCATTGACAAAGTATCTTTTAACATTATGCCCCATCTGAATTTTTCATTGAGACTGACTTAATCCTCCTTCATAAACTGCAGCAATAACAATCTCATATTTTATAACAAAAAATACATTTTTTCTTTGCATTTGTAGATTATTCCAGTCTGTACAGTAAGGTTCTCACGGCTGCAGCTTCTTTAAAGAAATAAAAAGACATACGGGAAATAGAGTTGGAAATATTGATTTTTTTTAAGTAGTCAAATGTTGAATCACTACAAAACATGCACTGTGCTCTTAAACCTGCTGCCAAGGAGAGTGAGAAAGCAGACATTTTTCCCATGTTTGTCTGTGTCATCTTCTCATAGTGTCTGTTCTACAAACAGCACTGGATGTGTATTGGATCTCCAACAAACCTGCAGACTGAGCTCTCATGTAAACCAAAGGCAAGACAAAGTCCAGCTGGGCAAAGGTCTCCAGCTTGTACTCCCCAGGCAGATGGGACAGCTAAGAGTGAACCATCTATTCGACAGGCATAATGTCTGTGGCCACTGAATACTAATTTCTCCTTGTTAGCTCTCTGAATGTCTACATTTTCAACAGATTCTTGCGGTCAGCAGTTGAGTTGCAAAACCAAATCCTTCCAGGGGTGAGCATTTCTGTTGGCTCATATAAAGTTTGTTTTCCCTAAGCGCACGTGGCAAAGCACCATTCACTTTCCCCTCATTTGCCCCCAAAGACCTTGACAGTGAGTGTTGAGGCACGCAGAGATTTATGAGATTTAAATTGCAATTACAGCTCATAACATACAGATTCAAATTAATACACCTCTTTCCACTTTATAGTATAATATATTTTGTTTTCAGAATGTCCTAAATGAAGTATCTTCCTGGAGTCTCTGCTGCTCCCATCTGCTACTTTTAAGATGCTGCAGATGAGTTTTTCCAATTGGTTTCAACATCTTATGCTGTGGCCAGCTGATACCAACTGGCATCAGTCCATTACAAATTTGGAAATATGTCAGTCTATACCAGCTGAAATTATAGCAAAGTTCTAGTTTAAAATACAGTTAACATCTTTTGAATGCTTTCCTGAACAATGCTAGTAAAGGTTTATCTCCGTTTCTGTCCTCTTTAAGGCATATGTATAAAAGTTAACAACTTGGGGAAGATGAAAGAGGACAGGTCCTGTCCCTACTCAATCTTTAAGGCAAACACCCTTTGTAAAGTCACGGTAGGAGAGACTGATTTTCTGTAAGACCAGTGGAGTAGAAGAAAATAATTTACCATTTTTAAGAGGCTCTGAAAACAGAGCTAAATTCAAAGCATTGAAACAAATCTTTCTGGCCTCAACAATGCTGCTGTTTAATTTATTCACTGTAAACACATGACTCGACTGATTTAATGCTTCTGCTGTTCTCTGTGATTTTGTTGAATGAGATGACCCTGATTTGCTGCCTGTTCAAAGAAGTTTTGCCTATTAAATGACTTCCAAATGTTCACCTTGGGCTGTGTGAGGACATTACTGATAGGCTCGCATAATTCCTCCCCTTGAAGTGCCAGTCTAACTGTATCAAAAAGAAGTGCACACACAGCTCTCTCATGTCCCCGTGTAAATTACTGCGTCGCCAGAGCTTTGTACTTGCCTGGAGTCACCACACACTGGCGGTCCCTTGTGTGGTCTGTTTTCTACACCCTGATGTTCCCCATGGGACGTTGTGGGGGGTCTGTCAGAGACCAGTAACATTTTGGGATGGGGCAGCTACTAATCTCCAGTGTATCCTCTCTCACCCTGGGTTCATTTATTCAGGGTGTCTTTGGGACAGATGCTGAGACAGAGCAGGGCTCATGATAGGGATTGCAAACTGGAAAAGCAGAGGCAGAAATTGGGCTCCCAAATCTCAGTAAAGTGTGCCAGCTGTGGGAACAGTTTCAGCACAACAAAAGCCACTTTCCCAGCTGAGCTCACTCCAGTGATAGGCAGCATGATATAAACTTGCAGCAATCCAGGCTGGGATATATCCTGACTTGCCTATAGTTAATGATTTAACAGAAAACATGGATCGTAACTGACTACTTTGATAAAATCAGAAGGATTGAACAAGAATGTAAAGGCTGGTGAAACTGAAACACGGGTAAAGAGGGGGGTTGTCAAACATGGGAGATGATGCACTCGATGAAATGGACCTCATCCAGAAAGCTGGGTCACTGAGATTGACTGCAAAGGATGTCCCAGTGTCGTGTGGTCCCTGTTATGCAAGACCAAGATATAGTGCTTCAGCTGTGCAACAAATGGGGTTTATCACAGCTGCTGTCCTCCCAGGGTCAATGCCAGTTCCTTCCCTGAGTGCAGGAGCCCCTTTTGGGTGCTCTCCGAGTGCTTTAGGACAGCATGCCCATCACAGACCCCTCCTCATGCACCTTGGCACCACCCCAACAGTCCCTGGAGCATCCTACCTCTTCCTTCTCCCACCTGGAGAGGTGTCTGCTGCTCTGAGGAAGCCAGCTCCTGCCTTTCGGGGAAGGACACAAGTACGAGGGAGATGAAAGAAAGCACCAGTTCTTATATTCCCACTTCTGGCCATCAAATGACCAGAAGTGGGAATATAAGAACTGAGATCTTCCTCCTTATCCCTCTGCTCTGTAATGCCACCCCATTTTCCCTTTCCACTTTCCTGGTGCCCTCAAGGCAATAAATATTCTTTATAGGAGCACTGTCTGCCTCAGATTTCCTTTTTGGCATCAGCTGAGCTGACCAGTGTGAAATTCACAGGTAAATTCTGACATTTTTAAAAACTTATTTCTTAAGCCATAAACCTTTAAATCTCTCTCCCAGTTTTGATATCTCTAAAAGCCTGTTTGGGGCCACACATCTCATAAAAGTCAGGGTTTCTGAGAGTTAAATGCTCAAATAAAGCAGATCTGCTGATCCACTTTTTTGTCTCTATTTCTATATGCCTTCAGCTTGTCTGCCAGGCAGCGCGTTTTCTACTTTTCAGCTTCTCTGGAGATATCTGAAATCAACTTCAGTGTGAGTGGGGAAAGCAAGAAGGAAGCCATTTGGGAAGTGGGGATCTCAACACAGGCATGTTACTGTGCTGTTTTTAAGCAGCAAAATATAAAGCTTGAACGTCTCCTCTGCACATGCCATTTTGAGTGTGTTGGAGAAAATATTTTTTTTCTTATATATAAAGCAAAGCAAGCTCTGGGAAGCCGCCAGCTCCCTCCAGATGACATAAAAATGATAGAACCTGGAGAGAATAAGCTAAACCCCCGAAGCTGTGTGAAATAGTATAATGCGGGGCACGGCTTGAGCAGTAGAAGTCTCCTCCAAAGCAGTCTGAGGATGCCAACATGCAAGGTCATGCTGCTGTTAGTCATCCCGTTAGACGTCCCTCTGGCCAGATCCTACACATAAAGCACTTCTGCTAAGTTCTGGGCTGAAAGTGGTGTTCAGAAGGCATTTAACACACCCCTCCTGACCGCGGAGAGCACTGCTGGCCAAGTCAAGCTCAGTGTCCCACAAGGGCTAACCTGAACTCAGAAGCGAATGGCAGCACTGGTGTCTGTATCACCAAACACCGCTGAGCCTCCCAGCACTCACTCCACAACCTGCTCCTCCTCAGGGCCTGAGCTGACCCCATAAGGTGTTTGAACGTGATCTTCTCCCGGTTTAGGATGGTTTGGTTGTGCTGCAGCCCTTGGCAACTCCTCCAGTTTGCACCAGCTGGGAGCTTCTCCCCGGCCACTGGTCTTCACGGTGCGTTACGCACGGCAACTGGCAAATTTTCAGTGGTTTTCCTGGTGCTTGTGTTTCTCCTAAGTAACCTAATTGGTAGTTCACATTTTAATGAGCTCCTTATTATGGGGTTAATAACCTGCATTATTTTGTGCGGTTCTAACCATTAGCAGCTTGATGTTAAATGGTTTTAATTTGTTTTGATGCACATCTGTTGACTTAGCACCTCAGAAAGTAAATAGTTCAGCGCAGATTTGATCAGGAGCGTATTTGGGATATGCCCTTGAGGTCCTACATGCAAGCTGCAACCCTCCCACTATCAGGTCTCTTTCAATTCACCTTACGAAGCCTTTCCCTGGACCCAGCAGGATGCTTTTTTCCAGGATGCTGCTCCACAAGGTTGGCCTGCCACCGCAGTCGTTGGTGGCACGTTGTCATAACCTGACAGGCTGTTTTCAAAGCATCTCCCAAGGTGTCAGCCCTGGGAATGAATTGATACTGGCACCTGGAAAAAAAAAAAAAAAAAAGGAGAAAAATCTGAAAAGGAACCTGAATGGGTGGGGGAGGAGGAGGAGGAACCGTTCCCAGGGCTTTCACACATAACTTCTGTTGCTATAGCAATCGCTCTGTCTGTCTGTACTTGTTCAGAGCAACAGCTTCATCGGGAGTGTCGCAGGCAGGCAATTTCCATAGTTCTGCTTTGGGAACAGGGGACAAGCAACGGGGACGTTTTCTCCCCCAAAAACTGTGTGGGGGGTGATAGGGAGTGAAGATGAGTTTGCAAATACGCGTTAGCCTGATCCCTGCTCTTGCAAGGGTGCAAACTGGGGCACTTTTGTGTGCAGCACCCGGCAGCCACCACCTGAGCTTCGGCTGGAGCTTCCAGCAGAGCCATGCTGCACATAAGCAAAAAGGTTTGGGTCGGGGAAGTGAGAATTCTGCAGTCGCACCCTCCAGCATATGGAGGAACTACGAAACGTGTCTCATATCCAAAAGACTCTTCTACACGTTCTCCAACTGCCAGGATGGGAGAAAGTGTTGAATCACAGATAACTGTCCTTGGTAAAACACCGTCTCACCCACAAATTGCTTATAACACTAATAGAAACATGGCACAGACAAGAATCTGTGGGAAGAGTGAATCACTGGAAACGACATATTTATATAGCACCTCTCCGCGTCGTATTATGGCAGTTCTGCTTCCACAGGATCCGATCCCTGAGGTCCTGCCTCCCCGTAGACCTTGAGGATGTACTCAGCCTTCGAGCTCTGCTTAATCACGGCCTTTCCGAAGATAGGAGCTGGTCAAAGTGTCCTCCCCAGCAGGGTACCAGGTGGCTCGCTTCCCTTGACCTCAAGGCACTCCAAATTTCACTTGTGCTTCATGGCTTTGCATGCCCACAAGAACAGGAGGGAGGTAGCCTAAGTCTAGCCTGTGAGTAAGTAATCCTGATTCTGCAGGAGACATTTTCACCGGGGTACAATCGAAGAAAAGCTCTTTGCCTTCCCACACCCTTTTCACTGTGTGATTTCAGGAAACTGCTCCCTCGTGATGAAAAGTTCCTGCAATAATGCACCCCGAGGTGTTGGTTTTTAAGCTTTTCCAATGAACAAGACGTGTCCTGCTTAGAGAAATGTGCTCGCCAGCGTGCAGCTTGCCAAATGCTAGGATTCAGACTCGGGGAACTGATTTATTTATTTTTTTTTGCTAAATTGAGCTGGATCAAATCTTCATAAGAAAAGAGTATCTTGGCACTGTCTGGATTGAAAACAGAGATACTGCCAGTTGCGTGTTAACTTTTCAACTGGCATGTGTTTTGCTGTTTAGGGCTGGTATTAGTGGGATGTGATCTTCTCTCCAGTGCCAAAAAGGTTAATGTAACTGTCCCTACAAGCATTTGAGTTAGGCAACACATATCTCAGTTTAAATCATGCTTCACATGTGGACTTAGCATACTGAAAGCATTTAGGATTTCAATCCACACTTCCTCTTTCAAGTCAAGGCTTCTTTCAGCTTCTCTGAATACCTTTTAATGACTTTTAAAAGAAACTGAACTAAGTGGGTAGAGTGCTTGATACAATTTCCAGCATGTAGATCAGCCCAAGTTCCATGCTACGACCTTTGCCTCCACCAAGCCTCCTCCAAGCATTCACTGTGGGCAGTACCTGCCGCCCTCCCTGAGCCCTCATTGCCACCAGCAATGGTCCAGAGGAGCCTCTGCTCCATTTCCATGCATCTTCCAGCAATATTTCCAGGCCCATGTACCTTGGAGTCTAGTTTTATCTTAAAAAAAAAAAAAAAAAAAAAAAGTGAGGTGTTCTCTTGCATTCTGGTTACAGGAGTGCATAACAGTCAAGAAGGGAGCATCTGATCAGCAAAAGAAAAAATGCTCTCAATTAGTTCTGCTCAGAATAAACACCAGCTAACACAGAGAAGGGTCCATTTTGTTGGACCACACATCTCCCGTGGTTTCTGCTTGCTGGAGTCATGCAAATTTCCCACACTTCCAGCAGAGACATGATTTCTTTTTCTCAGCCGTTTAAGTATTCCACTTAAATAATGGGATCCTAGCGTGCTTGCCTCCCCACCACAAGAAAGAGAAGTAGTAGGACCTATCTGGAGTGAGCTGCCTGCAATCATGCCGCTCTTTGAGAAAAATCTCATTTTTTCCAGAGGGCTCCCCCAGCCTGGAAGCCTGGAGATAAGGAAGCGAAGATAAAGGCTGCTCTGTGGGGCTGTTTGCATTGGAAGAGACAGTAAAGTTGATAGTAAATGCTGAGTGTATGAGACTGAATGGATGGATGGAAAATTACTGAGATATTATATGCTGCTTTATCTTGGGAACTCAGCAAACAAATGTGATTTCTAGTTTGGAGTGATATGATACTCGCTGAGCTGCATCCTCAGATACAGGGGAGGACGGCTGGCCAGCCTGCCTGCCAGCCTGCTGCCCTTCTCGGGGGTCTGGCCACAATGAGAGGTGGGTCTGGGGTCTAGCACATCTTCTAGGGACCACCAGGCTGTCTGGATTCTTGTCCAACCTGTGCCACCCTTGGGAAAATCATGCAGGCTTGGTCCTCACCTCCCTTTAATTTTTCTTTAAGTCCTTCTGGGGTTCTGAGCCTGCGTGTCGGCCGCTCTAAGCTAATTTATTTTTTTTACAGAGTAACAGCACTTCCCTTCCCACAGACATGTTGTGCAGATAAATGCGTGGTGCCTGAGGGTGTACACTGCAAGTGTTTCTGACAGCGTAAACCTGAGGCCAGTACAGGGACTTTGCCGCTGGGGTAGCAGAACAAGAGGCTGTGCTTCCCTTAAAACAACATCCAAACTAATGAACAAATAAATGAAACACTTCCCTGCCATCTGAAGCATTACCCAGTGCTCGCAGCTGCTGGAGGAAGCTTTCATCGGAGCACTGGACTGATCAAATGGGGGAACAAGGAGACTTCATTTCTTTCAGCCACAGCATTGCATCAGAAACCCCACATTATGGTGGAAGGAATTTTTATTTTTGAGATCCATGAAAATGGAAGGCTGCTGACATAGCTGAGCTGGAATTAGGGTGGAGCCTTCGTTATTCCTTCACATTTTTGCCTTCATCTTCCTCTTCCCCTCGTACTCCTCATTCCAACAAGTCCAAGCAGGGCTGGAGGACAGGCGTGAGATCAGGATGAAATGCAAAGGACACGCCGGGACCTTCTCAGGGCCCAGACCACAGCCTGTGGGCCATCTGCATGCAACACCTGGCTCTGCTCCCCACCAGCCCCAACGTGGGGCTAAGATTCATGCTTCCACATCCAATGTGGAGGGAAGGTCTGTGACCAGCTCAACCACAACCTGCCCCCTTCTCCTTCTTGAACATCCTGGAGAAAGATGTTGGGCACCACAGGGACTACAGCCTTGATTTGCTTTATGCACCCCATTTCCAAAGGAAAGCTGTTAGCCCTCGAAGCACGGGGAGAAGGGACAAAGTGGAAATACGTGCATAGGTTGCATTTCTCTTAGGTATACAGCAACTGGTAACACTAGGAATGAACTTGCCCCATTGCCTTCTAATTTGAACCACAGTCCTTTTTACATGGAAAAGCACATCCTTTCCAGAGGCAGGCACAGAGGTTTTCAGATGTGAGCTGAGGAGCTTCATGCAAGGGTTCCCAGACAAAGCTCTGAGAAAGGGCCCTTTTTCTCCAGTCTGCTCTGAGAAAGGGCCCTTTTTCTCCAGTCTGCTCTGAGCTCCTCTCCAAAACCAGAGAAAATTCAGCATCTCCCAGCAGCAACTGCCCCTCACTTTGCTTTGGCTGATAGTTGCTGAGCTTTCCTGCCCGACACGATATTTCTTCACAAGCCTGGAATCTGACAGGGCTTTTAAAAAAAAAGACAAAAATGATACAGATGTGCATTCCAGGCATCATTCCCACATGAAATGCCCAAATTAGCCTGGATTTACACCAGCACAGTAGGTCAGTCCAGACATGAGAACTGAATACACCCAGGAGCCCAGCCTTACATCTCTGCACCCCTTGGATCAGATCGATACCAAAGGGATTGGCAAGGGTCCTAGGCAGACCCCACCATGATCCTCTCTGCAGTGGCAGCTGCCTCAGCACCCATTCCCAGGACAGGCTGGAAGGAGGCTTTCTCAGAGGGTGGTTGGTCTTGTGGTGTGTCCATGGCAAGGAGGTTACCCTGTAATTTCACATCTCACGGGTGCCTGGAAGGCTGTGACATGGTCCCATTACCTCATCTGGCCTATATCTGAAGGGGAGCACTTGTTTTCAGTGCAATGTGCAGCTTCCGTCTCTTCCCACGCCTCTATTTCATGACCCATGGGTGCTTCTCAGTATGGGCTGCCCTGTGCATTGACCCTGCAAACTGACAATCTTCCTAGCAGCTTTATGATTGATATTCATATATACAGTCTCCTTGGGTAACTGGGCCAAAGTCTTAGCTGCCATAAACATGTGCTAGTCCAATAGGGTCAGCTGGTGTAGACCAGAAAATATGGCTCTGTGTGACTCTGGGGCTGAGAATCTTACTGGGAGGGAATTGTCTGTGACGTTTTGTCACATCTCATTGCAAAGCTGAGCAAGTACCTTGCACTATATAACATCCACTCAATGAATGCATCTGCAATGTTGCTCACAGAGCTGGTGTGGGACCAACAAGCACTCTCCTGCTGAGCCCCATATCTGTGCGGGGACAAGGGCTGGCCATGCACATGTCCCCCCTGCCCATGGGGAAGACCCCATCAGAAAGGAAATCTGGCGTTCACCTCCCCCATAGCCCAGACATAGCAAAATTATCCAGGAGCAGTGTCCAGTGCTCACAGATTCATTTCCCATGACTCACGATGCAATAATTCCTGTCGTAATTCGTGGTATGTCTCCTTGCGTTGCACTTCTAGGATTCACCATCTGAAATTTGAGGAGAACTGCAAGGGTTTGACTGGGCATGTGGATTACAGGGCGTCTTCCAGGGATCTCATGGCCCAAGCACCCAGTTTCTGGCTAGAAATGTTTCCAGCCCAGAAGTGTGGGTTTCCTGTTTGCAGAGATCCCAGATGTTTGCTTTAAAATTCACTCCGACCCAAGTGTTCTTGCTGGTGAACTTGTTCACTGGACTGTTTCCAGAAAATGAATGCAAAAATGGGGCTGGGTCACAGAGAGAGCGACAGGCGGTGGTTTATTTGCTTCAGATGAATCAAATGCACACGGACACCGGCTGGGATTTGACCAGCAGTGATTGGAAAACTTGTAGGAATCAAGTAATGGAGATGGTAGAGGAAATCCTGTCATTCATTGTTTTAATTTTACTGATGTCACTTTTATGTCCACTTTATCCCTTGTCTCATCTAAGGCTTCCAGAGGGAAAGTTGTGACTGACAGCTTTGGTCAGACGAGCAGACATGACGTGCAAGAGGTCAATTCATTCTGTGTTTGTCAGAGAGGAAGAGATTTATTTGCTGTAGGTACATCCGGCTCTGACTTCTTTGCGATGCTCTTTTGTTTATGCAAACCAGTCGGCTAGGGGCACGGAGGTCAAGATCTACATCCCAAGTAGGAAATCGGTGCTCAGAAATAGCAGCCCTGGGAGTTCACGAGATGAAGGTCCCTCCAGGCTCCCTCTCAAATGTGCCTTACGCAAGGGAAAACAAAAGCCCTGTATTTCTTCAGGAGGGCGTATTTATGCTTTTAAACTGCAAAGCCGAGCTTTATCGCAATGCAACCAAAAGATTTCAGGGTAGATACAAGGAGGAGGTGATCGGGAACTATTAGCTACCCACATTTTTCAAATGGAAATTCCAAGCGCTTTAGAACATGTTGTGTTTTGATAAATTTTGCCATACCAGCCTTTTTTTTGCAGAAACATTTGGGGATCGAGACAAGTCCCTATTTGCTATTCAAACACAGCATAAAGGTCAGGTTTGTGCCCAAAAGAACACAGGCAGTTAATAAACCCATTCAGGTGGCTTTCTTCTCTTGATCTGCAGTTCTGTGGTAACCATAGGGGTTTTTCTTCTGAGCTGAAAGCGATCTCTACATGACATAGGGCCTCTCTTTCTTTGCAGGTTACTTTTACTACTTGTTTGTAGCCGTGGCGTCTTGCTTGTTTTCCTAACCCATTGCTGTTAAAAATTGAAAGTGGTTCAAGTCTCAGGTGGAGTAACTCCCTCCGCTGACCCTGTTCATGACAGACCTATGCACTCGCCCTGCCCTGCCTTCACCAAGTTGGTTGGTTTCCTTGTGCTGCCATCTACAGAGCAAGCAACAGGTAATGCCCGGGGATTATTAACAGACGGTTAATTCCAAATCCTCCTCTTTAAATCCTTATGATCAGTACGTTTGCCAGCTCTGATAAGCACTGGTGGCAGCTGGGTCTGCTGGTTTTCTCTCCCAAGGCTGTCCTTGAAGTCATCGCAGCAGCACAGGCTGCCCACACGGCTTTGCTGCAGGCCTGTGCCACGCGTGGCTCCAGCAGCGGGGAGATCCCGGCCACCAGGCCCATGGACAGGGACCCAGAGCCAGGCCTCGGCTCTGGGGGCTCCTCGGCTGCCCACCGAGGTGTTACTTCACATCTTGTTCTCACTTCAAGCTCCAAACCCTTCCTCCTTGCCTGCAGCAGTCTTCTGTCTGCAGGAAGCGCTCTGCTGTAGACACACAGCAGGCCTTGGGAGCAGTTATAAAAGCAATAGCACAGAGCACACGGGCTGTCTTTGACTTAGTTGAAGGGCTTTGAGGAAAACCTCAGAACCCTGTTAGCACCAGGGCCACCTTTATTGTTATTATGGTGCTAGCTGAGTGTCTGTCCTTGCCTTCGCCCACTGAACTGCTGAGAACTTTCGCTGCTGTTATTAGAGGCAAAAAGGAAAAATCAGACACAGACCCCAGCCCTTTCAGCCTCTGGATTGGGATACCACCCTGCTTGAACAGCTGTCTGTCTGTCCCATCAGGTTCTGAAATACTTGTGGTGTCAGTAGTGACTTGTTCAGGGACATTTTTCTGCACATCTGCACTCCTGGTGAGACAGATAGGAACTGGAATGCCTGCCAGAGAGCCACTGCATGCACTCAGCCATATCCCCTGTCCCAGGGTCTTCTGAGATGAGGCAGAGTGGTGATGTTCTCCTGCAAAGGGAGGAAAAGCTTGCCTGGCATCACCCAATAACTTTCTGTTGATTTTAGTATGTTTAGGGCTTGGTGTCCAGAGCTAAGTCTTGTCCATGCCAGTTTGAGTGGTCTGTCTGTGCACAGGTACACAAGGATGTACCCATCCCTGTTTCCAGGCCAAGAAGTGGACAAGAACCACCTCGAGCCAATCAGGCTGATGGGAACCCACTTACTTCTTGTGTTTTAGACGTTGCAAAAAACATATTTTAACAAATCCTGATGGTATTTAAACTCTGTCTGGAACCTCATGGTGCTGGCTGGACCTTCTCTTTTATCAGAGGTGAAGAAAGCAGACTGGGAATGTGTTGATTTATAATGTGCTAACATCTTTAAAAATCTGATCCAGCCTGAATGCTCCGAGGGTCTCTGTGTGAAACCCTACCCTGGGTGACTCCCTTTAGGTTAAAAATAAATGCTGCGTTTCTGTGTGCGGTGCAAGTGGCCCAAGATGGAAAATCTGGATGCAAAGTTTACAAGCCAGCCTGCAGAGGGAACTGCAGCACAGGGCAGTTTGTCACCAGGATGGGGCTGTCACAGAGTGTTCCCCAGCAGCAGGGAGAAGGAGGCACCCCAGCACGGTGGTCTTCTCCTTCCTCTTACATTTGCTCCCTCGGATGGCAGTGGGCAGGGAGGACCAAGGTCTGGTGGGAGGTTCTGGGGGCCACCACGCATGACGGCCTCGCAGGAAGCGAGGAGGGATGGGAGAGAGCTGTGGCATTGGGAAACAAGTCCACACGCCGGCATACACAAACCTGGGCCAGCTGTAGCTCCCGGGACCTGCTGCGGGGCAGAGCTTTCACCCGGCACATGGCTGAGCCGAGCTTGCCAAAGCAGGTAAAGATATAACCTGCAGCTCCCTCAACATGTTTGTGCAGCTCTTTGAATGTGTCTCGGAGAGGAAGGAGGGCACTAGGCAATAACTCACATACCTGCAGTGGATTGTGTAAAATGTGGCTGTGAGCACCCGCCTGCCATGTTGCTGCATGTGCATGGGCTTTATTGCGCTCTGCCCCAGCAGCGTGTATGCTGGTATTTCCAGGGTGGGGTTCATCATAGGTTTCCATGATTTATTTCCCTTCTCTTTGCTGAGGTTTCTGAAGCCTCTGAAGGCGCTTTTGATACTGATGGAGGGAATCTCATTTTTGCGCCGCTGCCAGTTTTTTTGTGGTTAAGCTATGTCTGAAGAGCCTTTGGCATTAGGGTCAATCTTGTAGTGTCCACAAGAAAGAGTATTGCAAATCATTTTTTTAATACTGCTGAGGCAAGGTCTGGGTCTCTGTGCTATATCAGAAACTACTCTTGAATAGGGCAGGAATTGGTTTTGTTTCCAAAGACTGACATTCAGGACAAGGCTCTGCAGAAGCCAGCACTGGCTGGCCACCACGTAGGTTTTGCTGAGAGCCTGCATTGCACTGTATAGACAGCCTGCAGACCTCTCCTGTGGGATCCAAATCCATCACAAAGAAGAGCCTAGCAGGCAACAACAGCCAGTCTGGCTCTTCCCACTCGGTTCCCAGGATGTTCACTCCACCCTACACATCCCACATGGTGCCTTAAAGCCCCTGTGCCACCTCCACCTCCTGGGCTGATGGGGAGGCACCAAGTCACCCACAGCGGTGTCACCTGCCTGCACCCCACACTACCCACCACCCATGGGTGCCTCCCAGGAGGCTGGGGCACGGGCAAGGTACTCCTCCTTTCCTGCAGAGGACATTTGGATTCATTTAAAACAGCGTGACTGACGTTAATGGCACGCATACCTCCCTGGAGGCTGCAAAAAGCAGTAGGAAAAGCTGCTGTGAGACCGAAAAGAAGTCGCCTGCGGTGGAGGAAGCATCACGTTGAGCTGCTGCCCTCTGCTGCTGTGCAGCTCGGATCGAGCAGATAATCTGGGTGTGCATCCATTTCCTGCAGAACTTCTCACCGGGAGCGTCCCAGGGGCTGCTGAGCCGAAGCCGCCGCAGGACTGGGAAGCTGCTTCTCCCAGAGTTTTGTTGCGGATGAAAGCAAACATATTTGTTCAGCTTGTCCTGAATGCTCGTTGACAACATAGGTAGCCTACAAGGAAGTGAGCAAGATAAAAGGTTGCAATTTAATCACTAATTATCTCTTATCGTGTGTTGCTGGCCTGACATGAGCCAAAATGAATGCAGTGCTGGCGATCAGTGCTGTGCTGGTGCCTGGGGAGCAGGAGCCTCTGGGCTCCTGTGTAGACCTTGGACAGAGGGGACCTGGGGCTTCAGTGTCCTCTGAGCATTGTTTTATTCCTGACATTCCCTGCATGGTGCACACCATCCCTGTTAGGCATATAAAAGCACACAAATAGTTTTTAAACAGAGCAATCTCTGTTTGATCTACTCTGCTGTATTGATCGGTGAGTGAATGCTGCTTGAGAAACAGGAGCAGGAGTGAGCTGGGAGAGGACACGGAATGAGCTGCTTGGTGCAGGCACGCAGGCTCCTGCCTGGCTGCCTTTAGTCTGGGAGGGACCTGAATCACAACCTGGCTGCTGGTTTTGTCCCTGAGGCTGGTCGGAAGCACCTCGTGCTGGATCCAGGTGCAGGCTATGCCCCCTTTCAGCTGAGCTGGCTGATGCACAGAAAGCAGCAGAATAAAGTAGGAGGCAATGACAAGTCACCTGCCTGCTGCCACAGCAAGCCCTATGGTTGCCCAAACCCAGTGGTGTGGTGACCAGCCATGAGACTGGCTCCCCAAAAAATGCTAATGCCATGTTTCATATTTGATGATGCATATTAGGAGAAATGGTCTATTCTCTGGCCCCGTTCTAAACCCCAAATGCACCTCAACAGACTGAAGGGTTTTCAGTATGGTTTAGAGTAATCTATAAAACCAGGTTCACCTTTCCTTCTCTTTCTTGAAAAAAATACTTGGGAATTTTAAAAGCTGTATAGAAAAGCTTCGTCCTTTATGACAATAACCATTAAATTAGCAAACTGCTTTTCTGTTGAAAGCCAGATAAGCAAATATGTTTACAGAGTTGTGTATAAATTCTTGAAAGATAAATTTATTGAAATGGGGAGTTTCTTTAGTAATTCAGTAATTCAGGTTGGAAATTAGGAGAAATTTCTTCTGAGAAAGAGCAGTCAGGCATTGGGATGGGTTGCCCAGGGAGGTGGTGGAGTCACCATCCCTGGGGGTGTTTAAGTAAAGGTTAGACATGGTGCTTAGGGACGTGGTTTAGTGGGTGACATTGGTGATAGGGGGATGATTGGACCAGATCTTTTTTGGAGGTCTTTTCCAACCCTAATGATAGTGGGATCCTAATACGGACTCTATGATTCTGATACTGAGTGATGTGTCTGTCATTTCATCTCGAGAGGAGCATACAATTACAATCGGCACCCAAAGGAAAGATCACAGACTACATCCCTGATGCTGCAGTTCCTTTCACTCCAGAAACATTATGTCCTGGATATACCATAATATTTTTTCAGCAAATTAGCAAAAAAGTCTGTTTTAGTTAGCATATGAAATGTATTCTGCACACTGCTACTGTCAAAATTGTAACTGACTGCATAATGAAATATAATTTGGGATGTAAAAATAGCATTTTAATATGCTGTACTCAGGGATCAGAATTAGATATGTCATGCTGGCTTACTGGTAATGTATATTTCCCACCGGGCAACTAGGAGACAAGTTTCTATCAAGAAAGGCGCCAAGTCATACCCAGTCAACAACATGGTTTTCTAGACCGTACCAAAAAAAAATGTAAATTTTGTAATAGATGGCTTAATTCAGATAAGATAACCAGAGTCATATGCTTTAGACCAAAATTGCAATAGTCAGGTGATTGCTAGAGCAGGAAGTCACAGTCACTCCAAGCTGGAAACAAGCAGCAATGATCCGGCATTGCACAGCTGAAATCTTACCCAACTTGCTGCTTGGGGTGCTGGAGTCCGGGGGTTAGTCTTGGTGCAGGGCTGGTGGTGCAATCAGGTACTGTAGCTGGGGAACAGTTTATTGGATATGCGACTTAAAACTTTCATCCTTGGACACTGGCAGTCTCCAAAAAAGGGGCTGTTCTGCACCCAGAGGTGCCCCTTTACCTCCTGCAGTTGCCACAAACCCCAGTGGTGCATCTGTGCCTCCCTTTGGCCATGCAACAAATGCGCAGTCAGGTCCAGGTGTGTGCCCTAACAGCAGCCAAACCCTGCACCTTCAGCAAGGGGAGCCATGGTCCCATATCCACAGCACAGGCTGCCTCTGCTGATGGTCTTCCCAGCCCAAAAACCCTTTCGCAGAGTTTCATCCCCACTGCTCCTCGACCAATTAGTGAGCTTCCTAACAGGATGCCGTGTCACGTTATCTTTATTTGCACAGCGCTTCGGATGCCGGAGAGCTGGCTGGGAACTGGACGTTGATTTAAAGAAGCATCAGCCAATTTATCATCTGCTCCTTGAATTTCTGACTGCTCGCTCTGACCTCACTTCTCAGGCTTGGAACTTGGCCTCACGAGCAACCCCTTCACACCTCCTTTTTTTTTTTTTTCTGTTCTGCATTATTTCTGTTTTATTTTTGGGTCAGGGACAAGAAAAGCCGGTTCCTCCTACAGCCCTTGCTGCGTCAGGCTGAGCTTGTCCTGAAGGTGCAGGGGGAAGCAGGGCAGGGATCCACCCTTCTGGGAGCCACCGTGGCAGAGGAGGCTCCTGCCTAGGACAGGAGCTTTTGAGTCCCACCGGAACGCCTTGCCTAGGAAGAGGGAGCTTCTGAATCACCCCAGATCCTGCTTCCCCTTGCCAAAATATCCCACCGAAAATGTTGGTTCTCACCGCTGACACCAGGCAGGGTTGGTGCAGGGAACAACTCAGGAAATATTATACAAGCCCCTTCCAGAAACCACGCGAACAGTTGGCTGCTTATTATCCTGATTGGTTTAGCATTGCATTTTGGCTGATGCGCAAAAGCCGTGCAGTCACACAAAGGACCTGGTGTCACATTAGCTGCAGCTGAACAGTAACATTATATAAGGCTAAGGAAAGGAGAAGAGAGCACGGATCCCTGCAAAGGCTGTGGCTGTCACGCCAGGGACTCTGTCAGTGCTGCGGCTTCACTTTAGCATCCTGAAGGTCTTTGGATCACTTTTTTGGCCCAACAGCTTCCACAAAACAGAGTCTGTGCCACGGGATGGCCCACAGTACAGGCAGGGGGCAATGGCAGGGAAACCATGTATATAATGAGATCTGCATGTGCATGTTCGTGTGAACATGTGAGAACTGAAGGTTAGGCTTGGAAGGGAGATCAAAATGAAGGAGAGACTTTTGGTCCGGTGCCCCTTGGCCACCTGTTCTTGCACTGCATCAGTGCAGAAATAGTGCAGCCACCACCAGCATCTGAACCACCGGGAGGTCCCTGGTGTAACGTCTCCACACAGGCTTTCCTTATCCTTCCTGGCTGTACCTTTCCATGTCCAATTTAATGAACTGCTTGTTGATCTTAAACTTCTTGGATTGAACTGGAAACACTGTGTTTAGGTGCAGGAAGCAGGGAGAAGCAGTATATATTACATTCGTTAACTCTGCTGGGGATAGAGACCTGGCTGATAGAGACATGGGGCAAAACAGGGTAGATGAGGCTCTCTGAGACTGCCTCAGGCAGCATGATTTCAGGGAAACTGAGTCTGGGCTTGAGCTGGTGTCTAGAGGTGGGAGCAGCAACCTGGAGCCCAGGAGCATTGGTGTTCAGTGGAAGGGTTTCTCCACAAGCACGCGTCCACACTGCAGATCCTTGGCAGTGAATTATGAAGCAACTGCATATACAATAAGCCACCTCTGGGAACAGGAGGAAAAATGGATTTTTGAAAAAGATATGTAAGAAAAGGGAGCCGTTGCTCTTGGAAAATGGGGTATTTCATCCCTCTGCAACCCAAAATGCGCCTTTTCCAGTTAAGGCACTTTAATAGCAATGGGGAATTGTCCTGTCCCATCTGCAGAGCAGCACCTTTGGACTTCTCCTTTGTTAATGGGTCTGAGATTTCCCCATCCCCCAGTGATGACTGGAGTAGGTGGCCTGAGGAAAAATTCTTTATTCATGTGAAGACAACCCATCAGGTTCATTATACTGCAGATTACATAGTTTGATGACAGAAATAAATTAAATAAGGTTTAGATTCACTACTTCCTTATTTTTAATTGAATAATAGACAATTAATTTGATTGAAGCTAGACATATTTCTTAGGACATCATTCGGAAAAATGTCTCATACTGCAGGCTGCCCTGTGACTCATTTACCTCTTTGGCACCTCATTTTGAGGTGCCCACTGAGGTATTTCTCCTGGATTGCTTTATTTTTATTTTTTTTTGGATGTTGGGTGGGTGGTAGGTAAGGTTGTTACCGTTACTGCAGATTGAGATTGAAGGCTGGGATGGAGCAGAGGAAAAGAAATCTGGTGTGACAGTGGGACAGCGCTGGTGAGAAATGGGAGGGAAGAGGGCACCAGGTTCAGGCTGCTGAAATGGGGAAGGTCCAGGCTGGATGTCAGCTGGACAGAGCCCCTCTCTTCTTCCTTGTGCTCTTGCCCACACCATCACTAGTGCACCCAGTGGGACGTTTGCCTGGACACGTGAAAGAGTGCCTGCAGGAAAACAGGCTGAGTGCTTTCCAGCCCACGTCTGCAAAGCCCACGGGGGTGGGCAGATGCTCGAGGAAGACTGCCCTATGAGTTATGGATGGGCAAGCCACTTCCTCACCTCAGTGCCTCTGCCAGCACCCGTGCCGATGCCCAGGCTGATCAGATCTCATGTGGAAATGAAGCACGAGCTCAGTGGAGAAGGAGCGTGGCCAGGTAGCTGCCCCTCAAGGAGGCTGGCTCCCTCCCTGCTGCAGAATGTGGAATACTGTTTTGCTCCAAGCAAGCATAGTTTGTGGGGGTGTAGATTTACATTTCGTTAAGGAAAATGAAATAAGGGGGCCGGTTTCAACTAGCCTGCAATTTTATTATTTGCAAGAGCCCTTGCCTTCATGTGATGTTTTACGTAACAGCCTTACACATCTGCAAAGTATGTAAAGCATTTCCACTGTTGGGAAAAAGAAAAAAGGGGAGGAGAGTCCTGAAAGGTATTGTATCTCCCAGGAGGATTTTATAAGGAATTTTTAACTCCCACCAGGCAAGAAAACAGCAGTCATTGTGGGTCTGCTCTCTAGAGCCAGCTGTCTCAAGGCTTTTGGGAGAGCAGACCACATTCCCAGTGAAGACCACAAAGTATGCTTGAGAACTTACCCGATAACAGCTTCAGTTCAGAAATAAAAAGCTAAACTGAGGCTGAACTGAGAGGGGCTGAGTGGGAATAAAAGCAACAGGAAACTGGGACGTGCTTCCTGATCTCAAGGAGAAACAATAGTACCAGGAAGAACATGAAATTAAGAAATGGACAGGGCTCGGGGAACAGGAGAGATGTTGCCACGGGCGGTCTGAGCAGCTGCAGAGCTGCAGAGAGCTGAGCTGAGGGCTACATTTCTGTCTTACATCACCTGGAAGACGTGAACAAGCACACTCCTTCTTTAATGCTGATTATTACCCTATCTGATAGTGGAAATCTGGTGCAATGTATATACATGTAAGGCTGTGGAAAAAAAAAATAGCAAAAATGTTACAAATGCCGCCAAGGAGGATTGGAATGAATGAAAAATGTCTGAAGCTGTTCGAGTGCAAAGTCTAGTGAATCAGCCCATCCACTTTTCTTTGGCTTCTGAGTCTGGGTGGACCCAAACCACAAAGAAAAGAGGAAACAAAGGTGGAGCAGACGTTGAGAAAGATCTTTCTGAAACTTGGCATTAAAATGTAAGAGCTCCCGATCGCTGCTCAGCCCACGCGATGTGAAGCAATTGGAGAGGACTGGAAAATCACTGCACGGTGCCCCGAGATGCAGGGGGTGTTTTGTCTCTTTCTTTTCCCCAGAAGCTGCTAAAGAGCTGCATTACTTCTGAGGACTTGTCACCAAGTCCCCCATCCACTGAAGTCTCCCCTAAAATGATTTTAAAAAAGAGACAGGGAACATGAATGTTTTCTTCAAGTCAGTAGTTCTGCTTCTGCTTTGCACTTAGTTGTCTCCATTCAGAGATGTGTTACAAATTCTAACAACCTTCCCCATTTTTATGGTCAGGCATAAATCTCAGAGTGTGAGACTCTTTCAAAATAGAGACTTGTAATCTTGGCATACAGAGACTCGGTGTCCAACATAGGACACAACCATGCAGGTACTTGCAATAATGATCACGACTTACCCCTGAGAGCACTTTTCCAGTCTGAACCTCCATGGGGTGGCATGCTATTTAATATGGTCCCTTTCCTGCAGCTCTGCTCCTGTGCCACCAGCCAGCAGAGGACCAAAGTAACCCCTGCTACCAGGACACAGGTAACAGATGCCAGCTTCTGAAATCCATACTGGGGTGACCAGAAATCTCCTAGAAATGGGGCAGAGAGAAGAGATAATTCCCCTGCACCCTGCCAGGGCTGTAGCTACCTGAACAGAGCAGACATTGTATTTTCCAGCTAGTGGAAAAAGTGGTGTTTCTTTTGTGGGTATCTTCAGGTCCCTAATTCTGTCATACAAAAGCCACCATGGAGCACCTTGCACTGCAGCCCTTGTGACTGCACATCACTCTTCCTTTCTTTGCCTGCTTATTTTCTTGGCTGGGAGCCATTCACTGGGAGCTTTTCCTTCTCCCAGTTGTGTGCTCGATTCATTTTCTGTTTTATCTTCTCCTCCTTCCTTCTGAAGCATTCACCACTCAGCAGAAATATTTGCATTACTAATCCATCTCAGGTCTTTTTACTGCTGCCCATCTCCGCAGCGTCTGATCCTCTTCCTTATCACTTTTCTCTTTATTACTTATCCATGAGTTATACAGTACAGGGCTTGGAGATCACCGCCAGAAACATCCCCAGTTGTGCCCATACCGAGGCCCACAGAGGGAAACAGTTCATCATCCGAGGACTTTACAATTGCCATGGCCAGGACAGATGGAGAGCTGGCATGCAGAGGGACTTGCCACCATGCCTGCACCCCTCATCTGGACCACACGAGTGTCCTCCTCACCACCAGCTGTGGTTTCACTGCCTGCCACATGGTGGTGGAGCGTGACATTAACAATATCTCACTGCACCAGTAAGCACCAAGAAGCGGGAGGAGACCTCTCCTTTCCGACCCACCCCACTGCACTAGCTTCCTGGCATGGTGCGGGGTCAGCTCCTTCTCCACAAGAGCTGCATCCCAGCATGAGCACGGTGCAGCTTATTCAGCTTTTAAAAATGATTTGCTGGGCCCGTTTTTTACCATTTAACCCCTGGGTCGCAGCCTTTCCCCACTGTGCATGCATGCTATTCTTTTGCAAAGCAAACGGCAATTTTTCTTCACTGAAGGGATAAAGGCAGAAATTAAGTCCCAGAGAGAAGGGGGAAGTTTTCCTTTTTTTTTTTTTTTGGTCACTTTTTGTGACACTGGCACCAAGCCAACTTGCTGCATTTTACTTTCTTTCCTCCATATGTGTGATTTTTATTTATTTATTTATCTTTTGCACAGCTCCAGAGGAAAAGGATCACTGTGTCTTAACATCCTGTTTGGTTCTGCATACTTTTGAATGCTCGTTATTAAAAGCTATCTATTTATACACAAGAACAAAGCATATTCCCCTAACCCCTTGTGGCACAGCTCTGCATGCTGACTGCTAAGCCCTAGAAAGGTGAAGCAAATATATGACAGAGAGCTTTTTACAGGGATCGAATACCCACCATACATCAGCGCAGTAATACCCGTTTAAAATTCTCTTTGCTATCAAGTCTTTGGAAATATGAAAGAAAAACCTTTCAACAGCCTCATTCCCTCTGACTCTAATCTAGATCACGTTGAGAGGGATAGGTGCCAGATAACTATTGGTGGAAACAAAGATAAGAAGGCTGTGCATACCATAAACAGGGATATTGCCTGAATTATGTTCTTGAACAGATGCAGCGACAATAACAGGGCAGCGTTAATAGGGTGAGTGGTTAATTTACCTGCCTGATGTCTTTCAAAGTGATCAAGTTGCATTTCATTGCTGGAAAATTCCTAAGGACCTGAAATGAATCAAGAACAAGTGCATTATCTCATAGCCACCATCTGACAATGCAACACAGTGGGCATCTCAGAAGGAGAGGTTAATTTAAGCGGTGCCTTTGTGCACCTCACAAAAGGGACTGGGGTTGAAAACAGGATGGCAAAGCAATCTCTCTCTGCTGAAGAACAGAAGGCTCCTTCAGAGAAGTTTCGAATGTTTTGGGTCTGTCTGTTCTTGGAATATCTTTAAGACAGAAGCTTGGTGCCCAAGGTGCAATTCAACATTTTTGCTTTGATTTCCAGCTTTTTCATATTCCCATCAAAGGATACCTGATTGCCCTCTCCAACTCACAGGTGGCACATTGGTTTCAAAGCCCACTAAACTACACTTCTAGCCATGATGGAGGATTCTTCCACCTGTCTGCCCCAAGAACACTTTACTGTATGCACAGCTGTGATTGCAACTCCCTTTGGCATTCACCCACCAAGTGTTGGCTCTGGGCCTTCAGAAAAATAAAACCATAGAATCACAGAATCATTAAGGTTGGAAGAGACCTCCAAGATCATCTGGTCCAACCATCACCCTATCACCAATGTCACCCACTAACCCATGTCCCTAAGCACCAGGTCTAACCTTGAACACCCCCAGGGACAGTGACTCCACCACTTCCCTGGGCAACACGTTCCAATCTACCCACCTGCCTCAAATCATGAGAGTGTCTCCACAGAGCACCATTCCCTGTGTCTCAAGAAGGGGATTCTTGTGAAACTGTGTTTCTACTTCAGTTGGGGTATCGTAGGCAATGGAGCAAGTATGGCACCACTTCTGAAGTCCTGGCCTCTCAAGAGGATGGTTAGGGACTCTGACCAACACATTGCCCAGTTTTCATGGGTCCTCCCTCTTGTACTGTTCTACAAATTGATTCAGAAAGCCTGGGCAAGAGAGAGCAGAAAAAGATTGCCTTTCTTAACCCAGTTTACTTGACAGTTTCCATAACAACTTGACACAGCTATTTTTATATCTGGGAATATCATTTGCGTTTCATCGTTTTTAGAACCTTTGTTGCCATATCAACCCAAGTGCCATGTAGCATAGTACCATTCAATTCTCTCTGGTTTTCTCAGAAACTTCTCTCTCAATGAATTGAAATTCAGCTGGGTTCAGAAGGGCCCTTGAGAGGCCCACCTGTCACTTACAGTATTTTTCAAACCCTATTTTAAATGGAATTTTGCCTACATGACCTATCTGCACAACAGGGCAGGGAACGCCTCAGTGGAAAGCCAAGATGAGTGGACAGTTAGACCAGCAATGCTAGCAGGTTGGTTTTCTTTCTTAGGAAGCAAGTAACCAGAGGAATATGACATCTGCTGGCTTTCTCTGTGATGGGTGGAGAAGGAAAAAATAATTCTGAAATTTTAGAATCTCAAAGGTTTGGTGTTCGAGTTGGCATTTTGGGAGGGAGGTTGGCTGTTGAGGAATGTCAACAAAAAGCAGGGCTAGGATGCAATGAAAATACAGGTAGGCCCAAAAGCAGCTGAAGACAAATGCCAGGGAAGAGACTGGATTCCCCAGAGGAGGAGATCAACCTTCCCAGTGTGGGCTCACATGCTGCTCTGTCCTGGATTCATCTCACCCAATGCCAAACACCAAAAGTCAGCCCAGAAGGAGAAACACCTCCCCAGGGCACAACTCAGATGTGGTTTAGGTGTCTCCCAATAACTCTCCTGGGAGGAAGCCATGGTAATTAGGTACTTCAGTTAAGTCCTCACAGACAGGGAAAGTGAATCTGGTCCTCAGGTTCCTAACAAGGCTTTTTTTTTCTGGTTCCTGCTCTGGTCCAGAAAGTGTTCATCAGTCAATATCTTCTGTTTCTTTGGGGAAGTTCAGCCTTACAGATCCAAACCATGGCACCAAACATCCCTCCCAGGTCAGAATACAATTAATTTTAAAATCCTCATACAACATGCAATCTGAAGTATCTATAATCCACCTGACACCTTTGGTTGACTAACAAGCTTCAAATAATCCTTCATCTGCTCTGCATTTTGTCACTCACACTTCCTACTCCCATTGGGAAGTGGCAGGTCCGTTGTCCTCACCTCGACACTCCACTGTCTCAACCTATTCAAAAAGTCCTATTCAAAAGAGGTGTCTCCCATCTCCCCTCCTCCTGAGGTTTGGGGAAGGACCCTGAGCATTCATCCATTTGGCACAGCAAACTCCATACAAATACGGTGACCAGCTGACACAGTGCCAGTGGGTTGGACTGTTTTCCATCAGCAGTGATGCACACAACAGCATTCATAAGAAGCGGAGTCAGTTCCTGGTTTGCATTAAGTCACATTGTTCTGTCTTGTCTTATTTGTCTCCATGTTTCTACAGGGCCTCCAGTGAGTCTGGGAAGCACGTTAGCAGCTCTGGCACGGCTGGGTTTGGCTTTTTGTTGAACACTGTATCAGCAGACGAGAACTTCAGCCTCACTGATGTGTTTTGTCATGTAGCAGGGCTAAATACAGACTCTGCCGGCTTTATTAATAGCAGCCCTATTATTTTAACATGATGTTCCACCAACCACTTGGACTGGGGACAATAGGAAATGGCACTTACATGTTTAAATCTGCGGCACATTGTGAGCTGTTTGAATCGGCGTGATTCATTGTCAGACAGTACTATGTCAGGCACTGCAGGCAAAATAAAATAGGCTGCATGTGCAGGATCTATATGTGTTCCACACGTAAGCCCTATGATATGCACTGTACCCTCCTTTTGATTGAAGAAGCTGTAAATGAGCTCCATCCACCCTTAAAGCATTCTTGGTAGGATCTTGGGAATTGCCAGCCTGGTGCTTTTAACCATGACCCCAGACGGTGCTGGGAGCTTTCTCTTTGCTTGTCTGCAGGCACTTGGAGGATGTCTGGCTGGCTGCTGGAAGGAAAAAGCTTTAGGTATGTCCTGGAAGAGATCATCAGATTGCCAAACCCAGCAGTTACCACCCACACTTCAGCAAAGACCAGACAGTTTGGCAGTTTTTTGTTGGTTTGTTGTTTTTTTTCTGTTTGTTTGATTTTTTATTTTATATATATATATATATATATATATATATATATTTTCATGTTGACAAGTAGTAGTTTAGCTCTGAGAAACCTGGAAAGATCTGAAAGTTTGAAGCTTGCGCTGTTCGCATTCCTCCAACATCTGCCATTGACTGATCAGTGTTCAGGGATTTCATTTCTCTCTCCTCTCCGCTAAGCTCTGCTTGATTTGCAGCATAATTGCTACTATTTAAAGTCAATGAATTCAAGAGAAAGTTTCACATTTGAAAATCTGCATCCTGAAACCACTAGTCTTTGCACCAAAATAATGATTCCCAAATCTGACATACCCCAAAAGTTGTGGCTCGCCACACAAATGGACCAATGCAAGAATTTTCTAAAATGATTTGCTTTACTATTATTTGCACCTCTAGTCCTGTAACAGAAATGGTCCTAAGCAACATGTCTGTGATCCTTTCTTTAGCGTCTTGGGCCCAAATACAAGCGCCTCTTTCTTGAGAGCAACGTGTCCCAGGAGGAGACTGAGCCAGACAGACTCCACGGCTGCTAACACCCCTTTGAAAGACTGGAATCCTCATACCCAAATTAGGTTTTCTCCAAAAGCTGAACAATTCTTGCAAACTAAACAAAACAGATCTGATAAAAGCTTTCAGAGTGTTCCCCAGTAATTTCCAGCCCAGCAACATGCTCCACCTCTATTGCTATTAAAAGTGTCTCATTCTCTGCTAGTTGCTTTCAGTATGAAATTAGACCTAACACACAGTACCTCTTTTTGTGCTTGTCTGCAGAAAACAATTCTCAATTTACATTTGTATGACAGTTGTAGTCACCATTTTGAAGAGGAGTCTATTTGTCTGAGAGCTGTGATAAAATCACTGCCTTTCCCCAGTCCCTCAAAGACAGAGAGGTTTCTGCTCTGAGCATCTTGCATTGTCACTATTTAATACAGCTTTTCCCTGCTCCCAGCCCTGCTCTTGAAAGCATACTGGTAGCTAAAAGCCATCCTAGGGCATCTTTTATTTGGCAGGCAGCAGGGAAATCTGGTAGGGCTGCAGTCCTGTATCACAACACATGTACAGCATGTTGTGTGCCTTCTCTGCTGCAATGATCCATGACATAGGACCTTCCAGAGATATTGAGCCCTTGGCCTGATCAGAAATCTGAATTTCCCCACTGTCCTCCTTGCCCTTTGGTGTCTGCCCTCCTTCTCCTTGCCCCCAGCCTGGCACTGACCTCAGACATAGGCAGAGACCTGCGGACATCATGTCCCACAGAGAGCTGCCCAACTTCCCACCTGCCAAGAGCATGACCTCCTCTCTGCCCTTTGTACACCAGATGGACTCTGTGTCTTTGGCTTTTCTCCACCTCAAAGAAAGAAAGAAAAAAAAAAATCCACGCTCCACATGCCAAGGCAGGGGCTGGTACACTCCAACGTGATCCATCCCATTTATTTTATAGCACTTTAATGCCTCTCTCAGTTGTCTCACTACACAGACTTCAGGCAGAGTGGAGCCATGTTACTTAGCAACTCACAGTACACATGACAAAATTAACCCAAACAGTTTTGTTTATTAACTCTTAATAAGGAGCAAACAAAACAGCAACCAGAGGGTTTCACAATAAGAATGCTTTCCATTTGGGGCACGTTACTAATATTACGGATGACAATGTTATCTTGGGTGTTCTGTGGGATTTTTTTAGCCTTTTGTGAAGCCCTATTTGAAGCACAAAAGTCTTCCCAACCCTCCCCTCCCCAATGCCTGACGTTTTTATAATGGAAAAAAATATAGGTAATAATAGAAAATTAATAGACAACTGGACCTAACAAGCTGTAGCTGATGCCTGCTTTGCCCTGTGAAGGCCAGGTCTGGAGGCTGGAGATGAAGGTGATAGTTATCGGACTTCTCCGGGAGTTTGGACAAATTGCAAGGTGGGGTTTTCAAAGTGTTGTGATTTACTCCAGGCTCTTCAGGAAACAAGGCCATCAGTTACACTGCCCGTGTTCACCAACCCTTGAAACAGAGTCATGCTTCATACAGATTTTGTGAGGACAGATGCATTAATACATGAAAAGGCAGCACAGGCTTGATTTGAAAAAGTATTTAAGTGGCTAACTAAATCACAATGGCTTCAGCAGTGACTGAGCATCTAAAGCTCTGATCTCCAGGTGCTCTGGAGATGTGAGCAAGAACTGTCCAAAATATCTCTTATGGAACATATTGCTTTATGTTTGCTGTATAAAAGTGCTAGCTGGTTTTGCATCTATATGGTTCCTGTAATTTGGAAGTAAAAAAAAATAAAAATTAAAAAGTTGCTTTTCAAAAATACGTAAAACCTGCCGGGTTCTACCAAAGGACGAGAGTCCATTGCCTTGCTGTCCCAGGGGATTCAAACGAAAGACTCTTGCCAAGAATTTCAGCCTTAGGAGAGACTTCTGCAAGATTATTTCCAGATATGAAACCCTTTTCCTGCTGTGCCGCTGAGCCCTCCCTGTCCAACACTTCATGGTGAGTGCTGATAATGGGAGTGCAAAGGGCTCCCTCCCAACCATTAACCACCGCAGCTGATCCAGGCAGTCCTTTCCGGCTTTTATGGAGAAGAATGAGTGACTTGTGCGTTCTTGTGAGAAACTATTTAGACACCAGATACAGCATCTATAGGTTTTTATGGAAACAGAATGCAGATGCTTATCAGCCTCCATTTATTTTGCAAGTAACGACAAACGAATTCCTTGGAAACTCACTCCTGGCAATCCCGGCGCGCAGAAGTGCTCGGCTTTGAAACGGTTTGGAGGCAGGATGGTCAGAGGCACGTACTCCAAGGGCCAGGCTCTGCCTGATGCCAGCTGCCAGGAGGGGCGGCAGGGGGGTGAGAGGAAGGGAGGAGGGAAGAGGAGTGGGAGGTGATGGAGAAGGACCCCTGGGCTCAGGCTCCTCGATGGTTTCTGCCCAGATGCAGGTGAGGATTTACAGGCTGGGAGGATGCCAGCGTTGCCTCACTCCACGCAAGGCGGTGTAAGTGAGTAGGTAAACTCTAAGGGCCTGATGGGAATGCTTCTTTTATCCAGGCCGTCCTCTGTTCAACACAAGAATTTTTCCTTTTTGTACATTTTCCAGTGTGTTAAAACTCACTGGATGTAAGCATTTCCCTTAGGAAGTCTTTCACAAGTGACTTGCTTTCCCTGCCAGGAGGTCTCGCACTGTCTGCAGCTAGAGCCCTGCAGCCAGGTGTTCTTGACAGGAAGAGAAAAAAGGGGTAGGTTCAACTGTATAGGGGATTCCTGCTAAAATTAGCCTGCAGCCTTGCTCACCTCCCCACCCAAAATTCTGGCAAATAACTTCCAAGGCTCCCGGAGCAGACAACATTTTTCCTTTCATGAGCGGGTTCAGGGGGGAAACAGTCAGCCTGGGAAGGCACAACACAGTAAGTTGGCCTATTTATGCATAAAAAGTGTGAGGCAGGTTCCCCTCCTACAGGGCCTGCTCACGTTCATTTGCTATGCAGCCTCTGGGCTTTTCTCACTCTGTTCCTACCCTTTCCATGCACCCCCTCGTAGTCCTGCTGCTGGCAGCTGTGAGATCCCAGGGCACACCAAGAGAAATGGCCCCACCCTGCCTCACTGAGTAGGCAAGGACCTTCCTGTTTCTCCCCAAAAATGCCATCTCTGTGCCACGACAGCCTTGGTACAGATTTGTGCTGTGTTCTTTTCTCCATGGAAAGCCAAGCCAGCTTTGTTTCTACATCTCATGGATGAACCCAACCCTCCCTTCCCACCATCTTCTCCCATCCAAGCTCCACAGCCCTTGAGGACCTTGACATTTGAAAGGAAGCATCTCTGGAGCACATTACAGTCAGATCCACTGCTTTTCAGTAACAAAAAGTTGGCAAAACAGAGGGAACCTCAAAATGGAAACTGAAGAGTCCTTCAACTTGTTCTCCCTAGGACTGACATGACTGTGTTAGCAAAATGTGGCACTGGCTGTACTCAAAGGCCAGTCATACAAACTGCCTTAGTATGTCTGCAACTACAGCATCTATCAGGTTGATGGAGTGACAGGACAGCAAGGAAGATGGTTTTCTCTCCCTGATCCAGGCTGGGCTGCAGTTCTCTTGGCTCCAATGGATGGTTGTCTCAGCTGGTAGCTGGTGGGTGTTGATGCTGTATGACATACCAGAAGCACCAAGATCTAGATCATATGGACCAAACCTGGGGCAGATTTTCAACCTCTCCCAGCCTCTGCAAGATATAAGTGAGACCATATCCATCCATCACTACAGCCTGTGCTTACATGAGCCTCTAGGAACAAAGAAGGTGCTGGTATGTGTCTCAGGAGCTCAGACCTGACATCTGCTTCTGCTGGCTCCAATGTGGACCAGCTCTGAAAAGAGACATCAGGGTGGGCAATTCATACCTGGTCCCCCTTAAGATGGCCGGTCTGCTTTCTTGATCAGCACCCTCACCATACCCAGCAGAGGAATAAAATGTGCAGCCACTGTTCTGCCCCCAAATCAGGATCAAAAAAGGAAAGCCAAATTTTTTTTTTGAAGTGTTGCTGAAGAACAGGACAGGATACCGTGGATAAAAGAGGGGGATCCTGGAGTAGATGGATATACCATCTCTACAAGAGTCCAAAATGCCTTTTCCTATCCATTTACAAAGGTTTCTTCTCCTTCTATTTTTATTTTCTTCCCTTTCTTCTTTGCATTTTCTCCAAGAGGAAATCAGAAAGCTGACACTGCCCTAAAACCTCATTTTAAGTCTTCCCCATTCCTCATTTCTACTTTTTTCCTCCATGGCTCCCTCCATCACACCCATGTAACTCTGTGCCTTGCAGCAAGAAGACTTGGATACACATGAAGGTGGATTTGAACTATTGCCTTTGATAGTTACAGGGTCTGCTTCTGCAAGCCAGGCTTGATACAAAGGCTTCTGAAGAAAGTTTGCACCACTCAAGTTTCTCCTGGCTTGGAGAGCAGTTACAGGTGCAGCCTCAGCCCGGCTCACAAGGACATTTACAATTCATGCTCTCTTGTCAAATCTGTATTATGGAGTCATGGATGTTCAAGCCACCTCGGGCCCCTTTATGCTCTGCCCATCACAAAAACTATTCAGGTGAAAAGCCCTAGATCAGTGAGAAATGATCCCTGGGGGACTGGGCAGGTTATTTTCCTCCACCCCTTTCCTTTCTTTTCCTCTCTTTGTTCCAGGCACTGGTCAGTCCCCGGCTCACCACCCTCGCACACGTGTGTGCACAACCAGGCCAAGAGAGGAAATGAATCATTTGCAATGAGAAATCATGGTTGCAGGATTCTTATCTTGAACACGAACGTGCACATCTTCAGGAGCTACACAGAGCCTGGCAAGGCAAAAGAAATCTTGGCCAACTCAGGGACTTGAAAACAAGATTTCCTGGGGGTCAGGAACCAGTTTGGTTTGTTAATTCATCATGACCTTCTTCACCAAAAAATAAATAAATAATAATAATAAAATTAAATAAATCCAAACAACCTATATACCAGCCTTTTCAACTGCAAAATATGCACACTGGGAATAGGGAGGTGGGAAAATCCCCACCAGATCAGTAGCTCCAGGCAGGATATCCTCTGTGTTGTGAGCTTCAAGGGTCTTTCAGCTTCCCAAAGGCTGGCTGGCTGCTGCCATTGTACCAAATTGGATTACATGGGCAAGAATTCCTGATCTGAATGTCATTTGGCTGTGGTTGCTGTGTACAAGCCAATGCTATGTAGACAACTCTCTGAAAATCCTACAGGTCCTCTGAGAACTTAGAGCTTCTCAAGGCAAAATTAATTAAGAAGTAATGAACTGAGCTTTTGATACCACAGTGGAAGTGTTGCTGCAGGCGCAAACACTAAGAGAAGGGTGCTTTCGACTGATTTTTAATTAGAATTTAATAGTGCCCTGAAGTTACATCTGTCATTAAAAAAAAAAAAAAAAAAAAAAAAAAAAACTACCTAGTTCTATGTGATGAACAACTAAACAACTCAAATTAGATTTTAACATATGCAAATAGCTGGTCTGAGAGATCTGTGTGGGAGTAATAGAGATAGGACAGGTTAAATCCTTGACCCTTTACAGTTGATTTTTGTTTAACTGATCCATCAGTCAGTTTGTTTGCAATTAAACATTAGAACTAATGGAGTTTAAAGGCAGTGCTGAAAAGCCATGTGAAATGCCGGCACTGAGGGCTTCAGCTGAGGTAAATTAACGCAGCCCATTGATTTTAACTGCATTAACTACATTGCTGGAGTGTGCAGAGCTTAGCTGCATGCAACACTTCCAAGTCATGGCCAGTCCAGAGCCCCCACTTACACCGAATAGCCCCTTACTCTCTGGGATGTCCCATCAGGTAAACATAGCTCAGCATGGAGAAGCCTGAGGATATCTGCCCATAAAGTCATCCAGATAGCTCAAAAAATGCTAGCTGGAAAATAGTCTGTGTTAGGGTAACTCCAAGGGCTCCCGGGTGGCTTAGCCAAGAAGGTTTGTATCTCTGAGGTGTTTGCAGGCATGTTGCCACTGATAGCATCAAGAAACCCTGCTGAGCCTGCGGGGTCTGGCCCAGGAGGAGCTGCCTGGACAGGAGGCCAGCAAAGTGCTGTAGCTCATCCTGAGCAACCAGCTCCTTTCTCTGCACTGTAACAGAATATCTGTACTACAGAAAGGGAACTGATATAACTGGCCCTCTCTGTCTGGAGTGCTGTGCTTTTACTGCCCTTCTCTCAATAAATCTGTGTCTCAAGATGAACCACATTATGCAACGCTAAATGGTAAAATTAAATAGTAAGTGTGATCCCCCTCAAATGATCCTGCCTAGCAGAGATTACCACTTTGATGCTTTCCAAGAGCTCCTCATTCAGAGGCATAATGTAGCTATTTAAAATGAAGACAAAACTCTGTCCTCACCTTACAATGTCTGGTGGCGATGGAGCTTTCCACACAGCCAAGCAGGAGGGAGAAGAGCTGACAAAACCCACAAAATCACACCTCCTGTACAAGCCCAAGGGCATTCGGGTGCCTAATGCAAGCGCCACAGCTGTTTACCTCCACTATCTGTACCAAATACCTTGCAGTCATGGAGAAGTGACCTGAATCTCTTGCGGCTGTATGCTGCAGCAGTTGTCTGTGTGCAGTGCCAGCAGCGGGCTGGATGCAACCCATAAGCTCTGGTCTGCCGTGCTCAGGAGTCTTGTCTCTACAGTTCTCCTTAGGACTTCATTAAGCAGAGGGGGAGCAATAAAAAGTGGTGCTTGTTGTGGTTTGGGGTTTTTTCCTTGCTTCTTTTTAATTAAACAAGAATTTAAAGGCAGTGTAGATAGGCCACGCCAAGAAGCTGCATCCTTCCTTGCCAGTTGTGTCTTAGCTAAGCCCTGATTCTGCAACGACTGAAAAGCAAGTTTGCATCTTCCCTTCAAAGGGACCGTGATCTGCCAGGAAGGTTTCTGTTTTTTCAGGCTATTGGCATGATACCTTTCCATGGGACACAGCACAGGACCCTTGTTAATGCAACTTTACAATGTCTAGGCCGTACTTAGGCCTCCACGGCCCATGGCAGGCTGTGTGCCCAAAGACAGAGGCTACAGAGGGCTGAGGGAATGGGCAGGGTGAGGGTGTTGGGTCTTGGACAGGTTATCCCTGCAGGACTGGAAAAGGGACTGGATGTTTGCTGGTTTTGACTGGATCCTGTGCATTTGGCCTGCTACTGAAGCAGTGCGGTGGCAGGAGATGATGCTTCGCCTGGCTACATGATGTACATGTGTCTCTCCACTTTGAATCCTGTTACATTGGTGTAAATTGCCACCTGTTATCTTCTAAAAATTACACCAGTGTCAGGAAAGTCTCTTTTATGACATCCTGAGGAACCAAGTAGGGACACAACAACTGAGGGGTGTAGCAAATCCACTGCAAACACCCCTGGTGAAACCTGGGCTTTGTGGGAGTCCAGGGAAGAGCTTTGCTCACTTTCTCAAGAGCCAGGATGTTATTCATAAGTACTAGAGATATTTTTAACTTTCCCTTGAAGTCCCTACAAATACATTTCCAGAGGCATTTTTTGTTTTTTCAGCTATGGGACTTTTCCACTCTGTGTTCAGATTTGGCAGAGAAACTGAGGCACTGACCTTCTCTCAGAGCATTTCTGTCATCTCAGCATCTAAACCAGCTCGTATTGGCATCAGAGCTTCTTGCTTGGCTGGTTGTTTCAGTCTCTGAGATCCCAGATCACCCCTCTGACACTTCTCCCAGCAGCCCCTGCCTATTTTGTACCTTACTCCCCCAGAAAATGTTATTTCCAGGGAAATGGGGGGCATCCCAGCAAGCAGTGGTGAAAGCAGCATCTGGATGTTCAGGACAGGCAAACAATCAAGATGAGTCCGTTGGGTTTGGAGAAGGAAATGGGAATAAACTTGGGCTTGGGCTACTCTCATGTGGCAAGAACAGCTGGGAAAACTCATGGGTAAATCTTTCTCTTTTGGTGTTTATCAGGACCTCTTGTCACTGATTCATATTTTCTCCTTGAGACTGGGAAAAATATATGGGTGCTTGACAGGTAGGTAATGGTAACAGCTCTTCGGCAATTACTCTGTGTCACCCCCAGTGTGATGTGCAGCAAGAGTCCCTCAAGTGGGTGTTGCTTCATATGGACAGAGAAGCTCCACAAACATTTTTATGGCTTCGTAATTTATTTACCAAAGCAATCTCAGGTCAGTCACACTATCTATTTCTTTTTTAATGAGGTGCTGTTTATTTTTCACTCTCATTTTCTGGATGGATTGAGACACAAGAAGGTCAAACAACTTCTCCCTGAAGTCTCTAGGGCTTCCAAAGCTAAGTTATTCTGACTTTTAATGCATTAAGCACAGAGCTTGACTTTAAGTCAGAGGAACAGAAAACATGCTTAAAGGTTCTTAAAAACCTGCCTAATGAGGAGTCTCCATCTGGGCTTTGGTCTTCCCTCTATTACTGAGTTTTACCATCTGTGCAGCTCCACTCACTTCAGTTGGGTCTTGCTGATAGCTGGGGTGATCTGAGGGTACCTTTTGGGAAAGGTCTGGAAAGGAATATTTTTGATTAGCTCAACTACTGATCTGGACAAATTGAGAGACTCCTACTATTTTTCAGGTCTGAAATAGAAGCTCCTAAACTTAGCCTGGAGTTTTCTCTTTCAGCCCAGTCAAGGCCTGGATGCTTGCCTTTCTGTCCAAATATACCAGAGGGGCTAATAAAAGACACTGACTCTTTCCACACCTTGCCTCCACTTTAAAAGTGGTGCAACAGAGCAGGGAAGTAAGAAATCCTTTGATGGTGCATGAAAGTTAACTATTCAGAGACTTTTTTAAAAAGAAGCACTTTTCTTCTTGCCCTTTCCTTTTGCAAAATAGGTCAAATGCGATCTGAGACTACAAAAAAAAAATCATCCCAGAGGCTTCTGCATAACAATGACGTTAAAGAAAAGCAATAGAGGCTGATATCACTTACGTGGGTGCAGCCCAAAGCCAGCGCTCACGTCAGTGTTACAGCAGTGCCTGAAGGCTTCAGACACGCACAGTGCTTGGTGCTGCACAGCAGCACCTCTGCAGACAGCTGCTGTGCCCACCCGGGGCAATGGAATACCCCATGGGGAGCCCAGGAGAAGTGATCAGGTGTTTGCATCCACTTGGGAAAGTCAGTCCTTCTGGTGCACATCCTGGGGAGGTATCATTAAGGATTTACCCTGTGGTTTTGCCCTTCCACTAGTACCTGCCTTTGGCCAAGGCTGGAGGCAGACGTGGAGCTGGGAGGACCCTTCTGCCCCAGCTCATGTTTCAGGCTTCATGTGAGGTAGCCCCAGTTCTTCCCCCACCCCTCTCAGCTCTTGTTGTGTCAGTGGTTAGGATGCTTGCAGACTTTGCAAGCTCTTTGATTGCCATGATTTCTTGATGGCCCTTGATTTCCTCTCTCCCCTGTCTCAGGGACATGCCCAAACAAGCAGACTCTGCTTGGTTTTGAGAAGGGGGGGGTCTCAGCCTCTGCTGTTGGAGCAGGTCCAGTTTGTGCTGCTAGTTAGCTGTTCAGTGGAGCAGTAACCTATAACCTGACTTTCCCACATCACACCCGTGAGTGTCCTGACCTCACGGGGCTGCAGAGTCCATCTTCCACTTCTCTCTCTGGTCTAGTGAATGTTTAATTATTTATATAACATGGTAGAGTTTCTGCAGGAGACTTTGAGACCAGACTCCAGATGATCTATCAGTTGGATGCTCACACACTTTCCCAGGACGTGGGAACCATAGGAAATGCAGGCTCAGGCTGGGTTTCCAGGCTGGGAGAGGGCTGCAACCAGTGGCATCTGTTGTCAGTGCAGATTACTGATGTGCTTAAAAATGCTCAAGGGATGTAGCCATTTATAGACTTCCATGGACCCTGTAAATTTAGAGGATGAAATTTTAAACAAGCCAGGAAAGATGCTGGATTTCCTATTTGTTTACATAGGCCAGGACATCATCAGGCAGTGTTAGGCATGATCTCCCCAGCCAAGGCACAATTTAGGCTGGTTTGTGTACAGGAGCATGTCAGGAATGTCAGCACTACCTACAGCTAGGTAGGGCAGACACTCCTGTGTCAAGTTAGGCTCAAAGTATCAGTTAGACCCTACCTGCCTTCATGGAGTTAACCTGCAATAAATGCACTACACCAAGCTGCAGAAATGCTATTTAAGTGATTGTGTATATACAGTTAACACATAGAGGAGGGAAAGATGTGAAGGCACACGCAAATACTACCGTGAGTATGACTTTCCTGCAGCATAGCCTTTGCTTAGGTTGCATATCGCAGGGAGAGATTTTATTAGAGCTCATTAAATTTTAAAGCCTTAATGGTACCTTCTGTGCTGCGTGACTGGTACATAAAGGAGAGCTCGACAAACCATTAATGCAGCAGGGCGAAAGCCTCCACTGCAGTGCCTGTGGCTGGGAGATAAGCTCGGGGCTGCAGGGCATCCGCAGGATTAGCGTGACATCGTCTGGTGAGAGGCGGTACGAGTCCTCCAGCGCCAGGCTGGAGCATCCCTGGGCTGGCAGGAGCTGAGCAGACGAGCAAGACCTGTAAGGTGGCTGGGCTGGCCTTTTAGAAAAGCATCGGAGTGTCAGGTCACAGGCAGGGATGGCAGCAAGGCAGGGAAATACAGAAAACCTGGTGTAACACAACTGTAAGCAACTCAAGAGTCCAGATTCTTACTTAGTATAAATGGATTTTACTGTGGTTAGATTTGTCTGCCCGGTCTACTGGCTCTTTACTTCCTTCTTCTCCCCCACTTTACCCACTCTTGGCTTATTTTATACTTTAAAACTTCAGCAACAAGTTGACATTTTTTTCCATCCCACTCGTCTACCACCTCCAGCCACACTTTGCAGAGCAGAAGCGTGCAGCTGTGGGACGGGGCTGCTGCCTGACGCAGAAACAGCCAGGAGCAGAAGGAGTGAGCCCCCACCAGAGCGAAACACTCTGAGAAGGATGCTTTGTGTGTGACTTGAGTCTTTGCACTTAGAACTCAAAAATTCATCTGTAAGGCCACTCTAATTTAGGGGCACCGGGGAATTTTCAAAAATCTTTAAGGGTACAGTTTCACATCTCCAGCTCAGTCTCCTCAGATGTTGAAGGTCTAAAAACACTTGGTTCTCTTTCTGTCTGAGCTGAACACCCACAACAGTAATCTGAAACTGTGCATGTTGGTATCCAGGTCAGGGAGATAGCATGAGAGCTCATTTGCCTGACTCACCAACTTCCTTGCCAAGTGAGCATGAAATTTTCATGACACTGCAAAGCAGCAGATCCACAGCCTCCTAAATGTCACTGCTCCAGAGATTTTATACCCAGGAAGCACCCTGACAAGTTGATTTGCTTTTGGGATGCAAGATTATTGTTATTTTTGTGTGTGTCTGTGTGTAGGTAGTGCTGCTGGTTTGGGGAAAATATATGGACTGAGTAGGGGAAAACAAAGTCTCTAGAAAATCCTGGATGGGATAAGAGCACCTACCAGCTCAGTATTGAAATTCCTAGGACAAACCAGTGGAAGATGATGCATGGATGTGAATTTAAGCTTGTCCCTGGACTGGAAGAACAGTTTCCAGTCTTGGGAATGGAGGCTGTACCAGCCCATACTTTCAGTACAACCGGTGTCAATTGCTCAGATGTTCTCACTGTTGTCCTGGGAGTGCTGAACATCTCTCCCAAAGCCTTTTAATGGCAGCTTAAAGTGGCCTCCTACATCATTCACAGCTTTTTTTTTTTTTTTTTTTTTTGGCTATAAGTTTGTGTGCATTATGTTTTGGCATTCTGCAAGATGCTAATGAAAAAAAGTAAACAAACCAAGCAGTGAGTCTGTGTGTTATCCATCATTTTCAAATCACCAGGGTTTGAATGACAAATGGCCTCGAAGTCTGAAAGCTGGCAGTGCTTGTCCCAAATTTTCTCATCATTGGTTCAGATGACGACCACGGAGGCATGTGAAACCTTTCTCTGCATTCCACTTTCATGGTCTAAAGCTCACAAGTGCCTCCCTGCCTCAGACACTTTCCCTGCAGGACTGAGCAGTTTCCATGCCCAGGTGCATCCAAGGGGAGCTACATCTCTGGGGAGGAGGGCAGGGGGAAGGATTGAAGCCTCAGTGAGAAGAATCATGCCCATGTCTATTTAACTGTCAGCACAGGTTAGGCACTAAGAAAGACACAGTGCTCTGCAGCCTTTCATTGCCCGTTTCATAGGGGAATTCCTTGTTCCTCCTGTTATATATACATCACTCAGGTCATGATATGAAGCGTCCACAGGGCCCAGCAGGACTTTGTGCTCTGCAGAATGTGAAGCATCACCTCCCCGTGAGTACTCAGTTCGCTGCTCCCTTAGCCAACAGCAGATGGGACAGAGTTTTCTTCCTGTCCTACTGATGTGGCTTCTTCTGGACATGTCACAGCAGATGGTTTGTTCAGTGCCCATGTCAAGGGACGTGTCCTGAAGGTGACATCCCTTCTGCAGGACCGCTGTTAGGTACAGTCAGCCTGGGACCTTCCTGAATTCCTCTGCTTTGAGAGGTTCAGACCAAAAATCATCTATCGGTTAGACGTACAAGATACTTCGAGGCTACATGTTGCAAGCTGGGTCTTGCTTTTAACACTCAGTGGGGCCCAGACTAGGTTTCTTTATTATTCAAATGCACTACATCTTAGTCACATTATTTTTTCAACATGGAAACAGCTAAATTCCTTCTGTGAGCAAAGAGGCTGGATGTGCAGCCGGCACAGCCGAGGCATGTCTGAATTTGCCTCTTTCAAACTCTTTGATAATTTTCTCTACCCTTGAGTAATTCAAATAGTTTTACAAAGAGTGACCCAGAAAAAAAAAAAAATATATATATATATATATATATATGTATATATATATGTATATATATATATATATATATATAAGAAGCAGCTCTCTGTGAATGCATGAGCTTTGAAAGGTTCCCTTCAGATGAGGAGATTGTGACGGCCTTTCTGTGCCACCTCTGAGCTCTCTGCATGAAAAGTTGTGAGCTCCTTTCAGTCATGTAAGAACAAGAAGAGCTCTGCATGGCTAAAAAGCATTTGAAGATATTTATCGAGGCAGCCAGCCTAAAACACAGGCGAAATGTAAATGAGCACCGCCTCGGTGCTCATGCACCGAGCATGAACGGGCTCCTCACCACAGCTGCAGGGCCTCTTTTTAGTAAATAGCCAAGTAGAAAATTAAAATCTGCTTGGTATCAGCAGCAGGGAGCTCTGTTGAGCTGCTCCTGGCCCGGCGTGAGGCCTCCTTCCCTGGGGCTGGCTGGGCAGAGCTCCCCAGGCATGTGGCACCAAGTACGTGTGTCTGTGAGGAACCCAGGCACCCACACCTGAGAGGGGCTGTGGTGGTTATCCTCCAGCCCCCGGGTAAGAAGTGAAAATTGTCTTTCCTGTAAAAAAAACAGGGCTGCTTTCAGGATGTCTCCTGTGCGGCCTTTTGGGCCTGGATCCAGTGACCAGGTGGTGGTGGCCCTGGCTGGATCAGCTCTGATTCCTTACTGAGGGCACCTCTGGCAGGCTGTCCGACTGGCCAGCAGACAGATGGACAGACAGACAGTAAAAGGATTCCCTTCTGATGTGTGCTTTCCCAGCAACTTGCTCTATTTCCCAGTCCTGCAGACAGGCAGAGAGGAGCTAGAGAGCTTCATTTTCATTTTGAAACCCTTCCTGTTTGATTCAAAGCAACAACAACAACAAGAAGCAAGTTTGATGTCTGCAAAGAGAGGACTTTCAGGGCAGTCCCAGGAAATTTTCTGAGTCAGGGGGAAGGCAGCGTGGTACCACCAAGCTGGGTGGCAGTGGGAAAGCCCCGCAGCAACCCCAGCACCTCTGGTGTCCTCCTCCTCACTCCGGGCTGCCGGGACTTCACGGAGCAGAGTGGGCGCTCGGAGGTTTGTGTTTCTCATGAGAGATATCTACGGGATGCTCCTCACTTAGCTGAGAAGAGTGGGTAGAAAAAATTGTCTTCAAAAGGTGCCGTTTAGTCCTAAGTCCAGGGTCCCTGCTCAGTCCTGAGGTGTAGGATCCCTGGGTTGACAGCAATCCCTCAGCCTGTCCCATATGGACAACAGAGAGTTTGTGTGAAGGATTTTGTCTGTGAACTCGCACCTCTATGTTGCTGAACTTCTGGGTTATGAAGTTTTCATATTCATTAACCTTTCCTCCAAGGGCTTCTTCTCTCAGATCTCTGCCCTCTCCATTTCCCCCAAAGCTTCTTGGCTCCCTTGGGATGAAAAGGGTCTTCTACAAGGTCCACAGATTTCTCTTTTCGTTCTTCTCTGAGCTGACCTGACCCTACTCTCATCTGACAGCTTCTGCCAATCCCTGTTATCCAGGTTCTCCTCCTGAACTCCCCAAAGCAGCTCTCCACTCCCGTTCCACATTTCAGGCAGTCATTCTGAGCTCTCTTGCTGCCAGATTTCACTTCAGAAAACCGGCGACTTCATGCCTCACCTCTCAGGACAACTGATACTGCCTGCACATCCACTTGTCTCCTGCCCATCAGCTTCTCCATGCCCCTAAAGCTAACATAACCCTAGTGGCGGATCGCACCGACTCCACCCAGAGCCTCCCTTCAGCCTTGTCTGCTCCAGGAGCCACATTTTAATCCTTTGGTATCTGTCCCACAGGTCATCTGTGCAGTCCTTACCAGTAGTGGCAGCATCACCATTTGCCAGCCCACCCGCCCCCAGCAAACTTGTCCCTATTCCTTTTCACAGTAACTTATTTGAGGATATTTTCACCTGTGCTGTTAGTCCGTTACCTCTGTAACTCTGAAGTCTTCTTTGTCCCACAGCCATTTCAAATATTGACTTTCCTGTAATAAAAATTACTTTTTGAACTAATCCCATTCCTGTCAATGTCTCCATGCCAAATCCCTTCTCCTTTCCTTCTTCTTTCTTATTATTTCTCTGCAGTCAGATTTGATAATTTCTGCCTTTGCTTACAGCAATGCCAAACTCTAGGACATTTCTCATGTCTGCTGTCTGCAACAGCCTTCACTAGCACAAGTTCCTTTTCCCTGACTTCCTAGTCAAAATGTCACAGGTGAAGAAGTCCCCTTGCCCTCCCTACACTAGCCCACTCTTCCTGCCCTTTTTTGCACCTCCTCTGATTGTAATACCTTCCACTAGGTCCTGACTTCCCAGAGCAGACACAACGATGGCTCCTTCATCCTTATGTCCCTCACTGCTCCCAGGAGGCTCCATCCGACCCTCCTCACACTACCCGATGCAGCATCCCTGCTGTGGGTTGTGGGATTGCAACAGCCACCTGCCTGGGCAGCCCTCCGCCTTTATGCAGAAGACGCCTGCATTTGGCTCAAGATTTTTACCTTCCTCCACCCATATTAGCCTCTGCAGCCAGGAGAAAGGCCAGTCCCTCAATCTGGGCAAGTGCTGGGTGGACTTGGCCATCCCACTATGGGATGGGATCCAGGACCTAGGAGCCAGGACCATGCTGGTGGCTACCACATTGCCCTGCCATGTACTGCAGCAGCTCCCAAAATGGGAGGCTGACTGGCTCACAGTGTTTCTCCCTTTCTCAAACCCGTGTTCAATCACTGCTACTGGCTTGCTCTCTTTTCTCTCTCCTCTTCTTGAAAGACACTCCCAACATCACAGTTTGTCTCACAAGCGCCTTCCCTTGGGCCAGATATTGTAAATGTTGTTTCATTTTCTATTAATTACTGTAACAGTGGTGTATGTGACCCAACTGTGGTTTAGAGTCAGTCTCACTTGTAGAAGTGAATGCCTACAGATTAGCAGAACTGATCATGGAAACTCCTAAAACTAAGTGTTTTCTCATGAGCATTCAGGTCTTTCTTGTTTTCATCCAAGTAGAGCTGACGTGAAACACTAGCCTGAACACAACAAAAAAGATTTTAACTGCTATTCTGACATATGAAGGCAAAGCAGAACAATTTGGGAATCACAGAATCGTAAAATTATGAGCTGTAGGTAGGCAGCACAACAGGTATGAGGCAACATAGTTTGTTTTTGCTTGTGTTTTGTATTTGTGGTAGAGGTTTTACATCAGGAATAGAAAAAAAAATGGCTGTTGCATAGGTCCCACCTATTTTTAGCGGAAGGCAATAGAGAGGTGGTTAGACTAACAACGCCAAAGAGCGTCTGAGAAAATGAACATCGTGCAACTCAACTCAAAGACAACAACTCAGCAAGGCTGAGTGAGGAAAAAAAAAAAAAGAACTTGCAATCATTTATATCAGTGCTAGAAAGCTCAGTAACAACTGAGGCAGACAGGAAGTTATGTTACTTGTGAAGAAATTTGATGCAATTAATGCCTGTGAAGCCTGGTGAGATGACTTTCCCAATCACAGTAACAAAACTGCTGATAAGGAAGGGCCTCCTGGGTGGTGGTTCTCTATATCGTCACTATCAGCTTGTGAGTTGCTGTGAAGTCAGATTTACAGAGATGCTGAGCGAAAGAGGAAGAGTGTCTGGAGAATGATCTGCTACAGACATCAGGCATAGTGAGGAAATCAAAAAGAGTTATTCCTTCACCCCTTATTCACTAAACCCTTGTCCGATTTGTGGAAATAGAAGTTCTGTATTCATGGAGAGCTTCAGCATGGGCAAAATATGCTAGTGATGCATGCAGGCGAAAGAAAAACAGCATTGAGGTGGTACAGCAAGTGCTATTCCCAAGGTGAGATGCCTCATTACAGCAAACCACGGTGAAATATTCACTGAATGGAAAGTTTGTCACTCTCTAAATACCAACTATCATAATTGTGACCTGATTAATTGAAGCATTAGGTGCCCTAACCACTCTGCATTAAAAAGTTCTCTAACTTGAGAAAAGTTATTATCCAGATTCACCAGTAGAAAAAAAAATGTGGATAGAAAAATCTGAATGCAAGTTGAATCCTCTGATGAAGAATTTATCAGATAGACAAAAAGTCAGACAAGTGTACAAGCATAACATGCTAAAAATCTCATCCTGGTTCAGCGATGAGGTGAAGGAATCGATAGGAAATAGAAAAGCAATCTACCACAAAGGCGAAAGGGGGAAATAGCTACCAATCAATATAAAATAGAAGTAACAAAATGTGAGAAATGAGTCAGTGAAATTAAAACTATCCAGAAACAGCTCAGAGCAAAGAAAGATTGTGTATCATCATCTATTAAGACCACAAGAAGCTTAACAATAGTGCAGGAATGTCACAAGGGAAAGGTAGTAAAATTAATAGTGACATAATAAAGGAAAGAATTTAATAAAAAGTTGCTATCTGTATTCAGAAAGAAGACAGGTCATGTACATGTATAACACGGGGCTGATGATGGACTTTTCTGCTTGGTAGTATCTCGAGAGGTTGATACACAAGGTGCTGGGCAATAATATTTTCAATGAGCAGTCTGATTGATTAGTGCGCTTAATAGATATGTTGTGATATCTTACCTGGTTCAGTGTGAAGAAATGCTTACACTGTGTCCACACTACTAAAAGGTAGAGATGATGAACTGGACAAATACAGGAGAATAGAAGTGTCAGATGCAAACACCTGTGAGCTAAGGGTGGGACCAAGGCAAATGCTCCCAAGCATCTTTCAAAGAACAGCAAGATTTGTTTCCAAACTGAGTTTCAGCCTTAATGATTCTGGCCTAGATGTGGTGGATTCAGGGTTTTAAAAGGCATTGGATGCTGCTCCCTGAAATAAACTGGAGAAGTAAGAGATTTCAAATAGAAACGAATGACCACTCCCAGAACAGCACTACAACATGAGAAATTGCACCTGTGAGCATGTATACATTGACAAATTTAGTCAGGGTTGTAGAGAAATTATTTTATCTTTGCACTTTCATGCATAGCGTTGGAAAGATCAGTGCTGACACAGACTCTGACCCGCAGACCTGTGAGGTCAGGCAGAGGCTATGGGGAGAGGATGCCTCCATGATACTGCTTTTCCTCTGAGAGTGCATTTAGCCACTGCTGGAGACTGGATCTTGAGCTAGACAGACCGCTGGGCCCCAGTAAAGCCCCATAAAACACTCTTACTGTTTTATGTTACCTGCACGCCTCCCATGTGTGCATTCTTCAGAGCGATCTGAAAGGGAAATCAGGGACTACCTGCACCAACCCAGAGACCAGAGCAAACACCCGCCCGTGTGAGGCTCAGGGCTCACTCTGCTCTTCAGCCCTTTATTTGCTTTAGTCTTTATTCATCCCCGTTAAATCACCTCTCAGCTTTCAGTGACTGCATGCAGGCTAATTGCACAAATATTTGCACAGCAAAAACTCCTTTCTCGAGTCCCAGCTATCACCACAGCTCGGCCTTTGGCGTGACCTTTGGCGGGCAGCAGTTGTGCTTCAGGCACTGCTGTCAGGGTTGGATCTTCATTAGATCTGACACAGCTGTCTGCTGAAGGACAAAAATAGCCCAGGGACTGGGACTTCCTTCTGGCTGCCAAGTTCCCCACTCACCGGGTCTGTTCCCCAGTCGCTTTTCTTCTGAAATGTAAATGTATTTCCCTTGTAGTTGTCCTGCTTTTGGTGGGAGAGATGCAGGCCTCACCCTCTTCCATCCCCCACCTCTTCATCACACCTTTTCTCCAGAGCAACCGAAAGCTTTGTAGGAATCAGCAGGCACAGACAGGCACTCCCCACCAGCTGGGAATGACAAGAACTAAAGAAAAAGATGGCAATAAAAAATCGAAAGTAAATCTCAGCTGCGGTAGCATTTTCTGGAAGGACCCATTGATGTGAGCAGGATGGGTCTCCCTTACTGAGGCTCTTAGGAAAGGTGACCGTGGTTTCTCCATGCACACCTTTGAATCCAAAGGTGTTTTGCTGCTCAGCACTGGGCACATGGGGAGACTCAGCTGAAGCTTTCTGGGAATCTCAGATGCTGAAAAGCATGATTACTAAGTAAGGAAACAGATTGTGGGTTAGATGTGGGCTAAGCAGAAGGTGTGTTCATATTAGGTTTCTGTGTTTATGTTAAAAAATGGGTTCCCAGAGTTATGCCCTTTTTCGTACCTTGAATTCGCATTTGAAGAACATACCAGGAACTAAAGACTTGTTTACTTTAGGTGAGAAGGCTGAAATAGTTTTGCTCCTCTTCTATGAAACAGGTGTACTCCTTACATATAAATGATGCCCTGGCTTCGGTGGAGCCCAGACAACCTGGGACTGGAATAAAGGAGGCACATTTGAGGGATGACAACTGAGACAAAACATCATGGGAAGTGACCAAACACGCTGGGGGACTGGTGGAGTCTCCATTCTTTGCACCTCCAAAGTGAGGCCACGCATCTCTCTGCAAGAGATGCTTCAACCCAGCACGGTATCGTTGAACTCAGCACAGAGCATTGGGGTGAAACAGCTTGTGAGGCCCAGAGGCCATACTCCAAAGCCAGCAGAAACCTCCCCAGACAAGGACCCGGCCCATTTTTATGCGTACTGGAGTTCTAGGGAAGGTCTGGGGAGAAGGAGGTTGTTTGGGCTGGTTTTTCTTTTGAACCCTGTAATAACACTACTCATGTGTAGTTGCACATGCTCTTTAAAGAGCTGGGATTCCCCTTGCTGATAGAAGATACGGAGCACTCTCACTTCCTTTCATCTCCATCAAACTATTATTTCAACATACCACCTACACAGCCAGATGAAAAAGCATCAGTAGAAGGGAACTGTTGTTTTGTTTTTTCCTTCTCATATAAAAAAAAAAAAAAGAGAGAGAGATTAGCAGAAAAGCTCAGAGTCCAGCTTTATAAGTACTAACCCCTCCTCTCCATCTGGAAATTCCCCTTAGTTATACAATAAACATACTCCCCTCAAATATGCTAAAATAAAGTGAACTGAAATTCATGTACCAGACACGGAACAACCTATTAGAACCAGAGACAATTTGTAATCTGGTGGTTACCAAAAAAAAGATTGAGAACAGATAGAATCTGATTTTTCATTTAAGACTATTTTAAATTACTTATTCAGTGAAGTAATAATTCACCTTATAAAGTTACAGTTGAATCCAGCCTTTCATGTGATTTTTTGATTGAGGTTCATAAGGTTATTAACTACAAGGGGTTGCTTCTCTTCATTCCCAAATAAAGGATTAAACTTTGAAAAGTAAATACCACCGTACTAGTATTTTTCAAAAGGATTTTGGCAACATAAGATGATAACTTACTGTTTTGCGGTCCACTGATGCTTTCAATAACACCCTCCTCTAACAGGGAGATAACAGACATTATTCTAAGAGAAAACATATTTTGCTAGGAATAGGTGCAAAAAATTTTTGATCACCATGACACACTTATAATTTGTTACAACACACCAGAGGATGCCTTTAATAATAAATAATATTCCAGCTTTTATTCTCTTCCCCTGCTTTTAAGCCTTTGGGTTGTGAAGAAGCTTTCTAGAGACATCAGCCAGGTATCCAGTCTGTATTAACTTTCAGAGCAACAAAATGAGTAGAAACATCCCAGGCTGCCATTCAATCAACCAACAGATCGAGACTGCATTTTTTTTTTTTCAAGCTGCTGCCACATGCTAATAGGAACAGCCACTGGAGATCCTGATTTTGTTCCAGCAGAGGTCTACTTACTGAAGTGGCTCAGATCTAACTCCATAGATTAGGTCTACAAATAAGACCTCAAGTTACAAAGCCTTTGAAGCACATTCTTCAACCTGACATAAGCTGCAGGCAGCTGAGCCAGCAAAACAATTTGCTGCCAACCACCCTTGTACCATCTCTGGCATTTGTCAGACCAAATCCTTTCCACTAAAATGGCAGAAAACTATTCTATCTTTTATCCTATTCCATATCCTATCCTATCCCATCCTATCCTATCCTACCCTTTCCTATCCCCTCACCCCTTTAAAAAAAAAAAAAAGATTCCTATTACAAGGAAGAAATAATTTACTATGAGGGCAGCAAGGTACTGGAACAGGTTGTCAAGAGAAGCTGTGGATGCCCCATCCCTGGAGGTGTTCAAGGCCAGGCTGGATGGGGCTTTGGGCAACCCGGTCTGGTGGGAGGTGTCCCTGCCCATGGCAGGAGGTGGAACTGGATGATCTCCAAGGTCCATCCAACCCAAACCACTCTGTGATTACAAGCCTCTTGAAAAAAAGTAGAGCAAAGCAGCTGCATCATTTTTGGATTTTCCTTCTTCTTTTGTCCTCACAACCCTTTCCCACTGCTCCCAAAAGTGCTGTGATGTCACCCGAGGTGATGGGACACAAAGGGGCTGTGGTAGCAAAAAGGAAGTCAGGCTTTGTGGGTATGCTTGTAGTGGTGCTTTCCTGGGTATCTAGCACTGGGAGCCTGATGCTAGATACCCAATAAAGCCTGCGCTTTATTTTGACCTGCTTATCTGCAGCTGGGCTGCAACCTGCCTTTCTGCTGCAAGAAGTTCTCTTCGGCTGGGATCTGAGTGGTGACACTCCTGTGATACCTTCATCCAGTCCAGTCAGCAGGAATCTTGGCATTGATTTCTGCAGAATTCTCTGAGTTTCTTGCCTTTACACTTAGATCTCTCTCTCTATATATATACATATATAAAAATTTGTACTAATTTCTGGGTCTCATATGGTGGGGTTTTGCCACTTCATCTCAAAATCTCTTCAAAAGAAGCAGTCATAGCAGCTGTCTCTCTAAATAGAGAAAACAAAGGTGCAAAGACGTGATTAATGGAAAAAGCCCACAAGATCAGTCCAGCACTGAGTTGCATCTGTTTCCTTCCCATTTTTTTGTCCACATACTCTACCGAAGCTGGTGGAGAATAACCAGATATTTGCATTTCTCTGCATGCTGAGTCTTGCGAATTTGCCTGCACAAAAGTTTAATGCAAAAGGGCTCCGCATCTGAGCAACCTGGAGCATGCAGAGCTTAGCTTCCTCTTTGCAAACTCATGTTAAGAAAGCTAACTCAGGTGTCGCTCCCACGCACTGCAGGGCAGGCAGACTTCCCGTCTCCAGCCCCATGTGCTAAAATACCTCTGTACCACACCAGCACCAGGTGAGGCTACACCACTTGTCTTTCTGCGAAAAACTCTGTTTACGTGGTGACTGAAGCTGCTACAGTCTTAGGAGAAAAGGCTAGGGAAGGGATCCTTGCAACGCTGCAAAGAATCTTTCTGTGTAACACGGTTGCTTCACAAATACATTTTCAAGAAATACAATCCCAGCACCAAGTAAGGCATGGAAACCATGTTAGGAAGATAAAGCTGTAAATTCATTGTTTAAGGGAATGGAAACTGCTGAACACGAGCCAAAATCCCAAGTGTCTTCAGGGAGACAAATTTATAGGAAGATCTATTTATATTGAAAAAAATTGTGCCAGACTCCAGAAGTCAGCATTTTCAAGGGTGATTTCCAGTGGATTTTTCTGTTGACTGTTGTATCTTTATGATGGAGTAAAAGGAACTGAAAAACTGGTGGGAAAGGAAGGGGATAAAGGTTGGATTTTTTCCCCTTAGCGTGTGTACATAACCAGAAATCTCAATGAAATACACGCTTATTATTTCTGACTCTATCAGAGAATTTGCTTGAAAGAAAATACTTCAAGATATGTGCTCCACTAAATCCCTCACTTTAACTGCACGTCAGATCTTAATTGGGCACTTTCCTTTCCCCAAAACAGTAAGTCACTCGTGACAATACAACAGCAGAAGCTGAAAGGGGCCTCTCACACCTACCAGCATCCCTCGAGGCCGAGAGAAGATGCCTCAAGAGGAGCGTCATAGGTAGCTGTGTGCAGCTACCTACAGGTAGCTGTGTGCAGGAGGTGGTTTCAGGGCCTGGCCACAGCAGAGTGCTGTCAGCACCCAGATCATCACCACGCGTGAAGCTCGGTTTCCCCAGTGGAAGCCAGCAACACACGGAAGGTAGAGCGAAATGAATAAACAAGCAGAGCCTGTGCAAGCTCTGTGGGCTCCCCACTGGGGGTGCAGGTGGATATGTGCAAAATGCCTGGCAAAGGCTAAAAAAAAAAAAAAAAAGGTTGTGCAGAAGAGAAGTGTTGTGGCACCTTCTTCTTGCATATACTCAGTTTTTGGGATGGCTGGGGCCTCCTCGACCATATCCATGTGCCTTGCAGGGAGGTCATGGAGACCTCTGAGGTCTTCTTGCAAAAGGAGCTTTTAAGAAAGTCCGAGAAACAGAGCAGGGGAGGGCAACTCCACCTTCACATGCCAGTTCTGAAACCACTTCAACCACTTCGACAGAGGTGTCGAAGTTCAATTTGTGACTCAGGGGCTGGTTTGCTGTAGATAAGGGCTATCATGCCCAGGGTGTTTCCAACCATATACACAAGGGAGTTTCTGGTGCAGTAGAACCCCAAGATGACGCAAGTTGCCCATCTTGGTAAATAAATGCAGGCATTTCCTTTCAAGCACAGGACTTGCATCCCCAGCATTTGTATGTGATCACGGAGGTGCACAATGCATCATGGTCAGGAGAAAACCCAGAACATGAAGTCCCGTGCTTGATTAAATCTGCCGACCCATTTTGTTGTCCTCATGCCCTTTTCCTCCCACTCCTCCTCCGTCCCATTTCCTTTTCCTGTGATGCTTACATGGCAGCTCCTGCACATGCCAATCAGTAAATCAAACCGTTTGCCGACTACTATTTTCAGCGTTATCTCTGCTCTGCAAAACATTTCCTGCTTTCCTGTCTGCGGCATTTCTCTAAGGTGCCCCTCGGCAGTGAAGTCCTAGCACAGATGTGATGAGGTAAACCGCGGGCACTGGTCGGCTCTGTGGCAATTTCCCCTGGCAGAACATGAGCTTCCTAAAGCCCCTCACCCCCACATCACTTACTGCAGCTCCCCAAGGGGGTTTGATGGGGTCTTTGCCACAGAGAGCTGGCAGCAAGGCTCCCTGAGGGTGCAAGGAGGAGCTGATGTAGCATCAACACCAAAGCCTGTTGAACCTCTTGTTGAAGCTGGTTGCAGAGGAACAACAGGAGGAAAAAGCTCTTTGGATACAAGGCTGAGGTCTTTGAGTGGGGTTTGGCTGTGATTCTGTCATCCCAGGTTTGTCCAAGGCACCTGCTCCATGTGCTGATTCTCTGTCCTTGGGCCATTTACGTCCCTGGGGTTTCCAAGCCAGAGGACAAATTTTATGACACTGTTTCCACGATTGACACTTTTTTTCTATTAACCCCAGATATAGTAATGAAAAATAAAAAGCATCATGCAGCAGCACCAGGCTTTGGGTTGCCAGAAGATAAAGTCCAACCTACTCCTAAATCCCTTGATGCGTACCGAAATACTGCAAGTTCACCAGCTTTTGGCTCTTCCATGGAAGGCTTCCAAGGAAAAAGAAAAACAAAGTGATATTTGAAATTACAGTGCTGTGAACAGGAGGTGCAAAACCAGCCTGAATTTCTCCATATTTACACCGCAGGATAAATGTGGTTGCTCAGGAGTTCAGACCGTGTCGTAGACGTGCAGTTGGCTCTTCCCTCAGTGGCTGCTAAGGTTGACCAAAGTTCAGGTGCTGCTTCTTTGCCTCAGTAATAAAATCACACATGCATATTCTCTGAGCCGCACCCTTTTCCTGCACACACTGACAAGTGTAACTTTCTTCACCCTGAGGGTGTTATAATTTCCTACTATGAGGAGGTGTTTTCTTTAAAAAAAAAAAAGCCAGCCATGTCTGTCAATTGGCTGCAGCCAGCAGCAGTGCTGAGCCTACACTGCAGCTCGGTGGTCCAGGCTGTAGCCTTGTCCTGCTATCTGTATCTATTCATAGTTTTTGGCTGCTTTTTGTTGTGGCGGTTTGAGACATATGAAATAATAATGTGAATGGGCGGTAAGGCCTGAGGATGAGGAGCCAAATCCATTCTTGCTACAGCACTCACTAATTTCAGCCTGGGCTGTGGGTGAGCCACCAGCAGTAGTACCTGTTGGGGAGGTTGCTGTATTTAAGGTAGTGATGTACCCCGCTTTGTCTCGGGGACCTCCACAGGCAGACTGATGCTCTGATGATGCTCTGATGACAGACAAATCTGTTATTGCCCTGGAGAAGTAAGTTAAAGGTCTCTAAAATGCACCATGAGACAATCAACTGCACAGTGCCGGGGAGCTCTTGCCAGGGTAGATGTTAATTCCAGTGCCTGAAGGCACAGGACTGTGCAACCAAACAGGGCTTTGCTCCTCCGGGTGAGAGACTTCTGCTTGAAGAGAGCATGATCAGTCACACCTTTGACTTACAGATTTCCACCCCCTAGGCACACGGTGCATCACTGCGCCAGTGAAAGCTGTGGAAGGGCAAATTTATACGTGTCATTCACAAAAGCAGGTGAATCAAAATCAGGAGAGCTTTAAAGCACAGAAGCAGGGTGCAGTCATTACACAGCCTGATAAACCAGAAGTGATCTGACTGGCATCCTGCCCTACAACAGTGCAGTGAAATGCTTAGAAAAGGCAGTGCACCGAAAATCTCAGCAGCTGACACTTCTGCACTTCACTTCCAGCAGCATTACAAGAAGGGTTCTGTACTCCCTGCAGGATGTGTGCTGTGAGCTGGATGTGCATGGGAAGTCAGAAAGCCACGTTAGTTCTTTCGCCACTTACCTGGCCTGTTTGCAAAGGTGGGACGGAGCTGTCCCACATGTGCAAGGGGAAGACTGCATGCAGACAGTTTCTGGGAGGAAACTGAGCTGTGGTTTCATTACACTGCTCATCCCACGGTATCTTGTTTGAGGGATCCAACCTGCGGTCGATCCTGTTATCAACTGAAAAAAAAAAAAAAAAAAGAAAGAAAAAAGAAAAAAACAGCACTGCTTCATTAGACACAGTTATGTAACATTCCTGCACAGGGGGACTTGTTCACAGGCATTTCCACTGTGTTCTTGGTGAGAGCTCAGCATTGCTTCGTGCTCCTTAGCCCCGCTCTGGCTATGGCTGTTCTCAAGAGTTTTGTGGGGAGGTAGGATAGACAGGGAATTTGAGGTTTTCTCCATTCATAGGTTCTTGTTATTCTTTATTTTGGTCATGAGCAGGGGAAGATAACACTGAATATTTTCATGTGCTGTGGAGCAGAGAAACCCCAAGTATTCTGCCAGCTTCTCTCAATAGTTTCCAAATGAAAAAGGGGAGTGAATAACAGCCTGAGAGTCCTTCAGAGACATTGGACCCCACCAGACTTCCATGTTTATTTCTGTTTTCTGCTCAATGGTGTACAATCATTTTCTCTAACATAGTGCTGCAAAAATCCCAAGAAAGGTCTGTGTTATGCAGCTGTGAGCTAACACAAAGCTGGACTCTTTTCTCCTTAATTTTTTTGAAAGTCTGCATACCCCAGTATGAAGATGATATGAAGACACCTTATATGCAGTTCAACATGCTTAGACATGGTACCTGCCTTAACAGCACCCAGAAACTAAAAGGTAGGAAGAAACATGCTCAAAATGCTCTATTTAAACTCCCTGAGGTGCAAAGAAATGTTTCCATTTACTTCAATCAGATTTAGAAAGAGGCCAGAGGGTTTCTGCCTTCTGCTACAAATGGTTCTTTATCTGATCTTTTTTCTGCCTGGCTATGGCATCAGTACAGTATAACGCAGGCCGAAATTTATATCACCGTACTGCTTGTATTATCTCTACTGAATACAGACTAAACTTACTTGAAATGTTTGATTTGTTTTTGCCACACATGGAAGTGCTAGCTGTGTTTTCATCTCCAGTCAATGAAGATCCTGTCAAAAGCTTTTGAAAGCATCTTCCAGTGTGAAATCTTGACATCTGACCCTAACTTGCTAGGGCAATAATCATGGGTGATGTTGATTCGGGCCAAGCGCTGACAGAGGCATGAACCAGCAGTGACTCTAAATAGCAATGTTTTCAGGCTCATGTGGAAGATCAAGGGGCGCAGAGAGTTGTTATCTTCCATATCTCTATGGAGGACCACACAACTTTTAATGTGTCTAGTTGGCAAATGCATATGTGCCTCTATTTGGGTATTCTCACTCCTGTGTCAGTGTGAGCACGTATACATAACGGGTAGCATGATCAGGCAGGTATCTGAGTGCACGTTTGACTGCTCTCTAATGCGAGCTGTGACCTGGTGCTCACAAATACCACAGAGGAGCCCATCAGTCCCCATGAAATTTCCAGTTCTTCAGGTCAGAGAGCACTCTCCTCTCTCCTGTCCCACATCTCTGAATGAGGAGTGGTCAGCTACACAGAGAAATCAGCTTTGGCCATCTCAGAATCACTGTGCCCAGCCTTCTCCATGGCTTTCTTTGAGTTTAGCATCTGCACAGAGAAGGACAAGGTGGAAATCATGGGTGTGGAGCAATGCACAGGCTGGATCCAGTGCCAACCAGTCTGAGCTGGTGCATATACAGATTTCACCAGTCTCCTCCACAGACGGAGGCTCCCAGGCTGGTCTCAGCCTCTTCTACCCCAGTTCCTCCTGGGCACTGGGAGTGAAGTGCTTTTTACAAGAAGACCCTTTCCCAGAAACCTTCTGTGGCAGAAGCGAACCAAAGTTACTTTTTCACCCCAGAATGAAAGTACATAGCAAGCATTTCTTTTATTTTCCTGAGGAAATATGTCACTTTTGATACAGCTATAAAAAGCAAATTCAGTAATCTGCTCACCCTTGGTTGTAACCCAGTTCCTCCCTGGCTTACCTTAGCCCTCAACACCCTACAAACACCGACAGACCCCCAGGGAGAGCTGCAAGCATCTCACCACAGCTGGTGTTGGGGGAAAGTTGATCAGGAAGTTGCTTGAAAATTTAATAAATCTGGTTATAACTGCTCAGGGTCACACGTTATCTGGCATGACACATGGAACAGGTCTCAGAAATGAGGTCTAAGCTGGCATTGTAACACTGATCTCTCCTTCCTCTGTCACTTAAAGCCTGACATAAGGCTTTTGCCCCTACAGTCCTTCTTATCAATGCTCTTCACTGTCCTGCAAATCTGTTTCTTCTTGAAGTTGCTCAAACCACCATCTCATCTTTTGCGTACTCTGTCTTTTCTAGCACCACTGGCACCAGAAAGGTCTTTCCCTGATATCACCACCCCCTTCTGTTGGGCTGTAATACTGCTCCTCATCCACCTAAATGCCTAACCTAATACATATACTGTACATGTAATGCCCAGGGTGGGTTTATCTCCACTCTACAAATAAGAAATAAACACCTATTGCAGACATCCCCTTCCTCTGCCAAAGCCTGGAAGCTCAAGCTGCTCCAGAAGACTTTTTAAAACCTTTGAATTTGCAGCAATGATGCAGAAACTCTGATAACTCTTTGGGGCAGTTCATTGCTCTCCTGTCCCTCCATAGCACATTGGCACAACAACTGAGGCACACACCCAGGACTGGACACCAAGAGATGAAACTCCTGGTCACAGATGCAGCTTGCAAGTTACAAGATCTGAACTTATGTCTTCTCACCCCTCGACAAGTGACTGAATTTGAAAACAATTACTTCCTTTGTTATTTTTTTTTTTCTTAGCTGCTCTCCTGACTGCACTGGTCAGTCTCTGCTTCCTTCGTCAGCCAGCCCATTGTGCCCCAAATTTACCTCCTGCATCTCACAGCCTCTCTGACAGGGCAAGAAGGATGGATTAAATAGAGGCTGGAGGCAAAGAGCAACAGCTCAAACACCCCTAAAATGTGCTGGGCTGCCTGGCTGGGCACAGGGGGGAAGACAGCAGGGCGTTTCTCACAAGCCCTGTCCTAAACTGCAGCTGTGGTTCCTTAGCTGCTAACTTGTGAAAGGCAGCAGCCATGCACAGCTCGTGTGTGCAAGAGTCCATGGTGCAAAAACAGCGCTGTGTGCAGGCACCATGTAGTGTCTGAAGGCAATGTGGGGGATATCCATGAGAGCAGACCGCTTCACAGGACTTTTGAGACCTTTGAATTTGCAGCAATGTTGTAGAAACCCTGATAGGCTGTGTGTTCTGATCAGTAGAAACGTCATAGCCCCCAGTCCGGGGGCTGTGCTTACTCATAGACCCACGAGCATAATGCTATTTATTCCTCTGCCTTCCTACTAATGCCACATTTTCCTGTCCTGACCATTTGTTTTTTCCCCTTTCTGAATATCCTCTACTTACAGTAATTAGTACACAGTTTCTTCTGCCTCTTCTCACTCTTTCAGTGTACTTTCAGGAGCGGATCTTCCCAACGTGGTTAATAGAGATGCCTTTTTACAACGTCCTTCTCAAGTCATGACAGGACTACAATATTCAAGGCTGGGGGATTCCAGTCACCCTCTTATCTATAACTGTGCACCTAGCTACAAGTGACACTGGTACCCTGAGGAAGTCACCAGCAGCGTATTTTCTTTTGGCTCATGACACTTACGACTACGTGGTGTTGCAGGCAACTTCCTGAAGTGCATACAGAGCAGCCTGCGAGCGCGGCACGAGTTGGAGTGCCTTATCATCTCCTCTGCAGCAGCCAGGGAACAAAAAGAAGTAAGTGGTTTCTAACTCCGAGATAAGGCATTCGTTCTGCTTAGCAGTGTTTGGCTTTATTCAGGTTCAGTTGCTGCTTTTCCATGCCACATATTCGTGCTTCAGTATCATAGACTCTACTGATGTTTCACAATCTAAAATGCCTTGTGATTGATGTAGCAGGCATAAAGTGCTGGTGGGTTTGTGCTAGTTAGAGCTCATGGCAGTTGAAGGAATCTTTGATTCATCCTTGAGGGTCTCTTCCAACTCGGGACATTCTATGACTATGATTCTTTGCTATCTGCTTTCCTTGCAAATTCCCTTTCCTATACAAAGTATATTCTTTCCTTACGAAAGGATTTCAGTTCCAGTCAGACATCAGTGATTACTCAGACTGAAAGACTTTGGGAGAAGCAGGTTGCTGTAAGGTTAGATCTGATGATCACTGCAAGCACGAGGCATGAACACTAAACTACTCTAAAAATGCCAATGCCATTGGCATTGCCAGACTTCATTTGGTAGACTATTAGAGAATTCACACCAAGCCTTTCCTCTCATCCTCTCTCTGCTGGAAAAACTAGACAGACATTTTATCATGATGTTTGCCTGATGGTCTATAGTGCCTGTTTGGATATACAAGCTTTATTTTTTTTTCTTCATCTTCTGCTCACACAGTACTATTGATCACTGGCACGCAAAAATACCAAGACTAAGTTGAGATTTATTTTTTTTTCCCACCAAATATGTTGGGATTTGCCTTGTTTTTCTGAGACACCAAAAGTTATTTGACTGTGCTCGGTGTTGTCCTCTGCAAACACAAGACCTTGCTTTTAAATAAAAGGCTTTTTAAATAAAAAGCTTTTGCAATCAGCATAGCCATTGCTCAGTGTAGTAGCTACAGTTTTAAGGAGACCACACGTCTTCTGAGACGGTCACAGACTGGTAACAGCAGTTGCATCACACTGGCAGATGGGCAGAATGAATCAGTATGAGACTTTAAAGGATCCTAGTTTTGAGAAATTCTGAGAAATTCTAAGGTCAGAACGGTTCTTTCTTACATCAAACGAAATTTAGCAAAGGGTAAACATCCCACCAGAGCTAGGCTCCCCTAATCAAACTGAACTGTTTCCCATATTTAGTTTCTCATATGGTCTTAGTTGATTTTTACCTACCTGGTACCTTCCCCCATATTTATTTATTTATTTTCAATTTATGTTGCAATAGAAAACACTATAGGTTATAGATACTAACTCCCGTGGAACTTTTAAAACAAAGTTTGCTCCTCTGCCAAAGACTGATGTGCACCTGAGCTGTTTTAACCTGCTTTTCCTGTGATACTATTAAACCCATCTCTGCATTCAGACAAGTGGCTCTTCAACTTCCAGTAACCTCATTACTCTGCTCTTTAACAGCCAATGGGCAGGCTTATTTTCTCCTGGGGAGCTCTCCATAGGTTTGTACACAGGACACTACGTTTAAACAAATAGTCAGAGTATGAATTGAGCACCTCTTCTGTAGAGGTTTCTGCCTGAAACTGCAGACGGCTCTTTCAGGTTCAGCATTTCCCATGCCTCTTGGACAGACACTGAGTTTACAGCCTCATCATGATCACACAAATAGCACTGATTCAAGGACAGTGTTTCGACTATCTCTGGGTGCCCTGACAAATCTCTTCTGAGCTGAAATGGAAATTTCACAGTTTTATTCAGAATGATTTTACATTCCTAGCCAGGTTCCTTTATTTTTGCATACAAGAGGCTATGAAAGTGCAGATAGGTCACTGGTTCCCAAAACAGACAGAGCTGGGAGTGGGGAAGCAGACTACTGCTGCAGTGAGGGTCACGACAGGGCTTACATTAATAGCTGTGGTCCCAATGCAGCGGTAACGTGGCTGGAGTGGCGGCTGCAGCAACACGAGGACAGGTTTCTGTGGTTGCTCTCTGTGACTTAGTACCTGTACATCTGGCCTGAGCTCAGCACAAGCTCAGGTTTTGCTTGCCTTTTCTTGACATGCACTGTGTTCTCAGTGTGACATGGGGTGTATTAGCTAAAGCAGCAAGCAGTTCAGTGCTGAAACTAATCTGTGTTGTCATTGTCCCATTTCCACCTGAGGTTGTCTTTCTTTTAGCCTTTTTCCTTGGCCAAAAGCATCTGGATATCTCCTCACCACCCCAGGGTTGCTGTGAATGTCTCATGCAGGTCTGGCTGGGGTTACCTGACATCCCTCTGCCAGATGCTCTTGCCTCCTCAGTAGGCTGTGCCTCACTGTGTGAAAATCACTGCTTTAAATCAACTCCGTGGGGGCAGCGTATACAAGGGACACAGGTTTTGCTTAGTGCTGCCTTCCGTGCTGGGGATATATTGGAGCACTGGAGGAGGAGGTAGTCAAGGATCCCATCATACTGGCAGAAATCCCATCAACTTTACAGATGCTTTCTGTAAGGCATGTCAGGCTCAACAGAATCTGGCTCTTAATTTATTGTTACTTTGATTTTATCTCTCTTCATGTATCAAGGCTATTTTTAAAGCAGGGTATTTAGTGCAGATGCACACCATCAAACACATCTATAGTTCACACCTGGTTGATGCTGTTGGTGGAAGGAACATGCGACAAAAATATCCTCCAAGAATGTCATGCAGTGGACCTGAAGTCTGTAAAGGCAAAGGGTTGAGTACTCAGTCTCACATCTGGAAAGTGATGTGGGTTGCATCATTGCATAGGCAAGCAGGGTCTTAATGGAGTGGAAAGGGCTGAGAAGTGGGAAATGCAGAACAGGGTCCACTGAAAATAATGCATGGTTCTGATATCCCTAGGGAAGGATACTCTGAGGAATAGCTGGGATTTTTACATATCTTTCAGTGTAAAGTCTAAGAGTCCCAACCACGAATCAGATACTCAGTGGTAGATGTACAAAGGGAGAAAGAGATGTCTGCTGAGGATATGGACAAGACATAACAGGAGATTTAGCAGACAGAGGAGTGGGCTCACAGACACGTCAGAGACACGTGGTTACCAAGAGGAATCTTTGAGCGTCACAGTTTTTACTGGCATAACTAAAGTCTTAAGGGGAAAACCCTGCTGCTGGTACATGAGTTAGTGCTATAGGAGGTGACCCGGCTGGCAAAAAAGGAAAACAGTAGTTCTCCAATTAGTTGAGAGTGAATCACAGAACAAGAAGGAACAAAGAAAATGAGTTTCAGGGTAAATGGAAGAGGAAGAAATACTGATGTCTGAGTTCAGAGCACTCAAAACTACCATCTTTAACTGTTCTGTTAAAAATAGGATTGCTTCAAGAATAGAAGGCAATGTGGTTTTCACAAGGCTTTGCAGATCCCACCTGCTGAGCCGCATTCACTTCAGCCAGAGTAAAACAATTTTCGATGAAAACTAACTAGAGTTATCAGCAACAAGCAATTTGTCAGTAAGCCTAAGTCTGGAAGGTTGCAAAATTATTTGGGACTGTGTTCTTTCTCTGCAGCCTCTTAGTAATGATGACGCTACCAGCAGCAGTGCAGCTCCCACATTGCAGTGGTTGCTGCACACATCCACAAGGGCAATGCCAATACTAGTAAATTGCCCACAGCAGAGAGAAAATATAATGTCACGAGGGCAAAGCTCAACAGCATCTTTGTGTTTTCCTATTGCTGGCAGAGAGTATTTCCTATTACTGACATCCTCTCTGCGCTGACTCTTTTCAGCACTGTTACACCACAGTTGGTCTGTGGAATTTCAGTGGGATGAGAGGGACAGCTGTATTTTCAGGTTGCAGGGAACACCTGTGATTCCTGTGCCTGTCACTGTTGCAATAGAGGTGTCAGTGCAGGAAGGGGGGAAGCTTGTGAATTTCTGTTTGACCAGGAGATGTGTTTGGTTATGAATAAATATTCTCTGCAAGTGTCACTGCCTGATGGCAGTGGACATTGTTGTCCCCCGAGCAAGCATCTTCTAGCTTCCATGGGAACTTGAGCAGCAAAGGAGGTACAAGTTACCAGATGCGGTTCTCCTGGGTCAGCAGTGGATTGCAAACCACTGATTGTATTGGGATAGATGGGGGGAAAGCAACCACAGGATGGCAAAAGACAAGAGCAAACCATGGCAATGCACAGGCCACATATGGAGACAGACACAACCAGGTGATCACAGGCTGGCAGGATGTGACATGATCTGTAATAGAGAACAGAGTCTGGCCAGGGCTCAGTGGTGACGCCAAGAGCACACAAGACCAAGCTGTGGTCGGACAAAACCCTTGGCCATTAATAAAAAAAAAGAACAACCGATACAGGGAAACAAATTGAGCCATCAGTGAGCCGCAGTCCACAGCCATCTTACAAAAAAAGCAAAGAAGCTTGCCACAAGGTAGGATAAATACACGTCACTAAAACACGTGCCGTCTACCTGTCTCTGTTACAACAGCATCACTTTATGTGTGTCATCAGCAGAGCCCAAGGGGCCACATAGCTTCTGTGGGTCCAGGAGCACAGCTGGGTGCCTGCTGCAGGCTACCACAAGCTACAGGCATGGCTATGCCATTCCCACACTGATCGCCCTGCCTGTCTGAGAGCTGATGGGACTGAATGTTCACATCTTTGGACAGGATTCAACCCAGCTGCTCCCAGCTGGGACGAGTGTCTCTCTTGGCTGCAAGGTCACTGTTGTTGTCCTTCTCTTTCTCAGGCACAGACTTAAAGGCTGTTATATAGGCCTTGTGTTGGTCCAGGTGTCACACATGGCTACCTGCCTGCACATACTGAAGGGTGAAAATATACATGGCCTCATTCCAGAAATCTCCAGCAGCTTCAGAACAGTTGCTGCCTCAGAGATGATTTAGAGTCTTGGTGGTTTGAGGTGAAAATGGCTCTAGCACAGGCCTTTCTGTGTCTCGGTATGCTTCTTGCTGACTGGAGTTGTTGGAGGTTTGGCAGGAGTCTGCTGTTTGAAGGCCTGGATGACTGAGGCCCAGAAGGAGGAAGGTGTCCTTAAGGAGCTCCTGGGGAGAAATTAAGGGCAAGAGGGTGGTGGCACAGCAAGCTGTTGGCATTATTCTTGTGGCATCTCTTGGGTACCCACCCAAGAAATGTGAAGGAGGCCCAGATCTGTCAGTAGACAAGGATGAGCAAAGAAGAGATCACTGAAGAGCTATGAGGAGAGAGCCAAGATTTGCCTGCACCTTTGTGCCAAGGCTTGGAAAGTAGGCCCCACCAGCCACCTGGGCCACAAGATAGAGCAGTGGGGTGATCCCAAATCTCCAGTGCCTGCTGTTGTTAACACAGCAGTAGGAAGGCTCAGGCCTGAGGGCTGAAGGCAGGCTGCAGCAGTTACAATCTGCCTCACACGGCCACCACACCACCAGGGAGGGCCAACTCCCTGATATCCCCCAGTTCTTTTGGGAACCCAGAGCTGTATTCATCTTCATGTTAGCCCTCTGTGACAAATTTTCTGGTGATTGGTTGTTTTGAACATCTGGGAGCACCCCAGGGGGTTCCAGAGATGCTGTGCATGGGAATCCCCCTCTCAACTCTTTCTTCCAAGACTTGATGATTTTGGCATGAACTAAGCAGAAAGTCTGGCCAGTTAATTTTTTAGATAAGCCACTCGAGTAACAGAAGCCTTATTTAAATAGCCTTCACTCCTAAGGCTGTCAGTTATAGCTGTGCTAGCTTTATGGAGGCATCAAGCACGAGTGCCTACTGGTTTCATGTATGGGGTAAAAAGTGGGCATGAAACAGCAGCACAAAACTTGCCAGTCTCAGGGCTGTTCTCAGCTCTTCACTTTCACCACATCTGCTCCAAAATCTATGCTTCCCTCAACCTTTTGACATCACTGGCTTTGTAGTTTGACGTCAAATTTATGAGTGCATTTCTGAGGCTCCTGATGGCTCTCCTGATTATGAATCAGTTCCTCTGACCATGGTACATTTTCTAGAAAATCTGATAGGTATAATAAAATAAATCTGGTTGGCAACATCATTTCTCTGATGTTTTCAAGGAGAACTTTTTTCAGTCACCAGTACCAAAAGTCCCAAAATCATGAATCATGGCCTTAGAGTCATGAGACTGGGGAAAGAAAGTCGACTGATATGGGGGACTTGGGAGTCTGTGTTTCAGCTGTGAATTTCCCCTATCTACTCTTTCATCCTTTACCATGTATGACATGTATATAGTTTTACCTACCACCTTGACTGAGGCAGTTTTAAACCCTGTAGCTGAAGCTTTCATTTTTACATTTCTCTCTTATCTGCCTGGCATTGTTTTTTCATCTACAGTCCCTCACCAGCCAGTGTAATAGGAACATAAGATGCCCGTTTTATGGAAGGATTGCAGTTTCGAGCCACGTCATTCATCAACCCTGAATTACGTGACAGTTCACCTCATTGTCCCCACAGCTGCTTATTTTAGCACAATAGTATGTTTAAGGAAGTGGATGTGTGGATCTAGGCAAATGACCACATACACGTATTTAAAACCTCTGGTTACTAAGAGTTCACATCTATGAACATTGTATCACAAAATAAATCAAACGCTTTCTTCACTTTTTTCTTATCAGAAATGGTTGCTCCTCCTGAATGGCAGATGATGATCTTCTCTCTTCTGACAAATATGTTCCTTTAATATATATATATATACATATTATTATTTTTTAATGACCACTTATATATGCAGTATAAAGTTATTTATTGAGACTGTATAACTGATCTCAAGGTTCTGCTGCTTCATCACAGCAGCTATTTGTGGTTCCTGACAGTGGTCTGCAAATGCTCCATAGCTGCTTTAACCAGCAATAGTGAACAGAGAGATTATCTGCTTTCACCACAATGCTGTCTGTCTGGTGTCTCACAGTTGGAGACTGTTGCAACCACTGATGTAGGAGTGCTTACTTCTCACAAAAAAACTACCTAAACTTCAGATGACTACATTTGATTATCAAAACAAAGCCTATGCCTTGCGTTGGTTCAGCAGAAGGATGCATAGAGATATTTCTTGTTTCATAAGAGTCTTCTCCATGGCCACAACAGCCAGAGAATGCTCAAAAGAGGGCAAAACTCAAATAGAAATCTAACAAATGGACAAAAATTGCCAGTTTCATATTTCAGGAATCACATGGAAGGCTTTTGTATGGTTTTGGTTTTCATGAGTTGGTATTAAAAATGCCTCATACAGTTTTTATTTATCTCTGCATTCAAATCCCATGAATGCTTTCCCCTTCATTAAGCTAGGATGGAGGCAGCCGTTGTAAGATGGAGCTGCGCTCAGGCTGGATTCCTCATATAGTCCTCTAGCTTTGAAGTACCTTTTTTTTTTTTTTTTTTTTTTTTTTTATTTTGAAACTATATGGTGTCAAATCCCGTTGCATTGTGTATTTCATTAAAAATGGTCAGTCTGCTGGGTAAATAAGTGGAGCTGCTGCTGCCTTTCCTTTACATGCTGAGCCTGCCTGAAAGGAATGACTTTATGTACTAGTCTCTTTATTACTAATGAAGGGAATATAATAATAATTATCATCATCATCATCATCATCATCATCATCATCATCACTGACTTAATGGGCTAATAGGTCATAACCTTTTTTTATGCACAGAAATAGCAAAAACATTGTTTACTTTCAAGAACAGCAGAGCAACTAATCCACAACAATTTCTTGCTTTCTATTAAAGCTAACAGACACAAAAGCTAGTGGCTGGAAACTCAAGAGACAGGTAACATAGTTTCTGCGTGAGAAAGAGAAGCCTAGATTCAGAATGGGAGTGATGTGGCTGGTGATGAGTATTGTAGATGGTACGTCTGCCATATTTAGGAACTGATGACTCACAATACTAGATTTGAGCGGTCAGACCAATATTATCTTTGTAATACTGTGTCAAATAGTTATGGTACCGCATACTACTAAGGAAAGCACACAAAACAAAGAGAAACTCAGGTCCTGTTTCATTAAAGGCTGATTTACACTTTAAAACATGAGTGAGGGCTGATATCCTTCACAAATACTGGGGGCAGGAAGGGAGGTGTGAAGGGCTGGTTTGTTTTTATCCTAATCATTACAAGGATAGCTTTATTTTTTTATTATTATTATTAATCTCCAAATAAGCCCCACAAAATTCTCATCTCTTCCAATAATTCTTGGCATAGAAGGATGATTGGAAAATGATTTGAAAATGAAAAATATATAAATAATGTGCTCTGCTGATATACTTGTATTCATGTATTCATGTTAGGGCTTTCACTGTGTCTCTTTTTTTTTTTTTTTTCTGCCCTTCTGTATCTCAGGTGAATTAATCAAAAGGTTTTCAACCAGTGCTGTGTTCAACTATTGTGTTTTTTTCTACCTCCCCTGAATTGTATCTGAAATTTTCTTTTTATGTCTTTCCTAATAATGGTTATTTTATTGCTCTAACTTCTTTGTTGGAAATCAAAAGTTTTACATGAGCAGCTAATAACAACAGACAACTGCAAAATAAAGCCTTTTGCTTTCTCCCTCATTTTCACTTCCCTCTTTACACCTAGCGTTAGCAAAAACACTTCAGAATCTTCAGGGAAGATCACATATTAATGCAACTGGCCTGGATATGCAGCAGCAGCACTCAGTGACGCTCATCAAGTCTCCACACTTCTCAGGACCCTTCTCAGGACCCTTTTCTGCTTCATGCAGGACCAGACTCCAGTGAGGATCTTTAAATCTGAAACAATAAGCTCTAAGTTAACAGGCTCACAAAAGCTCACGTGTTCTTCAGGATTTAGCAGTTAAGTTTTCAAAGTAAAACCAAAAAAAAAAAGTGATGTGGTTGGAGTGGCTGTCCGTCTTCTATGTGGCTCAAATGACCACAAGCACTGCTTACCCAAGGTGCTTTACTTAGGACTTGCAGCATCCACACAGGTGCCTGGTGGGATACTTTTGGTGCAAAGGCCCCTAAATAGTCAGGAGAGACCAGCAGCACCTCTGGAGGTTGGTGGAGGGTGCAGTTCACTTTCAGGCTAAGCTGCTCTCAATACAGCCTCTCCCTCCATCTGCTTCTGGCTGCTCTGCTCCTGGCCACATGCTACTGCTAATCCCCTTGTGCCTGCCCAGCTGCTGCTGTGACCCTGGAAGGCCAATTCAAAAAGGCAAACCGACGGACAACTGACCCAGATAGAAAAGGAGACGCATTTTCTGCTAGCTTACCACTCTGCATGAGTTCACTGCAGGGTCAGGCAATGTACTGGTCAGGGAGAAGGCAAAGAAAAGATCGGTGACAGTCAGGCTGTTATTCTGATGTGGCTGTGATGTGAAACCACATTCTCACAGCATCCCAGGTTCATGGTCTCATCTCCCACGAGCTGTGTGGGACATCTCTGCAGGATAGTTCAATGCTCTCTCATGCCGGGCAAGTGAGAGGACAGATGACCACCACGCAGGCTCTCCTGCACAATAGCACCGTGCTTTGGACCCTAGCCACAAGATGGGACATCTGATTCCTAGATCAAACATCAGTGCAGTGTTTGAATTCAGATCTGCCACTGTCTAGGAAAGCCCAAGAACTCCTCCTTTCCATTCCTCCCAGTAAAGCTGGGCTGCCAGCCATAAGAGATGCTAAGTGCAGTGGATCAAGGACAGAGGGAGAAAAGGGCAGGCAATGTCAAGAAGGTTTTATGGACCCATTTGGTAGGCTGTCAGCAAGACAGAATCACAGAATCACAGAATCATCCAGGTTGGAAGAGACCTCCAAGATCACCTAGTCCAACCTCTGACCTAACACTAACAAGTCCTCCACTAAACCTCATCATTAAGCTCTAAATCTAAATGTCTTTTAAAGACCTCCAGGGCATTTCTGCTGCTTTTTTACCACACATCAAGAAAGTTGGATTTCGCATCCACACCCTTTTTACTTGAGCATCTCAACATGCCCTGACCTCTTCTAGGATTTTCTCTGTGTAAGATCTCAATACATTAGAGCAGGTAGGCACTCCATTTTAGGAGCAAGAAATGTAATTACCTATTTGTCTAACAAGTGGGAACATAACACAGTGAGATTAGAAGCCCTACCATAGATCTACCTTCCCCAATATTGTGAGTATTACCCAGGCCAAGAGCAGATGTCCAAGGAAGAGGGTAAATATAGAGCAGGCTCTCAGCAAATATTTTGTAGTAGATTATCCCATCTTACTGTGATTTGTGCTCAGGTGCTTACCAGAGGTGTTGTCTCTGTTCTGTCAACAAACCAGGAAGATGAGATATTTTATAGGTGATAAACATGCATGTGCTGACTGAGGTTTGAGTCTTACTCGGTGAGCCTCAGGGAACAAGAAGCTCCTGCATGCTGCTAAATATGTGTTGAGCTGTTGAAGCAAAACACAGTCATAATCTGATGTTAACACCCAACAGTAGCTGGTAAGCCCTAGCAGAAACAGAGCTGTCACAGAAAGGAGGGGACAGCTACTTTGGACAGGCTGTGCTCAACAGGTTAGCCTGCTGCCCCCAGTGAGGTGCCCACGGGTTACCAGCTGCTCCTTTAGACAAAGCAGTAGGATCGTGAATGCTGCATTAGGGAGATGTGGGGATTCTGCCATCGCAGCCCAGCCACCATAGACGAAGACAGGACTTCGAGTCCTCTGGGCTGAGCAGGACATGAAAACAGCAGACTCTAAAGGCCTGCATAATAACATGCATTCAGTTCTAGCGAGTCAGTATTACAAGGAGAATTTTCATGAATTGCCTGTTCAGTGCTGCTTTCTGATCTGCAGTTTGAGGGGAAAAACCCTATCCAGTCCTGGTGAGCTGAGTAGAGACTTGTCAAGCTCAGGGCCAGAAGACTGCTCTGGATAGGGCCCAGAGCCAAGAGAAAGGCAGGGGGCAAGGGGAGCAAATGGGTGCCCTCCCCTCCTCCTTCCTGGAACGGGGCTGCGATCGGGAGCATTATTGCTGGGAAGGATCCAGGCTCCTGAGCTGACAGGCCAGACCTTTGCAAAAGGCACCAGGCACATGTTTTTTTCTTCCTGAGTGTAAATTCATGCGTATGACCGCTCTTTGTTGGTTGAGACTTTGCGGCTGGCAGCTGGCAAGGGTCTCCTGAGCCCAGCATCGTCCCTGTGGTTGAGGTGCTGCACTGACAGACAAGAAAAAAAAAAAAACAACCTGGTGCAGGCAGATTAAAAAGTCACATGCATCTCCTTCCTGAGGCTCTCACAGGTGCCAGACACACAGGAAGGAGACATGGCCTGGAGGCAGGGCCTTGCCTCTCCCTCATCACTTGGCTGATGCAGAGAGGAGGCACGAGGATGGGCTCCATGCCTCTCCCTGCCCCCCCTAGCACCCGCAGACCTTCCTGAGGAAGAGCATGGTGCAGAGAGGAAGCAGCAGGCTGGGAGCAGTGGCAGCGCACAGCAGAGCCCTGCTGATGGGCCTGTGCTGCTCCATCCCCTCCTTTCTTGTGCTGCACACGTGCACAGACATCATGGGGGACACGGGAGGAGGCCAGAGGCCCAAAAGCCCTGAGGAGCTGGGCCTGGAGAAGCTGAGGAGCAGAGCAGGAAGGGAGGAGGCAAAGGAAGGTGGCAAGCGAAAGAAACATTGGGAACTGTGTGTCTACAGAATAAGTCCTCTTTGGGAACATGTGTCTACAGAATGGCTTCTACCACTTCCTTCCTGCTCTGCACCATTGCTGGCTGCTTGCTGGTGAGGCAGGTACCTCAGGGGGAAGCATGCCTTCGCACAACGAGTGGCGAGCAACAGGCGTAGGCAGTGCAAAAAGAAGAATTCGCAGACAAACAGGGCCAAGAAGCACATGAAGCCCTGGGGGAGGGGAGGAGAGTGCACCTTCAACCACTCGGAGAGGTTTTGTGCGCTACGGTGTTGTTGCTCATGGCTGAGACAGCGTGCGACTCTGCCACGTCCCCACCTCAGCTGCTGCTGCCTCCATCACCTGTTTCATTCACCTGCTGTGCTTCACAGCTCTGTCTCCAAGGCACCTTTGTGTTACACAGGTTCCTGGTGGTCTCACATCGCTCAGACGTGAGGAGAGGACGAGCTCTCCTATGCCATGCTCTGGGTGAGGTCTGGCACAGAACCTCTGCTGACCCAGAAATCAATCGCTGCCTTTATCCCTCCTCCAGCACTGTTTGGTTGGTGGCCTGCAGAAGGCCTCATCTCATTGACCCAAGGTGGCAGGTGCCCAGAGGCAGAAAGAAATGAATGTCACTCCTTATCACAACTATCACATTTCTAAATAAATACCAGCTATGACTACACTTTCACTACTAGAAAAAAAAAAAAAAAAAAAGAAAAAAAAAAAAAGGAAACAAATTCGAAAACATTGCAACAGCCCTGCTGAGTCCTGTGCCGTCTTCCCCCCACACAATAGTGAGGACCCTCTTCTTCAGTCATCCTGAAGCTGGGACATTTGAAACTAAAGGAAGCTTCAGATCCTTCTAGAGAGACCTGAACATATCCATTGGACACCAGATGGTCCAGCTCTCAGATGAGGAGACGTGTCCCTCTGGCACTTGGCTGGATCAAGGCATTGTGGCCTGACTAACACAGTGACCACTGCCTGCTAACCTCTAAAGGTTTCAGCATGCAAGCGGAGCATGGTTTGCCGCAGAGGGAAGTGGAAGGTAGACACTGAGCAGGTCACACCCTACAGTGTACTTCTTCCACACCAGCAGCACTTTCTCAGTTCCTGTGTCTACAGAATCCCCATTCCAAGTGTCACCCTGAGGAACAGCTTTCTGTGCCACTGTTGCTGGGGATGGCAGGTACCGCTGCCACTGCCCCACCTGCTTGCTTACCAAGACTGGAAATGCATCTTCAATACGAAGCTGCTGTCACTGGGGCTCTGACTGTGTTTGTGTACTTGCTGCACATGAACACATTTTGGCATGGGCCAGGAGGACTTGGTCTTTATGGCTGTGGCTAGCACATCACTGCTGTGAGGATTTTGCAGCCTAACGCAGCCTTCGTCCATTTCCTCATACCATCCTTATCTGCATTAACTGAACTAGGTCTGGGGACTGAATGTCCCTCAGGCTATCTTGAATGATAGGTGCTCTGTTAGGCATTCAGGCAGAGCTGCTTATGCAGCCCCGGGGAGAGGAGGGAACGGCCCCACCAGCTCGCCCACCCTCCCAGAGATGTAGGAGACAATGCAGGTCCTCACTGCCCTGGGAGCAAACTGCTTCCCCCTATGTCTGCTTGAGATTGGCCCAAACCAACAAAAAATAAATGTTCATAGGCTGACACAAGCTACTTTCTCCTCTGCATGAACACAAGGTTAAAGAAATTGCTCGTGCACAGTGAGGATGAAGGCTCATACTCCACCTCTGTGTGAAGGGACTCAACTCTACCAACACATCTCACCGTGGCAGTTAGCTGACTGTTCCCTGGAGCAGGTGTCCACCTGAGTGCCCAAAAATTAGGCCAGACAAGATCTCTTCTTATTAAATGTCTTGCACCACAGGCAACTTCAACTCATAAATACAGGAAAGTACAAGTTTTAAGAGAATACAACACCATTACAGCACATTCACCTCCATGTTCCTCTCTTCATTTGGTAGATTTCCTTGTGGAAGTCGTGTGACTTTGCAATTAGTGCTTCTCCTAGCACTACATAACACTAACCAAATGCCAAGTCTGCTCTTGTGTATGGTTGCCTTGGAAAGGTGGAGTTTTTGTAACCACTCCTTTTCAAGGAGCATTAATTTTCTTCACCACCGTTTCTTAAAAGCATACATATTCTTCTCTTCAATCTTGTTTACTTCCTTTCACTACACATTTCCTGTTGTTTCCCAGAGGTATCAAACAGATGTGACAGGCAGTTTTGCTGACTTGCTATGGTGAATGTTACATAGCACTACAAGTTTTTGCTCCTCATCTACAGTTATTCACTGAGAGAGGTGTGAATTATCTAGATCTGAACCACTGTGCTTTATTACAGTGTGGAAGTGCATGCCAGTATCCAGATTCTAGTTCCTGTATGCTGGGTAGTCTCTGATACATTAAGTGCCCTCAACCAATTGAGATAGTTGTCCCATTTGACCAGAAATGATAGCTTCTTCCACCAGCCTCCATCTGAAATCTCAGCAGTTTGCAATTTTTGTTACTGAGTTTGAAAAAAAAAAAAAAAAAAGATTGGAGATTTATACCCTTAATGCTGTTAATTTCCTCTGCAAAGCAACTTTAGTATTTGATCAGCAGCTCGATTCTTATGTCTTATTTATGAGGCAGCCTGGTTTAAGGTCAGTCCCCAGCCCCTGTTTTAGTGACTAGGCATGCTATAGTCAAGAAATTCCTTGTGAGGAAAGCCACTTCTTCCTGGAACTAAATCAAACCTGGCTTCCAGGGGATACTACAGAATAGTAGCAGGTCTTGGAAAGCTCACCTGTCCTAGATGGTTTCCCAAGACAAGCATCCCATTTGTTCCCCTGCGATGCCCTTACACCACTTATGGGACTTTAACCTTTACTGACACATCTCTAAGTGATACAAATGTTAACTTTCTATTTTGCCTTTTCTGATTCTCAGGAAAAAAAAACAGCTGGAAAGAAATCATGGCAAATTCTACAGACTGTCTCGAAGCTCAAAAGGATAATGTCACCATTTGCAAAGGCATTTCCTACAAAGACAGCAAGACACTTCTCATTGCTGTTTACAGCTTTGTTTTTGCAGTCGGCCTTCCAGCAAATTGCATAACTTCTCTGCTTACATTTATGCAAATCCAAAGGAACAAAGTAGTTGCCATCTACATTTTCAGTTTATCTTTGTGCGAGCTGATGTATTTAAGTACCTTGCCTCTCTGGATTATCTATGTGCAAAATGAGCACAAATGGTACATGGGTGAACAGATTTGTAAAATAACAGGATTCATTTTTTTCTGCAACATATACATCAGCATTCTGCTTTTGTGCTGTATTTCTGTGGATCGCTATGTGGCATTGGTGTACGCTCTGGAATCAAGGGGAAGAAGAGAACGGAAAAAGGCAATCATAATCGTATGCTTTCTCGTTGCTGTGGTTACAATAATCCACAGTCCAGTATTTTACATGAAGAGTATACATAACGATACCTGCTTTGAGACTTTACCCCTTGACAAAACACTGGCTTCTTTCGGCTTTGCCAGATTCCTATTTGGATTCGCCATACCTTTCATGATCCTCATTTTCACAAACTACAAAATTTTCCAAAGTACAAAAATAAGTACCAGCTTGACTTGTCGCCAGAAGACCAAAGTGAAGTATCTGGCAATTGCCATTATTGTCATTTTCCTGATCTGCTTTTCTCCCTACCATGTGGTACTCTTAATAAGGTCTGTATACTTTCTGCTTCATACAGATTGCTCATGTCCATTTGAAAAAGACATATACCCAGTTTTTACAGTGTTTCTGTGTTTATCCACTGCAAACAGTGTTGCCGATCCAATTATTTACGTGCTGGTTAGTGAAAACGTCAGAAAAGACATTTTAAGGACTCTGAGAAGATGGAGGTCGAACTCATCCAGGTTCAACTCATCTCTTAGTCATAAGAGTGAGAGCACCAGACAGAAAACATCAAAAGAATTGCAGGAAGGAGTACAAAGAGAAGAAAACAAAGAAAGAGCAAATTCATCCCCCATTGAAAAGACCTGTTATACCAGCAAAGACCCAGAAGGTGGTAGCTAGCAGTTCGCTGCTGCACCTAGCTGCTGACAGCATGTAAGAAGTTCCAAACTTGAGCTGCAGGCTGCTTGCTGCAGCACACAAGTATTTACAGGCTGATGTGTGAAGGAAGGTTTTTTTACATTACGTGGGCCAGCAACTCCTAGAGGACTCTACAGGAATGATGCTTCTTATTTATGTTTCTCTCCTACGATAAAGTTTGCTCACCACTATCATCAATGCAAACCTTGCTTTGTGAAGGACGTGTGGAATAAACTATGAAATTTACTGTGACTCAGACTGAAGTCTTAAAAGCTCATTTTTTTTGGAACTACTCTTCTCCGTTCACAAACTTAGAGACAGTTTTATCTTCTGAGTTGGACAAAAAAGAAACACCGTACCTAGGAAAACAATGTAAGGCCCATTCTTCTGGTTGAAATTACTGGTCCTCGAGAAGGTACATGTTAGATTCTCATACACATGCACCGTTGTTAACGTTTGCGGTTAACCAGTGGAAAATATTAAAAATGAGGAAGTCTTTCAATAAGAGCCTTGAAAATGTTCCTAATGCAGAAGTATGCAGCTTAATCTACCTTGCACATTCTGAATATAATTGAGGGCAAAATAATGTCCTGAAAACACATAGCAACAGTACTACAGTGTTACTTGAGAAACGGCACAGTCCTGACATTTTTATAAATGTGCATTTCAAATGCTTAATATTTTAGAATTAGTAGATTTTACATGTTTTGCTGTAAATTCTGGAATGCACTGAAGTATATAGAAAATGTATAAATTTCCAAGTGGAATTGGGGACTGTTTTTATGCTATCTCTGAACATTTGTTGAAGTTGTGTTTCACTTCTGACTAAGATAACATTTCCCTCCCAGTATTGATCTGTTGTTTTTCTCAGTGTGTAGGAGTCTATACAAGAGGTAAGAGCCTTACAGAAAAATGAAGGGTGGCAGCATGGAGAATGTAGTCCCTTTTGCACATAGAGAGGGACTGCCTTGGACATGCTGGTGGTGCATAATGAGACTATGCTGGACAGATTTCGTTGTTACTGCCTCTGCTTTTGTTGTGAATAAATTACTGATGGCAGTATCCTGTGCCTTCAAACCAGAAATTACAAAATAAGAATTGTATAAACCTGCCACCTGGCAAGATTTAACTGAACACTTTCTTCATATTTGTATGTGATCAAAATAAAACAGGAAAAGATCATGAACCAATTGCATGTTTATTTGAGTACAAGTTTCTAAAGTGTTCCACGGTGTCATTCTGCTTTATCTGCAATGTTGTATTTCAGTAATATTTTTAAAGGCCATTAATGTCCACATTGCTGAATTGAACTAATATTAGACAAGGTTAATGTAAATATTTGTTAATGTTTTTAAATTGTCATAGATATTCCTGTACTTAATGCTTGATACTTACACACTTTTGGAAAGAAGCATTGTGCCAAAATGGCATTGCCTCAAGTTATTGTATTTATGATATATTTATTTTTTGTATTATTTAATGGCTCCTCTGGCATCTTTCTATGAAATGTTTGTGTCCTCAAAAATTGTTCACATGGTACTGAATGGACTACAATATTGTTTCTAGGAAAAATGTGAAATTCTGTTGTGATGTTAATTAACAGATAGTGCTTTTCTATTTCTATATGCTTCCTAGAGATCAAACTTTCTAAGGTGTAAAGAAGAGATTTGTGAAGTGCTGAATACCCACAACTTTGCTGCAAATCAGATTTTCCATTACTAAAAAAAAATTGGTAGCAGGCGTTGCTCGTAACAGCCCCAGTGGTGTTGGTTTATCGCTGAAGATGCGTATGCAAACTGCACCAACCTCAGGATTTTCGTAGTCTGACCGTAAAACTTTGATGAATAACAGCAGTGAATTTGTAAGAAACCAAAGAGACAGACTTCTGAACTGGCTGAAATGGATGCAAATTAGATATTCACCCTGATGAATTTAGAAATCTCTCTTTGATGTTTTTTCTCTGATAAAAAGTGAGTGTATTTAGAGCAAACAATATTGGAGTCCAGGGGCACAGAAGCAGGGGACAGGAATTAGGGTCTGATGCAACAACAGTAATTCCAGTAATTCTTTTTCCTTGCCTAGTTTACTTGCTGTTCCAAATCACTTTATCATTGTGCATCTTAATGAAAATCCTTGGAGCATCTGTGTCCAGCCAGGCTCTGAAATAAACCCCTCTGCAGCCTGATCTAACTTCAGAGATGACCTACACAATCTCCAGCGGTCCTTTCTAACCTAAATTATTCTGTGACAGAATGCTGAAGGGATTACAGGGGCCAGGTACCAAGCAACTTATCCATACAGGAAAACTGCAAAATCCTAACTTCTTTAGAAGTTATAAGTAGAACAACAGTTTTATGGCTAAGTGAAGACACCAAGAAATGCTATTTCCATGTTAAAATATCCCATCAGGTACTGACTGTTCCAATGTGATAAATTGAAGCGCGTGATCTCAGCGTTTTGTCACACAGCATCTGATTATGCCATAGGGCAAAGGAAGAACCTCAGTACTGGGATGCTGGCTGGAGACCCAGCAAAGGACACTATTAGGATCAGAACGGATCTGAAAGGTTGACTGAATGTGTGGATATTTTCATCTTTCCCTCCTGGAAGGCAAACACCAGTGAGCCTGCAGGGATCGCTTCACTCTGTGAAGAACAATTCACCTACTACATCTTACCTGCAGTTCTCAACCAAGCTGTTTGGATCTGCCCCCGGTAACCTGCCAGCTTTCTCAACTCATCTTAAGCTATAAGATGACTTGGAGAGAGTACAGAACCAAACCTAGGCTGTGCTTCCTAACTTCATCTTTAGACAGACAGGTTTCCACAGAGACGTAGGACCATAGAATCACAGAATCACAGAACATCCAGAGTTGGAAGAGACCCATGAGGATCATCGAGTCCAACTCCTGGCTCCACACAGCACCACACAAAAAATAACCATGTCTGAGAGTGGTGTCCAAGTGTTTCTTGAGCTCTGTCAGGCTCGGTGCTGTGACCACCACCCTGGGGAGCCCGTCCCAGTTCCCAACCATCCTCTGGGTGCAGAACCTTTCCCTAACCCGCAGCCTGACCCTCCCCTGACCCAGCTCCATGCCGTTCCTTCAGGTCATGTCACTTTCACCAGAGATAATAAAAAAAATATTATTTTATTTTTACATGTGTCTCAGCCATTCTTAGAGTACCTAGGAGATAAGTGGATTGCTGATCATTTTAAGTATGACTGTGAAGCATAAAGTGAATAATTTCTGACTATCAACTAAAGCTGGCCAAATTAGTTTTTGCAGATAGTACATATTTTTGTTTATTCATCATTTTAAACTAATTGCAAATACTGCACTTCTAAGTCTTTGCTTGTGGTTACACTCAGAAATCTCCACTCCTGTCTAAGAAGCAATCAGAATGCTCAGTAGCAAATTTTGCCTCAAGAGAACAGTTGAACTTCCTCTACAAAACATGCAAACCCAGCTATGAATAAACCCAGACTCTCTGAGCATGACAAAGTTTCATCTGCAGCTGGTGATCCTGTAGCTGCTCTGATTCAGTCCCTGCCACCATGTATAACTCAATGCTGAATTTCTGTTTGGTGCTGAGTGGTGAAACATAACTCAGAACCAAGCTTTCAAAGAATCTTAGTTTTCCTTTTTGAGAATATTGTCTTCCTACAGGTCATGCTGTGGCATAGGTCTTTTAGGAAACATCCTCTAGAGAGCAAATTGAAGGCAAATTTTCCTCCTAGGTTAGAATATCTGTCTTGTTTTCAAGCCAGTCCAAAATCATGGAACATATAAGGGTGGGGGATTGTATCGGAGAGCTGTAATCACTTTTTGAACACCTTTGGTGTTCAGGGGAAGCATTCAGGTGTCAGCATCCCCAGATCTGGATCTCCCAGCATGTTCTCGGAGACTAGTGTCTAGAGATGAGGATATCACACCTACCAGTCCTCTCCATCTCTTCTGCTCTCTTTTGGGATCTTTGCATCCTGCTGCACTTCGCCTTGTTCCCTGCACGACAAAGCTTTGCACAGGAGAGGGCGCTCCTCGTGTTCTGTTTGCAGTAGGAATGCAGCAGGGCCTCCTAATCTGCGGTTTTCAAGCAAAAGGAGAATGAAGAATAAAGAGAAATCTGTTATCCCAAATTAGACTAATACTAATATCCTGAGAATAGTTGCTAGTCGCTGTTCTCATAAGCAATTAGTAAGAAAAAGTAGGACTCTAAACTCAGTGTAATTTGGATTACAGATAACTTCTAGGGTTTTACTCTTACTCCATCCTGTAAGAAATGCTCACAGATAATGAAGCAAAAACCAGCCGTTCAGGCAGATGAAAAGTCTGCTGAGGAGGGACGATAAGCTATGTGGTAAGAATTTCACAGAACATCATATTAATATCATCTACGCGAGCAACCGCAGAAAAAGACTTCTTAGTACACCGTGAAATGATCCATCCTGTTTGGCAGCTTCAGTCTGTAACAGGGCCCATACATGATCACAAAGCATCCCCTGCATGTTCAAAGGTCTGTCTTGAAATACTTTCTTGAGGGAGGTGAAGAATCAAAGAGAAGAGATACTGTGGGAGAAGAGTGTTGTATGATATACAAAGTCCTGAAAAGCCTCCTAACCCTAGAGTCACAGATGTGCTGCACAAGTATGCAAATACCTGGGTGTTCAGAAAGTTACTTATAAATTCTTCAGTCTGAATCACAGTTCCCCATCTGTAAAATGGAACACTTCTTCCCTTGAGCATTGTCTGTCTTCTCTGTTTAAAGCACGGCCCCTCGCAGGGGATGCTAGAAGGAGCGAGCAGGTGTGCGTGGTGTGCATGTTCCGTGCATACTGCAGCGGGGCACTGAACTGCGTGGAGGCGAATTTCAGCTACTGAAACACAAATTGTACTGAGTCAGCACTTTCAGGGTCAGCTTCAAAGCACTTTATTTGTTTCTATTTATTCCGGTCTCTAGGGGGGGAAAGAAAAAAAAAAAAAAAAAAAGCAGACTTTCATTTAACTTATTTAACTTTGGGCCTCCTGCTAGTGACACGGTTACTAGATCCTTGGGGATTTCACTGGGATTGGTCCCCAATGAGATATTTTAGTGTTTGGAGGAGTTTTGTTGCCTCCAGAAGGTAAGATTAAATTAACAACACAGATCCAGAGAATTGACTTCTAGACTGGAAATACTTAAGGCCAAGTGCTCACGAGGCTCATGGTATCTGTCTGGGTACGGGACTGAAATCAGCCAGTAATGCTAAGAGCATTTGTGGTTGCAGCTTCTGCACATAGCAGGCTGCTGGTGATAATCTTTCAAATCCTCAGTGCTTAGAGATCTGTCCGTGTGGACACTACTTCTCAAGCTCTTCTTTTTCTGGCAAAGAATTTGCAGGTTGGGAAGCACTTCCTTGATGCCAGATTTCTGGAGTAGGTGAGTCTCTGACAGCCTGAAACACTTGAGGCAACAGCACGGTCATTTACCTATTGATTAATTTAGGGTAGCTTTCTCCCTTTCTTAATTACTGTTGAGGACAATACTGGGCTTATACTACCCACTACAGGTAGTTTTTATTATTGTATGTTTGACATTTATCAGTGACTTGACAATATGTTGGATAAAGGACATTGGATAGGGTATTAAAGAAAATACTGTAATTTTCCATTTAGCTGCATTTATGGTTCCTGTATATCTCTAATTCTTTTTTTTTTTTCAAATCTTTCCTAAACAAAATAGAATTTTGGCAATAAGAATTGATTGTCCACAGCTCTTGATGGAGTGGTGTGCTTACCTGCACCACTTGCAGTAATAGCTCTGTCCCAAAGATAACACACAAGTCTCAAGCTAATCTCAGGACTGAATGCACATTATCAGCAAAAAAGCAGAAAAAAATGTTTATTAAATGACAAGGGAACTCGGGATTTTGACCTACTTCTTGCTTTCTTCACATACTGTGGGAATGGCACACCAACAAAAGGCAGGAGATTCTAGCATGAATCTGAAGTTATTGTCAGAAACGAAAAGAGGTGACTGGGAACTTTCTTTGTACACTGGAGTGTGAAGGAGATACAGAAAGACTGTAATGTAATAATAGAAGAGATCTGGGGAGAACAGAGTGTGAGCAGGTAACTTCAGTGCTCCACAAAAGCAGAATTCAGAGAAGTGTGATCCCAGAGCTCAGCAAGGGGCCTTCTCTAATGAGAGGCTGTGGGCCCTGCGTGCTTTATCCAAGGACCAGTCACTCCAGAAACATTAAATCTTTGTATTTTTGTTTTCTTATCATTCAGTTTCAGATACCAGAACCTCTTCTTAGTCAAATTCCATGATGAGAAATAACACTGTACAAGGAAAAATTCCAGAAAACCATAATTTTCTCTGGAGATACTAAAAACCATTAAAAATAACTCCACACAAAGTTAAACCAAAGCTCTGAAACCAGCCCTCTTGCCCTGAAGGTTGTGGATAACAGAATGTGCATCTGAAGTTTTTTTGACTTTAAACTTCCAGGATTTGGAGGAAACATTTTCTGATGTAGAAAAGTAGCCTGTGTGTATGCTTACATCATGTGAAACAATATTAACGTATAATCCTGATTTGTCTGCGTTTCAGTATCGTATGTCTAATTGACTAATATGAAGAAAAGCTTTTACGAAAGCAATGCATCGCTCAAATTGTCAACCCATAGTCAAATACAGATCGTGAGTGCACTGCCTCTATTATGAACCATGCAGCAGAAGTTTCTGAGTTCAGAAATGGCACTGAGAGGTTAATTCTCCTTTTTTTTCCTGTACTTCCAGTCTCTGTTCTGGATAAATATAATGTGTTTTCCAATGTAATTCAAGCCCTGATCCTTTTAAAGCACGGGATTCCCGGAGTTCAAAGTAGGCACAAGAGGGCACCAGACTCTAGCCTATCTGTCCTCCTGCCGTCCTGGACTTCACGGTGGGAGGAAAAAAAACATTCTCTCAAGCTCTCAGCCTGTAATCATAAATTTTTAAGACTTCGTGCTGCTAGGTAAACCACTCCGTACACATGAGTGTCTGTGCCTGTGTGCTTCCAGGCTCGTCACGCAGATAGCTGTTGAAGCAGACGCAAGGTTGGGTTACGATGTTTACCCAGCTACGGCAGAAACACACAACCTTTTTCAAATGGTGCCTGTGAACAGAAAGAAAACCAAGAAGCATAAAACAGAACTGAAAACAAACAAGAAAAGTCATGCAGAGGAAACGACAGAGCCAGTTCCCTTGTTTCACGCAATAAAATGTTGAGGGTGCCGGAGCTCGCCAGGATCTGCCCGTGATTTCCTGGAGAGGATGTCAGTGACGGGGAAACCACCCCAGGCATTCAGTTGAGCCAGGCACTGCAGCATCTAAACACCACGCAAATACTACATAATTCTTCCAGGAGCCCCTCTCGGCCTCCCTGCCTGGGCAAACCCCTCTCACATTGTCCTGCTTCTACTCGCTGCAGCTCCCGTGACTTTATCACAAGTCCATTGGCCCTCGGTGCTATTTGTTAGTCACATTAAGTAAGGCCAATTAAACAGTTATTCTTCTGCTAACATCAGGCATTTTGAAATGATTGCTGGGAAACCGCTGGCCACCGGTAGAGCAGCAGGAGACACGAGTTAACATTCCTTCATTGCCACAGAAGCCAAGGCTGTCATCCCATCAAGGCACAGGACCCAGAGCAGAGAATGAGGCTCGCTCACAGCCTGTTATCTATGTTCATGCTCACGCTCCTAATTGGGTTAACCCTTTAACCAGATAAGTCAGACAGGCATTAACAATCCTTCCCTTAAGGGGAAAAAAATATATTACTTTTTAATAGTACATTTCATGCCCTAGTTTATCTACTTTTTATGCTTATTTTCAGATACCCTCCCTGAACTATAATTGCTGTCTTTGGACACATATATTTACAACATATTTTTTCATATGGACTGTAATTCGGATAAGTCACCATCAAATCAACATCAGCAGTAGCTTGTGGATATGGCATCTTTTACAGTTTAACCTATCAATTCATCAGACTCTAAAACAAAATTTGGAAACAATCCAAGCACTCCAATATGCTACCACTGCCTTCATTTACTCTTCCAGGGAGCACACAGGGCCAATTTCACTTGCAGATAAACTGTTATTTCCACACCAGCTTATCCACTGTTCTCTTACCTATGCCAAATTCTATTTTCCTTATCAGAAGTGGTGGGTCAGAGGAAAATCCCGTTTCTGTTTTGGAAAATGTAAAACAACTAATGCTGTCAACAGTTTGTTGCTGAAGTCTCAGCTGGCACAATTAAGTGACTGTGGAAGAAACTCAGTGTTTTGATTTTTTTTTTCTACTTCCCTCCCCTAGTTTTCATGGTCCAAATTCTTCACAGCTATAAAGAAAAATTAGAAACAAACAACTGGCTAGATATTCTAAAAGAAATGTGTTAGCTTTATCCATGCTTACAAATTATAACTCCCCAGTTTGCCACTACTGCAGAAATTTGTTTCCAGTTAATACTGTAATTTTCAGGGACACAACTTCTCGAAACAGCACAATGCCTTCAAAAAGGCTGATTTTAGGACAAAAACACTGCGAAATCAAAAGATGCAGAACAGCAAAGGTATAAGCCTCACATACAGACCAAAAGATCTCAAAGCTATACTCTAACGTATGTTCAAGGATATACGAAAAAGGAATTATTCATTAACTTCTTCAGCTTGCAACCGCTTCAGGCTATTTTGTTCTTACAGTATCTGCAGTTTTCAAAGGGAGGTAGAGCTGGTGAAGAAGAAAAGATCTTCGTATGCACAGCACAAACACATCATCAGAAGCAGACTAACTCCCGAGAAGAAAATATGGTACTTAGCTTGCTGCAAAGACAGGAATACCTTGTGTAGTGACAGGCTGCACATGTTTTATGAGCTTGTGGGTGCTATTTAATAGTAGATGCTTAGTTGCTATAGCAACTGTCATACCCTATGGTATTTATGCTTAGGTATGGAACACATATTTAAGCGGCACCAGACAACATGGCATTCAGGTGTCCAAGCTGTGTGTTTAAAAGAAAATCCCCGTTATGAAGCAAATAGGTGTGTTCCTTCAGTTGTTAGAAAATCTTTCTAACGTAACACTTGTACAACAACAAAACTAGCTTGTCCCTTATAAACATGGCACAGAGCTCCCATGATGATCCAGAAGAGGGCTTAGACACTTAAAGTAAAACCCCAAACAATGTTCAGCACTTTAAAACCCATCTTTGCCGACTGCCCCTGCCTAACTTGGAGACTCCTGCCGTTTGGTACAGAGCACTGAGCTTTGCCACTAGAGTTTTCTATTGCAGTATTACTGATACTGTATCGCTTTGCAAGTCTGAACTAAATTTTGTATTGTCTGCACTTTGTTTCTACCACAGACGTCCTACCACCACCATGAAGCCTCATACCAGTTCCTGTCCCCCGCCTGCCAGTGCACATATGCATTATTTGTGTTTTCATGGCTGGGACTTCTCAAGCACAGTTTGTAGTCCCTTCAGTTTTTGTAGTTTTGTATATCACCACCACTGAGAACACTTCCTCTGAATCCGCTGACAGATGCAAATCTTGCTTGGAAACATTATTTATATTTTTATTTTGTCACATCCTGGTGGCTGAGGACCACTGGCGGATACTGTAATACGAAGGCACTTGTTCTTTCAGGCCTTTTTGACCAGCAGAGGAAACTGATGATCTGTAACTCCTATAGTTGTGTCTGAAGGGTCCTTGACTCCAACACAAGTTAGCAAAGCAGGCTAAAAGGGTCTGCAGACTAGTACAAGCCCATCTGCTTTCCTGTGTCCTGTATCTCTACTACACTTCCTGCAGTCTAAACATATTAATTCCTCTTCTTACCAGTTTATTATCAGTTCCATAAAGCTACTAGCTGATAAACTGTGGTGGTGGTTTTAGCACATGGGGTTTCTCAGCCAGAACATGTTCATTCTCTGCTCACTTCTTAGCTCAAATCACCCCTAATCCCTAGTGGCCTCCTAGCAGATAGATCTGATACCTACAGCCCTAAAACCAAAGGCCTGAAGCTGGTGACCTGAGGCAGACAAACTTCTGCCTCGGAATGGCTTTCGCTAGCACTGCCAGTGCACCCTCCCTCCCGTCACCTGTCTACTCCAGCTCTTCAGTCACTCAACAGCTGAGCCAACGCTGTCAGAAAACTGCTGCCACATTCAGACGTTCATGAGCTGGTGCGTGCATCAGCGGGTGTGATGAGTGCTGACTGCTCTTCTCATCTTGTGAGCCGCTAACACTTGAAGCCAGTGTCCCTGCCATCCAGCATGAAGCCACGTTTAGCCCACAAATGCACAGCTCAGGAATATTCTCCTCCTCCTCCTCCTCCTCACTCCCTGTGAACTCGGTGGTTTGTTTTACAGGCACCAGATGCCTGCTGCCCTTTGTTCTACCCCCCCTACAACTAGGGCTAACAGCCTTCCCAGGCTCAGGGCCCTGAAGAAGCTCGTCCTTGCTGAACTTTCAGCGACACTTTGTGGTCTGCACGTTAACACGCTGCATTAATACAAAAACACTTTCTCCTAAATTCCGTGTGCTGTGACTGCAGGCTGCGTGTGACGAGGTTGCATCCTGTCTCTGGCTTGCAGGGCCCAGCTGAGCTGCTACAACAGGCTTACTTCTTAGGGAGCAGCCACACTTAATTACCTCCTTTAGCCTTCCTTCCATCTGCTCCTGGATTTTTAGGCAGTGCTCTGCTGCAGGAATGTGCTCGTCTGCAGAAGCACTCAGGACTGTTTCATAACGCTGCTCATTTCAAAGGTGGACAGAATCTGCCAGGTTGGACTTAAAGGAAATGGCACATTACAGCTGGGCCTCCTGCCCTGCTCCCGAGCCAAATTAAAAAGACAAACATAACTTAGGTGCTTTAATCAAACGCTAATTACGAGAAAAACAATACAGGCTCGGAGCACGTCCACATCGTCTTCAGCAGGCAGAGGCAAGCAGGCGCCGTCCCTGCTCTGAAGCAGCCGGATCACAGCCAAAACTCTCCCCAAACACGCGGCCGTGCCGGTACAGCACGGAGCTTGAGCTCCCACACCTTGCCTCTCCACAGCACTCGCTAGCCGGAGCACAGCGCTGCTCTGACGACAGCCACGCGGCTTCCAGGCCAGGGCTGACTCACGTCTGCTTGGCTCACGGCAGTGGCAGCACAGCGCGAGCACACATTTTCCTGCTCTAAACTATTCGCCCAGCTTCAGAGCCCCCGGGGCCCTCAAAGAGAGACAGAAAACGCCGCAGACACGCAGCAGAGCGTAGTGGAAAATGCCTTGTTGTCAGTGCAGAATCGGTGCTGAGGCAGTGCTCAGTCCTATCTCTCTGAAACTATTTGTTTCAGAGCTTAAGCAACCTCCTGACTAATTTTCCTAACCTCTTTATCTGAGGGCTTGCAACCAGCTGGTTGAGAAACCCAGTGCTAAGCCTCGTACAAACACCTAGTGAGGGACAGTGCCTATCAGAGCAGATGAAACAGTCCCTCGGGGGGGCCTTTCCATGGGCTAGAAATAATGCTGGTGCGGTGACCCGACAGCCAGCAAGGACCTTCACCCTACATATATTTCTGTTTCTTAATCACCTACGTAATTGTTAACTGCATCGGCCCTTTAAAACTCTTTTAAAACCACCTTTTTTATATGTGTTCGTGATGTGGAAATATCGTGGACTGAGATCCTTTACACAGCTCAAAACTGCACAAATAAGCTGGGAATCAAGCTTTTTTTTTTTTTTTTTTTTTTTTTTTTTTTTTTTTTTTTTTTTTTTTTTTTTGTCTTTGAAAAGCACAGTTTCAGCCCTGCTCTCAGCCATGGAGTTCCTATTAATTTCTGCGGTTTTATAAACACTGTCCAACCCTAAACCAGCCTTCCCGTCACCGCCGACGTGTGAAAGTCTGGCCAGCTCAGCAGGGGCTGGGTGGCTCTCAGAAAGGAGCAGCAGAGCTCGGAGGCATCAAGCGCAGCCCAGCACGGGCTTGCTCCAGGAGGGGAGGAAGGAAGGGGGCTGGGAGGGAGGCAGCGGGTAGCGGCTGCCTCCAGACGAGCGAGCGTGGCACGCAGGTCACGCCACCCGGTACCAGCCAGCGCCAGAGGAAGAGGCAGGCTGGCGGCTCCCGGGAGAGCCGGCTCTCCGACAGAGCTGGCAGGCTGGGGAGAGCCAGGGCCAGTTGCCAGCAGGGCTCTCTGGCAGCCGCAGCTGCTCGGCCACGGGGGCAGAGGCATGGCTGGAGCCTGTGCACGCACGCAGCTCACGCAGAGGGAAGCCGGGTCTGTCCCCCATACGTGCTGAGCACAACTACTTGATGCCCTGCTAAGGGAAGGGGGTCAGGGTAGCAGCTCCTTGTGAGCCAGCCCTCCTGCTCTCAGGCAGGCAATCCCAAACTAAAATAAAAAAAACAGCCATGCTAAGGCCAGATCTGCACCTAGGCCCTGCTGGGAGAGTCTGAGGCGATGCCTGCTCCTGTCAAACCTGCTGCTTTCACACAAAAAGAGCACCGTCCCCATTCCATCATTTCCTCTGTGGTGGTTACACTTCCATTAGTCTGCCGGTGCTTTTACACCCCCCCATGACCACCACTCCAAAGTTTCTGCCGGCTGCCAATCCACCTTCCTAGAAGAGATCTGCTGAGCTGGTTTGCATCATTTTCCTCCCTGTCGTCTGCGTTAGTCATCACACCAGCAAGCAGGTCGCTCTGCAGCCTCTCACCAGGTGCAACATCTCATTTCTCCAGCAGCTTTGAGCACATATGCTAAATACCTTTTGATTTTAAAGTCTCCTGCCATTCCAGACCTGTAAAATAATTCTCCCCCTCCTTTTTTTTTTTTTTTTTTTAATGCAGTTGTTGTTCTAATTCCAGTTTCCCCTACCAGATTGCTCTGCAGACATTTCTCTTCTGGTTTTGCTCTGTGCTTTGTCTCCAGAACTCATAACTTAGGCATCAGTTCTGCTTTTGCTTGCAGATTACCTTATCTGCAAAGGTTTCATGTGCTGGGATAAATTTCTCAAGATATAAATGCCTGTTTAGGAAACATCTTTTCACCTGTTCTTCTTCAGCCTGGTGTTAAAATTTCATTTACTGAAAACAGTAGGTGGATGAAAACCTGAGCATGTAGTTAAAATTTGATCATTCCCTTTATCACATTGTGGTTATAATTCAATTATTTTCTTTATAACGTTATTTAAGCCCCATCAGAGATTGTTTGCTTTCTAGTAAATACTTTGGGCTGTGTTGTTTTACATCAGTTTGTCCAGATTTTTCAATTTTGACTTGTCAAGTTTTGTTTCTCACATACATGAGATGTGAGAGTTGTTTTTTTTTTTTTCTCCTGAGAATAATCAAGTCTTGTCATACCCCGACTAAGAACCCAGTTTTCTCATTTTTTTTCAATTTTTTTTTTTTTCAAAGACAGTGTTGAGAACCCTTAACAATTTTCTGATTAAACAACAGGTCAATCAGAAACTGTAATGATTGTAGTGTTCTTGAGCAACCTCATTTCGTTTCACTGCTTCTTCATGTGTTTCACTGAATAGTTTATGGGGGAAAAGAATGTCAAGACTGTAGCTAAGAGGGAAAAAGAAAGTAAGGAGAGGGGACTTGTGGACCTTACTATATAGATGATGCTATTGCCTCTGTAGTACTTTCCTAGCACTGATCCTGCAGGAACTCCAGAGAGGCTCAGGGTTCGTGCAGGATTTGCTGTGAGATTACCTATTTGAATTCATTGCAGCTAATCTAGAAAAAGTCGGTTGTCTCACCCCAAAACCTGATCTCACTTCGCTATGCAAACCCTATTTGCTGTGGCTGTCTCATATGCGGCTCCAGCCCTCTGTTGTCTCCCAGCCTTGCCCTCCGGGCTCAGTTTGCGCTCCCCCCCCGCTCTCCTGCTTCCACCCCGGGGCCAGCAGGGGCTGTGTGTGTGCCGGAGGCAGCAGCTGGAGCCGGGACCAGCCGGCCTCCCCCCCGCCAGCCGCCCCGCAGCGCTGGGGACACGCTAAGTGCTTGCAGCTGTGAGGCAGCGCCGAGCTGAGGCGGCCAAGCCCGGCGGGCTCGGGGCGGAGGCCGCAGCTTTTGGGGGCAGCGGGGACTTTTTATCCCCTCCTTAAACCCCCAAAGGAAGCGGCCTCACAGCCCGGGCAGGAAATGCCACGAGCCTTGCTCACGGAGCCAGCGGGCTCGGGGCACCCCCGCGACCCTGAGGGGGGCTCCTCCGCCGCCACCCCTCTGAGGGCCGGCCGCCATGGCAACGGGGGTGGATGGAGGGGGGGGCAGGCCCGCCCCGGGCGCCTTTGTGGGCTCCGACACTAAGATGGCGGGCGGGAGGGGGGCGGGGCTGGGCTCCGTGTTGGGCTCCGCCCGCTCCCTCCAGCGCGGAGCCGTGGCTGAGGCGGGAGCCGGGCTTCCTGCGCTGGAAGGCGGCGGTCACGGCACCGGCGGCGGGGTGGTGAGTGTGTGTGTGTGGGGAACCGAGCTGAACCGGGCTGTGGGGCCGTAGGGCTGCCTGAGCTTCCCTCAGGGGGCTCCGCTGGGGGCCGAGCCCTGTGCGCGGAGCCGCTGTGGGCGGGAGGCGGCGGGGGACGGAGCCGCTTCAAAATGGCGGCTGCGCGGGGCGGGCGGGAACGGCCGTTGGCGGCCGCTCGGTGACGGGCGGGGAGCGAACCGCGACCGGGACCGGGCCGGGCCCTGAGGAGCCGCGCGGTGCCCGCTTCCCCCCTCCTCCGCCCGGCCCCTGCCTCAGCCCGGGGCTCGCTCCCCGCCCCGCCGGTCCCGCCTCTCGCCGCCGGTGCCAGCCCCCTGCCTCCTCCTTCCCTCCCTCTCCCTCCCTCCTTCCCTCAGCCTCCTGGCTTCTCCTCGCCTCCCTTCCCGCAGCCCCCCGGGGGCTGGCGAGCTGCCCCCCGAGCCCTCCGGGGGCTGCCGTGCTCGGGTCTTTGTCCCCGGTGCTGGCCCTGGCAGCCCTCCCTCAGAGCCAGGCGCCGCCATCTGCGCCCCGGGGAGGCCGGAGCTTGGCTTTTCTTCTGCTCCTCAGCTTTATGCGCGGTTTTGGTGCCTTGCCACGGCTGTTGGCGAAGGGCGGTTTTGAATTCGGGGGACTGAATCCTAAAATTTGGTGCCAAGGGGAAGGTACAATGCCTATCTTCGTATCAGTAAAAAAAAAAAGGGAAAAAAAAAATTGCCTTGCTTAAACCTCCAGCACTTGGCTTAGCTAGTCCTAGTCTGCTTCCACCCACGGACAAGCAGCGCTAGGATCTCCTTCATATCTTCTCTGTAAGCCCAACTGTTAGCAAACGCCTTTTTTTTTTTTTAACCAAATGCCTCGTTTTTAACCACCTGAATATGTGTTTTGCAGCATTTGCTACCTGAATTTGAATAGAATGTGGATCTGGAGTATGTAAGCTGATGCTCTAGTAGGAGCTGGATCAAATTTCAGGCACCTTATTTGTAAAACAGACCAGGAATTTGTCATAATCTCCGAAGCAACATTTTTAGTGAATTGCATAATACCGTGCTACTATTCCAAAAAAGAAAAAGAATCCCATGCAAATCCCCTTGTTTTCAGACTGTTATTTTACGGATAGCTGTTGTCTCCTTGACAACTTCTTTCATGCAGCTGTTTCAAACAACAGTTAAGGTTTTGACACGCTAGGTTTGGGCTCGTGGCACTCGGTTAGCAGCAGCAGAAGGGAGACGATACAGCTAGTCCAGGTACTGCCTCTTGGACAGAGGCAAAGGCTGCTTAAAATTAGTGGGGGATTTTGAATGCTTTGCCTCAAAAGCAGCAGCAATCTTGCAGTCATGTACCAAGAAGTTTTACACAGCAGCTTGAACCTTTTGAGTACATTAATAAATAAATTAACAGAGAGAAACATGCTTAACATTTGTATTAATTAGGTTTTAAAGTTAGCGTTCTCTTGAGATGAGTAGTTGTTGGTGATTGCCCAGAGAAGTCTGGGAGAGGTCGTTTATTTGTAATGTTTTAATTGAATCTGATAATGGCTGTAAAAGTATTTCTTTATTTTATTGTTCTGAGACACACTGATATGACAAGTTAATAGAATCTGAAGAAACAGTTGCTTTGATGGCCAAATTCGTTAATATTTTTATGCTAACAGAAGTTCCACGTGGTTTGTTTATTGCTCTAGGGAAGAACCTAGAATCACACACTCACGTTGCATGGGAAAACTCCTTCCTTCTTCAGTATGTTAATAGATTACAGACTGGACTGGTCTGCCAGCGTCTCCCGTGTCTTTTAGTTTGTGGATATGATGATAATGGTTCTTTTACTTGTGTGCTCCCATCAGCAGTCTCCCCCTGGGTCAGTCTACTATTCTGAGAGGCAAACGGAGAAAGGTGCTTCCTTAAAAATTGTCACGTATCCAAAATAGCTCTGGAAAACCTCCTTTGTTTATTGTTCCCATGACTGCATCATCTTTACCTGCACGTTTGTTGTTCTGTAAGAAAGTTTACACCCATGTCACCTACCGTGAGCCAAAAGTGTGTCTGGCAGGGGTTTAGGGATTCAAATGCTCACAGGCTCTTAGTGTACTTCTTTTATAGAAAGGGCTGAGAGTATACCCCGGGAGCAAAAACTTCAGAACTTTAATAGCATAATCAGGTGTTTGGTAGAAATAAGGAATACTTACTCAATCTCTGTCACTGGAGTGGTAGTTGAGATGCCTCATGACCCTGTCTTGGCTGTTGGTGTGAGCTCAGTCTGTGAAAGAGAATTAGTTGGTTGAAATACAGTTTGTATGGCAGGACAGCATTTTAGTCTGAATATTTTGGGATTGAGTCAAAAGGTTTTGGCTCGAGAGTGTTTAAGGTGGCTTTTTTGATGTGGTGTTTTAATAAGTATGCAGTTTCTGGAGAAAAATAAATGCTTTTTTTCTGCCAGAAAAAGGCCTTTGTCAACCATCTCCCCTCTCCCCAATTTTCAGAGCAAGTGGTTTTCTAAAACCTTTAATTACCAACCACAACAGAAAACAAAGAAAGACGTGCATATGCGTCCAGTTAACTTATTTTTTTCTAGGTATGTACTTCAGCTGCAGACACTGAAGTGTCTTGTGCAGTACAGACATGTCTAGAAGAGTATCTGAGTTGTATTCATATTTTGTCTTACAGGGTTTTTGTAGCCGATTGAAACAACATTCTTTTTGGTTTTAGTAATTAAAGGAATTATTGCACGTACTTGATAGTTGTATTTGGTATATCGGAACTTGTTTTGCCTTGGATGTCTTTTGAAAACTCAGCCTTTATAGCTCAAATAATTTCATTACTGTAATTGCTTTCATTATTGTCATCTTACAAAGTAAATCTGAGTCATAAAGTTTCTGTGTTACTGCTAAAGGAAAATCCTACCTTCTTTGCTGTGTTTCAGTTTTATGTTTGTGCTCACATACTCTTTTTCTGTAGCTGCTAAAGAGATGTATGGTTTTCTACAACAAATGTGTAAACTGTATGCTTTTGTTATAAACTTTCTTCCAGTTTTTCTGAACGCTTAAGCTTTTAGATGATGGCTGAAGATATTGTTTGCTCTTTCAATGGCATCGGTACAGGGATAAGGGAGAGGCTGGTCCAAAGGTCGGGATGATAGCCTAGGACTTGGACTTAAATTGGCAGTTTCCTTCTCCTGTCGCAGATTTTGCATGTATTGTTCACAGATCACCTTTGTACTCTGCCTGTAAATTGCATTTAATCCAAATTTCTAGAAATACCGTGAGGATAGAGATACTGAAGCAATTGAAAGATGGGGTGTGCAAGTTTCTGACATGGGGAACTGTTTGGCTGTGCATCTTCTGTACTTGCCTGACGCCTTGCTTCCTGGTACTTGGTAGGTGCTGCCCTAACTGTTACTGTATGGACTCTTGCTCAGTAGCATGGGAGAAGAGGAAGGACTACATCAAGCACAATTACTGGTACGTAGCTTTTTGCTCCTTAACGTGAAACAGTAATCCTCTAGTATTCTGAGTGGACTCAGAAATAGGGTGACAAAGAACCTGGTTTTTATGGTGTAAGATACTGACTAGAAGTAAATACTTTATTTATTTATTTATTTATTTTTAAAAAGGAACGTTACAATGAAATCCGTGAAATATTTAAGAATCCATGTAAGTTTTTTTCTCTTTTTGCTTTGTCTTCTCCACTTGAGTGCATGTGTGTGTGATATATCTATGTTTTCAAGTTTTGTGATATATTCAGTTATTCTATTGAATAACCTTAGAATTGCCTTAGAAGGTATCTAAATGCCAAACAGTATATGGTTGAAAACCAGGTTAATGTTCCATTGAAGTTCTAATTATTCTTTACAAGAGAAGAAGTTCAAATAAAAAGAAGCTTTAAACTCTGCACAGAATGTGTAAAGCTTAATAACATAATTAACCCTGTGTGAATGTCGGTTCCCAAAGATGTCTCCTGGAGGTTGTTTCACATAGGGTGTGTATGTGTACATACAAATGTGTATGAAAAATTAAGTGGTGTATCCCCAGCTGTGAAGTTTGAAGGAATATCTAAAAGTCTAAAGGTTTGAAGGAATATCTAAAAGTAGAAACTTGGGTTGTTTTTAATGGGAATAATGCAGCTATGTTAAGTTATAGGAAACATTTTTTGCAAAGAGCTTCAAAAACATTTAATGTATTGATAGTCCTCTAATAGCTTTTAAGAAATCAGTTAAACATGGCCTTAAGATGAAGTTCCTATATTCTGTGTTATAGTCTCTGGAGAAATCATAATACAGAATTTTGTACCTTCAGTGGAAAGAAGTTTCTCAGAGTCATCAAATCCAACACAAGGTTAATTCACAGATACAGACAGCAGTGTAAGAAGTGTGATACAGGGTCAGTGTTTATGTAGCTACAGTGTTATTCCCAGGTTTTCAGGGCAGATAACTTTGTAATGTAGGATGAAAGGAATAATGTAGTTGCACTTTGGATTTTTACTGACTCTGAAAGAGATCTCTCTGAAAATATGGGAACCATTCAGTAGCAACCAAAAAAGTGAGACAGAGGTTTGGGCTTACCAAGAGAAGTGGAATAAAAGACATTGCAATACTAATTGGGCTTTATCGGCTTTGAGCTGAAAAACGTCATTCTGATCAGGTCACTACATTAAAAATCCCCAAAAAGAGGAACCATAAGGGCAGAAGACTTGGAAAGGACATAAAATGTGCATAAATGTAAAGATTAGGTATTAGCTTTCATTTGCATCCTAGCTTTTATAAGAATAAAAGAAACAACATCCATTGTATTTACAAAAAAAAAGAAAGGTATTTCAAGAGATCAGCTGTAATACTTCACTCGCGTGGGGCACTATTGTAAAAGTGAATGCAATTCAGATGAAGATCCGGAGGCTAGTGCTTGAGATTCATACCTTGGCTAATTCAGCAAGTGATTTTTTTGGGTGGAAATAATCCGAAGCCTTCATGCACCCCACTTACTTTTAGCTGGTGAACCTAAAATAGGAATACAGGAGTTTTGTTTTCTGTTAGTCAGCTGGGAAAGAAGTACATCCCATACGGAGGATGACTCTGCCTGTCTTTACTGGAATTGCACAATTCGCATTGGAATTGCACTGTTCAGTTACTCACTCAAGTAAGGGAACCTGAAAGACTGCTATAGACACCTCAGTTGAATGTCTGAAGTTATATGGAACAAATGGAGATGTTACACTCCAAGTAGCCAAAGTAACCTAACCTTTTCAAATATGCTGTCCATGATATATGTTTTTTCTTTTAAATGTTGCTGTTAGGCATGTTGGTGTTCTCCAGGGGTCAAATCTTTCAAAGATGGTGTGCCAGGTTGTATTTTTATTTCCAAAATTAGAGGTTAATCATGCCAGTAGAAACTCAGGAGGAGCGAGGAGAAGCTGCCTCTCTGCTAGGTGAAAAACAGCCGTTGAGATGTTCGCTTCTGTGCGAAGCAGTGGCTCCTGACTTCCATCAAGTTTGGAACTTAATGGGAACCAGGAGCTGGGAGCCTCTGCCTCTCTCAGATGCCACTCTCCGAAGCCATGACTCGTGGACCTGCTCACCCCTGGTTCCCGAATATCGTCTTTGGGATCCAGTCCATATGTTCCTGACCCCTGTTGTACCACACTGGCCATTCTATAACCTGGTATGACAATTCTGATGTTTATATCTTCAAAGAACTTGCTGTTCGAATTTCAGTTTTCTGTTTTAAGTCTCTTTTTTCCTCCTTTTGAGCTGTTTATGTTGTACAACGGGTTTTTTATTTATTTATTTTAACAGGACACAATGTTTGTGCGAGGATTAAAGAGAAAATGTTTCGATGGCGAAGAAGATATTGAAGGAACTCTGGCTGGTATTAAGGCTATTCCTTCATACAATCTTCAGCGACAGTCACTTTTAGATATGTCCTTGGTTAAACTTCAGCTGTGTCACATGCTGGTTGAACCTAACCTTTGTCGTTCGGTACTTATAGCCAACACGGTACGCCAGATCCAAGAGGAAATGACCCAAGATGGGACTTGGCAGATGATAAATACGCAGAGCACAGGCCAGGCATCTGTGGATCGTCTTGTTTCAACAGATATCCTCTGTCGCTCATCTAGGGAACAAGCTGAGGGAAAGCATGTTCCAGGTTACAGTACTTTCAGTAAAGACTTTGAGGGCGACCAGGCACAAGATAGTTCAGAAACGATGTCAACAGCCTCTTCAGTGCAAGCTCCGAGAAACCTGCCAAGTAATGTGTGGGAAATGGAGAATCCACAGGAAAACAAAGGAAACTTTCAAAAATCATTAGATCAAATATTTGAGACACTGGAGAACAAAACTCCTAATTCGGTGGAAGACCTCTTTTCAGAAGTTGACAACTCTTACTATGATCTTGATACTATGTTAACAGGCATGATGAGCAACACGAAAATGGGACACTGTGATGGGCTAGAATCATTTTCTTCTCCAACAACTACAACTTCTAGCTCTAATTGTAAATCTGATCTTAACGAGCTTGATCATATTGTGGAAATCCTTGTTGAATCCTGAAACTCCTTGTGTAGGAGAGAGAAATGTGTTAATGGAAAAAAGACTCAAGGAAAGCTATTTCCATAGTTTGCTCTATCAAATCTGCACGTGTATTTTACAAATATCTATATATTATATAGATATATATATTAAAAAAGCACTTCATATTGCAAAATAGTGTTAACTCTTAAAGTTAACCTGCAACTTGTAGTGTAATAATCCAATTTCTTGTCCACTGAACTGTAAGTACATACAGTAAATGGTTAAGTATGGGGTCCAAGGCTTTCAAAATTGGGTTCCTTTTACCAATTTGCTTTAGCCTTTGATGGAGGACATGCTCACTGAAAGGAGAGATGAGAGAATCCCTCCTTCTTACCCTTCTCCCAGTGAAAATGGTAATAAATAGAGAGAGAAGTTGGTCAGCTGTTTTCCTATTCTCCTCTAGTTTCTACTTTGTTACAGGACATAACTCCTACTATATCTGCTGCTTCTGATCTAAGTTGCTACATGGCTCTTAAAGAGCAGTATGCAATGGTTCTTGTTATTCTAGCTAGCTTATTCTGGGTTTTGCTACAATTTTTACTTTAAAAATAGTTTTAAAGTGTTTATTGGTGTTTAGATTTTTCCAGGTATTTTCCTAAAATATATTTTTACTACAGATGTTATGTCAGCTGCTAACTTAGCAACTTTTGATCATAACTGCAGTTGATGTATTTTTTAAAAGGTTTTCAAAAAGGGATGCTTTTTTACTGTGAGCTACCCAATGTAGTTCAGTAAAGTGTATGTAAATGTAAATATACGATTTTATACTTTACATTAAAATGTAAGAGCTGTTTTCATGAATCTGTTTTTATAGAGTAGTACTTTACTAAATTGAGAATTGTACAATTACGCTTTTTATACCCCATATACTTGAGTATCATTAGAGGAAGAGCTCTGATCCAACTAGATACAATTAAATTTAATTCATTTCAGACCGTATTTTTTGTTAACTGCAAACCTAAATTACCTAGGTTTTTATTTATGTGTATTTATATGTAAATGTCATCAAGTGAATTGTTTATCACTGAAGTCTACCATCAAATATTTGTTTATATGGGATAACTATCTTGCACTAATTACTACAAAAAGTGTTACTAGCGGCCTTCAAATCTCAACTGGTATGTCTTGATGTCTTGTCATAATTAGTATGCTCCACTCTTACCAAGGGTTTCCTCTTGCCTTTTTTTTAATAACAAAAGATAATACAACATGGGATGGTGTTCTTTTCTTCAAGTACTCACATTTATTCTGGAGTGTGTATAATTAAGTGTATTCCTATGAGACTTTTTTTTTTGGGGGGGAGTGGGAGGGAGGGTAGAAGAAGTACAGTGTATGATGATGTTACACCCCCCAAAAAAATGTACCTCCAAGCTCATGCTGGGGAAGAGGCCTGAGCTAGCAGGGAGGTAGGCAGGGGGAAGATTGCTTGGTTTCTGGAATGTTTTAGTGTTGGCTGCGTGAGGGGAAGATAGCCTCCAGTAACTTTGTTTTCCATAGACTTGAATCAAGCAAGTCACTGAACATGAAAAGAGTACGTTTCTGTGTCCGACAGACAGTGCTTTCCTGCAAGTGACTTTAATTACTACACACCACCTCTTCCAGGTTCTCAAACACTCCTCCCCTTCTGGGGAGATGTTAAGGATGTTCCAGCATCACCTCCACAAAAGGCAAACGCTGAGCTTATGATTTCAAAAGTGCTTCAGAAGCATCTGATCTGGGGAAAAGCAACATTATTTTGATAAATTACTTAAACTTGATAGTTGAATACATATTAATCCATATTTGCTGTAGTAGTTAAGAATTGCTTCCTTGATAGTTGATTAACTAACTGTATTAGAGTGTGAAACACTATATAGACACTTGCAATTTCAGTCCTTATAATATGGCTAGACCAAAGAAACACAAAGTATTACTGGAAAACAATAGGACATCACCAATTGCTGGAAGGTGTGCTAGTACCCTGTCATAATTCAGGAGGATGCAAACTGTCATACCTCATGGTGAAATAATAGTCTGTTTTATCTGGCAGTGTTAGTGTCAGAGATTCCTTCCGAAGTTATAAGTCAGCAGGAAAATTTGCCTGATGCTTTTTTGTGTGTGGATAGATGCATTGAAATGGACAGCAGCTGCCTTAGGGTAAAGTAGCCAGGCAGTTTCCAAGTCTTCTAAATGGAACATTAGTGGTGAGTGGAACAAATACCTTCTGTACCTCTGGGAAATTGCCCAAAAGCTGCTCTGAACAGTGATGGTTCAAAACCCCTAGGTTTGAACAACTGAGTGTTCCCCTTCCCCCTCACATTTTTGTTAAATGGGAAGCTTCAAGTGTAGATATTTAAGATGCTCCTCAGTGTGCTTCAGCCTTCCTGTTAAAGGTAGGAGTTACTACAATTCGTTCATAACTGTTGCACTGTGTATGTGTGTGCGTGATCACACCAAACATCTAGACAGGAACATTCCTTTACTGGGGAAGCCATGCCCAGCTCAGAATAATTTGTAGAGACTACTTGGCTTAACTGGAAGGGTATTAGGCAAGTATGCATTTATGTAGTTAAGTATTTAAACAGGAATATATATCCTGTTTTATTATGTTCTTAAAACTTGTGCCAAAACGTATGTGCTCTTACACGTCTGATGTCTTGGCTCAAGTGTTCAGCAGGTATAAGAATTTGTATTGCTGAAACTTGCACAGTCACTCTGCAGATGTGTACGCGGAGCTGCTCTGACTGCAAGTCAGCGTACAACCTGCATATCTCCCTGCTGCTTTTTTGCAGTGCCTCACACAAATTCTGCTGCTCGTTTGGGGTAGCTTCACTTCTATAAAAAATAACTTTCTAGCTTGTATTGTCATTCCTTTGCTAGTCCAAAGAGGTCATAGTTGAATATGCATCAGTTAAAGGTTAATACAATATTATTCCCTTCTATGTTCCTCTGTGATACAGAGAGAGATTAGAAAGGATAGTGCCTGTAAGGTGTTGATTTTTTTTGTGTGTGTGAATTGTGAAACGGGGATGTACGGTATTTGCTGATGGCAATTTTCTGAATTTTGGCACGTAAAGGGAAAAAAAATTAACCTCTGTTACAGCTTCTATAAGGTTCTGCTACCATTTCTTGTGGCCTCTTTTATGTGTTCCTGGGGAAGAGAGTCACAGAACTTGTACAGCAGTCAGCACTGCATCTGAAACTAAGCTGTTGGTCTGAATGACATAACTCAGCTTTAGATTCGCACAGAAGAAAGTACCTTCAAACACAGCTAACCCCCAGTCTGCTTCGTTCTCAGGTAACCTTGAATATCTGTCCCCTCTGCTTCTGTGCCTGTGGTTTTGTTTCTCTTCTTTTGCAGTAAAGTCCAGAACACGTGGATGGGGGCTCTGGAGTTTGGGCATTCAGCAAAGGCAAAAGTGTGAATCCAGGCTGAGTTAAGGATGGCTTGTGTACTTGAAGGCATGTCTGCTTATTGCTTTCCTTTTAATATATTGATTTTTATTTGAACCCTTTTCTCATCCACAGCTCTATGTGAGTTTTTGTAGCGCAAGATGTTGCCTAGCGCTATGAATGTAGCCGTATTTGCATAAAGGATAAATCTGTTAAACAAGGAGGGAATCATTTATTTGGATGAAAAACACCTTTCCAAACTGTCTCAAAGGTACCGCAATGAGGGGTTGTGACTGGCTTTCATCCTTTAGCAGGTTGGGGATTCTCACAGGAGTCTGCTTTTTACCTGTGCTTGAGGCTGTCCTTGGTCGATTTTTGAAGTCTCAGGTATGTCTGGACTGGTGTAGCAGACATTTTAAAAAACATTATTGTAAATTGACTGATGATACAGTTTCATACTGTAATTATCAGTCCATTACGGATGTCTCGTGTCTCAGGGTATTGATTGGAGTGTATGACTGCTTTACAGTTTTGCAGCTTAATTTATATTCCCATATAACCAAACAACCTTTGCAAAAGCCAGTGTGAAAAAAAAAAAATCCTTTTATTTGCTGACAACAGCATGAGACAGAAACGCTTTCAAAAGTGAGTTCTGTTCAAAGTGAAAGTATGTTTATGGCTCAGGACTAGGATGTATAGTCCCATATGCAAAAAAAACATTACCGATGATGACAACTTTTGATTACTCATCAATTCCTAAATGAGTGTGATTTCGCACTATGTGAAACATGATTAATACTAAAAGTACAAAAACAAATTAGCTTTAAGACTCCATAGCAAAGAAATATATACATTTTAAACACCAAATAAATGTATTTTTGTCACTTTGGTTCATTCAACAACAAGGTCTTGCAAGGATTATCCCAACTCCTTTTGGTGTCTCTTGCAAAACTGACAATTAAAATAATTTTTTGTTATTTTGTCAAGAACGTTCCATGAAGAGATGAAATCCATTAATAATTCAAGTTGTCAAAGAAGATATACTTAAGTTGCATGTAGTGACTTGTCTCTTTTTTATGGATGGTGAAAAATACTAAAATTTCATTATTTGACATGATTTTGTTAAGTTCGTATGGTAGGTTTTTTAAAAAAAAAAAATAATAAAAAAAATACAGCTACTCCTTTACTTAACTAAGATTCTCCTAAAAATGAGTGTTTTATGATCTGAAGAATTATTGTGGTAAATGTTGATGCAAGACCAACTTGTCAACAAGAAAATATATAGCTAGGGGCAACTTCCCACTGCAGGGAAAACATTCAGTAATTTCAACTGTCATCTTTTTAGGGAAGAATAATTGAAGATACAGGTGATTACATGACTTCTTGCAAAAACAGAATTAAAAAGAAATTGTATCCACATGTCTGCTCTATTTGGAAGTCCCCTAGGAGCATGTGAGAAGTGGCAAGGAAGTACTGCAGCAGTAAAGTGTTACGAGAAGGGAACCGTGCATTGTAATTCTCATGTGCCCCTGACAGACAAGTTTTGGAGATCAAGAAAATGTAATTTTGGTCTCCGGTTGTGCAAATTTCCAAAATGAGACTCTAAGGAAGAGTAGGTTATCTTGTTTGAAGAAACACCAAAAGAGTTTAACGCTCAGAGGAGAAAAGCAGTGCTTACAACAAATTCACTTCTGTGTGTTTGAGAGAAATGTGAGACGAGTACCAGGTGGATTTAATTATTTATTTACTGTGAGTTGACTGAAGTTTAGGATTAAATTTTTGAATGGTTATGTTTTTAATTGAAGCCCAGTAATGTGGTTTGCTTCTGTGCCTCTGGTTGCTTTGAAAGGTATGGAGAGAAAGCACCTTTTGTTGTTAATCAGGCTTCTTGTGGCAAAACAGAATAATGGTTAACTTAAAACTCAGACAAATTTTCAATAATGTGTTTTCAAACAAAAATTTCTATCTGGGATCATGTTTTTTTTTTTTTTTTTTTTAATTTTGAGTAAGTGTAGGATTAGTTACTAGTTCATAGAGGCTTCAAAGGAGGTGGTAAAACTAACAAGGCACTCTTCTTCCCCATTTTCCTGTGGGAGTGTGACATAGCATGATTGTTCTGCCGTTCAGCTTCAGAATAGCTAATTAAACTGGATTTTGCTGTATGTTTAGAAAACTATTTTTTACAAGTGCGCACGTGAAAGAGCACAAGAAATCGTGTACTGTACTGACATCCAGTAATCCAGATAAGGCAGAGAGACATTTTTTAAGTACCTTAGACACAGAGTCAATTAATCACAGACATAAATCCATAAGAAACCAGTCTTCAGTAGTTCCTGTGTTCCTGGAACTGTTGTCTTGTCTAGCTGCCTGGTGCTAAGGTAAGTAGAAGCAGCAGACCCCCAGTAGTCCTTTCGGATGAGTTATATAGAGATCCTGGGTGTGTTTTTTCTGGTTCATGCGAAATTCGCTGCAAAAGCAAAAACGCTGTGTGTGAGGATGGTATCCTGGCGTGCGATGGTGACTGCGAGTCAGACTGAAAGACCGTGTTTTAATCATAAAAAATTCATATCGCTGGGTCTCCTGTTTGCCTCTAGGTTAGTTTAAAGCAAAATGGGAGAGCATTTAGGACTGTTAGAAGATGTGGGAGAGCATTAAGGACTGGTAGAGCATGGTATCTCTTGAGGAAGTAAGGGTTTTCTCAAGCAAGCTCTACAATTTGAGGCAAAAGCTCCGGTTTCTGGGAGCCGGTGAGGCAGCACCGTGCTCTGGCTCGGGGCACGAGTTGTGTGGGATGGAGCAGTCACCGAGCTGGGTTCCAGTGCTCTTGCGTGAATCCTCCTGTTGACATTTCACACAAGCGGAAAAAGTGACAGAAACCTCTGCCAACAACCGCTGTCGCTTCTGTGGAGGTTGGGGGCTGTAAACCCAGAGCCACGGGCTGGACCCAGGCCATGTCAGCCTCCTCAGGGCGCCTACGAGACCGAACTGACTTTCCCCAAAAAACACAGCTGGAGGAGGCACGAGTGCCCTTTTGTGGTGAAAAAAACCCGAAATGGGTGACAAAACTGACCCCACAGGGCCGAGAGCTTCAGGGGGAGCGGGGGCAGCAGGGCACGAAGGGGGGGGGGGGGTAAAGAAAAAGGGGTAAAAGTGCGCGTTTCGGGGAGCGTTTCGCAATGTTTGCCCTCGTGTTATCGCTGGGCAGAGACGTGCGCGCCTCGCTTGCCAGCCGCGCGGGCAGCGGGAGGTGTGGGAGCGCTGCTTTGGGGTTAAATCGGGCGGGTTTGGGACAAGGCGCTGTGAGGAGGGGGGGGGGAGGGGGGGGTCTGTCCTGTCCCGGGCCGCGCCGTGAGGGAGGGGCCGCGGCCCGGAGGGGAGGGGGGGGGGGAGACGGGGTGGACTCAGTGGCGCCCGCCTCCTGATTGGGCGACGCCTCGCGCTGTCCCCGCCCACCTCCGCTCTCCTCCCTTTCCCATTGGGCGGCCAGCCGCAGCCCTTCCCCTCCCTCCTCGCTGACCAGTCAGAAAATGGTTGCCGGGCAGATTGCGAGGGCCGCCAGCCAATGGGAGCGCGGCCAGCTGGCGGCGTGCGCTGCCCCCTCACCCCCCCCCCTCATTCCCCACCCGGCCGCCGCTGTGGTGCCTTGGGCGGGCGGAGGGAGGGAGGGGACGGCAGGGGCGGAGGCTGCCGGGGCCCGGCGGGGGTGGCGCCCGCCTCCGCCTCCCGGAGCCCCAGCCCCGCCGCAGGGAGCCCGGCCGGCTGCCTTGGCACGGCGCGGAGCGGCTCGCAGGTGAGGCGGCGGCGCCCTGAGGGGGGCAACGGCTGAAAAAAAGGGGGGGGGGGGCGCTGAGGGGGAGCCCCTGAGGGGAGCGGGACCGTTAGGGAGGGGGTGGGGGGGGGTGGGGAGGGGGAAGAGGGGGTGAAGAGGGGGTGGGGGGGGGCTGGAAGTTGTTAGCGCGGTTATAATTAGCGCCGGGGGGCAGGGAGGGGGAGGAGCGCAACTTTTCGCCGCCCGGGATGGCCGCGGGGACCTGAGGAGGGGGGGGGGGGTGCAGGAAGGGCCGGCCCCGAGCCTGGCGGCACGGCCGGGCCGGGCCCTGCATGGGGTGAGGGGAGGGGAGGGGGGGGGCACCGCCCGGCACGGCCCTGCCGGGGGGGGGGGGGGCACCTAACTTTGAGGGGACCCCACTGGAATTATGAGGGGGGAGCCGAACTCTCGGTGCCCGCCGCCCGGAGCCCGTCCTGCCCGCTTTAGGCCCGGGGTGCCCAGTTAGGAAGTGCCCCGAAAATAAAGGCTGGGGGCTCGGCTCGCTGAAGGGACCCCAAGGCAGGTAGCAAGAGAAGGCGGAGGACGAAAATGAAAGGGGAAAAAAATAATCTGCTGCGTGTATTATTCATAGCGATTTACAGCTACCGTGTGTCTTGTATAAGTTTTTTTTTTTTTTTTTTTTAATAACAGGTTGTAAAATCTAAATCTAGTAACCTTACCTCTGTGCTCCTTGCTGTCGCTCGTTCCCCTATGAAAAAATGTAGGGGAAAAATCACAACCCCCACAGTTAATTCTGAACAGTTTCTGTGCATTATATAATGAAGGAGTCAAATTTGATAACTCTTTGGACTCCACCTTCTTCTAGTAAAAGGTCAGACTTTTAAAATACAGGGGACAGCATTCATTTTTATATCAAAGACTTTTGGACTTTTTCTTAACTTAGGTGCTGGAGTCAAAAACTTTTAAATGTTCTGATGCACTTGTCAGCCTTTTTTTTTTTTTGAGAGAGAGTTCTTTAATGCTCAAAAGATTTCACACTTGAAAACGAAAGGACAAATGTTTTAAGTGCAGAGAAAATGCAGTCACTGAGTGTTCTCCTCCCCCCTGTGACTTAGCAAGTACACTTTAATAAACCTCAGTATTGACCTTTTAAGCTCTTGCTGTTTCAAGCCAAAAAAGATAATGAATTTTCATTTCTCTGTTTTTCTTTTTTTTCCTTATTTTTTTTAACCACATATAATACGGATCATCTTAGGATAGGAAAGAAGCCAGTTTCTGAGAGGAGGAAGGGGCTACTGCTGTATTTATTACTGTGGGTTAGATTTAGCATTGTTAGGTCAGGGGCATCTTGCTGCTGTTTTACTGCATCTTTTCAGCTCCAAGAATCTGTAAACGGAGGAGCCCTTTGGTAGCACCAGGCAATGAGTCGCTGTGGAAAATGAACTGTATTCATTTACTGCTCCATCTGCCTAAATACAAGACTGGCTTTCACTAAAGAGTTGTAAAATAACATGAATTCTTGTTTCTTAAATGCAGTCTTTCACAATCATCCGGCTAACTATTGATCTTTGCTCTTGTGGTAACTTTGTAAAGTGATTGGAGCACTGCAGCTGGGGGGTGGGTCTCTGTGTGTACCTGTCTTACCCTGCACGCACACAAACGTGTCAGATGCAATACAGACAGAGGGCTGCTAGCCTGCATAAGGGCTTTTATCCTTGGAACTGAGGAACGTGGGTTCTCCAGGTAGAGGTGAGACCTCAAGGGCATGGATTGTACAATTCCTTCTGTATCTCCTAGCCTCCTTCATAGTTTACTGTCACTTCACCCTTTTTATGTGTCCCACAGTTTCCAGTGCCTTGGTCAAATCCATGATTTAATCTGTGTACTCTGTTGGCAAATTGCAAATGCTGCTTTATCAGGGTTTTTATGAAAATGATGATATGCTGAATATAGCTTGCAATTAAAGAGTATACTGCAGTTATCTTCTTGTAGGGGTTTTGTGAGTGATGAAAATGAGGAAATCTGGGGAATTTCATAAAAACTGAACTTTTACAGTCTGTAAACATAAGGGGCTAATTCTGAAATGTACTTATTTACAGTTCGTGGTATAGGCTCTCCTGATTCATGATTTCTGAAACTATTACAAATTCCAGTAGTGTTCAGGAACCTGAAGAGGTGTCAGTGCAAGTTTTCACTCCAAAGCCTAACATTTGGAGGATCAGCATTCTCTTCTGTAGTATTAAATTATGAACACATTTCATGTGCTCATAGGTGAAACTACGAGGTTCTCTTACTTCAGTTCATTAATGAACTTCATTTTTTCTTATTTCAGTTTGACTGCTTTAGTGGGATTTAGCAGAAATAATTTTTAAAGTTGTACTGAATTGTTTGTTTAATAATTCTGGTTTTAAAAACAATCATAGTAATGAAATATTCCTTTTTTTTCTTTGTTTTTCTCCTTAAGTCACATCCTCCTACCTCTGTGGATGGCTTGGACTTGTGCATAGTTCAAGACTCTTGGATGACCACACTTTATGCAAAATCTGGAATCTTCCTGCCTGGACTCCTTTCAATTTTCTGAGGGTAACTACTTGTGTACTTTTATTGAATCATATCTTACGTGGATAGCCCATGTTCTGATAATCAGCTATAGATGTTATTTTTGTGGGTTGGAATGGTAAACTGAATAATAATGTTTAAAATTGTGGTATATAATCTGAAGTGAAGTGCTTTAGGCTTGTTGAATAGTATAAGCTCTTTGGTTTGAATATTCTGAATTTGAATTTTTAATTCATTTTTTCCTTTATAATGAGACAGTGCTATAACGTAACAAAAATTAGTAAAAATGATCTTAATAAAGATCATTGCATTGGATCCTTGTTAACAAAGGCCCCAATCTTATAGTGAGGCCCACTGTGCAGCTGTTGAAGCTGATGCAGTTTTTCTACCACGTGCCCGTGGACTTTGCACAGTATTACAGGCTTCTTGTGAGAGAAGGCACTTTGGATACTGGAGAAAGGTTGCTGTAGGCAGCTCTGTTAGGGAAAATGGAAGTGATTTCTGAGCTGGCTATTCAAAGTTACGTGAATATCCCATACAGAGAGCTAAAGATTAATGTTTTTGTTTGTTTGTTTGTTTGTTTGTTTTTCTATCAGGAAAAGGTATTTTTTTGGTTGCGTTTACTGTTAATGGTCTGATCTTGTATTTCTAAGTATGGGCATGCAAATTTGACATTGTTTATAAGCTATGACTTTTGTTCTTAATGGACCTTTATTTAGGTCACCGTAACCCTAAAATATATGCCAGTATTAATTAGGTGAATGCATTCAGTATCTCTCTATTTGAAGTAAATTGAGAATTGTTCAGTTGATTAGAACAAGCTCTGAAGAGGTTTGTCATTACATTTATAGTTCTCTTCAGTAAGATTTTGCTTAGGTGGAACCATGCTTGTTTGGATTCCTGTAGGTACTCATTTAATTATGATCTTGTTTTATTTGTGAAGTTTTCAGATTTTGTAACTCTTGATCAGGTGGTAGCTTTGCTACCTGTTATTGATCCTTAGATTAAATGATTCCAGACCATTCTTTCTGCTTAAAAAAAAAAAAAATTAGAAAAAAAATATATCAGTTTCCTGAAAAATACCTGCTAAACACACACGTATTAAAAACATAAGTTTGTGAGCTTTGTTGGTGTGGAACTACAGTCACAAGTGGAGAGGAGTAACACTGGTTTTGTGTTTGTGTAAGTATGAAAGTTTTTCTCTGCCTAACACTGATACTGCCTCAGTACATTTATACATCAGCCTCTAGTGACAGATATCAGCTGCTAAGAATATGTTTCATTTACTGTTGTAAATGGCCCAGAGCCACTTGTTTTTAACTCATGGAAAGTACACATCGTAACAGAGGACCTTCTTGTCCAGAGTGAAATGTTGGGCCCTGAAACTAAGATAGTCATGGTAGTTTATAAAGCAAATCTCTTACCAGTGCTGTATGAAAAAAGCGAGAGTAAGGAACTTAGAAAGATGACCTTTAAATGCAGGAATTTTCAAAATTAATTAGACATGATACAAATAGCTGGGGGGGGGAGTTCCATCTAACTTCTAAATCAAGGTAAAACTCACTCAGAAGTGCTTGGTAAACAGTATTTGAGTCCCTGAAATATTGTTGTATGATACATATTTGTTCACTTCTTCCAAAAATAGTGAAGTGACAGTGGGAAGGTTATGAATTCCAGGCTGTAATGCTGGGCTTGGCTTACTCTTCCTCTCGTTTCTTTCCTGTTCTAAATGAATACTCTTCCGCATATTTTTATTTGCAAAATGTGGGAAGGGATGTTAGGTGCATCCATAGGTATGTTTTCTATTTTTGTTGTTGGTGGTTTTCTTACTCTTTTTAAAGTCTGAGCAGTAGCGTGTCTTGGTTCTGTGTTCTAGCTGCTTTAGCAGTAACAGAAAGACCTAGGTGTGTTACAGGTTGGGATTTTGTGACCAGAAGTTGACATCAGCTCTCCCTTCTCTGAGCAGCTCTTTTCTGGTTGTTTCTAACTCCTGTGGAGACGTGGTTACATAGGAGCTTAGGTATGGGAGTAAGCTGGTAGGACTGCACTCCTCCCCATATGTACATTTTTAGCCACCTCCAGCAGTTACTCATCTTGGCTAAAATGGGGCAGGGCGGGGAGGGGGAGACTTAAATACATCTTTGTGGATTTAAAAATGTATTCTGGTCCAGGTTACTTTTTCCTTTCATGTCTTTTAAAGGTGTTTTCCTTCCCTTCCTTCCCCTCCTTCCTCTTGATTTCTGCTCACAGCCAAGGAGTGGTGGTGTGGGGATCTCCAACGTTTGCTGAGGACACCAGATCAGATAGGCTGTTCTGTGTAGTCTGAGGGCTTACAGGGTTACGTAAGTCATGTTTAAGCGATCAGTGTTAAGTCCGGATGGGAGGAAAGGATTTATGCTGTGTCTGTTAACTGTACCTTCAGCCTCACCTTTCTTCTGGGCAGCTTCTGATACAGGCAGTACTAGTCAAGACCCATCCCACCACTTAATTAAAGCTTAATGAAGTTGTCACCTATGCTAAAACCTATGGGGGATAGGGGAAGGATACCATTAAAACCAGTCTGCAGAATCTGTTGAATAATTCTGAGAAATATCCATTAGCTGTGGGGATGTTTGTCTTCCTTCACGTTCCCTGCAGATAGATGCGTGCTTGTGAAATGTGTCCAGGGAAGAGAGGAGAGCAGCAAATCAGGTTATCAATCAGCTTCAGTCAGTCACTAACATGAGCCTCTGATCTGAGGAGACTCCTAGCAGGCTTTACTGTTAGTTATTTTCCATGGTTATGAGCCAAAGGAGACTCTGAAAGAGAATTACCTAAATTACAATAGCAAGGAGTCTCTAATTTTGATGTGAATACAAGTTAGCAGATCTCCCTTACTGAAAACTGGACAGACAGCTTTCACTCCTGGGGTGCTTGCGCCTACTCAAATCTAACACTTGCGTCTTGTGAGGAACAGTCGTTTATCACCCGAGACAATTTTAGGCTGAAAAATGCAATGCTGTCTGTATGACAAGAAATAGCAAATTTGAATTTAATAACTTTGGAAGAGAAGCCAGAAGGGACCGCTATTGATGAAATAATTTTGACCTCCCGCCTAGTGCAGGCCAAGCACTCTGTTGGTGATCTTGCCACTTAAACAGTCTTTAATGGAAAATGAGTAATTCTTGTGTAGTTAGCTGGAGTGCTTGTTTTATGCCTGAAAAGTATGTGTTTAGACAACTTTAACTGTGCCAGTCATGTTTTATATGCTCATGGTTTTTGAAGCTTTTCTGTGCTAAAAATGAAAAGCTCTGTGCAGTTCCAGATTCTAAATGTTGTTTAACTTGTTCTTAAAATGTTTTTGGAAGGTGAGGAAGAAGAAATTTAGTAGTTTGCCCAAGTAGAAGTAATTAAGAGTTTTCACGTGCTGTGTTCTTCTTTGTGACTGTTTCCAGCTGCACTTCCTAACCATGTGTCAGTGGCAGCTGCACTGCACTATCAGACCCCGTGACAGATGGAGCTGTGTTTTTCCTCTGAAATGGTGGCACGAGTCCTGTATTGTCCACAACACGTCGCAATGTGAATTTTTCTTGGTAGGCTGGAATGTTTCTTCTGAGTAGCTGCAAGCTCTGACCAGGCCTGTTTGTTTGGTATTCCGTGCGGATCTGCCAGCCAGTGACGTGCCTCTTCCCTCCAAGTTTTTTCCAGCTCGGGTACAGTGTAGGATTACAGAGCATGGAGGCTTCTTCTCATCTTAGCAGGGAGGAGTTTCTATGAAATGGACTCCATGGAACTGGAAGTAAATGAGGAACGTGCTGTCAGGGGCAGAATTTTATGTATAGACTCCTTCATTGACATAAGTCGAAAGTTTGGCACTTCTAAATGTTGAATTCACTTTGCTTCATTTTCCACAGAATAACTTAAAATAAAAAAGCATTTTGCTATAAATGGCCTGTGGCTCAGTTTGCCTTACTACAATGAGAGAAGATGAGAAAAAACAGAAAAAGTTTCTGAGATCTTCCATTCCTTATTGTTTTTTTTTTTAATTATTATTTTTTTCCATGACAAAAGATTCTAAAAATGTGGTCATTTAACTTCTTAATGGTCAAGGAAAGAATTACGGTTTGCCTCATTTATTGTTGAACAGCTACACATAGACTTCACATTAGAACTTGGCATAAAGTTTAATTTTTGTTCAGTTTATTTTCTTACAAATTACAGAGTTATCAGATTGGCGTGTGCCAAAATCCTGTCACCAGATGCAGTGTTCTGAGATCTCAGTAGGTTCCTAGAATTGGACAGGAGTAAGGAAAGTGTGATTTCTAGGTGCCCTCTTTGTACTTTACCGTGCCGAACTTGTGCTTCTTGAAGTGGGCTGTGTGGTTCTGGTAGGACTGCCAGCTGCACCCAGCAAGCAGCAATATGCATCGACATGGAAACGTAGTTTTTGTTGTGTGGATTCAGTTGTTTTTACTAGTAATAAAAATTGAAACGAGGGGAACACTGCATAATTAATTAATGTGATTGATATATCACAAAGTAGCACTGCCAAAAGAGAGTATTTGAGTGGCTTAGGAGTTCTGGTTTTGGGGTTTGTGTTTTAACACACAATGCTACAAAAGGGCAAATTGCTTATAAAGTATGAGGTAGTTTAAGAATATGACCCTGTCAGAAATTCTTATGCTAAAAAGTAAAGCAAAAGGCCTGATAAAATGTAGATTAGCTGGTAACAAAGGGGCTTTGTATCTTTTGTAGGTCAGCAGCTGAGTGTGTTTGACAAGAACTGAAATTTAATGTCTCCTGTAGCAACCATGACACTAGTCATTTTCAAGCCCACTGTACCAGTGGTACTCTGGTTTTATTAGCTCTTTTCAAATTTTTATGTAACCTCTGAAATCACCTCCCTCCTGGAGGGGAGACTTGAAGTTAGGGGAAAGTCATAGTAAACAGGCAGAATTTATGAAACGTAAAATAGGAGCATGTTTGTAAAACACCTTCTCAGACATCTGGGGAATCTGTTAACTAGAAACAGTTGAAGTTGGAGCAAATAAAGTTTCTTGAATTTAATTTTTATAGTTCAGGATACTGTGACACTCAAACTTTGTTATGTATTTCTAGAATGCTCAAGGACAATTTTTTATGAGGGAAATTTGAGGAAAGGAAAAGGTGTCTGTGTATATAAGCGTTAAATATTTAGTCTAATTAGACTACTGTATGACTTTAAAAGTTAAACATTTGATTTTAAGTTGTTCTTGTGAAATTATATATCCTCGCTTATGCAAGTTTGCTTGCTCTTAAGCTTGTGTACAGAAAGTAAAGACCACATTTTTGATATGTTAGAAATTAACTATTTATATAATTCAAACAGATAAGTCTAGTTTTCCCTGTGTGTATAACATAGTGTAAATATATACTTTAAAATGTATTAAAAGCAGTAAAGTGGCAAAAACAAGTCTTCTGAATATATAAAATGACAGAATTAGTCTTCCGTGTCTGGTCTTCATTTACTTGCCTTACGAGCATGAACTTTGGTCTGCGTTAGTGGAGAGAAAAGGAAAACAGCTAATATGGGAAGGATGGCACACAGAGAGCACGTAACTGTTTTGATGTATGGTTTTATTCTCTATTCATACAGAGTCTGGGCATGCCTTAGGTAGCACGGCATTTTAGTGCTACTTAAAATGGAGAATTAATAATTTTCTGGATTTTTTTTCCAATCATCTGCAGACACTATTTATCTCCATGATACGTCACGAGTTAGTATATTTAGTAACGGTCTTATTGCAAAGTCCTGTATAACTTGTAGTTTTCCTTAGATTGTGTCTGAAGTTACCAGTTGCTGGCAGCATTGTTGATAGCTTTGCTGGGGATACCTGGCACACGCACACACACACACACAGCCCCCCCAGTGTCCTTCCAATTATTGTATTTGGTGCTGATGTTCTGAGTGCTCAGCGCTGCCTGGCTCTGTTGGTTCTAGGTAGGATGCTGAGATGGGGTGGGAGGATCACTGACATGAAGAGGCAGCCACATTCAGAAACCTTTTTTTTTTTTTTTTTTTTTTTTTTTTTTTTTTTTTTTTTAAGAGATTCAGCTGCTGCTGTGGAGGTTCAGCAGAAAACTTTGGAGTAAAGCACACTTTCAAACTTACAAAATTTAAACTTACATTTTGAACTTCAGAAGTTTGCAACTTCGGCAGAATTGTTCCTCCAGAGGAGCTGAGTTCTCCACCAGCCTAGTCCAGGCAGATGAATGTAGCCATGGAGCCCTGCCGTGCTTCCTGCAAATCTGGAGAAATCCCAAAAGTAAAAGAAGCTTTATCCTGCTGCCATCTCCTTGTCCCCAAAAGTCTGGCAGCTGGCAGCTGCAGCAATCAGCTGAGCTGTTGCTGGCAGTATGCAGTGCTCACATGAAAAGGAAGTTGGGAGGCCCTCTGCAGCATGCAGTGTCTGGATCACTGTGTATGAAGGATCTGCCCTAAATCTGCCACGGGGTGTCTAATTTATGATTGCTTAATTTTTGTTAATTGTGTGGGAGTGAGGTCTCTGTTCCATGGGAACATGATGTGTGTAATCAAGATTTTGCCAGTGTTTCCTGCTCATGGTATACTTCTTTTCCTTGTGTGCACAAGTGGTTGCTTAGTGTGCGTTGTCCCTACTAAATAAAACACTTTGTATTTCGATGCTGGGTAGTTGTTATTCAAGCATGTATTTTGCTTGGATCACCTGTATTTTAGGTGTGCATGCCCACAATTAGTTTTGGTGTCACTGTTACAGACCTGCCTGTATTTCAGTGCAAAAGCACATAGAGCAAGTGGGAACCAACAAAGTTCTACTTCTTTTCTGTATCTATTTAGCAGTATTGGTTGCTTCTAAAATTCTGTTTAATAACCTCCTGCTGGATGTTCTTAGAGTTAAGTCAGTAGCAGGTTGTAAACCAGTAGCCATGAGCAGTGATGATAATCCTTGGAGTTTGCAGCCCAGCCATGAATTGGGCAGAAGGATCCCCTAAGAGGCCCTGTTACTGGTCTTGCTGTGTGGTTTTACTGTAGTAAAACAATTTTAAGTCACCCAAGAAGTGAGTTCTATAAAAGAGACGCTGAGCAAGACGTTGAGAATACCTTAATGAGATTAAAAATGGGCATTAAAACTAGTTTTACATTCTAAGCTACTGTGCCTAGTAACGAATGAATATTAAATTTAAAATGTTTAAATATAAGCATCTATTTCATTTCATATGGACATACGACTTTCATCACTAATGAATTTTGTATTCCATATAATTTAAATGGGTAAGGTTAAGAAACACAGATAACCTAGCATATTTTTAAATAATTATGTTCATATCCTCATAGCAGAGTTAAAAGTAAACCTTCAAAAGCAGTCTGAGAACTTCTAAATACTGTTTTTTAGACAGCAGTTACTGTGTTTGTCATGTTTTCTCTTGAAGAAAATCCTGTGAAGCAATAGAGTAGGAAAGTGCATCTTCTCAATGAGAGTGTTACGTAGGATTTTACTGTCTTTCAGTGCTCTATGGCATTAGAATCTAAGTCAACGAAAAAATTGTACGCTGTGGACTTTTGAAAGTGCCTGTTGGGATCTTGCAGAAGTCTTGCCCAAGGTTAATTCAGAGTGTTTCTCTTTCAGGTTCATGTTGGGGAGAGGTCTAAAACGCAAGCTGAGTGACTATGAGGAGAACATGGCTGGTCTCTCTAGTGCCTTCGATTCCAGTCGAAATCTGCCATATCCGCTTAAGAGGCAGCTGGTGCTTAACATGTGCCTCACCAAGTTACAGACATACAAAATGCTGGTGGAACCGAACTTGCACCGCTCTGTCCTCATAGCCAACACGGTGCGGCAAATTCAAGAGGAAATGAGACAAGAGAGTAATCAGCAGCCAGTTAATGTCTGCGCTGGCATTACTCCTAGTACTCACAGCTACACAGGGATGGAGTCATCTGGGATTTCCCTACAGTTGCCTTCAGGTATTAGTCAGCAAGAGTCTAACTGTTGTGACTTGCGGTCTGCAGAAGACCAGATAGAAAATAGCCTGCTGATAGTTTCAGACGATGATATGTCGTCTGCTATTTCATCAATTCTGAAGGATTTAGACTTTGTAGAAGACATAAGCCCACCTACTTGTCTGGTTCCTACTGGAGATGACCAGCCAAAGTTTCCAGAAAATGCCGGTCTAAAGCTAGAAGATGATAGACAGGATTTGAAGGGAGCCGAATGCGTCTTTGGTTCCTTTGAGATTTCGAATTCAACTAGCTACTTGAAGGATTTGGCAATAGATGACATTTTTGAAGATATTGACACTTCAATGTATGACTCAGACTTCTGTTGCCCTCCGCTAACGCCACCCAGACCACCACCTCTTGCTACAGAAGAACCATTGAAAACCTTCCCATCGTGTAATTCTTCTTCAGCAAACAACATTCAAATATGCAGAACAGATCTGAGTGAGCTGGACCACATCATGGAAATTCTCGTTGGATCCTGATACTTGTTTTACCCAAAGATACTTTTTGACTGCCACTTTCATTTGGTTTCAGGATAAAAGCCACTGGAAAAGTTGTAAAGAATTATTTAAAACACAAAGTAAAAAAATAATCTGTCCATAGTGGGGTTCTCTAAATAATTCCAAAACTTATAAACCAGAAAAGTGGCAGTCCTTTTCTTTTTCTTTCTTTCTTTTTTTTTTTTTTTTAAAGAAATATTTATTTATCAGAACTGTGCAATCATCTTTTTCCTTCCAGGGTGTATGTGGAACTATAGGCACATACCCTTATCACCCCTCATGCCTCTTTCAATAAACTTTTTTATGTGCAATTTTTAATTTGTCAGAAGAATTTACATGCAAAACAAATTTCATATGAGATGATCTTTTACAAAGCCTCCACTTTATTTTTAATATCAGAGTCTATGCCAGGTTGGCATATGTCAAGTTGCATAGTTGGATTGCCTGGATGCAGACACATTACTAGAGATGGGTATATTTTAAAAATGAGACACGCTTTGCTTTCTTTTCGTCGGAAAAGCAGATCAAGACACTTGTCAACAAAGTCTCTTGCATTTTCTAAAGCATTCAGAACTATTTATTTTTGTAAATTTTATAGTCTTTCTACATTTTACTACGTTATTTCATCATAGTTCAAATATAATGGACTTCTAGTTGGATGTGTTTAGCACTACCTCTGAGCTGAAATGCTTTAACTCTTTCCAGTGCTTCGTCTAAGACTGCAGATCTTTTTGTTTCTATTTTTTTTCTGGGGGAAAGTACTTCTAACTCATTAAGCTGATCCTTTGACAGTGACCTAGCTGATTTGTGAAATCAAGGGTATTCAATGTTTAAAAACTTTTAAGTATTTACAAATGTAATTTATATGTAGATTGTGCAATTTAACAATTTTCCGTCAGTATTATGTGCTTAGATTTTGAATAATCTTGGCGTTCTTTAAATTAAAACTTTACTATGTACAGGTAGCTTTTTAATCTGTTTTGGAAAACACTGTCCTTCAGCCCTGCTTTCACTACAAAGTTTAAGATGATTTTTATGTGCAATATTATTTAAAAAGATACACGTTTGTATACCTGGCATTGTAGAAAGAAACGCTTCAAACTTAAAACTTCTAGCACCTTGGGAGGATACTTGCAGAGTCACCGTTTCCGTATCCTTTAAGAGACGAAGTTGAGAAGGCTTCCTGCTGCACCCACCAGTGCTCGCTGTTCTGAATGCTCCTGAAATACTCGCTGGTAGGCGGTGAGTCAGTGCCGATGACTAAGAGCCTTCCTGCAGCTGTGTCTGTGGGAGCTCAGGGGTCTGACTGCTCGGATGCAGCATCAGGACTGGGGCCTGCCCGTGCTTCGGAAGCATTCTGGTGGTGGCTGGCGGCTATGCTGCAGGCAGTGCCGAAGGAGGGTTCATGCGTGTGTGGCAGGTGTGTATATAAGTATATATAAGCGCACTCGTTAACTGAAGATGAGATTTGCAGTGAGAACTATTTTTTCTGTAAGACAGTTTGGATACTGTTTCAGCTTGAATTGAGGTCTGTATTGATCCTTGCTATTGTCTTCTGAAGTACACACTTGCACACTAGTTATTTTTTAGGGGTTTTTGATTGTTTTTTTAACTATAAAACTTTTACTTTGGTCTTGAAAGCTGCAGCATCTGTCTCATAAGAAAATCTGTAGTTGTAAAAGCTTTGCTTTGGTTTGTTTTCTGTTTTTGTTCTGCTGGGACTTTACAAGAATGGGGCATCTGCAGAGAAAGAAAACATTTACTGTGTGTTGCATCTCACAGACATTGGAGTCCTGGCCCTATTGATGGTGCCAGGGTATCACCTACTATTTCTAGTCTTAACTGATGCTGTAGCACACTTACCTTGTGCAAAGATCTTTTTATTTTTATTATTATTTTTTTTTTTACTGTGACTCTTGGTTAACAGTTAGCTGCCAATACAGTTTGGTTTCCCAGACCAGTGGAGAACCAGTTCAGGTCACATCCTTGCAGCCATCTGGGTTGTTTAGCAACCGAAGGGTATAAATGTATTTATATGCATATAATGTATTGATTCTAATATAAAACTTCTGATCTAAAGTATTTTGAATTGCTGGATAAAGGGATTTGTTTGAAGAGTGTATAAGTAGTTCTTGAAGAGGTACAGCTTCAGAATGTACACAGATTGTGCATTGTGTATAGACTACTCTGGCTTTTCCTCAGCCTCTACTTTTGTATTAAAGATATGCCTGAATAAATCCTTGAAATATTAAGGGCCTTCTGCACTGTGATGAAGCAGAGTTGTGGTTAAAAATGTCTTTAAATTCTGTGATGAGGAATAAAGTAAAAAAAGACTGCATTTAATTTCTTCTTGCATTTGAAAATATGGAATGTTACTATGCAGTAAAGATATTTTGGTATTAAAATTATATCATGTAGCAAATAGTGAACAGTTAATTAATCCACTTACCTTGCAGCCCCAACAGGGAGAAGACTTCCTTTTCAGCATTTACATGCTGAACTCTTTTGTACACTTCAGAAATAGATGAAATTGTTGGTACATTTTATCAACAATACAAAATGTGATTTTGCTTGCCACAAAGCTCTGTTTCTAATTGCTTGCTTGCATCACAGTGCCAAGACCATAAAGCTGGTATGTAATGCAGTTCGGTAATGTATGGAATTATGTGCAAAGGGAAGATTAATTTTTAAATATGCACAAACTAATTTTAAAATCCTTCCATGTAAAATGAAGTTAGAGGCTAGTTGTGGTGGACCTATTTATTGTATGTTTGGAAATAAAAGCCACAGTTTTGCAGTTTAACCATTTATATTTGAAGCCTCTAGTATTTGTTTTAAAAACAAACAATTACCTTGCCACCTTTCTTTCATCCTTTCATTTACAAAGATGAAACATTTTCCCCCAGGTGGTTGCTTTTATACTTTTTTTTTGGAAATACAAAACACCAGTTCATCCCGTTTGCACGTGAGTCTCGTCCCCATAGAACAAGGGATGTTGCACATTTTTTCCAGCTGGTGGGTGCGGTGGGGGGGATTCCTGCTGTGAACAGGTGATGTTTGTTAGCCTTCAGCTGCCCTCAGACTTCTGTCTTGGCTACCCTGTGGAGTCTTACGGGCCCACACAGTTGTTAGCGCTGCTTCTGGAGCTGCCATGCTTGAAAGTAAGTGGCAAACCCAAGTTTTCTTGATGCACACACTTTGGCCACAGCAGGCCTGTGTACTGCCAGGCTGGGTGCTAGTGAAAAACTGTTGGTTATGCCATGAATAGACTGATTTGCCAATGCAAATTACACCGGTGACTTCATGTTTAAAGTTTTCCATTCTCTTCCTGTTGTGGATCTTCAAAATGAGAGATCCTGACTCTTCTGCAATTAACTTCATTTTATTGGTTAGACTGTACTGACTGCTGCGTCTAGATGAGGCATTCTTCCTGCCTTTTGCCCTGGAGCCTGCTGACCACAGCTGGAAGAACACGGATCGAGAAACAACTCCACAGAAATCTCACTTTGGCTGTGAGGCAGCTCCCAGTGTGACACTTGTCTGCATTCCTGGAGCAGGCTGCTACTGCCACTGCAGCGCCCACCCGCTCCTGGGAGGGGTCCTGACATCCAGTGGGAGGAAAGCTGCCTTTATAAAGGTACAGTGCAATTTAGCTTCTTCAGAAAATCAGGGAGTCAGATCACATTGAAACTTTAAATGTGACGTCAGGTTTCATATGCTTTCCCCAGCTTTAGCCGCTGAAGGATCTGAACTTCAAAAGTATGCTGAGCAGCACAGCTTGGTGCTGTGCTGGGTTAAAATGTGGCTGGCCAAGGACATGTAGGCAGGACCCAGCACTCCGCCTGGCTCAATATTCTGCATACGCAAAAGAGTTGCCTTCCAGCTCAGGCAGGAGTGAAATACATGCAAGAAAGTAACCTATGCATTAGTGCTGCAAGGAAAATGACTTATAATTAGTTGCAGAACTAATTCTGAGCTATTAAAAACCAGTATTAAAAGTGAAGAGTTAAGTTATTAAGACAGTGGTGCGTCTCTAGAAGTACATATGAATCCAGACATTCAGGATTGCTGGAAGGTTTTTGGCTTTTGAGTATTTACCCACTATTCACAGGCATCCTGGATGGGCTGTGCTTTAGCACAGGAGCCGGGCTGTGGGATGACAATTTCTTGAGGTTCACATTTGTGCTTCAGTAAAATGGAGAACTCCTATTAGACATGACTGAGGCAAGCCTGTTACAGCTGCTGGGAGGCAGTTCCTTTTTTTAAAAAACAACCCCTTGTTTTCCTCTGACTCATGCAGAGTGGATCCAGCAAGCTGAACTCAAGTCCAGTGAAGTTTGGGTTTTAACAATTTGTAGCTCAGTTTTAGTCAGATTTCCTTTACTATCTTAACCGGAGGAGTAAGTACTCCAGGAGCACTCCCATGTTCACTACCAGAATGCGTGTGCTTGTAAATGACCCAGTGCTTTGAGAATACTTGTAGCGTCCCAGAAGCCATACAAACCATACACCTTGATGCATGGAAACCTGGAAAAAGTGAGTGGAGCCAAACGGACTACGGTATGTGTTGCTTGAGTGTGAGTACAGCTTGAGGCATAGTGCTCTTGAGCACTGGGTAAACCACCTTCTCCATTGCTAAATCAGTGTGGGGATTTGATCCTGGCTCAGCTTGTGGTGTCTCACTGGGTGAATATCATCCGAAGTTGTGTAAAGACTCTGCAGGTGAATCTAAGCTGGATGGACAAAGTACAGCTCTTGAGCTAGATACAGTTTATTTGAAGCCTTGAAGGAGAGGTTGTTGTTTTTATAAGAAATTGGTGTCAGCATGCCGAAGAAGAAATGTTCATTATATTCTGGTAAGTTAAAAACATTGTGATGTTAGTAAAGACTCATCTGACATTAAAACCTCTGGATATGTTTAGGGCCTAATTTTCCCTCAATCTACTCATTCCTGTATTAATAGCTAACAATGTTTGAAAAGTGAGGAAGAGTTTTCTTGAACGGAAGAAAAATGTGTGTAGATATTTAATAACAGAATATTGAGAGGATTTAAATTATTATTCAGTGATAGATCTTAAAGCTGTAAGTGAAGAACAGTTCTCCAGTCTCATCTCCTGAACAGCACAGACCAAAAAAAATTTTTTTTTTTTTAAATAAGGTTGAGGGCCCGCAATTTTTGCCATTGGAGAACTCTCAGGAAAAAGATGCCCAATCAGACAATCCTGCCAGTTCTCAAGAAATGTATTTTTAGAAAGCCAGAAAAGACTGATACCAGTCTCTTCCCTTTTGAACACAAGATTTATTTTGAAACTAGTTTTCACTTTAGCTCTCTTGTATTTTCTGTTTTGCTCCATGAAATCTGGTTATGAATACGGTCAGCATTCCAAGGAACTTTCACAATTTTAGTTTTTTGTCGTATTTTAATCCAAGACTTTTGCATATACCTAAAAAATGGTGGGCCTATGGTATACTTAGAAATACTCAGATAGTATACTTAGAGGTATACTCATACTAGGGTCTGGACTGCTGTTTATTTTACCAATTTTATTTATTTATTTATTTTTATTTTTAAAAAATAATGTCCCATAACTATACCTTCTTACTCTGTTCAATTTCAAAGATTGTTTGTTTTTGGAAATAAGATCCCTAAAAGTTTACTTAAGGCATAACACTTACAGAGTATCATTGAAATATTTTCAGTCTTTCACAATATAAGGTTGTTTGTTTGTTTTCCCAAAACTGGTACAGCCTTCTTTCTATAAAGAGAACATTTCAGTACCTATGCTTCTCATTTAAACTTCTAGAAACTTTGTTCCTTGGGTACGTTTGCACTCTCATTTCAAATCAGAAGAAAAAGGCATCTCTGTCTAGCTCTGCTGTTTAAAACTCTTAAATTGGTTTAGTTTTTCTCTTTAAAATCCTAAGCAAATGCCAAAAGTCTGGGGTATTTACTTTCCACAAGCACAGAGTACAGTACCTAGTTCATCAAAAACTAAGTATTTCACAGCTGAGAGCTCACAACTAAGACTGAAAATAACGAAATTCGTAGCTTAAAACATACTAAGATACAGAAGCTCTGTTTCCTCCCTGTACCATTTTCACAGAATAAACACCTGCTACTACTTAATACAACCATGTATTTCAAGAGTTGGTGAGCAGCGATTGTTAGCACACTTGGCTTGATGCCCAGGAAGGCAACAAGGAAATGACAAAAGGAAATGAACAGTGAGTATTTGTGCAAAACACATCAGAGGGTTTTCCGTCACCACTCATTTCTGAGGATAAGAATAGAAGGCAAGGCTAGTCTCTACTATGCAGTATGCCTGAAAATGAGAGGCCTGTCTCCCTGGGCATGCTTTGTTGTCGCTTAAGAGAAACAGAGCATAATTTTGTCTTTGTGAATAACCCCAAATGGACAGATTGTGTCCCAGTTCTGATGAGGGCAGCCAGGACTCCGCAAACTTGAAGCTGAATTGATTTATTTTGTAATTCCAGATCTGTGAGTCTTTTTCCTTGAATAAAAGAACTCAGACTGAAGACAGGACTCAGTCAGAGGTCTCTCAACTGTCTTGTGCAGCCAGTGTTTATCAAGGTACTCAGGTAGTTAAAAAAAAAAAACTGTCCAAAAGAAAAAGTGGAGCTCACCACTTTTAAAAATCTCAGTAGTTTTTGCTTCACTGAATCATAAATGACTAAAACCCTTTTTTTCCATTATCTTAGGGCTCTAAGACTTGCTACTACGAAAGACATTATGTACTTGCCCTTCCCCTGGAGTAATGGTGCAAAAAATTCTTTGATACATTCATCCAGTGCTAGGGAAAGCAAAGGCAAACTTTAAAATCTTAAAAAAAAAAAAAAAAGGGGGGGGGGGGCTCTGAGGTACTGTGCACCAGCTGCTGGTAATACATGCTACAAACTGCCCGTTCAAGCCCCTCTGCAGGGCCCTGCTTGTCTGAAAGAATAGGATTGGGATTTTATTCTTATAATTGATTTCAGGTGTTTACTTCCAATCATCAATTACTAGCAATTTACAATTTTGTGAGTTTCTTACTACAGTCTATTTAATACTTCTTTAAGTGCTCTGAAAGACTTAAAAGGGAAATTCGAAAACAAATTCAAATCCAGTGTTAAGTGAAAAAGTTAACCCTGCTCTTGTATCCACAAGCCCTGCAAAACTTCTGAGAAGGAAACTGCTGAGCCACTTACATTCAAACAGCGCTTTTCCAAATGGTCTCTTACCATTCACCAAGTAACTGATACACAGTTCACGTTATGCTAACGGCAATGAGATACCATAAACATTATTTAAGTTCAGTAAATTATAACATTTATAACTTCACTGCTGAACAGTTTGCTAGATTAGGAGTTGGAATCTGCCAGTTTCTTAATTCTAAGAATATATGAGGCATATCATTAATTAACTTTGTTCTGGAATATCAACGTTTGTTCCATGCTTTCAATACATAGAGTATCTGTTGTAGTGCTTTAGTATTCTGTTCAAAAAGCCGTCAGGCTTAGCAACTTCCTTAAAATAAGAAGTTGTGCAAAGTTCCCGTATTCAGAATGGCCAGAACAGTAAATAAATGAGTAACTTGCATAAAAGGTGTTATCAATGAATAAATAAAGCTGCTAATGGACAAGGACAAATGAATTATATTAATGTCAGTGAAGTGCAGGAAGGTGGGCAACAGTTAATAATTACTATCAAATTGTAAAAGGCTTATGGCCACAGCTTACAGCACTGTGCAGTACAAGTCCTGAACTACACTGCTGTTAAGCTTTAGCAAGCATGATTATGGGTGGTGCAAGTGTTTAGTAGCTGAATGAATCCAGAAGTCTGGTTACAATCAGCTTCAGAGGTGTGATTTATTTCAGTTAGAAACCAACACCAGCTCAAAACACCATGAATCCAGTCACGCCACTGACACTACCCGTATTACCACAGCAGGCTCTATCAGACATAGAAGTTCTATCTTCCTAAACCCCAACAAAAGCCACAGGATGTAGAAGGCTCACTTTTCGTTGTGCTAAGCAGTGGCAAAGTACCAGATCTCAGCTGATCCTGACTGGACCAAATAGAAGAGATAGTAACAAGGCACACTTCACAACACACGTGAGGTGTGTTTAGATTTTGGCAGGGAAAACAGGTTTATTATCAAAAAGACATTAAGGCCTGAAAGATCAGTAGTTCAGAACAGTAGTCCACCAGACAATCCTTGTGATTGCAGTGTGATTGCAGCTGGACTTACTGTAGGAGACATGATTCAGCAGCAAAACTCAGCAGGACAAAATTACAGCTTTGACTTCACAACTAGATAGGATAAATACTTTCTAATAACATGGCTTTAGGTACCTGTCACTTTCCTGAAGAACATATGTAGTCTCTAGTACCAAGCCAGTAAGAAAATCAAGGTGAACTGCATTCAGTTCAAAAAGAACGAAAAAAAAATAATTAAGAAGTGCACTTGGTTCAACAAATATCATTATTGAAAAATTTCATTTTTAGGTTTTGGGTAGTGAAAATGTGCTTCTTTCTTGGGATTGTTATATATTGCTTGTTTCCATTTGATGATGTGGTTTTCAAAAAAAGGTTGCAGGTGAAAAGGTCATGTCTGGAATCTGGTGATACAGAAAGCTGAATGAAAAAATAAAAACGTTAATTTTTTCCATACTACAGTAAGTTCATCACTTAACATGTTTCCATTTATTTTTAAGACAGATTTCATAAAATCAACATAAAAAAAAGGACATAACCAGGAAGATAAATGGAAAAGATCCCATCATATGATTTAACTTGCTTCCAAATTAGGGTGTCAACATACATTTTCTAACGAGCTTTGGTTTGAGATATGAAGCTTCAGAGCTTGTTCTTTCCCTTCAGAGGCTACTCCAGAATAAATTTATCTATTTACCTTAACTTTGTATCTTTCTACTTTTGTATTTTCTACTTTTACTCCTCCTTAATTCACTTTGAATCACTTCTTCCAAAGCTCCAAGCATGTGTCAGCTAGTATGATCCAAGCAGAACTGAATTAGGAAGGAATATATTCAATAGTCTCTCTTGATTTTATTTCTGAGTTCTCTGACCTATCATCTCTTAAGTACAAGGTTCCCAGAACAGTATACTTTAGCGTCCAATACAGTAAATAGTAATAAACATTGCAAATACAATAAACATTGCAATGAAAACGTACTTCAAACTACATGACCCCACAGCAGCAACACTTGCTCAAGTTTATTCTCCACTGAAGAAGGGAACTTGTACTAGAATATTGATCCTAAATCAATCTTTTAGTAAAAAGAAAGAATTCTCTTTGTGTTTGGTAACATAGCTTAAAAATATTAATGTTCTAAGGCCTTGTAACTGTAACATCAATTCTACCTTCCTCTTAGGTAGTTCCTGTCTTCTATAGAGAACAAACCAAATGTGAATCATTCTGAACATCTGAAATACAAACTTGAATGAAATTTCTTCTTTTACCAATTTTGCTTCTGATGTCTCCCTTACTGTATTTTTAAAGAGTGAGCCGCAGTGATCGTTCTCAGTGATCGACATCAGGATCTCAGTGATCCTTTAACCTGACAGTTTTCCTTTGTCATCAGAGCATCCTGCCTCTTTTACATATTGCTGTTCTCTCTCAACCAGTAAACAGCTTGACCAATCCAGGCTGCTGTCCTGGTTTCAGTTAGGACAGAGTTAATTTTCTTCCTAGTAGCTGGTACGGTGCTATGTTTTGGCTTAGGATGAGAAGAGTGCTGATAACACGCTAATGTTTTAATTGTCGCAGAGCAGTGCTTACACCAAGCCAAGGACGTTTCAGCTTCTCACTCTCTCCTGCCGGCAGGCAGGCTGGGGTTGCAGCAAGAGCTGGGAGGGGACAGACCCAGAACAGCTGACCCAAACATATAAAATACACTGTATGCTTTTCCAAAGTACTTACTTTTAGAGCAATTCTTACCTTGGTCTGGATCAGTGCTTTGCAGTTATTAATACTGAATCCATCAAATCCAGAGTCCTCGTTATCTTTAACATTTGATTCCTCAAAAATATCATCCTGGCTCTTTGAAGAGTCCTAATAAAGCAAAAGTTAAATTTCCTTTACTAATGACTATAGGCAAAGCCAGACATAGGTTAGGCATATAACCTAAAGAGAAGTTTTCCCTCAAATAACAAACACTAAATTTTACATCCTAAAGCTGTATTTAGATTTATCATGTGCTCCTTTGCATTAAAAAAAAAAAATCCTATGTCAAAACAAGTTCTACAAATGTGAATCAAATCGTGACTTAGAATTAAAAGAGGCAATTTCAAAATAGATATACACATAGAATTCAGAAATTCAGCTGAACTAGGAAATTCCTGAGAAATCAGTGTTAAAAGCAATATAATTTTCCAGTAACAGAAAAAGAAGTAATGACACCAGTTTAAGCTGCTTGTGCAAGGGACAGAAGAGGAGATTACTACATTGTAGAAATGTCTCCCATTCTCTCCTGTTGGATAACATTTCTATAAAAATGACTATCAAGTGCAGAATAAGTTCTATACCTTCAGCACTGTGACTCTGTTTGTATATAACTTGCATGAAAGGTCAAATATGTCCATAAAATGAAACTACACACAGCAACCCCACCACAGCAATCAAATTATCGATTGGAACAGTTACTTCTGAGAAGCACAAGCAACTGCTTCATGCCACCTAAATAACCAGGTTGAATACTCAAGCATCCCTGATGACTTCATCTTCTCAAAACAAGAGATTACACAGAGACATTTCTTTAACAGATTTTCAATACTGTTTGTTGTTCTCGATTCAATTTAAAATACATTTCTCTCCTCAAGCCTTGCAAAAGTAGACAGTAATCTAAGGAAAAGGGAAGTGGAACACGCTTTCAGTTCATATACAGTAAAAACTTAATGTTTTTACTGCAGTAATAACTTTAACAGCCTCACTGATTCAGATCCAATTTTCACTTAATAGAAAGATATTAGACTACCATTTTCCTCATACTCTGAGTAAAAAAGAAAACTATTTAACCATACACACATCTGAAACCTAATTCTACATTTTATTCCTAAAGTTGACTGTACCATCTAACGCTACAGGCTGCTACATAATGAAGACCTCAATGTAAAGAGGATCAAAATTTGATCCCAGCACAATTTCACACATACTTACATATAATGATGGGAAAGCATCAGGCTATCATTTTGAAAGGTTCTCTTTAAGCTTATGACTAATCATGATCTATTTCCTCATTCATCTCTTGTATAGCTTATACAAAATTGATTTGTAATCAAAGGTCTATACTGGCATACTAGGAAATCTTTGTTCAATTACCGTTTGATTTGCATCTATTCCAAGAACACTCAAGAGGTTTTCTTGGCAATGAGATTTACTCCAGGGATGTCTTAATCTGGAGGTATTATCTAAGTCTCTAAGAGTTCTCCATATGTTTCCAGAATCAATGCTAGGAGAGAAAACACAGTTTGAGGTTATACGGTGTACAAAGTTTCCAGTAGAAACATGTATAATTTTTAGTTATTTTCACTACAGAGAACTGTATATTAGCTTCCCTCAATCTAAAAAGCAATTTATCTTAAAACAACTTTTACATTTGTCCAAAGTATCAACCAAATGCACTAATAAAATTGCATGACAATTAATGGAAACAGTCAGTCACCATAACTGTATGTTTGGGCTTCTCAGACAAGAAGTGCTTTAGAAGCATACTTCAGAGTTGTTACATGCCCGCAACACACATTAATTAATCATTTCTGTGACAGGTGGGTACAAAGTTCAGCCCTATTAATTTTGTACACTGCTTTATCTGTCTCTCAGACCTTTCTCCTCTGTATCAGCAATATGGTGTCCCAGCAGCCTGCTACAGGTCAACTTGCTGGTATCTGGTCTGGACATGGATGTACTACACGATAGAGAATCGAAGCCAAAGGCACACACTACTCAAATGGTGGGAATTAGACAGTTCCCTCTATGTACTACTTCAGGATCTTACATTGTATTAATCCTGTATAAATCCAAATGCTTTTTATGTAGTGCAGCATAAAAGTATTGCTGATCTTGTGTAGTTACTCATCACAGTATATCAAGGCTTTTTCATCTTTAGTTGGTACTCTGCTGTAATACTGCAGTCCTTTTAAATATATATTAAATGTGTATTTCTTATATTTCTCCACTAGTTTGAGGCTGAATAAGATCTAATGCGTATGCAAGGAACTTGCTGAAGGGATGCCCACAGTAAATGTTTTAATTACATTTCTTGCAATTCTTATGACATTTCCAAAGCATGACAAAACTTTCTAGATACAAAGCCTCAAATGTATGCAAGAATAACTACAAAACTGTTTAGTAATTGCAGTTCTCTTCAGAAGCTGTTGATCCTTCAAAAACATGTAATAAATCCAAAACCATTCCAGCTGTCTTAAGTGTAAGCTAAGTGATACTAATTGCTATTAACACAACCCCAGGAAAAAAGCCAGATGCACCACAGATTCTGAAGCAAATCTAGTTTAACATGAAGAGCAATCACCACCTGGCAAAAGGGGGAAGGGAGGAAAAAAAAATGAGGGTGAGTTGTCAGGAGAAGCAGCAGCAATGCTCCTGCTTCAGATGACGAGGAATTAAGTCAGACGTGTTGTGAAGAAAGGAGAAGCAAACAGGAAGAACAGGCTGCTTGTTGGGTGTTCTGGCATTCCAGAAGCTTAGTCATACGAAGTCACACCAACAGCAGGAAAAACTCTAAACAGAAATTTGTACTTTTGTTATATCCCCTTCCTTGCTTTCCCATAGCTAAAACAATCCATTTCCTTTAACAACACAATACATAAATGGTAAGATCTGTATTCTGAAAAAGCACAGTGGTTTAGTTTATAAGTTTGTCAGAAAGTACCACAAATTTTTAAATTATGAAATGTAATTAAGTGCTGAGGAAGTGTTTTTTTTTGTTTGTTTGTTTTGAGGGGGGGGGGGGGGGGGGGGGGGCAGTGGCTATTGATCTAAACTCATTACCAAAGTTGATTCTTCATAAGCTCAGGAATCCCAACATCTTCATTATTTGTATGAAGTAGTTGATCTAAGCTTCTTATGTTCTCTCTGGACTGTGATACAAAGACTTCTGGAAAGCCCAACTTAAATATATCCTCATAGCTGTGGTTTGCCTAGAAAAAACAGACTTGTTACATATATTATACAGGCCAGCCCCACAGTTCATGAAGGATCTGGTCCAAAGACTACAATGTTTCCATAGATTTTATTATTAACTGTATTTAAATTTAGTATTAATATTAATGGAGCAGAGGGAGTGATTCCATCATTCAGCATTTTGAGTATTTACCTAGAATTAGAGCAGGAGAAGCAAGAGCCCAGGAGTTTGTGATGAACCTTGCTCTCTTAACTTTACAACTACAAAGTTATACATTGCTTTGCCTACTAGCAGTCAAGACTCCTTCTCCTCAAGGAAATTCAGTCCAGGTCAAAACCAATTAAAGCTCATTTTGCCAACAGCATTTCTAACGCAGCTAATGCAGCCAAAGGTAACATAACTACTAAATGTTACGGTTACCAGTCAATACTTGTACTGTCCAAATCCACCAAAGCTGGGGTCAGCATGTCTCTATATACTTGTGTTTGTACCAAACCTTTTCCATCCTATATTAAAAAGCTTGGTCAGATTTACATACTTGTTCCTCCTCCAGCAGCAGTACGGAGGAGGCGTGGAGGTGTGAACATAGCCAGGTGAGTGATCCAAACTCATGAGAACAGGCCTAGTGGAAGTAACAAGGTGATCTGAAGACCAGAAAATGTGCGTACAAAGATAAATGCACATCATTTACACCTTATCCTAAAGGGATGTTCTTCTGCCATCTGGTCCAGAAGCTTTTTCCTTTTATTCCTTCAAAGAAGGAATAGCTGCAGTTTTCTAAATCAGAGCAGCTAATTGACTTCAACACCCCGCAGGAGGACTGCAATCCAGGAGCAGCGATGTTGTGTGAAAACTAGAGAATGAAACCAGACAGCTCACTTTCACTGCCTACCAAGCACCAATTTAATCTGAAAAAAATACATAAACGTGGATACTTCACAGTTTGACAGGTTTCTTTAAATGGAATTCAAAGGACTGAAATAAATTTAGATTATTTCCACAGTTTCTTCATACTAAATTCAGGCAAATACAGTGAATATTTAAAGTATTAAGAGCAGGCACAATCAACTAGAGGTAGAGGGCTTCTGTACTTCTGAGTATGCTTCCAGAAATACAATTTGTGCCCACGCTGAAGTAAAGACTTTACTAAACTGCTCTTCATGATGGGTGACTGTGGGAACATTCAAAGACTCCTGGGTAAAATCCATTGAATCTTGCACTAAGTATCATAATGCTTAGATTTATACATCACTTTAGTTAATTTATAATAATATATGGAGGAAAAACATGTTTGAAAGGCAAAATTCTATGAAAACATACTTCTTAAAGAGCAAATAGAGGAAAGCACAGGCCTGCCTGGTATTTGTATCAGAGTAACATCAGCAGCTGTAAGAAGAAATTACAAACAAGTCACTAGATTACAGTTTAGTCAAGCCAGATGAAGTGCTCAATATATACAGTAAAATCACAAGATTTTCTGTATTAATTTTATCTTGGAGATTTGTACTGATTATAAAAATATGAATGCACTAATTTCAGATCTGTGCTTTCTGAATAAATCCTCTATATCCTATTATACCAGAATACTCTAGGGCTTAAGCGAGTGCACTAGTCCCACTCACAATGGCCAGTATTTAATTAACATGAAAAACCCTTAAAGTTGCTCAATCATGTAGACAAAGTATCCTGTTACTGAAAAGAAATCCATGACTGTTTTCATTTTAAAATACAAAACTCTGCTGCAGCCTGTTATCATTTAATTAATTGAAGCATTAGATAACGAGGGGCAGACTTCTGACAATCTCTGCAAGTCCCTTCTAACCTCCCTAGGTGCTTCTCCATTGACTATAGAGAAGACAGCCCCAACCTGACAAGTTTATGATCTCAAAATAACAATACAAAAAGCTCATGAATGAAGGACAAGTTATATGTATGTTCTACATCCAAAGACATCAACTGCTCTACAGCTGCTTCTCAACCCTGAAAAAAATGAAAGAAAATAAATGTAAACATATTAACCCTCCCTAGCATTTCAGCTCATTCCAGGTATTTCCTTTTGACTCTGATAAACACAAAAATAAAGGAAAGGGTTTGGCACAATTATGATGCACAGCTTTTAGAAAGAAACTGTTATATTCTGTTTCTGCTCCAGTCCTTACACACCCTCCTTTTTCAGCATAAGGCTTCTTATCTGAATTTCCAGCACAACAAACAATTTATCTTGTTTGTGCATACCAGCAGCTCATCACCAGGTACATTGCGAACTCCATTCTACCACTGCTAGACAGCTTACCCACGTGCACTGTTGTGCTTTCCCTAGTAAGATGTCTGTAATAAGTTCCCAGCCAAGGACAAGAAAACCTGTCTCCCAAAAACTCTCAGTTCCTGCACATATCAGAACTCATTTAGCAGACTATAAGCAGTAAATTATTACTGCTGTTGATTAACTCTGTGAAAGTCGTAGTTGACCACTCTCCCTTCCAAGTGTTTTAATTCAGCATTAAAAAAAATGAAGGCTTTTCATTTTGTTTTGTATTTGCACATTCTTATTTAGCGTTTGTTAGTTTGCTTCACTTTGTCTGGTACACAGTAAAACACCTTAATTGCAACAAGGTATAACCCTTAAACTGAAGCTTTTTTTTTTTTTTTATTTTAAAAGGACACATTGTTTAACTTAGTGTTTACTCAGATTTTAGTTATAACATTGTATAAGAGACTGTGACACCCTATGCCAGAAAATGAATGGTATTAAATTATTTTTATCCATTTTCCATTAACTTCCACCCACAACCAATCAAAAATTCCAGAAAGACTGTTGGATTATTAAAGAAGTGTATTAAATAACAGAAATTAATGTTTTATTCAAATTCTAACTCAAATATCTGTTGGTTTATTTGAATAAGCTTGCAGGAAATTCAGAGAACTTTTGTCCACCCTATTTTTGCTACCCGCCTTCCCAATTCTTTATTTCCTATGTTCATTTTGTCCAGCTTTTAAATTGCACGTGCTTCAGGGCAAGGTTCATCATCGCATTTGAAGGGTTTATGTATTCCTAGTCTCCAGAAGCAAAGCAACATATTACATTCTTTAAAGCTCTCTACCAGGATAACTTAAGTATTTGTCAAACACTGTGAAGAAGTTGCTTTTGTTCCACTTGAGTTAACTGCAAAGTAGCTTGACAGTTTCTCTCCCTGTACAGCATTATCCTCCATAGAGCAGACATTCAGATACAGATCTTAAGATGTAGGAAGCAGTAACGCAAACATTTCTGGTCTTTGGTTTACTATTAACACCTACCTCATTTAAAGAGCTCGAAACGTCCTGTATCCCACTGTGTAGAGATGGCTCAGAACACAAGTGGCCAGCAGAAGTACTGCAATGTCCTCCATTCCAGTCTGTATCACCTTCAGAAGTTTTTGTAGATTTCACTGAAATTTCAGGATTATGATCGAATCTCTCTGATTTGCCTAAGGACTCCCTGAAGCCTTCAAAATCACCCCAGGAACCTCTGGGTTCTGGGGTACAATAACAGCTCTCAGAATCCCCTTCACTTCTGCTGCTATTCACTACAGGGAGGCTTTGCTGCATTACCCCAGGGTTACTGATTTCTTCATTATTTGTCCTCTCATTCATGTTACAGTCACTCCCATCGAGAGACATTCCACCTGCTTCAACTGCTAGATCTCTCGCAGACATGCAGGGTGATGTGTCTGTAGTACTACAACTATCTACTAGTGGCAGGTTCTGCATCTTTGTTTAAAAGGAACAACCCACATTTAGACATCACTTGTTGAAATCCGTACTGAAAAACAACCAAACACTACTTAACTTCAGTTGTATTAGAAATTTGAATATTTCCAAAACATAACCAAATTCTTCATTTCATCCCCAAAGAGTAATAACATTGCTAAATCAAAACAGGATGTCCTTCAGTCTCTCCTCCAGAAATCCACACGTGTATGTTATTCAGTCTCACTTTCTGTGTAAGATATTAGCCTGAAATGAAAGAATTGTAAATAAATACTTCTGTGATAAGGGCTATGTAGGAACGAGAAAAGAGAGTTGATAAGGTAGTAGAAAGAATGCTCAAGTTAAAATAAACACGTTCCAGTATTATGCAACTGAAAAATCACAGCACTTCAGTATACATTTCAAATAATTTTGCCCACATCACAAGAAAACCGTGAAATTAATAACAACATTTGGAAAATATTTAACAGAAGTTGTTGGATCTTAACTGAGTACTTACTGCATACACACAGCAGACAAGAAGAAATACTTACAGCCAATATCCAACGTTATAACTGTTTCACCCAGCTCGGACTGCTTGCAGACAGGGCTCTTTTTGTTTGCCTGGGCTTTCGCAGTCCGAAAGATTACCGAAGAGGCAAATGTGACCTGCAGCAACACAGGAACCAGCAGCTCAATGCTGTGAAAAGCAATAGTGCCTCCAACTATTTAAGCAATTAAGAGTGATTTAATAAGATCAATTTGGCATCTGTGAACTACATATGCGACGCTGCCTTTGTCGTTTCAGATCCACCTCAACTCCTCAAGCATCCTTCCCACCGAGGGGCTGCTTTTGGCAGGCGTGGGGGCGTTCAGAGCTGCAGTAACACCACGTTTTATAGGGACCGGTCACTATGAGACAATCTCAGCAGAGAAACAGAACAAATCTTGATTTTTTTTTTTCTTTTTTTTTTTTTTTCCCCCTCCGAGCTTACCCCGATGGAGCAACCAGGCACTACCCCCGGCGCACACCCACCTGGGCTGGGGACAGCTCCAAGGGACCGGGGGGGCTCTGGGGAGGCCGGGCCGGGCATCGGGAGCCCCTCACAGCCCCCCAGGACCCCCCAACCTCCCCGGGGGCTCCGTGAGGCCGGCGTTTCACCCCCGAGCAGAGGCACCCCCGGGACGCCTCCAGCCCCACGAGTGGCTCCGAGGGGCGGCGGCGTACGGGAGGGGGGCTGCCCGCAGCCTCCCTCCGGGCTCCCCCCGGGGCACACCGAGCCCAGCCCAGCTCCCCCAGCAGCCGAGCTCGCCTCAGCCCCCAGCCTCCAGGCCCGTGTCGGGCAGGGGGGAGCAGCCTTACCCCGCCGATCCAGCGGCCCGGGCCCAGGAGGGAGGCGGCCGCAGGTCGCTATGGGCGGGACGAGGTGTGCCTGCCTGGCGGCGGCCTGCCTCCCCTGCCCGACCTCCTCCCAGCACATCTGCGCCTTCCCCTTCACCACCTCCTCCTCAGCTTTCTCGGCTGTTGCCCTGGTGAAGTCCCCGCTCCTCCATAGTTCGGTGTCGGGAGGAAACGCTTCGAGCTGAGGGCGCAGAGGAGCTGTGGGTGCCCCATCCCTGGAGGTGCTCAAGGCCAGGCTGGATGGGGCTTTGGGCAGCCTGGGCTGTGGAAGGTGGCCCTGCACATGGCATCTTTAAGGTCCCTTCCAGCCCAAACCACTCTGTGATTCTCTCACACTTCTCTGGATCAACAGGTCCTTCTCTCATCCATTGCGCCTCTGGGACTCTGCCGTTCCCATGGCCTTCACCTTCATCTCCCTGGGTCAGGCCCACCGGCTGTCTGGCAGGCAGAAGTCAACTCCCACCCTCCAGAAAGAGCCAGGAGATCGATTTTAAACTCATGGCATGAAAGAAAAAAAAAAAAAAGTATTCATATTTTCTAGTTTCTGTAATCTGGCAAGCTAAGGAGTTAAGGACATGCTGGTTGATGGTGGCGATTCATGCTTGTTCTTAATTTGAGAACAGCTAACGTTCTCACATAATCACAAAATTCCAGGACACAGACTGAACAAAAAAAGCAAAAAAAAAGAACAACAACAACAAGAAAAAAGCCTCAATCCACCCAGTAATATAACCCCATGATAAAATGCTAGGAACAAGCCAGCTACAGCCTCTCCAGATCTTTTCCTCTCTGCCTCATTTTGCCCTGTGAGGGACTAGGTTGTCCCCTTTCTCCTGTCTTTGCTGAGGCTGGGACTCGACCCCCTGGCTGTGTCAGATAAAGCTGGAAGCTGTGGGTCCCTGGGGACAGGCCACCCCCCAGCCTGAGGGGACTGTCCCTTCTCGTCCATCTCTTGAGAGTGGCAGAAGGGCTGGAGGCAGCGTGCCCGAGGCTGCGCTCCACATCTGCGAGGCAGAGGGAAGAGCACAAAGAACACTCCTCAGCCTCCCCTCAGGGTGTTGGCAGTAACTCCCTGTCCTTGGGGCTGGGTTTAAACTCTGGGCAGTCCCAAGCAACAAAGGACAGTTGTAAAAGCAAGGAAAAAGGTTTTCTGGAGCAAGGCCCAAAATAAAAAGCATTTTCTAGGCATTACAGTACATATGTTTTTCAGCCCAGGCACAGATACGTGCGCTCCCCTCCCACACATCTGACTCTCATTTCAGGCTGTAGTGTTTTATCTGAGGGCGAGAGGCTGACTTTGGGAACAACGCCCAGACGCAGAGCCAAAAGAACTTTATTGGCAGGTCTCTGAAAGATTTTGTTTGTTTGTTTTCTTTCTGCTTTGGAGCCATTTCTTACCCTCCATGGCCATCCCGTGGCAGCCTGCAGCTCCGAGGAAACCCGACCAGCTCAGCGAGACTGTGATTCAGCCCCAAAGCTTCTGACTTGTTAGCTTCTTAGGATAGCGTCATCATCCTGCACTGCAGTAAGTTTGTGCTTCAGGGACCTCTGTGGTTCCGGTGGCCCTCTTAAGTTTTGAAGGGAGCTCAGTTTTGTTGGTTTTTTTTTTTTTTTTTCAGTGCCAAAATTGTTTTGCACGGCTTTACATTTTCACTCCTCAAAGCAAAAGGCAGCAGACAGACAGTGCAAAGGCTGAGACACTCCCCTCATACCACGCATTGCATCCGGAGGGGAAGGGACGCGTGGGTTTTGCAAACCCGAGTCTGCCCTGCCAAATTCAAGCTGCCTTTACAGTTGGGTAAGCAGAGCCGTGGAAGAGCTGGTGAGAGTCAGGAGCTGCCCCAGGTCTCAGAAACTCCACTGTAAGAGCAGGAACACACCTTAAAATTCTACCTGGGAAATCACCAGTTGCTAACTGAGGCCGTACAGGAGAAGCAATGGTGCCCCAGAGCCCACAGGAGCACGGGCTGCACCACCTGCTGGACGCACCTACTACTGCCTCGCTCTCGGGCAAAGGCAGCTAAAAACTCACAAAATCACCCCAAGAAATATCTCCTCTGAGTATTTAGGGCAGGTTTTAAAATCAGAGGGAATCAGCGTGAGGTAAAGTGGATTCCACCTGACCCATCTGAATTAGCATCTCCTGACTCAGCCCAGCTGAGAGACAATGCTGTGAGTGCAGCAGCTGCGAATCCATGTTTTAAATGACACCCTCTTCTAGGCCAAAAATTTAAATGGAAAACAGTATCGCAGCTGGATTAACAGTTTTTTCCCTCTGAGAGTTCTGAACTGGGGACAAAATTCCTATTATTTGTTTGGTGTGTAAGTCTTGTGATTTTATCTGGCATAAAACAGGGTTTGGGATTTACCCTGTAATTCCTGCTTTAGTTCTGTAATTTCTTTCTGAACTATCACTTCTATTAAAAATGAATAAATAAATAAATCCAGTCTTTATGTAAAGAATCAGTCTGCAAAAAGCTTCAAGCATGGACTATAAGCTTATATTTATACACTTTAATGTATACAAGTAGTAGAGCAGAACCTCACTACTCACTGATACAAATGACTGATCTAACTGAACACTAACCTGCAGCTTCTATTGCTGCTCCTGCCCCCATTCCTCCTGGAAAATTGTTTGAGTTCAGTACATATACTCTAGAATTATTCTTTTTCATTTTGTCTTTTAGGGAAAAAAAAGGAAAAAAGAAAAGTGAAAAACAAAACAAAACAAAACCACCTAATTTGCAATAAAGAAGCTCAATAGAATAGCTGAAAAATATTTACCTTCACAGAAAATCAGTACCACACCACTGTAATATGAATTTTCACTCATTTGTGGAGTGATCTGGTCCTGAATTATTGGATTATGTGGTTCCCTGTAAACAACTAAGGTGATATTGATGACTGCTTTGTTCATTCATTTTCCCTCCTGGTAAAAACACAAACAAATAATAGCTTTGTATTTTCAGTATTTCTTTTTCTTCCTTTAATTGAAACATTAAACAAAATTAACTTGCTATTTAAATGATGAACATTTTCTTTATATTAAATATTGGATATTTAATATAAATAAATATTATTTTCTTGAAAAAAAAAAGAATATGTTACATTTATCTACACTGGCTTAAAATGACATTCAGCAAGTAAAAAGAAAGGTCAATTTTGGGTGACTCAAAACCAACTTTTCAGTAAATAAGCTGTCTTTTCAGAAGATGAGTAATAATCTTTTCTCACTGTAAATACCCAGGTTTTCAGATGTTTTCATCAGCAGTCATTTCAACAGCAGTATGGAGTGCTCATTTTTTTGAAAAACAAAACAAAACAAAACAAACAAACAAACAAACAAAAAAAGAACAACAAAAAATTGCAGAGATCATCTCTAAACACTGGTTTAATTGATCAGCTGTGGCTCAAATTTGACAGTACGGTTCATAATTCCACTAAACTCCCTCCTGGCACAACAATGTTGAGATACCTTCCAGCTTCACATTGCTGTTGGTGTCACAGTGTAGATATTTCAAAATATCAGTAAAATCCTTTGTCTTTTTCCTGATTGAGAAATGAGAATGGCAGTGCTTCAGGGCAGACACTTCTCCCCATTGCAAGGTGGGCCCGGATTTCCTGCAACCCCTATTAAATATTTGCTCTGTAGCACCTCTAGCAGTTAGTATTTTGGCTAAAGGATCAACCAGTGTATTTTCAACAGCAGGTGGCAGCTCTCCCTTGTGTCTCTTGCATGCAGGCAACAATATTGATGCTTCTGTGCAAGGCAAGTAATTCATCCCCTCTACACACTACATTAAAGAGGTATTGGAGCACCTGCTTTATGTCCTTACCACGGAAAAGCCATTTCACAGGACCCCTCCACTGTCTGTCTGTAGAAAGGCCTACTTACAAAAAAGTCAACATCCTTTGCCAGGAGATGTAAGATGTATTTGAAGTCCCTCTCGTCTTCCCTGGGGTGTGGAAGATACACGCATGAGACGGATGTGCCCTGGGTTCAGTGGCTGTCCTCAGCAATTCTGTCCAGCCCAGAAGTGTCGTTTCAAAACAAAGCTCACATTTACTTCTGTGGGTAGTCTGAAAACCAGTGTGAAATCACTCTGGTGTTCAGAGTGATTTTAAAAGCCCAGACTAAATGACTTTTGGGGAAAGGCAGTGAAGTGCCATTTCACTCTGGCGGTTCATGGAAACACCATCTTCCAAAGCTGTATGTGGGCTGCACTACTTGAAGAACCCCCAGCATGTTACCTAACACATGTGCCAAAAGGAGACTCGAACCTTTCAGAGCTCCTGCAACATCCTGAGGTGGTTCTTGTGCTATATATAAAGGGCCAGGTGCTTGAGGCACCTTCCTATTTGCCAACTCTTTGCCACCACTCCATCATCCAGTGACACTTCTAGATTGAAATCCTTTCCTGTCTTCAGCTGCTTTCCCTTCTGTTGGCAATCCCACTTGCTGAACCCCTCATTTCTTTTATCAGATTTTCTTTTCTACTCCCCGTTTGCCAACTGTTCTCTCTTCTGCCTTTAGCCTCCTTAAAACTCAGGGAGCTACAGCTTGGGGCCCTAAGGAAGAGGTGGCACTCATGAATTCTTGCTATATGGGGCAAAATGTCTCCTGAGTAGCAGAATAATTTGGTGGCAGAAGCAGGAGGCTGCTAACCTCATGCCTGCTCTTGGTATGGCAAGCAACAGTCCACAAATTTCAGGAGATTAAAGGTGGTCTTGAGGTCCCATTGCACTTCACCGAGAGCGTGGCAGGCACGCACCTTGTAAGCAAGCACAACATGTCAGCAGCTGCTCATGTGGGTTTTATCACCCTGGTGGAAAACCAGGAGAACTGTCAGTGCTTTGGCATTGCTCCAGGGCTGCTATTCCTGGATCCCACAGAAGACCCCTCTGAGGTCGCACTGTGAGATAGCTTTTTGACCTCCTCCCCACCACGACTGGCAGCAGCACCCTCTGTGTGCCTGCTCCTGTTTCCAACGCAGTAAGGGTGCTGCTCTTCCGTACTTGTTTCTTGGTAAGGGCGGACACAAGGCTTCTAATGGAGTTACAGCTTTGAGCTCAGCTCTGCAGGGAAGTGATAAATACCACCAGGCAGTTCGGGAGGGCTGGCACACCATTAAAAGCAGTCCCCTGTGAGCTGAAGGGGAAATCATTCACCCAGCAGCTATGTGAAACCATCAGCAGCCATCATGAACCGCCTGCCCTGTCCTGACCTGGCATGGATGGCTTTGCCTCCCACCCATGCGACAAATATTGTCATACAATCATAGCATCATTTAGGTTGGAAAAGACCCTTAAGATCATCCAGTCCAACCATCACCTAACACTGCAAAGTCCACCACTAAATAATGTCCCTAAGCACCACATCCACACCTCTCTCAAATACCTCCAGGGAAGACAACCCTACCACTTCCCTAGCCATCCCATTCCAATGGCTAACCACTTTTTCTATGAAGAAATTCTCCTGATCCAACCTAAACCTTCCCTGGTACAGCTTGAGGCCATTTCCTCGCATCCTGTCACTTGTCACCCAAGAAAAAATGCTGATGCCCTCCTCTCTGTAAAATCCCTTTGGGTAGCTGTAGAACACATATAACATAAGTACAGCTTGAGGGCTGTCTGGTTAGGTGGCATGGCCCCACAAAAGTGTTCTTATTTTTACCTTATTGCTGTTTTCTCCTACTTAAAGCTCCACTCCTTGCCCTGAGTGCAGTCAAATCAGAAAAACTGGGAGCATAGCTTTTTATGGTTTCCCTTCTGAATGCAGCTGAAAGTGGGCCCTACACTCTCTGGACTTGCTCCTAGAAAAATACTACACATCCCACAGCTTCAAAGAGGAGGTTGTTAAATGTATGGCAGCAGCACGTGGTACCATAACAAAGCTGTATTCAGTGCTAATCGGTGTCACCAACTTACACCTGCTCCTTGCTCTTTGATAATTTCCTATTAAGCTACAGTTCTGTGTCTCTTTTCTGCTGATCATTCCAAATCATCATAGACTGCACTGAGCACCTCCATAAATCCAACAGTCTCTGCCACCCGCAATTTTTTTTTAGATATCTAGACATTAATTTATAGAAAACACGCCTTGTAGTTTTTGCCAGTGCCCTGCACGCACTGTAAATTGAGTTGTGATCGCTGCGGTTTGCAGCTCGCTAATCCTCTGTTTTAATGCCCGATTAGGCCCCAAATCCATTATTGTTAGTGAGATGTGCGTGTGTGGAGGGCAGGAGGATTTCGTCCTCTCTGAGCGCTAAGCTGCTAAAGGTACACCTGACTGGTGCCGTACCAGTGTATTAATTAGCCTGCTTGGAAATTTCATTGCTTCAGTGAGGTTGCTGAAAGGTCAGGCACTCCATTAGGATTGCTGCGCTTCAACTTTAAGTCTGAGCACTTGATACTTAAAAAAAAAAAAAGATCCAGAAAAAAATAAAATCATAGAATCATAGAATCATAGAATCATAGAATATCCTGAGTTGGAAGGGACCCTTAAGGATCATCAAGTCCAACTCTTGACACCGCACAGGTCTACCCAAGTTCAGACCATGTGACTAAGTGCACAGTCCAATCTCTTCTTAAATTCAGTCAGGCTCGGTGCAGTGACCACTTCCCTGGGGAGCCTGTTCCAGTGTGCAACCACTCTCTCTGTGAAGAAATCATTAGCACAAAGATTTTTTTTAAAAAAAAACTTGAATCCCTCCCTTCAAGCAACGTTTGGAAGAACACCAAATTACAATAATTAGCATCTCTGAAGAAGATGCAAGAGATTACAAGAACCTTGCCTCTTCTTTCCCCAGGTGAGCTTCGTAAGGGCTCCAAGGCAGGTGGAGCAATGGTCAGCAGTTCACTTTGCAGAGGGAGAATCACCACCATCCACCTGCCCCGTGACACAAAGAATGAAAGGAGGTTGAAGGTATCCATCCCTGAAAGAAGGCACTGAGGCTGGTAGATGTCTCCTTGTCACAAATTCTGTGAAGTAAAATTAATTACTCATCAGTACAGATGTCATTTTATTCCTTGGAGGGCATCACTGCAGTATGAATGAAAAATACATGCCATCATCACTAGAAAATAAAAACATGGAATGAAATGGCAGAAAGGCAGAATTTGTGTGAATTTTGCATACATGCATAAGGCAGTCATCTACCTTTCCTGCTGGATGGTGGCACCACCAGGTAGAGCACCATGACTGTGGTATAGACAGCAGGCAAGGGTTTAGCTACCAGGCAAAATAGCTGACAAGTTTTTAAGCTGAGGTAAACTCCCAGCTGAGCTTTCAAGCTCTCGTGATGTCTGCTTTTACATCTGGCAGGTGAGAACGTGCTCTCTGGGACCTCTCTCTGAGCTTTAAGGTCGGACACGTGCGTCCCATAGCTGGGGGAGCCACAAATGCGCACAAGGAGTTCTGGCAGCCTGGGGGACAGATGGCAGCTCGTGGAGCTGCAATAAAATAACCCTCGATTGCATTTGGCTGCGAGTGAGCCCAGCGAGGCAGGGCAGGCTGTCAGTGCGGGGCTGCAGGAACAAGCCCTTCCCTCCTGCCTTCCCTGAAAGTGCTCCCAGCTCATCTTCCTTCTCGTCACTGCTAAAAATACCGTGTGTACCACACTCAGTCAGATACAGAGCGATTTTTAGAGTTCATATGGCATGGGGACTGCTTTAAAGCCTGATTCAACCACCCCCATGAGCCTTGTTGCCAGCTACTCTTTGCAGCGTGCAGTTAATAAGGCAGTCTTTAACTTCATTCTGCCTTGATTGCAAAGTGCTAAACTAACTACAGCTCAGTGTATCAGCTTCTGTAAGAAGAAAAACTCAAACCTGCAAGGTTAAAGCTTGCTGTGAGGAGCTGGACAGGGAAAGGAGGCTGCTCAGCACCGTAACTGCAGGGTTGGACAATTCACAGAACAGATCAAAAGAGGGCAGGCGAGAGTACACAACCCCTTCCTCCTGTGCTAGCAATGCTATCACGGCTAAAGCTGCAAGAGGGCAGCATGTGTTGTGTTTAATGGTTTATTGGCTCCACTGCTGAGGTCACATTTCTGAGAGCAAAACAAATCAGCCGTAAATTCAGGGAACCTCTGCTGCCACAGCTGGGTCCGGCCTGGGACTTCAGAGCCTGGACCTAGATACAAACTCTCCCCAAATGCCCAAGTACTTGCATTTTAAGATTTAGATTGTGTTCATTTCCATTTATGGGAGAGAAAGAGAGAAAGAGAGAGAGAGAAAGAGACACAGAGAGAGAGAGACAGAGAAAGGAAGGAAGGAAGGAAGGAAGGAAGGAAGGAAGGAAGGAAGGAAGGAAGGAAGGAAGGAAGGAAGGAAGGAAGGAAGGAAGGAAGGAAGGAAGGAAGAGAAAGAAAGAAAGAAAGAAAGAAAGAAAGAAAGAAAGAAAGAAAGAAAGAAAGAAAGAAAGAAAGAAAGAAAGAAAGAAAGAAAGAAAGAAAGAAAGAAAGAAAGAAAGAAAGAAAGAAAGAGAAAGAGAGAAAGAGAGAAAGCAAGCATCTATTAGCAGCTGGCCTAGGATTCTTATGCTATTGTAAATGAGGTTAGCAGTGCTCTATGGAGTATTATCATAAGGTTGCAATTAGCAATGAGAACCATGCCACACACATTTTACATTAAAGAAAACAGTTGTAGTAAAAGGCCAATGATGTTGCAATTCAAGCAACATCAAAGTGTGAGCATCATGTAAATGACTTATACAGCAAAATATAAGCTTTAGAGGCATAGACACACCAAAAATGTATTTAAAAAAAAAATATCTTGTTGAAAAGTCTGGTCACATTTTATGTTAATTTTCCATATTTTGAATATTTTAAAAAAGGGCACTAATTTATTATTAGCCTGAATACAGACATGATTTACTTGGATACAAACATGTCAAGGAAATACATTTTGCTAACTAAAACCGTCTTTTAAAACAAATTTACTGAGCTATTACATTTAATAAAATACTTAACCATGTACTAGCCATCTAAATGTTCACCAGTTGCTTTCTACTTATAAGCTATTAATGCTTTATATGCTGTTTATGAGCAGAAACCTGCAGAATGAGGTGATTTGAAAGCTTCTGGGAGCCTTACAATTTTTAACTTACAGCTAACACCTGGATGTTGTTCTCCCTATGGTCAGCGAGACTGGGCCATTAGCTGTAACTGGAAAAAAGACTGGGTCCTCTATTTTGAAATAATGACACCAAGGTTTCTATATTTAAATCATTTAATATGGAAAGGCTGCTAGGCAAAAATACTCCAAATAAAGAGAGGGCTGAATTGAGTTTGGTGGGGTAACTTTAGTATTTCATAACTTTGCCTTGTTTAATTTTTAATGCATTAATTTTGCATTTGAACACAGCATCTTTCAGCATAGATATATTGGACTATATTTAGTGCCAGTTAATGCAGCCTATGCTAAGTAAGTAAGGGCCATGGATGCATCTGACAGCATCTTTATGAGGGATCTGAACAGCACAAAGCGCCTTCTTGCAGAACATCCCAAACGGAGACTTAGAAGACAATGACATCAGGGGGTAAAAATGCACATGGTCAGCACATCTGGATCAGCACATCGTGACAGCATTTGCTGCAAGGGACTCTTTCAAGCCATGGTCAGACTCAAGCTGCCATTTTCCAGGCAGAAGCCTTGGGCAGGACAGCAGTATAATTTTCCTAGGTCTGAGCCTGCTGGTGTAATGGGGTGCATGTTGTATCCTACTTCCCCAGTGGGGCAAATTATGCCCAGAAGTTCTCATTTCAGGACTGCTGAGTATTTGAAAGGCTGTTAGTGTAGTGTAAAAAGCAGCAAAGCAGAACCTGTAACATGGGAAAAAACATCTGAGGTTTGTTCTACAGGTTGAAAATGATCCTCAGACAGTGCTGGAAAGGGAAGCTTTTTGTCAGCTTAGCCAAAATGCAAGTGCAGAGGGAGCCTCTGCTCTAGCCAGAAACTCTGCTCTGCTCTTGGTCTGCACTGTGGCATTGCTGTGAATGCCTTGTCCCACAGCCATGCAAGATGGTGGCAAGGCCGACTGCTGCTCCATGGCAATGTTCTTGCAGCAGGGGTGAGGGACAGCCCCTCCTGACACCACACTTTGCACCCAAACAGCTGGTGAGGCTCCAGCTGTGCACCCTGTAAGTCTCCAGATATTTTCTGGTGAAGACAACGTTTGAGCTGCCTACTGTAGGCAGTGGTCATGTGTGATCAGAAGTGAAAGCGGAGGTCCGTGTTCAGCTGGAAGGGGGGATGCGAGGCTAACCATGCCACATGCCAAAATTTGCCACACGTTCTGTGCCACAAAGCCATTCCTCCATCCTGATAGACTGACCAAGGTTTGGGTTGGTACCTGGGCATCCAGTGTGCCTCTCTGATTTAGCTCCCATGCCAGGGATTTGGCTAACTGAGCAGCATGTGAGCTTCCTCTGCTTGGAAGCATCATGTGGCTGCTGGCTGATCACCCCTTGTGCAGGGAGCTGCAATCTGCTACCAGGTTTCCTCTAGCAGTGTGTGAGGATGCCACTTGTCTTGAATATGCCCTGTGTCCCTTGCCTTGGTACGCTACAGGTACCACTGCTCGTGTTCTTCCCTTTCTCACCCATGAGCATGAGGAAAAAATACGATTACCCATCACTTGGTTCAGCCAAAGGACTACATGGATGATTTACACCTCATTCACCAGACAGCCACACCAGCAGTCTGCAATTATGAGCGCTCTTTATGTAAGAGAGCTGTCTGTCTGTTCTATCTCGGTTTTGCTGTTATTTTTACCCTTTTCTTTTGCTACATCTCCAAAAAATCTGCGGGGCCTTAGCTAATTTGGCTTCATTTAAAGCAAGGATTTCAACATTCAACCAGCCAGACCAAATTACTGATTTCAGATGTCTGATCTATAGCATAGGATAGAGTCTTGAAGCAATTAAATCTAGAAGAACTGGCGTGTGTGCAGTAGTGCGGATTGGCTCCAGCACCATACCCCTTTCCATCTTCATGCTTTAACCAAGAAATTAAAAAAAAATAAGATTTATTTTTTTTTAAATATGATATGGAATTTTAATTTTACAACAGTAAAAAAAGAAAGAAAAAAAAAGTCCAGAGACCATTTGCTGACTTTTGATTTTGATTTTTTTATTTGATTCCCAAAGTCCTTGACACTCGAAGTAACAAGACTCGGCAAGAAATACGAGGACCGTGTGTCTGAATGGAGCATGCATCTTGCATGAGGAAGAGCCTGGGGATGTGATTTTCCTAAGTTTTCTTCATGTGACCTTCTTAGCTGTCATATACTCTAGAACCACTAGGAGTAAAACCATGTGATGTGTAACTGGCAAATGCTATTGTAATTTAAAACAGTTTTGGCCATCAATGGATTGTATTGCAAAACACCAAATTTTTTAGAGCTCTTCCATGAACACGGGGACCTTCATGGCTTAAGGAGCTACCTCCCATCAGCTGAGCCCTGGTTACTCATCCCATATGCATTTGCTGCTGTGTTAACAAGTGTGTTTTGTTCCTTGGGTGAAACAGATGGAAAGCAAACAGGACGAACTGTTACGCGGGCTGTGGCACCTTAATAGTTTTTGATGTTCATCCACACCTCTACCATAACTATGAGTTAGCAAGGCTGGTTGGCCCATCCCAGATGCAACAGCAGTGTCTATACCAACTTTATTTTATCCTACAGAACTCTTCGCTAAGGCCTCAGCTGTTGCTACAGAGAAATAAACCTGTCTGTGTGTTTCACTAAAAATAATTCTTGCATTTGCCCAGTTTTCCTATTAACTTTATCAGAATTCTATAATAACCAAGCTCAGGAAATCCATACTGAAAGATCCTTATCTCCTCTTAAATAGCAATTTACCCTAACATCATATATGAAATAATTGTATGATATGATAAATTCATGCCAAGCTTTGGTTGTTCCAAATGATCCAACATCTTTCTTCAATTAATGACGACCATTTTTCCATAATATAAAAATGAATCGAGTCATTTTACGGACTTGCAGGCTGAGCTTTTGAATGATTTCATCCAGAATTTTATATTTCAGAGGTGGATTCATAGTGCTAAAAGAGTAAATGTATACGCAGTGGTTTAAATAATCAGATTAAATGATTCATGGTGTATATATAAAGTTGCAAAACAGTCATCTTAAGGAAAACACATGCTTGATGAACACTTAATGCTTATTTTCCCATTATTTGAGTAATTTTGAGAGGCATTTTTCATGTATACAGAGTGTTAAGTAAGAAATATGACAATATTTTGCCTTAGGGGGACTGTGTTCTTATCTTTTGACTTGCAAGAGGCATGAGGTGAAATGTCCAAGCTGTTCTAGCTGTCATAGCTATACAATACCACTTTGAAGTATGTTAATATTCTTTCTGAGCTGTTCCACTGCTCCCCACTGAAACCCTCCCATTACAAGTTGCCTTCAAATAACAGAAACAGCTCAAAGAGCCATTAATCTCCAGGGCCATGTGACGCTGCCTTAGACTTGTTGCAAAAGTGGACAAGAAAAGATGAGAAGTTAAAACTAACAGATGTGGTTAAAGTGTGGAAATTCATGCGTCTTGGATTCCGTGGATTTACTTTAATCAGTTCTGTGACCTGCTTGGTTAAGCTGTTGTAAATCCTAGTGTAGGCACTGTGAGGGATACTTAGTAAGGCTAATACAAGGAAGATTCTTCTCCCTTGGCTCTTTCCACAATCACAGGAAAGAGAAAAAGGCTTTTCCAGGAGAACAGCTGGGGTTGCAAATCCACTGAACTGACCTCATGAGAAGATGCTGAAAGAGCAATGTCCCTTCCTCCAGCCCTTCTGCTCTCCACAGCCAGCTCTGGTTCTCACTGGGCTTCCCGTCAGCCCCATCAGCTCTCTAACATTGCAGAAAAGGATGCTGTTATTTTCCACTGGGTTAGTTGCTGCCAGGCTGGTGGCTGAATTGGCACACAGGATGATCTGACCTGAAGAGCAAGGGCTCCCCTCGCAAGGCTGTGAGCAGTGCTTCGAGCCACTGAGCATACTGTGAGAGCTCTGTGCCTTGCAGCACATCACCACGGCTGTACATTCACTATACATGCACACATATATGTACCCATATGTACACAGACTTATATTAAATACGCAAAGATTCATATTTAAATACTTACACAGAAGGATACATCCCCCAAAATTTGCCAAAGAAGGGGTTACATCAATCTATAAAAACTATTTTGAGGAATAGTTTGTTTAAAAAAAAATGTTGCTATGGCTGCAGTGGCTTTTGTGTACAGTATTTAACAGCGGGCTTATGCAGAATGAAGTGACAGACTGATGTGTATCTTCATGTGGCCAAACTGACACTGGCTGTTGATTCAGCTCTGCTCCCTATTTTTGACAAAGGACAGCATCTCTCTGGCTCCTGGCTTAGCGAGTCCCGAGCTCACTACTCATAGCCATTTCGGGCAGCTGTGACTCAAGCTACCACTCAGAGTGTTTGATGGCCTGAAAAAGGGGGCATATGTGTGTCATTTCCTCCTGCAGGCACACAACACATCATTTTCCCTTCTATTCATTTTATTTTTTTAATTATTTTTGTGTGATAGCAAATTGTTTGGGACCTACCATGCTGTGCAAACTACATACCATGACCAAGACTACTGAGAATGAGAAGTTTGAAAGATCTGTGTTCTTTTAATGGGTCTTCTTCTTGGAATATTTAGAACATCTAAGAGGCACCTGACATGAAAAAATAACTTTAAAAATGTCACCCTCTGATTACAGAAGGAAAAAGCAGTCAGTGAGACTATAAAGCAAGTCCAGAAACTGAGCTTCAGAGGCCTAGGAAGGAAATGTGGTGTGGAGCATGGGGCTGGAAGGGGCCTCAGGAGAAGTGATTTTAAGGCAGAGCAAGTAAGTGCTTGGCAGACACAAAAGGAATACTTGTTCATATCTGTGTGATCGTCCGGCTTCCCAGAAATTAGTGTTTCAATGGTCTGATTTTGGAGAATATTTTTCACGTTGTTTACTGTCTTCCAGGAAATCAAATCAGTTAGTGGCATAATCACAGATTTGAACAGTATTACCCATATCTGATGGGCCATAACAGTGTTTCCAATGCTCCGTTGATGGCTCCGTTGCTTTCCATTTTAGTTTATCATCTTACAAAAGCACATGTGAGATAGTAAGACAATGAGAAAAGAGAGGGAAAGAAGAGAAGACATTCGCACTTTAAATAACTTCACTTATTTGATAAAGCCTTGAATGTAGCTACTGAAATGAGTATCATTCCTTTCTTCTGCCAATCTTGAAAATGTTTGTGATTAGTCTGACATTTTTCACTTGCCCAAAGAGTCCAAGTCCAAGAACTGTGCTAGCAGTGCCCTGCACATGGTGCAGATCCCTGTGGGCCATTAGCAGAAGTCTGCACAAATGTTCATTTGTAGGTCCAAGCCCAAGTTTTACCTATAGTAAGGGTAAGTGTAGTTTCAAGGATCACATCCTGCATAGGATGCCAAAAAGTTTAGTCCTTTTTGAGGAGGGACACTAAATAAGAAGTCTTTCCAAAGCCATCCATCTTTGGGTGTCAGTAGTGATCTGTACAGATCCTCAGGAGTTGATGGATGCAAACGTTGAGTGCAGCAAACAGATCTGGATCCCAGGAGATCCTCTCTGCTATTTCTGATCCACTCTGCCAAAGAAGCCTGCCAAAAGTCAATTTGAAGTTGTTACCATAGCCATTTCTTTATAATGCAGTCATTAATTATCCACCACGTTGTTTAGAAAACAGTTCTAGTGATTTTCAGACTCGGTCATTCCCAGCTGATGTCTGTGCTCCAGACATGTATTGACCAAGGCTCTGATGCCCCCAAATCTCCTCATATGCAAACTCCTGCTCAGGTGACAGCTCTCTGGAGGTGCAGACTCCCCACTGAGCCATCACAATGGATCAGGGCCCAAAGGTTTTGCTTCCAGGACTTGCAGGGGAGAAAAGTGCTAAGACTGGGCAGAGAGGAATGCCAGGAGGGCTGTTCTCTACCTGCAGAAATGGCAATATGGTCAATCTGGATTTTATGAATGAAATGTTTGGATGTAACTTGTATGGTGCACCCATAGTGTGCACATATTCCACTACATTCATGCTATGGCATGTTTAAGTGCTGACATTGAAATATATGCATTAGCTGAATGTGTTAATTATTTTTCAGAGTTGCTCATCTTCATAATTACAATAAATAGTATTTTTTCTCATTCAAAAATTGCATAATGTCTGTTGATTCTCTTCACTTTCAGCTGTGACATTATCTGATGGACTCATCTGTTTTTTCCTCTGAGATGTACCTCAGCAGGATTTCAAGTAGCAAAGACTTGTTCAAACCACCCACTTTTTGGCAATGGAGGTAGAACCACAGGTATGAAAATCTTCCCTAGCAAACCCTATTTAAAGAGATAAAGACAGAGGGATCATACAGATGGCACTTAGTTGGAAAGAGTTCAGACCGGTTTTGTTAGAAAGTACCTTTCTATCCATGAGGCAGATACTGTCTGTCATCGAAGGCTTTATAACCTGATAGAGCAATTACCTTTGTGTGGGTGATTGTATGTGCTCATAGCTGGGCCAGCATTGGTATACCTGTTACTCACCATCAGGTGTAAATACTAAAATGAAATTCAGTGCTTCCCCAGAAGGAAGTGCAGCAACAGAACATCTCCCAGGGGGCACAGGTACACTGTGAAGTAAACCCAGAACCTCCCTAAATAGATGTATGGACCCATGTAGTTTAAGATACAAGCTTATTGTCTGTGAGTAAACAGGCTGAGGCCAGGATCTGAGCACTGTCTGTAGTCATCCTTGTCACTAAGCTGCTGGTGGGCACCATGGCATGGTTTTCTCCCCACATTCGGGGTTAGGGAGGCCAAGGATTTCTCCTATAGGGAACGTGGTCAGCCACCAAGTAGCTCTGGCTCTGGCAACCCTCCCTCAGCAGACAAGGTCTGTAGTATCTAAACATTAAAGGTCCGTCACTTCCTGACCTTAACACTCCTCTGACTTCTGGCCAGCATGCTCTGGGCCTGCAGATCTACAAACCTGGCACTCCTGGTGTGCATCTCACAGGGCAATTAAAGGAGCACACAGAGGAGGCTCCAGCAGAAGGGGGCTCCCACCACATACAGGCTGCTGCTGCCTGAGGGCAGGAGACCCAGGGCTGTGCTCCCACAAGTGCCAATCCCTTCAGTATAGCACTCACTGGGATTACAGGAAAGCCAGGTTCATTACTCACTTATGTCACACATTCCCTAGGATACAACCCTAACCTCTGGGTCTCGAAGAGAAGGCCTCTCTCAGCTTTCACTTGAGAGGAATTCAAGATAAATTTTGTCAGAAAGAGAGCAAAAACAAATGTTAAGATCAAGGTAATCACTTGAGGATCATAAGTACTTTAGTGTAATCTTTCTTCCTGGAACTAATGAAGATGATTTTCATGTGTAGTGCACAGACAGTCCCAGGAAAACAGAGGTTGAAGGTCTGAGAGACTGTCCCACACACTGCACAGAGACTGACACTGGATGTCCCATGTCTTAAATTCTCTCTCCTTATGGAAGACTTTGCCTGCAAAACATTCTTCGGTACAATGCTTTTGTTCATGTTTTGAGAGAAGAGAGTAGATTTTGCACTTAGAAAAGTGCTGAGCTCCCTTTCTTGATGGGGTGCAGGATATGGATCCCAATGGGATGGGATGCAAGTTTTGGGAGCCTCATCACTGCACATGGGTGAGATTTTAACAATAAGTCTTTCTACTCTTCCCCCAGCAACCTGGTGATCCTGGGTTACACGTTGAGGGCCTACTCCCCACATAAGAAGCCTGAGGAGCTCCAGTGATGGTGGTTTTCTCTGTGAGCACATTAGCACACTGCTGTGTGATGGAGAGACACTCCACGGGATTTCAGTTGCCCTCTACTGGACTCTCCAGTATGTCCAGGCCTTTCTTTTACTGGGGGGCACAGAACTGGACACAGCACTGCAGGCGTGGCCTCACCAATGCTGAGTACAGCAGAAGGATACCACTCTTGGCTTGCTGGCAATACTTTACCTCATGCAGCCAAGAATACCATTAGCCTTCTTGGCAGTAAGGGCACATTGCTGACTCATGTTCAAGTTGGTGTCCACCAGGACCTCGAGGTCCTTCTGTGCAAAGCTTCTTTCCAGATGGGTGGCCCCCAGCATGTACTGATGGTGCGATGTGGACATACATGCCTGGACTGACAAATACAACCCATGTTCTGGCTTATATTGCAAGTACATGTTGCAATACCGTAACGCTTAAACAGTGACATGACAGTATTCTTAGCAGACTGTATTATACAAGAATCAATACTCATGTTAATAAATAATGGCTAAAACCTCCACAGACTGGTTTTCCAAGAATATCAAAGACTTGGCAAGCATGGAGCTAATTCATGTTCTTATATAGTCATTTTGACTTCAGTGGAAATGTTTATGTAGAAAAGGAATAGGAACATTTGGTGACTTCATACCAATGAAAGCAGAAAAGGTGAGTGAATCTCATGTAGCTTCTTTTCAGCAAGGACCTGGCATTCCCTGCTTGGCTGGATGCAATATTGGCAGTCCATGTTTATTCTCTTTAATTTCTGTTAGACAAAGGCTCCTCTTTGGGTCTACCTTTTAGTGCTTTTGATAATCTGTTGTAAGTTAAGAGAAATCAAGGGTTATTCAAGGTCTCTCTCTTCACACTTGGCAGTGTGCTGGAGTAATCGAGAGGAGGAACTATACTACTGCAGAAATAAGTCCCTGCATGAAGGCATAGTTAATAAAGTGCTCCACTTCTACTAGTGCGTGACACTGTCTCCTTTTCTCTTACCAGTGTATGTAACACTCATCTCCAGAGGGATTTTATTTATTTATTTTTGCTATTGTTGCAACAGAATAGAGGGTCTAGGGACTGGAAGGCAAATGAAACAAGCAAGTCGTGACTGATAAATGAGACATCTCTGAAGGTGAAAGAATGACCACATTTCCTGGATCCCCAAATGGTTTTGAGGATAGTCAGTCCTCAAATCTGGGCCAGCCAAAATTATTTCTTATGCAGGTTTCAGAGCAAATGACTAGGCACGGCTACACAAATTTGAATGTGAGTCAGCAATGTGCCCTTGCTGCTAAAAAGGCTAATGGTATTCTTGGCTACATAAGGCAAAGTTTTGCCAGCAGGTCAAGAGAGGTGATGCTTCCCCTCTGCTCAGCACTGGTGAGGTGATACCCAGAGTGCTGTGTCCAGTTCTGGGTCCTTCAGTACAAGAGAGACCTGGACATACTGGAAGTGGTCCGATGCAAGGCCACCAAGATGCTGAAGGGGCTGGAGAACCTCTCCTACGAGGTTGAAGATATACAGTAAAATCCCCCTCAGCCTTCTCTCTTCAGGGCTGTACAAGGCTAGTTTCCCCAGTCCCTCCTTGCATACCGCCTGTTCCAGACCCCTAACTTTCCTGTCTGCTACATCCTCTCTCCTCTCAGAACTTTTTGAATCAAGAATAAAACAGTGCTAATGTGAGGGACGGTGAGCCACTATTGGATTCCTGTCCTACTACAATGAGGAGCAACTGCCTGAAGTTGATGGGGTGGTGTCAAGGCTATCTGGGCTCCAAAACATCCTTAAACCATTAATCCTTAAAATGTGGTAGTCTCTGGATCAAAAGTGCTCATGGGTGTTGTTGCCAAGGTAGTTCTAAATTTCTGCTCATTGCAGTTATTGCTACGGGAACATTGCTGGCATAACATTTTCTCCTGGAGTCTTCCTAGAGCACCTGCTTCATTCACCACATGTGCAGGCATAAGCCAGGACAGATGCTTGGGGAACGAGCTGAAACCCCAAAGCTCACAAGGCTGACGCCCTTTTATCAGAAAAGAGGCCACCCAAGTTCCTGATTTAAGGAGAGAGGCAGGAGGAATCTTTGAAAAAGAAGAAACTTCCTTAACGTGTTTAAGAAAAGCCTTTCCAGAGACAATATTAAAAATACGTGGGTGGGGTGAGAGAGAAAGAATTATTATTTATGTATAAAGTTACACACAGAGACAATGTCCAAAATCACTGAAAAAAAGAGTTTGTGTGTCTCTGATTTCCTGAGTAACGATAGCATGTGTTTAGTATTATGGCTAATCCTTTTTAGGAGCCAAAGTTAACATCTTCCAAAGTATAAAGTTTTATTTTGTTTTGTTTTGTTTTTCAAAGCTGAGTTAAATGCTAGTACTTCAAACCTACTTAAATGTAGGGAAAAAATAACAACAACAACAAAACCCATCACCAACACCAACACCAAAAAAAAAAACAAAAACACACACACACACACAAAAAAAAAAAAACTCTGGAAACTCTCTATTTAGCTTTCTGTAGTTGAAACAATTATGCAATTGGATAAATAATCAGGCCAGTTCAGGTTGGTGAAATTTTGCATGGCTGAGCAGAACAAATTATCTCCTCTGTGAACCTGGAGAAAATAGCAATATAAAAAAACACAGTGCCTTTTTTTTTATTAGTTTTTTTTTTCCTCCATTACGAAAGAACAGCTACATAGATCCGGTCTAAAGGGTCTTGGGATGAGACGAAAAAAGGAGACAAGCATGAAGACTTCACAGGATGAAATGCCATGCCCATCCCACTGTGCAGAGCTGTCATGGGACAGTTGGAGGCAATGAGAGGTGGCCAGAGGGGGTATCTTTGAGGGTTTGTACAGTTCCCACATCTCAGTGTATGTTTTAGTTGCTGAAACTGTTTGTGCTTTTTCTGTGCTCAGGATGTTGTAGTGAGCAAGCTCTGGAGTTTGCAAGTTGTAAGAGGGCTACAGGAGCAACTCATGACTCCCCATCCTCTCATTTTGAGCAGTGTGGCTGTGAGCTCAACAAGACAGCAAAGCACATATGTATTTCCCAGATGGCTTAAGTCATTTGTCTTTAACTCAAGCCTCCCTTTGAGTGTGGAATAAGGAGTTTCATTTTTAACAAGACCTCTTCAAACAAAACTACTGGGAGCTATAAGTGAGTATATTTTGTTAGAGGCTTTCTGCGCACTTGCAGGAAGGAGCAGCATTAAAAAGAAAGCTCGTAGAGCTGGTGCATTAGCAGGATTTCTTGTGTAGGAAAGGACATAAAGCTAAAGGGATGTTAGTTTCCCCCAAATCAGTTCTCCAGCATCCTCTCCCTTTTGATGGCCTTGTACACCAAGCTGTCTGATGGTGACAGTGACCTTGCTGTAGTGCCAAACTGTCAGAGGAGGTGTGTGAAACAAATATTACAGCATCAGTGTGCAGACCCAGTCCCCACGGTCAGCCACGGCCTTCAGTTCATGGCTAACAGAGAGTGGGGTTCCTTTTTGAGGTAAGAATTCCCAAAGATAGTGTAGTATTTCTATTTGTTGTTGAGAGAGGGTTTTTCTTTAATGATTTGCTTGTCTCAAAGGACTTAAAGGCAGTGGTTGGGACTCAGTGCAGCACTTTATACTGCCTGGAGAAGAGGACTGCTTCAGATCCATGTTCTCTTTCAGGAGACAGCTCTGGCAGGACAAGGAAAGAACGAAGCTGGACGAGTTTCTGCACCTCGTCCCTTTCTCATCCAAGGACAGTTAATTCCGTATGGTTTAAAGCAGAGAAAATGAATATGAAATCAAAAAGGCCCCTTAGTTAAAACCTGAGGAATTCAGTATGGACCCGGTGCCACCCATCCAAGCTCAATTTCCTGCAATTTGTTTCATCTCACCAAAATACTGCACAACAAATCACATTCTCAAATAACACAGGGAGATAAACTCTAATTCCACAAGACAGCGTTGGCAAAAAAAATGTTAGCACATGAAGAGCAATCCTAGCAGTAAGAGGATGACTTCTAGTGGTTTTCTTTCTTTATATATATATACATATATATATATATGTATATATATATATATAAAAAAAGAAATATTTATTTTATTTTTTTTTATTTTTATTTTTTTCCCATTAATTTAGCAGAAGGAGCAAAACACCAAACTGTTAACTTGATTGATCCTGGTAGTTACCATTTCAAAACATTTAACACTGATAACTGATTTGTACAGCTGCTTTCCTCTGACTGATCCAGTAACCCTTCCAGACTTGTAGGGGGGTGAATGTGACCAGATCCAATACCTATAAAATGTTCAGAGAATCGACATAAGAACCAAGCCAGATCAAACATGGGCATATCCTTTTTCTGTGCATAAGGCCAGGAGAGAGTAAATGACAGGAAAAAACATGAATTTTCCATGTTTTTAGAACTGGATGTTTCAGCTAATCTCAATGAGCCAAAGCAAAGACAGAAGAGAAAACATTTTACTACAGATCACTAATACAATGGCACTAGATTTACTTCTGAGAAAAAAAAAAAAAAAGACACTTCACTGTGTTATTTTTTTGTCTTCCCAAGCTTGGCCCTTGGGATTTACCTCTTCACATTTTCCTTGGCATTCAGGTCTCTCCACCTCACTCTCCACCTGAAAGTGAGGAAGAAAATACTTTTCACAGCTGAAGGCCCATCTGCTCTGTAGGGATGTTTGTTTGCACTGTGTTTTGTGCAATGCTAGAGGCTCACTGTCCTCTGTGATTATGATATCATTTACCCTGCCCTTTCCCTGCCACCATTCCCTGGTGTTATGTGTTTACTTCAGCTACAAGCTGCAAGCAGAAACTTTCAGCATCAAGTCCAGGCTGTTCATTGCCCTGAGAGCAATGGGTGCAGGCGTGGGAGTAGATCACATCACCTACTGCCAAAGCTGTCAGACCAAGGCTTTCCAATAGTAAGATGTCACCCCCGTGCTTAGACAGCCTGTTATAAATGACTTCAGTGCCAAAATAGACTTTTGCATTTCCCTTCCTTCACTCACCTCTGACAAAAACCCCAGACAGCAAAACTAACTGGTCCTTGTGGAGCTGTCACCAGTTTCACCTTCACAGTAAAACCCCCAAGTAAGTGACAAGAGCTGCACTCCTCCGAGGAGACTTTGCTCACAACAGTCTATCACAGCCTGTAAGCGAAGCAAATGAATAAAGGCACTCCCACCCTTAGATGTGTAATTGGCCATCCACTTATCCAGCTCCAGAGGCATGTTGTGCGTGTCCCACACACACAGCAGACCCCCCCTGGCAATCTGCCCATCGGCATGTCATCAACATGACCACAATTGGTTTCACAAATAAGCTGGTGTTGCAAAACATAGATGCATGCTAAGTCAGAAAGCCCAGCTAGCACAGCCTTCCCTGACACCAACAAGAAGCAGATTCCTGGGGGAAGGGGTAGGAAACAAGGCAGGTATTGAGTTACCTATCCCCTGCTTATGCCATCCCAGCATAATTCCCATCAACCAGTGATTCAGGAATTGTGAAATATAGGTAGCATCTGCGCTATCATGTTTAGTATCTCTCCCTGGGCTTTTTTTCCTCAAGTTTGTCTAAACCTGTGTAGGCTTTTGGCCTCCACAACATCCTGCAGTGATGAGTCACAGTTCAGCTATGCATTGTGTGAACAAGCACTTCCCCTTGTTTATTTAAAAATGGATCTGCTACTTGCTCATTTCACCCAGCACCCTTCAGTTCTCATGTACAACAAATAATGTACAACTCTTCCTCAGCCACCTTCCCCACACTGCGTGTGACTGTAAAACCTTCTTTCATACCCCCTCCAACCATTTCTCATGTCCTTACCTTTTATTGCTATTCTACCCCCTGGTACCAAGAATTCTGCAAGAATCCCACAATATTTTCTGCAGTATTATAGGGGCAGAATAGCCAGGAATCACCCATAAGCACCAATTTACTTGGGATTATACAGAGGCAGCTAAATTGGACTGCTATGGCAGGAGATACCAGCTTGCTCTGAGTGCTTGCTCTGAGGCAGCACCGAGTTGAACACAAGATTTATTTGATAGTGCCTTTGTTTTAGGAAGCCACCTCACCTTTTTCCTGCTGAGAAGGACAAGGCCTTGCCTGCTTTGTGAGTTTTCTGGCTGGACCTGAAGCTAGACCTGCTCTTCCAGTCTTGTGTTTGCTGAAGATCAGACACTGATGCCTGAACCAATAATAATCCTCACGAAGTGGATCAATCACTTTATGACTCAAAGGGAAAAATACCATGAAGAGGTGTACAAGAAACCCCAGCACGTCAGTTCAGGATGACCCAACATGCAGGGAGAGATGCTTCATCTACTTGTAAACTCACCAGCTCTTGCACTTTGTTTTGCTGCAATAAATTTAACATCAGCAAAAGTAAGCTCAACAGGCCAGTCACCCCAATACTGTGTACAGAATTGTGTCTCCTGGCTAAAACAAAACCCACCTTGATTTTTTCTTGTTGTTGTTCAGTAATGAATTCTTGGATAAACCAGTCCAAAGTACAGCTCAAAAGAACTCGCCAATGCCCAGTTATCACTGGAATGGCTCTGCTTTTAGTTGAGTTGCACAAATGTACATTTTTGGGGAAGTTTAAAAAAGTGGAAATGCAATTGGAACCACACTTCCTTTGGGTTATAACTGGAACATCTTTTGGCTTGGGGGGCTGCTGAAAGAACAGAATGAACCTCAAACACCAGAAATTGTTTAGAGTTATAGAAAATTAGCCAATTATCCAACACAAGGAGTGGATTTGCTCATTAGAACAAGCAAATGCTTGCCCTGTTTGTTGACATCTCATGACTGGCTAACAAGATGCCACGCTCCTAAGAACAGAACAGTTTGACAACAAAATCTGAAAAGAGTATGAGTCACGGCACTGACCCCACTGGACTTGTATAAGCTAAAGGTTATCCCAAAGGAATATGAAAGTACAGAAAAATCATCTGCCCTCTATGTCCACCATGTATGTGCCCTCATGAGGCAAAACAAAAGTTGGGATATTTTCAGGTTTATTAATATTACAGCCAGGCAGATGAAGGCACATGTATAAGAATATGAAAATATTAACAAGTTATGAATAGCTGCAGATGAGCCCTTAAAATGGTGTTAGAGGTCTAGCAGCATAACTGACCCTGATGGCCAGTGACAGAAAGACTTCAGGCCTGAAGTTTCATATAGGAATTTGTTCTCCAGAAATGATGGATCAAGGTTACAGTGAGATAACGAACTACCAGGGAATCTGTTACTCATCATAGACAAAGTCTCTGGGTTGCAGTGTGGCTACTCCTAATTTGTGCCAGTGCAGCGGTGTGCTGAAGGAGTTCTCTGATGCACAAGTGGCTGTGTAAATAAAATGTGATGTGTCACACCAGCTATGTCAACACTGAGCTCCTCCTTTATTAGGTCAGATGTTCCCCAGGAGGGAAAGTTGGGAACAAGGTCAGAAGGGCTCTGTGGTGCCCACACAGGTCTCCAGCTCCGAACAAGGTGGGTTATGGTGGTGGAGAGCCACTGACCCAGACACGGCACAGCCTGGGCACAGCCCTGGTCCCCGAGCTCCTGGCCCCAATCTCTGAGGAGCTGTCACCACCACACAGCTAACACCCACAGGTGGTTTTTACCTTAATCAGCAAGCTTCTGCTGAAATCCTCTACAGGGAGGATTTCATCTCAGAGGGAAACAGAGAAACTGGGGGTAGAGAGGGGAGCTAGGGGCAGTGCTCAGGTGGTTTCTTCTATGGGATAGTGAGGCTGTTCCCAGAAACACATTGATTTTTGCACTTCATGCTGTCTAGACTTAGTTTTTCTGAGCCTTTCCATGCACTGTCAGCCTGTGGCTCTGGGCAGAGGGAGAGGAACTTCTTTGGTTTTCCAAAAAGCAAGATCAAACTCTGCCCAGTGCTGGGACCTGAGCATATTGGTCACCATCTTGCTCCCAGTAAAGTCAGAGGAGCAGAGTTAATGTTTGTCAAGCAAGGTATGTCCAACAAAAGCAGGGTGACTGAAATAGTCTCTGCTCTGCACTGAACTAGAGGCAGCAGAGATAAAAACTGTGACTCCACAGATTGAGTTGTAGGGCTGGCGATGAGAAATCTGCCATGATGGTGTTTGCCATAGAGAATTTCTTATTTCACTGCTCTGGCAAACAGCTGCCAGAATTTTTTAAATTTTTCTCCCCTCTGCTTTATTTTTCTCCTCCCTGAGTTTGGAAATTTCTGGCCTTTGACCTCCAGCTGCACACGGAGCCATTCAGAGTCAGCTCCTGGGTGAGGAAGGGGTCAAGGCAAGGGATATCAGGAGGCTGGCTCTGGAGAGCATCACTGCAAGCATTTTTGAAGGATGCTGAAAAACCATTTCTGCTACCTCTCATGTTGAGCCACCGCAGCCAGTGATAGATGAGTTTTCCTGTCTGCTACAGCCCTGGGTATGGCAGGGAGCCATCAGATAACTGCTGTACTGACACAAGCCCTTGTGCTCTTAGAGAAAAAGGCTTCTCCCTTTCTGCTCTGCTGGGCTGTCTCTCCTCATTCACTGAGATTAAGTGCTGGAGAAAAGCAGCAATCCCTCCCACCTCCCCCTGCACTCCCACACCTCCTGCAGCTCCTCTGGGAGGCCCCAGCATTTCCATCTCAATACCAGAGGGAGCTCCCCTGGCATCGTGGTGGGGTGGGAGAGCGCCCTGTGCCTCTGACTTGCTGGGGCTGTGAGCGACCCTGCATGAAGAAGATGGCTTGGAGAGGCTTATTTTTAAGTCTCCTCTGGGATCGTCACAGCTCTTATCTAAATAATTCAAATGCTGGCTGAAAGCCCTGCTCCACCTGGGAGCTGAGCTAGGTGGGGTGGAAAAGCCTCCATCCATCTACACGGAGAGTAATTTCTTGCTTGTGAGCAGCTGCTCGCTCGTGCAATCTTGCTGATGGTGCCATGGGAAGAAGGGCCCTCTGAAAGGAGAAATCTTTGACAAAACAGCCCCGAATGGTCAGCATAGGCTGCTGTACTGCTGAGGAGCACCTCATTTGGGTTTTTGGACCCTCCACAAGCACCTGGACCTATCTGTAGTGAGGAAGTTGGCATGGAGGGGCTGTAGCGTGATGGTTATTCAAAGGTGCTCTCGGAGGCAGGTTTTGCTTTCTGGTCACTCTCAGGCAGCATCTCCTGAGTGAACACAGATTGTCCACGTGCTGTCTCTCAGCAGCAGCCATGCCCAGACCACCATGGGGTTGCAGTGTCCTGAGCATGAAGCCTGGTGAGCACAGTGGGGATGTGAACAAACAGGCAGTCCTCGGCCTACCTGCGGATTTGAGGGCTGCAGGTTCAGACCTTCCAGGAGTTAGATGCATCCTGGGTGCTCCAGATATTACCAGTAGGACTGAATATGTGAATATAAATATACAGTAGGTCTGTAGCTGCCAGCTGTGGATGACACCTTCACAGGTGTGAAGACCCACGTGTGACGAGAAGCTCCCTGTGGGCCCAGCAGCAGTGAGCATTAGGGATTTGCACACCTCCGTAGGTAATTGCTAGAGGGATGGAGAGTTGCAGAGCTCCCCACTGAGGGCTGTGGGAGACACCAGGGTGTGGGTGCCCCAGAGGGACTCGGTGTCTCCACGGAGAGCACCTGCAATCGGGGCCAGGCTGGGGAGAAGTAGGACATGGCCACATCTCCAGCTGGGGCTGCTCAGACAGGCCGGCCCCAGCACTACGAGACACCTGCCTTCCCACAAGATGAGAATCAGGCCCTTCAGCCTCACACCCTCCTCTTGTTTTCTTGCTTAACCTTTCCCCATACACCCCACAGACAGTGCATGCAATTGTATTTTGGGGGAGCAGCCATGCCTATGTGATCCTGAGCAAGCTGAACTGTTCCAGCCTGAGCTTTCACCATCCTAATGGCTTCAGGTTTAATCATAAAAGACTGCTATAAATAATGGATGGTGAGAGACCACGTCTTCCAGTAAGCCCTGCTGTGTCTGCGTGTGTTTGGATCACCGCATTATGCTAAAGTCAGCTGCTCAGGGGCTATTCATGTGGGGAAACATGGAGAGGATGAGGGGGAAAGGGAGAAGTGCATTAATCTGCCTGGCTGCGGGATGATTAAGGGGCAGTGTGGGGGTGACTGGACTGGTGCTCAGAATGGCCTGAATGGCCTGACTCTGCTCCAGGACAAACCACTGGCATGGCCAAGCTAGGTCCAGCAGGAGCTGGATCAAACCGTGCTTGGTTCATGGTATAAGGGGGCTGCAAACCACTGATGGGCTAGCCCAGGACCTCTGGCAAAGGGCTCAGCTCAGCACCAGGTGAGGGATGGCTGAGCAACCAGGGATGTCTGCCTCTGCTTTTACAACGGGTCCATATGGATTTCAGGACGAATCTGCTAACCTGACTGTTTATATTGCTTGTAGAGCTGGAACAAAACAGTCCTCAGGACCCGGATACACAGGGGTTAGTGGTAGGAGCTTGTCCTCACTAGGAAATGTTTTACAACACGCTGGCTTTTCTCTGAAAACAACATCATGGGTACACAAGGCCTGAATCGCATTAAACATAATTCAGAAGCAATGGGTGGGATTTACAAGGCCTCCTTTGAGCAGTACCCAGAGTTTTGATGGATTTATCCTCAAAAATCCCTGCAGGGTAGATGCCCCACAGCTTCCAGTGGGGAGCTGCAACATGAGGAGCCCAGGCACTGCCTGGCTCAGCTCTGCTAGACCCACGCAGTGACCGAGAGCAGATCCATCCATGCAACAGAGAGACCCTGCATCAGCAGAAGTTTGCAGGCTGTGGGAGCAGGACCTGGGTCCCAGCACTGCTGCACCGAGGGGAGCAGCCCCAGGCTATGGATGTGTGTGTGCCCGGGCTGCCTGCAGCTCTCTGCACAGCACATGCTGTGCGCTGCCTACCTGCCAGGCTTGCTCACGTCTCACTGCACACAAAAGCCCCAAATCTCCTCTCCAAAAGATACTCATTGCAGGTCCCTTTCTCCCCAGGCTTGCTTTTACGCCACCCCCACGCAGCTAGCCATGGATAATTAATGCTGCGGGAAACAAAGGGCTGCACAAGCCTACCCAGAAATGGACTGATCCGAGCCTCCTGCTTCTCTCCGGTGTGTTTTAATGAAAGTAAATGCTCTAAAGAAATAACGAGATCACGTGCTGGCCCCAGACTGACTCAGCACAGTTCCTGGCACCCGAAAGCAGCATCGGGTCAAGGTCTGGCTCACAGACCCTTCGTTTCATGGATGCACACCCCTGGCTGCTGCTCGGCCACCAACACCGAAGGGTCAGTACCTGCAATGGGACTGGGGCCCCAGGTAACACTCTGTTAGAAGCAGGAATGTGTATTTCCATATATCCCATATCCCCCCATCACCCTCACTTTGGCTCAAGCCACCCCCAGGGACCTTCTGTGCCACAGGAATCGGGATGGAAATTTGGATAAGAGGCACTCGAGTGGAAGCTGAAATACTGTCAGTGAGCAGCGGTCTTGAAATAAGAGATTACTTTTGAAATAGCATGAGAGCTCCTATTTATCTACATGTTCTGCACTCAGAGTTTTAAAGCAAAACTGTATTTTGCTTTGATTTTGTAAAATGAAAATTTTCCTCATTTCAATATCATTTGCCTTTTTCACTCATTTAGGTCCCGTGTGGCAGTTTCTCCTTCTTTTCTGCTCTTCCATCCCGCATTCTCCTATCTGGCAATAACGGAACTGGGGGGGGAAGGAAAAGGAGGGAAAAAAAAAAAGAATGACAACTGTGACCCATTTTGTGTTTTTATTCACATCAAGGCAAAATGAAAATCGCACTTTTATTGCAGTTTTGAAAAATTCCATTGGGGGGAAATAAAAAAAGGGAAGCAGAAATTGCTCAGTTCACCTTCAGAAGCAGAGCTGCTCCCGTTTCCACCAGCGTTCAGCTCTGAGCGTGCAGTCCCTGTGCCTGCATCTGCCTGCTGAAGAGTGTTTTTGCCTTTCGCTCCTGCCTGCAGCGTGTCAGCCTCCAGCCAAGGCAGAGAGCCACAGACCTCGGCGTTTAACCTTTCAAAGGGCTCCTCTGGCTCAGAGACACGGTGTGCAAATCTTCCCTGCTTAATGGGAGCTCTTGGCCCAGCCCTGAAATACTGAGTGGCAGAGAAAGAGTTTGTGATGGGTGATCAATTTGAGATGGTAAACAGGCTGTCAAGGACTGTTCCAGGAAATACATTTTTTTTTGAGTCATTTTTATGTGAGAACATGAGGAGGGTAAGCAGCGAAAGCTAACAAGTGTATTCACTTGGAATTAATAATGTCTGAGTGAGACACGCAGGCTTCCCATTAGCTAGCAAAAGCACAGAGACATCCCGGAACCTAGATTTTAGGAATGAATGAAGAATAACAAATGCAAATGATGTAACTTCTGCAGAAGTATCAGCTTTTCTGAGACAGCTTTCACCTGTTGGGCTGCTCGTTTCTTTCTGACCACCCTGGCACACCCAGTTTGGGATGGCATTTCCTTCTCAGGTCAAACCATTCTGGGCTCATAGACACCAGATTCTCAGATCTCTTAGATCAGTGATCCCCTTCACCCCCAAAACCAGGGGACTAAGGCATTTACACCTGTGGAACATCCCTCAGGAGGTTTGCTATTCAGGTCTGGGGACAGGCAGAGAGCTGAGAAAGAGCTGGGCAACAGCAAGGAGTTTCTGACCTCCTGTCCTGACCCTGACAGTCACACCTGGGAAATACTGAGTGGTTTTGTTGTTTTCTTTCTTTCTCTCCCACTTTCTCTCTCTCTTTCTCCCTCTCTTTCTCTCTCTCTCTCTCTCTTTCCCTCTCTTTCTCTCTTTCTTTCTCCTCAATGCAGCATCACCATGACAGGCCCCAATGTCATTCTTCGGTCCTATGTTTTATGCTCTGTTTCTCCTGCACCTTTCCCCCTCTTTCCCTATCCTATCCTACCCTATCCTATCCTATCCTATCCTATCCTATCCTATCCTATCCTATCCTATCCTATCCTATCATCCCATCCCATCCCATCCCATCCCATCCCATCCCATCCCATCCCATCCCATCCCATCCCACTCATGCTATGCTACCACGTCATAACTTAAATATATTTCTCTTGGATAAGAGCTTGACATCTGCTGGTCTTTATCCACCCGTTGCACACACAGAAATCTTGGAATGATTCACAAACAACATCCAGACAGTCTCTTCTTTATGAGAAGGAAGCAGAGATACCAAGTGGTTAATTAATTAATTATTCCATTTATTTATTTATTTATTTATTGTCCAAAGCCACCCAGCAAGATGATAAAGAGCCAGGATTGAGAGCTGGGGATCCTACACTTCAGTGCAATGCTCTGTGTTGAAGGTCTTCAAGCAAAATGGCACAAAACACCTTTCCCTCCCTTCTCACCTCCCTGGGCTAATGGAAGTTACTGCGAGGACACAGGTCATGTTTCACACATTGCCTGCTGTGACTGTGAGCCTGTGTTCGCCTTCCCCTCTGGGCTGGAACCCAGAGGATTGTTCAAATCAGCAGAGGAGAATATTGCATGGACAGAAGCCTCCAGCATGGACACACAAGGGTTGGTGCAAAAGCCACGTGTGAGCTTTGCTGTCAAAATCTAGGCAGGAAAATTTTAAAATATGCCAACCTTCCCATATAAATTCATCTTTCCCAGCAGTGCATGCATGATTCATTCAGATGTATTTTTACTCCATACTTTTCCCGTTCCTTTTCAATTTATTTGAACTCTGTTTTTATCTTCTCTTTTCCAGAGAATGTGCTGTCATTTCACCAGAGCAGAAGAAAAAAAGAGAAATTGTTAAAAAGTAATGAAAAAGAATCATAGCTCAATCTTTTGCTAGTATTGAGCTGACAGAAGTCATCATTAATCACTCAGATGTCATGAAGGTCAGTTACTGCCACAGTCAAACCCTTCATTTCTGCTTTTTCTCTCTCTCTCTCTCTTTTTTTTTTTTTTTTTTTTTAATATATATATCCTTATCTGTTCTTGTACAACCTTTCATAGCTTTATTTTCTTTAATAAACACCTTTTTATACCTTTTGGATCCCACTGTGGATCAGTTATGTAGCTCTGCTTTCATAAGATCTGAAAATGTATTCAGTCAAATACTTGGCGTAGAGCCATGTCACAGCAAGTGGGTTATCAACAGCAAATTAAGCCAGGATGAATTCTTCGCCCATGCATTTCTTTCACCAATACAGACCTGCTTATCTCTTTGGTATGATGACCTGGCAAAAAATACCATCAGCTCTCGGCATGTCTGCATGGATAAGCAGCTGCTGTAGCTGCAGGGAGCATGGGAGGTGGCCCAGTAGCAAAATGCTTACAGGTGGGACAGTGGTTTGTACAGGGGAAGCCTCAAGATGTCTAAACAGGGTTAGTCACTTCAAAGATGTTGTTTTTTAACATCTAGACAGGTAACTAAAGGCTTCCATTACAATGTCTTGCATGACTGATTGCTGAAGATAGAAAGTTTTGCCACAATAATAATTAGCACGCATCGCCAAAGTTTTATTTATTTATTTATTTATTTTAGGGTGGGTGATGTCTAGGACTTTCCGTTGTAGAAGCACAGAGGAGAACATTTGGAAAATAAGGCTGCAGGTTCCAAATCCACAACCTAGCTTATCCTGCCAGAAAGGTGCAAGAGCATCCAAACATCCCTTGGCTCAGAACGAGGAGCTGCACTCAGAGGACTAAGATGTGGTTGGTACCTGGTGCTAACAGTTTGTCTTCTTCTGGACAAGTCAGCTCCTGACTCAGTTTCCCCATTTGTAAAATGGTGCTAATTACATGTTTACTCCCTTTGTGAAACGCTTTGAAGCCTACTCATAGTAAATGTTACCTACAGGGCTGGTAATGGCTATTATAATGAAATTATAATCAAATTATATATATAATTTGTATATACATCATCATGAAATTATAATTAAAACTCCTATTAAAATTTAATTTTTGCACAGCTTGAGACAACGTACACAACAGATCCCCAAGAAATAGAAGATCCCAAGTTCTTTCAGTACAGAGCAAAATTGCCCTTAATTTTAAACCAGAGTTTTAGTGTAAGCAAACCAACAAAAGAAAGCCTAAATGAAAGAAAAGTATCAAGGGATTCCAGGACCGTTAGTATTCCACTAATTATTTAAGTTACTTAGGTAGAGGTGATTTTCAACATTGTTTTGATGAACATAAAAGTAGGAGTAACAGATACCAGTCCTCTGCACCACAAGTTAAGATCCAGATATAGTTCTGTCCATATTTTTGGTCTAAACTTCGCATCCCTAATTCATAACTCAGACAGATGTGTTGACTTTTTCAAAGCTGGCAAAAGGTTTGATTCTTCCTTAATTTAAGTGGCTTTTGGCTGCCAGTCAGAAAGAACTTTACTCCTTCCCACTGGTTTGCAGAAGAAGAATAATTCAAGCTTCACATTAATTTGAAAGCACTCTTCTAAAACTCTGACTTCCAGTAGTTGTTCAATTTAATAATAACAATAACAAAATGAAACGTAAACCTGGTTGATTTATACATGGCTCAAATTCCCCAAGAGCACAATGTCCAAAAACAGAAGAACATTGATATAATGCAACCAATGTCAGATGCAGGACGCAGTTCTCTAACTGAAGACGGAATGAATTGCTTTTCCAATTTACCAACTCATCAGTCACCTTTGCTTCAGAGGGTCTGTGGCATTTAAAGAGTTTGTCTTCTTAATGGGGCACTGGACGCATTACAGAATTAGGGCCAGAGCCAGAAATGCATTTAGCTGCTTAATGCCTAATTCCCATTAATTTCGGTAAAAGTGAATTGCAAAAATATCTCTGTAGATAGATCCCTTTGCAGTTAGCTGCAGTGGCTTTATATGTTAGAGGAGCAGGGAACAAAATGTGACCGTTTGCTCAAAGTGCTCAATTCCACTTCTGCTGCATTGCTCAGGCAAATTCACCAGATCCCCTCCCCTGCAGTCCTCTAGGGTGGGCGCCTTCCCTTCAGCCCTCCTGCTCCCCAAATTTTTACCAAGCAGCAGGGCAGGGATGAGGATCAGGGCCGGTAGGAAAATCTGTCCCCAAAGAGATGTCCCACATGGGACAGGGAGACTCCTTGAGGTGTCCCCCAGCATCCCTGCTGGTCAGGCCATAACAAGGCCTGGGATGTTTGTGGAAAATGGGCATAGTAGATGGGAGAAGAATGACCACGTACAGGTCTTGGTTTGGAAGAGAAGCCCATGCTCTATGCCACAGCCCACCCAAAGCCCAGGGCTGACCCCATCCCATCGGTTGGGTGTTACCCAAAGGATCTGGGCAGCAGGCACGGCACACGCAGAGCACTCTCGGACGGCAGGCAGCAGAAAGAGCTCAGCAGGACTTGGCTGCAGCTCTTGGGAGCTGTTTGTAACACACATGGGGTGTTTAGAAAGCTGGCCTCTGCTCGCCTGCCTTCAAAAGCCTCTCGTTTTGCACACAAGTGGCGCTGTGAAATCGCGCCAGTTCTCCTGAATTCTTGGGGATGGCAACGTGGTTCCCACAGTCACAGCCCAGACGTTGCTCCTACTTGAGGAGAAACTCTTGACATGTTTATCTCTTTGTGCTGAGCCAGCTATCAACATGGCTCTGCTCTACGGCTACATGATTAGATAAATTACTGTTTTGTGGAAACTACGCCTGGCGCACGCTTCTAGCTCAATATCTGGAGGAAAACTAAGGCTTTATTTAGGTTATCTGCTACGGGAAGATAAAGTGCTCTGTGCACTTCTTGCTTAGACATGAAAGCATTGCCACCATCTGTACTTTATGACTACTGTGCTGTGGTGCTGAAGACTAATTGGAGGCCTAAATCGAAACCGGAGCTCTCGTATGGTGGATGCTGCAGAGGAGACAGGCTCTGCCACCCAGAACCAGCGTGTCTAAGTCAGCAAGTGTCATCAGGAGAAAGGAAAGGTTGTACAGGTTAGGCCCTGAGGAAGAGCTTGACCACTGTAGAGGTCCTTCATGCATGCCGGCTTAACTCAGTGGGAACTGGGAACCTCAGTATTTGAGGGGGAGCTGGGTCTAAAGGACTTGGTGGTGGTCACACAGGGAAGCTGAGGAACAGTTACAAACTGGAAGAAATCCCCAAATTGTTGGTCAGTGCTTGGACTATGAAGACTTTATCTGACATCTTGGGCTACAAAGAAATACCTCTTCATGGTGCTTTCAGAACAATTACACATTTGCCCAAGAAAATCAGGCAGAGGGCTCAGTCAGGCATAACTCCACTCTCACTGGTTTTGCTTTGTGAGAATTTGCCCTCTAGGACCTATAAGCTTCTTTCATTTTCTTATCTCTGCGGGTATCTTGGCAGCCATTAACCTGAGTAAGCATTTCCCAGCTGTAATTTCTAGAAATATAGGTAATTATTTTTGCCCTGAGTTGCTTTTGTCAGCAACAGGTGCTGTTGGAGTGTTTCACAATGGCTCAGCTGGGAGAGTTTTTGACTGGGGAGAAAGAAGGCAAGAAGATTCCTGGGAGACCTGAGGGCCTCTGGGCTGAAAGAGCAGCTTTTAAAGAAGGTACAGAGAAGACTTTTTACATAGGGAAAGAGCATGAGCAGCCAGGAGCCATACTGCATCGAGACACGGTGGGTAACAAGAGTTGGGAAAGGCACCTCACCCTTGAAACCCAGTTTATTTAGTTAAAATAGAGTTAGGAAATGTGACTGTGGGTCTGAGCTTCTCTTTTTTCTGGACAACTCTGAGTGAGCCCTTCATGGTTCCAGTAGGCTCATCGGAATGAATACTTTCAAGGCACATGGATACATCAGGTGCGCCTCTAAAATGGAGAGGGGTTTTGAAAGAACTGGAAGAAATCGAGATTCAGCATGCGAGATAAAGGTGGAAGCTGCTTTAATTATAGATTCAGTGCACATTGCATTAAGGATTACTCAATAATGTGATGACCACTCAGTCCTCACATAACCTCATTAAAGACTGACAGGTATTTTATGTCTTTGTCTTTTAATGTCTTTTAAACATTTGCTCTTCACCGTGCCAGATCTTAAATGGCTCCCTCCCGGTAATGCAGCAATACCTATTCAGCAGACCTAGCTTTTTTTAGGCTACTGAAGATGTATAAAGAAATGGATCTGCAATGTTTCAAAGCTGACTGCGTAGCCTCTCGGAGGACCCGTGGGGAAGCTGCTGGACTTCTCATGGTTAAATCCTGCAACCAAATTCCATTAAGTTTTTAGCAACATCATCTGAGTCTGGCTGGCTCAGTTACCAGCCTGAGAAGCGCTGTGTTGGCAGCCATGCATGGTCAAGGGCTTGGATCATGCCTCACATCTGCATTTCAATTTGCAATTGCTTTCCCTGGATCTCCCAAATTCTACAGTATTGTTCTTGGTGGTTGCAAAAGGACTGCTGTGGATGTGAACCCACCGGGACGCCAGGAAAATCTCCAGGGGTGGGGAGGAGAAGGGCTGGAGACCCCACACCGAACAACAGTTGAGTGTTTCTGGCAAACTCTCGCTCATCCTGAAGTGAGCTTAGACAGTTTCTGACAGAAGGAAAAAAGGCCTATGCAATTAATACATTGCAGCTGGAGTCAATGCCATCTTTCCATAGATTACTCCTGTGGCTTTAGACAAATAGCTTATCTTTTCCTTGCTCCATTCTCATATAAAGTGAGGACACCAATAGCATTTTTCTCTGGCTTATCTGCATTCAAAGTTGAGGAAAGTCAGGAGCATCTTAACAGGAGTCAATGGATTTGCAAGAATGTAAAAGCAGGTGAAACAAGCAGTGGTTTTTTATGAGTCCATTTCGAGGTAAGGTGTCCCTAGCTGTGCTTGCAGCTCCCTGTGTGATGTGTACAACACTTGGCACACCATGTCACGGTTTCAGCTGGGGTCATTAGACGATCCTACCCTATAATTAATAAACAACACTGTGTTCATTGTTATCTAAATATGACACGCAACGCTTCTAACAACAGTGAATTTTTCATCTGATAGTCTCAAAGTGTTCTCAGAGCAACACTCTGACTTCTCCTTTAAAAATCTGAGCTTTCCTCTGGTCTGGTGGAGAGCAAACACCCCTCCCCCTTGCCTCTCCGGGTAGAGAAGGAAGGGAAAAAAGCATTTACATGTCTTTGCATTCCTGCCAAAGTGATTATCAGTCTTTAACGTTTACAGCACTCTGAAGTGAATCACCAGCCTACATCTCATCTCAGCATCTATTTTTTCCCCATAATCTGCTTTTAGAGGGGCTTTTAACTGCATCAGACTTTTCTCTCCCATTAAAATGCTGTCTAGATGATCGGAAAATAGAATAGCCAGTCCTCATTGCTTAGTTTCCATAGTGAATGTCTGGAGCAAAGGTCCGTGGGATTATTCAATTACTGCAATAACGGCCTTTGACCTGGTAAAACAATCCAAAAGGCAGAATTCATCTATTGGATTATTTTGAACATTAATCATATTCTATTTAGAAATCACAGTAGAACAGCTAGGGCTCAAGACAGGCTGCAAACTATTTGTGTGTACTTTATTGAAGTGGCTTAAATTTTTATGTACATATTTACACAAGTGATCTCTTTAGAGGTTTCCCCCCCCCCCACTAACATTTATATATTTTGCTAAATTTGCTTTGGACTGCAAAGATTCCTCTCTTAGCTGCATGTTACCAGCACTAACTACATCGATCGATGTGATCTGAGTGCTCTGTGTTGATATCAAATTGCAGAAAAACAAATGTCCTGGATCCTGAAACTGCAGAAGTGAGACTAACAACACCTTTTGCCTGTGGCTGAACTGCTCGCTTCATGCATTAAGCGAAGACCAAACAGCCTTCAGCAGCTGACCAGCTTTAGATCGCCCTGTGCCCACTTGTCACAACCTTCCCCATGACTCCACTTTGTAAGGTGTGACTTCAGAAAAGGGTGGATCCCTGCTCGGGGAAGTCCTGCCCAAGGAGCAGTCCCTGGGCTCACCAACCAGTGGCTGTGGCTGGAGGAAGGCAGCGTTCCCTCCCCTGGTGCGAGCACTTGTCCTCTCAAAGCCCAGGTCCAGAGCTCCTCAAGAAGGAGGAAAGATACAGGGCTGGTGTGGCAGGTCTGTGGGGCTGTAGAGAGAAAAATACAAGAGTCAATCATGAGTACTTTTTAAATTCAAATACCAGATGAAAAATGCTCACTCTTCCTGGAAGCTAGTACAGGGTCATATGCCCTCAATGAAATTTATTGATTTTATTTTTCTTTGGCACCATGCTGTGCCCATAGCAAGGATGCATTAAGGACACTACCAAAAAAAAAAAAAAAAAAAAAAAGAAAGAAAGAAAAGAGAGAGAGATGAAAAATGGGTTCTTCATGGGTTCATGCAGCAGTAATGCTAGCAGCGCACAGCTTCCCACCCAGATGATTTAGAAACTACAAAACACATCTGCTTGGAAATCTGATGGCTGTAAAGAAGATAGGTATCTGATTAGAGCACAGCTTTAAACACCTTTACCCTACTTTGGGAAGGAGTGGTTATGCTTTGGCCACAGAGGCATGGCACCATGGACCCCAAATTCTCTGGAGAGGTCACCAATGGTGACACAAGGACCTGGCTGCCCTCAGCAGGCTGACACCCTTTGCAAAGACCTGTAGTTTTGCCTGATGGACTTGCTTGGTACCTCTTGCTGGTGGTATAACCATGCAGCAGCATCTCCAGTACTGAAAAGTCAGAAGTCCTGCTGGGCTGATGGTGATGAAGGGGTGAGAGCATCCACAGAGAGACCTCCCCTGCACCACCTCCGCTCCTCCAGCAGCCTTTGTGCTGGCTGCACCCACTGTCCCTCACCACTGAGACTGCCGGGGCTCTGCATCAGCTCCAAGTGGTTGTTTGGGTTGTTTCCTTTGTGCTGCCTGGTGCCAACACACTGATTTCTTGTGAAAGCCCTGCTAGGAGTATGTTTGAGGGAGGTGCATCTGCTCTCGGGCACACCTCAGCCTCAAAATTAAACTTCCATGGGTGCAGAGGGAAAGAGGTCTGTGCTGGGGCTGCCTGAATGTTAGGTGAGGAGGATCCTGCAAATCGCCTACTACAGAGCAGCTGTTACACCACAGTGCTGTGTGTGGCTCTGCCCCTCCAGCCAAGCCAAGTAAAGTCCAAAGGGATTTTAGATGCTCGGTCTGTCCTGGCTCTGTCCCAGCGCTGGATGACTTTCAGATGTCCCTTTTGGCCCTTTTTTTTTCGATGATGCTATGATAAAATTTGAAAGAATGAGGAAAAAGTACCACTTCTTTTCCCCTGAATGAAAATGAGTGATTTCTTAGCAGAGGCACACCCAGTAAGTCATTAATTTGGGGGTTGGGAATTTCCAAAAAAGCCATTTCAAAAATGACTTTGCAGCACCTTTACCCAACTGCCCAGCACTTTAGGCCACCCAGCTATTCAAAGCGGTGTGCTGGTGGAAAGAAATCAATGACTTCAGGAGGGGAGACGTGCAGACATTATAAAAAAGCCAAGTAAGCACACAGTAAAACAGGCTTCTCTAAAAACAGCGAGAGCTAACACATCTTGCTGCATAAGTGCTGCTTTTGATAGGGCTGTAATTGGGAATTTTTATTCAGTGTTGACTCTTTTATCAAGTCCTTGTCTGCATGAGGTTCTCCTAGGCAGAGTAGAATTAGATTCATATTACCACATTTCTGCTCCTCCAGGCATATTCTCATCGCTTTTCCCCTCTGCAGATGAAATGCAACGCAGTAATAAGCAGCATTTCTGCAGAATATGCTGCCCCCAGACACAAACTGCATCCCTAATTACTTCTCCCTATGGGGAAAATAAGACAACTGAAGACATGATGGTAACAGCACCCTACCTTTGCTAGGCTGCTTTGATCCTGAAAGATCTCACAGAATTCCAGAAAGTCTGATCCTGAAGCAATAAGCTGAGGGAACTGGGCCGAGTTTTTACAATTTTTTTTTTTTTAATTTAAATGACTGTCGTACACGGACAAACCCCAAGAGGTTCTGGCTGTCATGTTTTCCATGCAACATTTGCATAAAGATGGTGAGAGGCTATGAATAACACCCATGGATTTCCATACACCCAGACAGTGTTGATTTTCCTTAAAAATTCAGTCCCTTACATGCATTTTCTGAGTTGTGGCAATCTGCTGTCGACTAACAAGAGATGTGCAGGTGGGGAGTGCAGCCACTATGTGGGAGTGGCTGTGACTCAGGCAAGCAGAGCCCAGCTGTTACCTGACCCACCAAGAGAGAAGGACCAGCATCAATTAATTTAGGGAACAATGTGCCAGATCATGAGGGATGGAGCCTGTGGGGTCTCTGGTGCTGACCCAGCCAAGCACTTGGAATAAAGCCTTGTTGCTGTTCCTTTCCTCTGTGGATCCAAGGGACTGGTGTGAGATCCAGCTAGATGTGGGGAGACTGGGTGACCTTCCCTGCTCCTGGAAAACCCTTATCCCAAGTATCTTGTAGCCTGGGGGTTAGGGAAACGTGCTGCTAGAGATGTTTGTGTTGTGCCATGAGGAGAAGGAATTTGGGCATGTGCCTTCCATATCCATGAGTAGTACGTGCTCTCCAAGAGTGGCTGGAGCCCCATCACCCTAACTTCTTGTTTTCTGGGCACAAGTAGTCCTGCACAACTGCAAAAAGAGATGCATGTGACCATGGGGATCAGGTTAGGTGACAGATGAATGTTAGTGGCATTGTGCTTTTGAATGTTAGATTCTCCATTTCCTTAATTACTCTAGCTTAGAGACAGGTGATACCAAACAGGTGCCTTACAGTCAGATAACACAAGCCTAGTGCATGGGATATTGCCATGAGAGTAGCTTTAGCTGTTGTAATTCAGGGAATGTGTCTTAGGCTGAACTTCCCACAGCCCTTACCATGACACTGACCATATCTAGCATTTTTAAGAGTAAACTGTAAAGTACAGTAGCATGTTTTAAAAAAAAAAAAATGTTTGGGTCTGTCTCTGTTTATGTAATAAAACAAATACTGAGAGCCTGTGAGTGAACAATATACTTCACGCCCAACAGGAGCTTCTGGCCACTGACTGACTTGTGAAAGGGCAAGCTAGCAGATGCAGGGATGCTGCACACAAATCCTGCTTTTGGCAGAGCCATAAGCTCTGGGAGATCCTTTGCTCTTACACTATGTTGGTGGAAAGAATTATTTCTGGTGCCAAGTTCTCAGCCAGATTTCTCTTTTTGACTTGGTTTAAACAGCCACCAGACCATTCCTTAGGTGGCTTCAGTTGCTGCAGCTTGGCTTCCTGAGCTGCCTGGATCAGGGTAGCTCTTTTCCCTGGACAACTGGAAAGGAAAAACAAAAAGTAAGGCAGGATGGTTTTGCTTATCAGCATAAAGTTGACGGTTTCACTGGCCTGCTTAGGAAAATCTTCCCAAAATCTGCTTTTCTAAGCTCTCCAATCTGCCCTCCGCTGGCTGGCTCACAGATACTTTGCTGGCTCCGTAACGAGCTGTTATAAGAGAGACTCCTGTAAATCAGATGACTCCGTGGTCATTTGATGCTTATATTCGGCATGCTGAGTCATAAGGACAGGCTTGCATCACGGCACACAAACCCTGCAGGACGGATGGAAGGCAGAACCGCCAGCAGCGGGCTGGGAAGGTGCGGGAGCTGGGTGGCCATGGTCCTGCTGCTGCCCAGCCGTGTCCTACTGTCACCGGGGCCTTGTCCCCACCCCTGCTCCCGGCACAGCTCTTCCTTCCTGGGTGGGAACAGCTGCTGCAGACAATACCTAAAACAAGAGGCTCCAAGGCTGCCACACACCCAGGTTCAGAGCAGGGTCGGACAGGGCGTCCCCAGCACGGGCTTACACAGAGGACGCTGTATTTTTCTTTGAAACAACAACAAAAAAGCCAAATTCTGTTATTTTCCAAGCAGTGTTCCTTCTGAGCAGCCTGTCCCTAGCCCCTCCTGTTGGCTGTACACTTGCCTCCTTGAACTACGGCTTCACCCCTGCGACCCCTCCTTCTCTCCACCTTCCCTGTGTCCTCTGCCTCCTTGGCCACACGTTGACTCTTACCCTGCGATAACTGCAGGGCGATCTTCTGAATCCCTAAGGACACCAGTCTTCATTAAAAGGTCTAAGGCAGCACAGAAGCCTTTGCAGCCTGTCTCAGAAGACCCCTCTGGGTACTTACAGCCATGGTAGAACAGTGCCCTGTGCTGCTGGCTGTGCCCACCTCTCACATCGAGCCGCGGGGTGTCTTTGTGCCGCTGTCTGCTCAGAGGTCACCACGGAACCACGCAGACAGGCGGAGTGGAAAACAGCCACGTTATCGCCTTCATTCTCCGCATGGGTGGGGCAGCCTAGAAAAAAGAGCATTTCACTCATTTGTCTTAGAGTAGACTTGCGTCGTAAAATAACTCGACAGCCAGCAAGCTGGAGCCAGGCTGAGTCCTGTAAACCCGCTGACAAGCAGTGATACAATCCTGCTATTCTGCTGTCCCCCAGTGAAATATTTTGCAGGTTGCCTCTGTCAGGACACCCCCAACTTTCCTGTTTCCTTCTGACTCCAGAAAGCAAAGAAATCTCAGAGCATCTGCAGCAGGGGAAAAAAATGATGACTTTGATGGTTTAGCAGTCAAATTGCTTACCCAGGAGAAGGGGCAACCTGCTCTAGAAAACCATTTCTTTATTTTATCTGCTAAATATTTAATGTAAAATGCACAACAAGGTTTGGCAGCCATCCGCATACCCCAACCACTAAGTCATAGTCATGTTTGCTCTATCTGATCAGGGTTTGAGTTCTTTGCTGCACAGCAGACCTGTCTTCAGCAGGAGTGATGGGAATTCCCACCAGCCCCTACTGGGCTAACTGGTTAGCGAGCAGGGATTTGAGTCTCTTCACTCACCCAACCTGCGTCCTGGGATTTCACTTGTAAAGAAAAGAAGATTTGAGGAGATCTGTGAAAGATGTTGTGTCTACACATGTCTTCAGCAAGCCTCCTGGGTGGTATAGGTGTCCCAGCTGGGTGTAGGCGTCTCCTTGCAATCCTGAGAAGGATGCTGGTCCCAGAGAGGGGCACATTTTGGGGTATAACTCAAGCTGGATGGTAGTATTATGGCAATGCCAGCCAGTGATGATCAACGTGAAGAAACCGATGTGCTTAATGGGACACTGCAGATGGACACCAGAAGGGCAAAGAGCAGGTGGCCAGCATCCCCTTGCCAGCTGCTGGAGAGGGCTCTGCTCAAGCACACAGTTGACAACAGTCTGTCCTAAGGACTCGGAAATCTCTGCAAAGCACAGTCCTGTGCCTTCAGGAACTGGACTCAATGATCCCTGTGGGTCCTGTCCAGCTCAGGATATTCCATGATTCCATGGTTCTGGACTGGGCACAGGGCAGAGACAATTAGGAAGGCAGAAAATCCCCCGTTACCTCCTGGGGTACAGGAGTTACCTTCCCTCTCCCTCCTCCAGCCACATGCATATTTCAGCTACGTGACCACTTTAGTGTTTGGGATCACCGTTTTGCTTACACACACAGTGATCTCCCAGGGAGATCAGCACAAGAGCATCACGTCCGATTTTTTGTCTCTATTCTCTGGAAAACAGCATCGGGCCAACCAAGGAGGCAACGAGCCATCTCTGTGAGCCTTCCTGGCTGGCTTGTGCCTGGAGGCGGTGCTGTGCAGGGCGGGGGCGATGGCTCCTGCTACCAGCAGTGCAGGATCCAGTCCCAGGCTCTTACAGCAGTGGCTGCAGCGGGTGATGTGTGTGTGTGTGCTGGCAGCACGACAGCTCCTGGAGCCTTTGCTGTGGTGGCTGAGTCACTGTCATGCTTTCCTTTCACAGAGGTAAGCACGTAGGAGACAAACAACAGCAGCCCTGATGAAAGGCTCCCAACCTACTGGGGACCAGGCAAAACTCTGGTAGGCAGCAGGATCAGTTTTTCTCTGCTCCCCACTCCTTATGGCCAAGAGGGGCAAAAATCCCACAGCCAATGCCCACCCCGGTGGGATGGGACAACACACAGATGCGCTGGGCACTATGAGGGTTGCAACACTGAAATGATTCCACAGCACCTCTCTGCTATCTGGGTCTAATAACAGCCCCAGACACTGTTCCTCCTCTCTTCCAGAGCTACTGTGCAATATGAAAGTGCTGGGCTTTTTTTGAGAAGAAACACCATGCGCAAGGCGATCTCCCGAGGATAAGTAATTATAATGTTGTCTGCTGGTGCCTGTGGGGAACAGCAATGCATTCTTGGCAGCTCTCACGTATTGTTCAAGGCAGATTTCCTGCATGGATCCAGGCACTGGCTGTCAGCCACAAGTGGGATGGAGACGAATGCGCCTGCTCAGGAAATGATAGAGGAACTGAGCGAATGTTTTTGTTTATGAAGCAGCGTCATCTGGAGAGCCGTGAGACTCCCGTCCAGAGGCAAAGAGTAGAAATCATGAGCAGCTCCTAGCCCATGCCACATATTAGGTGCTGGCAGAGGGAGCAACAAGTAAAGGACCCAGCCCTGCCCGAGGTCCCATCCCAGTCCAGCCACCAGTGGGGATTTAGTGTCAGCCCAACTCAAATATGAACTTTCACCACCATTTTGTTCACTAGGGCACTTTTTATCTGGCCTGCTGGGTGCTTCTTGCCACCTGATAGTCCAGGTTGAGCATAAAGTGCAAACACGGCCAAACAAAGCCATCACCCTTCCCTGCCTGCTTACTGGGGAATGGCTGCAGCTGCACAAAACGTGCATTTGCCAAGCCAGTACCAGAGCACATCAGTCTGCTAACACTCCAAAGGCTCTTAATTCATTGTCACCTCCTGAGTGGCCCCCTTGGGAACCCAAATGGCGGGGGAAGGAGATGGCCAGAAGGATTGTCAGCCACTTGTTATGAAGTCATCTCCATAAAAGTTAAAGGCTTTTATCCACAAAGCCAACCTCAGGAAATTGGGGGAATGATCTTGGCATGGATGAGGCTGAGAGAAAGAAAGAGCAGATGCAACAAAGGCCAAGTGTTACACATAAATCTGCAGTAGACAGAGAAGACCTGTTAGCAAAGATGTACTGGGCAGATTTCAGCAACACACGAGATCCTGGGGTTAAAAGGCTTTTCTCATGTGGCAGATGAGTTTGCAGAGATGAGTCACGATGGGCTTTACAAAGCAAGCATCCTCCAAGCCAGCAAGCTCTGGAGCAGGGCCTCTGGCAACACACAGAATAAGAGGCACCCACCAGTTAATGAATTTTCCCAGATATGCAAGAGATTAGTTTGAACAGTTTTATGTAGGGCAATGCATCTCTTCTCTACTGTGGCAGTTCTCTGAAGCATAGCCAATGCTTACAAAAGGCTCTTGTACAGTGGGAGAAGCAACCTTCAGGTGCCCTCTTCTAGGAAATGGAGGGAATTGCTCTTCAGCTTCTTGCCTACCTGAAGAGTCCTCCAAACACCGAGCCATTGCATGCAAAGAGAAAAGGGCACCTCCCTAGCTGTGTTTTGTGACAAAAGGGTGACTTGGACACAATCTCCATGGGTTTCATGTCCATGTCGCCCACGGTTGCATGTTGAACTTTCAATGTCTACAAAACTAAGGTGTAAGCCGGTACCTCTGCAGCTCAGAGCTAAGTGCCTGTATCTCTTTGCAGGTCCCTGCTAATCCTTTGCCGTTTTCTGCAGCATAACTTACGTGACTGAACCTTGTTTGATTTGGTGAATCCAACTCTCCATGTCTTGCTCTTCCTAGGCACTGCACAGGACTCAGATCAGATCTGGATAGGGAAACACATGGGCTAAAACCCTGAAATACTGAGCCCTGCAGCATCTAAATCCTTTTTCATTCCTCCCTTTTTTATCTGTAAGGGTAATGCATGTCACCCAGGTAGCTAGCAGATCATTACTTTTTGGCTGGCTAATGGAGCAGCATTGATCCAACCACTCTGGAGGAAGAAGTCTTTCTGCACTGATGTTTTCTCTTAAGCTAGGAAGAGGAGATTGGGAAATAGATCTAGAGAAAACTGGCAGGCTTTAGATTACCACGGGCATTTTCCCAAGCTTACAATACCTCGTCATAGCCCAAGGAAAATAATGATGAAAAATGTCTCCGTGTGGAAGAATTTTCTGTAATTGATTTTCTGGGACTCAAACACCTGAGACAGAAGGAAAAAAATGAGCCGTGCTCATAACTGGACAAGTCAGAGTGTGCTCGTATATTCTTATAAAAATGAAAGGTTTCATATATTTGAGGTTGATAGATTTCACTCAGAAACATTCAGATATATCTTAATGAACCTTAGAACACTAACTAAAAGAGTCTTTCTGGGTTGCCTAAAAAATAAAAACAAATAAATAAATAAATAAATAAAGAGGCCTGAAAATGAATATATTTTATAAAGAATATCTGTATTGCACATTTGTGTTTGATGACAGTCCAAGAGAGTAAACTTGGCCTAGGTCTTTTCCATGGTTTAAGGCAGTGAAATATTTTCTGTCTAAGCCTTGATCTCTGCTTAGAGACTTATCAGGAGGCTAAGGCTAAAACCATAAAGAGAACTCCTGCAAATGCATTGAATGCAATAATAGAAAATCTCCCCCAAATTGAGGCACAGACAGCCCATCTTTGTCAGCAGTAAAAGCCAAGGTCTTTACAAATAATAACCACAGACGGACAGTCTCTAAAAGTCTCGGTCACACCTCTGTCAGTGTGCATCAGATGCTGAACTATATGGAGTAGTCCAGTGCCTCCATGGCTTCGAACAGCTGGTCAGAGGAGCCTGGCCTTAAGGGGTGGCCAAGTCAGGACATCAAAACAGGACCCTACAGAGACTCACTGGACAGTGATGCACTAATACAAACTCATGCATACATCAGATATGTGCACATAAAGAAAAGGAAAAGATCTTTGAAAATCAAGACCTATATGTCTTGAAAATCAAGACGTGATTTTTCAGTCAGCCCAGCAAAGCAGTGAGGCCCCAGCTAACTGAGACCTTAAAAAGATGTCAAGCTAGAGAGAACACAGCAGCTGGCCCACATTTTCTTAGAAAAGTTCAGTTTTTTTTTTCATGCATCTGGACTGTGCAGGCTAAAGGCCAGTGCTCCTGGGCTGCTTTGGCATCAAAGGGGCTGCAGCAGGGACCACGTGGTGACTCACCAGTGCACTTTGGATACTTCATGTGCACAGCTCCAGCAGCTGAACAAATCACAGGCATATTTCGAAAGGAGGGAAGGGGGAAATTAGGCAGGTCTTTTTATTTCAGGCTTTTTTTTTTTTTTTTGATATTTTTATCTATTTTTTCTGTGCACAATTATGAGATTTGCATGCCTGGAGGTACTGTAGGCACAGTTTCAGGCAACTTCTAAACTTGCTTCTAAGTTCTCTGTTCTTTTCTTGAAGTATTGCTTAAAGCAGCAAGACTACAGGATGACAGAAATGAATAACATCCATTTGGCTCCTGAGAACTTTGTTACCTTACTTTCACATTGCATTTGTGCCAGAAAAGGTTTGTGCATCTGAGATCAGAGCACCTCCCTAAGCACATTTTTACCCTGGAGAAGTGACTCTCTGGATGTTACCAGCAGAGAAGATTGGGTAACTCAGCAGATCCCACATCAGAAAAGTCAGGTGTGAGAAGTCACTGGAACTTGTCCATGCCACATAAACTAAAACGCCTTATAGTCTAGAAAGTTAAACAAAACAAAACAAAAAACATAGAAAATGCACAGAGGTTGATATGATTAATAAGATGACAGGTAATTCAGGAGAGGTTGCAGCAAGCCATCTTGCAGCATCGCAAATAGCTGAGCTTGCCAGACCATAAATCTAAGCAAAAGAGACCTAGCAATATGACTAGTTGCACTTCAGGAGCCCATTGATGAGGTGGGGGAGGCTGGGGCAGGACTTGCTGGGCTTTCTCTTGGGCATGGCAGAGTGCACATCTCCCAGGATAATGCAGTTGCCTACTGGTCCCAGTAGATCTTGGTGAAAAAAATCTTATGCCAGCCATTTTCCATATTCTCACATGCAGTAGCAACACCTTCTGGCCACCAAATAGCAATTGAGAAGCAGTGCTAAAGAATGGAGGAACCCTCTCTTTGAAAGCAATGAAGAAGGGAAGGAGGAGAGAGGGATTCAGGTTTTTACAAGAGCAAGGGTATTCATTTGGCTGCTAGAGTGCAAATGCAGGTTGGAATGTCAGAACAGAGGCTGGCAGACAGTTGTGCAACCTGGGAAGTTAAAATTCAGAGTGACAGTGCCATCCGGTCTTGGGGAAACGAAGGAGCTTCTCCCACTTAAGAAACATGCCATTGGAGAGCAGCTGGAGCACTAGAGAAGACACTGCAAGGCTCACGCAGCTGGCCCTGCTGAGAACAGATGCCAGCGGCTGATCAGCCTTCCTCCAGCTCTAAGTTTCAAAGGACTAACTGTGATCCCCGTGTTTTCCCCACGTCTTCGAGGATCAGGGAGGCATTCGGCCCCATTAACCTTTCAGTGGTATGAAAGCTGCACAGCAAGAGGACAGCTGGAATTCCTTCCCCTGTACATACTGTTGCTGACCCATGGCAATGTCATTCAAACACATTAGCATTCAGATGTGCTGAGGGCTGATATAGCCAAAACTTGGAGAAATTGCTCAGGATACCTCCAGTAGATTTCCAGCCCAAATTCTCTTCTAGTCCTTCTATTTTTGATGGGATCATGGCCTCATTGTGCAGCTGCCCATGAGCCAGCTGTGGGAGGAACTCAGGTGTGCTGCAGCCAGCCTGGTTCCTCCATACCCTACTCTCGCCCTGCCATTGTGCTCCTGCATGGGCTGCCCTCCTTGAACAATGCAGAGGGAACGTGGTGTGCCAGGTAAATAAATAAATCATGCTGGAAAAGCCTTACTCATGAAATGAGCTAAGTCATACAGCCAGAGAGGGAAGTTTCTAAGAGGAAGCCCCAATTACCTTTGCTATCCAATAAACACATACAGAGAGAATAGGAACACAAGCTCCCTAGAAGAGCCATCTTTACAGGTGCCTCAGTATTTAGAAAAGCTGAATTGCAAGGGAAAGAGGAAATCAAGCCAAATAAATAGGAATGTATGTAGAAAAATAAATACTCAGCACAGAGTAATTCCAGTCTACCAGTTATTCAGTTGGTCAAGATCCAGAACAGTTATGTTGACCTGGCTTTAACAATATGGAGGTTAGACCTTCTTGGCTAGGTTCAGTTGGCCAAATTCAGGCAGGTGATGCTATCTGAGACATTCAGTGAGCCTGCCTTGCCTCAGCTGGCCACTCTGGAAGCAGACAGGTTTCCCCCAGGTACTGTGTTGGCTCTGCCAGCCCCATGAAGACATCTCAGAGTCTCTGAAGGGGCTGGATCAGCACTGTGCATGCATACGTATGCAATGAAATGGCACATCTGGACTGAACCTGCCCTCCATGCTCCCTGTTCAGCGATGGGAGAGATGTGTGCATCTGCAAGGCCTGGCACTGAAGACAGGGGCAGAATCTCTCTTTGAAGGTGAATTCTCATTCCACTCACCGTATGTTGAAAATGAACTTATACTGCACCTGTCCCTCTTAAAAAAAATTAAAGACATTTCAGTTGTTCCCTCTTTTATTCACACAAACATACTCTCCCGGTACCTCACTCCAGTACTTTTTAGACTCAGTGGGAAGCAGAGGGTCCAGAAATATCACACCACCAACCTTCTTCTGAAATGTGATGACATTGCCTCACTCTGTGACATTGCTCCACTGGTGATCTGGTCCAGCCTCACAGCTCTATCATGCCACCGCCAACTCAGCCTGGTCTCATGAAGCAGAGTCATGACAAGCAGCAAAGGGACACAGAGCAGCAGATGGAAAAAGGCCCTGGGACAGGCAGTTTTCCCATCCTACAACCCATGGGGCACTTGCACCAGGGGCTTCTCTTCTCCTGGTGCAACTCTTCTGGGTACAAAATGTCACAGGAAAGGCCTGCTATTGTCTTTTTTTATCTTGTTCTCATTCACAGCCCCTGAGGGGAGAGTTAGCACATTGCAATTGCTTTTCCCTATTCTTCTGTCATCTGTCTATGTTTCCATGACACATTTGCCATCAGACCCAGCTGCTAGCCCTGAGGGCATCTCCACCTGGTTAGATATAATGAACAATGGAGGGAGGACATCTTCAGAGGCTGAGGCATTTGGGTTTTACAGAGAAAGGACATGCTCAGAAAAATCTAGCCTAAGCTGTATTCACAGGTTGAAAATACTTCTGGAGACCAGCAGGAAGGCTGGGAAGGGCTGAGGGAGGATGGGCTGTATTGAGTTTACATGGAAAGGTTTTGGTAGCAGGGGGCTGCAAGGGTGGCTTCTGTGAGCCTCTCTGCCCCATTTAGATAAGGGCCAGTTTCGGATGGCTCAAAAGGGAAACAGTTCTGGCCAGAGATGAGCCAATAATTGAAGTTGTTTGCGCTTCTGTGAGACATATTTAAGAAAGGGGGGAAAAAAGTCCTGCTGTGCCACAGCAGCTGGGAGAGTGAGGACTGAGAAAATGTGAGGGAGCCATCCCTTCAGACCCAAGGTCAGTGCAGCAGGAGGGCAGGAGGTGCTCCAGGCACGGAGAATCAGAATTGTCTAAGTTGGAAAAGACCTCAAGATCATCGAGTCCAACCTCTGACCTAACACTAACAGAAGTTCCCCTGTGGCCTGTGCAGAGGCCCCTGGTGGAGCAGGCTGTCCCCTGCAGCCCATGGGTCCCACATGGAGCAGATCTCCACGCTGCAGGCCGGTGGAGAAGGTGGATGTGGCCTGGAGGAGGCTGTGGCTCACGGAGAGTCCCTGCAAGTGCAGGCCCCAAGAGACAATGCTTTCCAGACCTAGTTCTGCCATTTATTCATGTATCTGGTTCTTCTGAGGTATGAAAGGTGTGGATCCAAACCCTCGCAAAACAGAGAGGGAGTTGTGCCTGGACTATCAGCATTCCAGCAGAGTGCTCCATACACTGGAGTGCTATTGTAAAACTGGGCACCACCCTAAACCACACCAGGCTGAGAAGCCCAAATCTTCTAGTATGCATACTCCAAGGACACCTAACATCTCTGGAGATCCATCAGAGATCCAGGGGCTGAGGAGGCACAGGAGTGCAGGAAGACTGAGCTGCTCCCACCAGGCAGCTGTGGGTACATGCCAGAGCAGATCCAATCTCTTGGGCAACAAAAATGAGGTGCCTCCAGAGTGTGTGTGTGTGTGTGTGTGTGTGTGTGTGTGTTCAGCATTAGACAGCAGCCCAAACAGAGAGCTGGGGTGTTTGGCAGCACAGTGCTGGACTAATTTCTGCACATGTCATGCTTCAAACCCCCAAACTTCATTTCAATCTAGTTCCCGACTATGGATCTCTTCCAGGTCCTGCCTTGCTGCTTCCTGGGCCAGATGGTGACGTATTGGGGCATTTCTGACACCGCAAAGTTTCTGCTTTCTATGGGAATTCACTACTGATATTACAGGCAAAAACAAAACTAACCAAAAAAGGACCTGTTCTAAGAAGTATTTTGGCTTTGTAGGTGAAATCTCATGGCTGAAATGAGTAAATAAGGAGAATCTTCCAGCTGAGCTGCTCTACTTTCTGTGTGTGTGTGCATGAGTGCGCATGCCTGTGTGTGCATTTTTACTGGAACTGTTCTCATCTTCACTGAATATTTTACTATGTTCAAAAGCATAATTTGTAAAGGCCTGTCAACAGTAGGAAACGACACATGTATTTTTAATTCCTGTGCTGCACTAAGAATAATTCAGTTGTCAGATGCCACACCACTCTCCTGATCAGCTGGTTCCGTAAATACAGAGAAAGCACATCCCATGCGCACAGAAAATCCCTGAGTCACTTCTCTCTATGTTCTTATTCATCTGCCCCATACTCAATCTGTGACAAGTGGTAGGGCTTTGGTCTAGCCCTGTCATCCAGGGATTTATGCCATCAGGCATAGGTAGCAGAATATAAATACTCTAGCAAAATATTTATTAACTGTTACACAACTATTAACTGTTGTATATAACTATTATATTTATTAACTGCTACTAACACTCCTACCCACATGGTGCCTCAATGGACTGTGCTGAGATGGTAAATATCCTCTTCTCAAGCTCTGTTGAGATCCAGGTAGGTGTGAGGGACACGCAGAGGCAGAGCATTGTTGACCCACACAAGCAAGAGTTGTGACCTTGCACTCCCTTCCTAGAGCAGAGGCTGTGTCTGGCACAGGCCCTGGCCCAGCACTGTGACAGCTGGTTCATCTGGGCTGGTGTATTTAACACAACTTCAGTCCTGTCTTGTGATCCCCTGCATCGGGCATCTACAGTCCCGCAAACACCTTGGGTGGAATTCCTCTCACCTGACTGTAAGTGCCTGCAGTGTAGGTACCTCTTGGCATTTGGACCCTCTGGGCAGGTCAAGGAGTCAAGGTTTTACAGCCATGGAGGTGAGACTGTAGGCACTGAGGTGTGTACAGACAATAAAGTCAATGACACAGTCTCTTAACACCAACATAGGGTTGGATGACTATAGTGCTTTGGCTGCAGCAGGGCACAGGGTGCAGACATTTACTCTGTAGATGTTTGGAGTCATGGGAGTTGAACCCTGCCCTCAGAAGTCCACATACCCCACTTCTGGTGGGAGTCACCACTCCTGTGCTCTTCGAGGCACTGAATCCCCCCAGTCCTGGCTGGGACCAGCAAACTGATGTCATGGGGATTATGCCCATTAAGATGACTTGGGGACTGGGTATGAGCTAACCTGAGTGCCAGAAGCAGTGCAGTCACATGTGCACCTCCCTGCCCATGAAATGCCAGTGGTAGGGGCACTCCCTACCATCCAGCTCTATCAGGAAGCTTTGAAGCCCCTTCCTGTCCCATTTTCCTTACCAATACCACTGCAGTAGTCACTAATAGGAAACAGGGGTGCCAGTACAGGCACATTCCCTGCCCTTAGCAATACTCACTTCTTGGCTTGCACTGGTTGCTGACTTTTATCCTCAGCTCCCACCAGGATCAGGAAGGCTGGTCTCACTAATCTCAGTGGGCACTGGAGCAGACCTAGTGCACATTCTCACACAGCAGCAGTTTCTGGCCCTGGGCTGGTTGCATGTGGAATGGGCAGCACAATTTCAATGTTTTATAAGAATTACTAATGAAAAGCATGGAGGGGTTTAGGGATTTCTTTGCCTGATTTGCATTTGCATAAATGACTGAGCATTTTAATAAGTGCAGTGCTAAAGAGTTTCATATAACTTATATCTTGCTCTTTTCCATCCTCAGAAATTTGGGTTGGAAAATGAGATGAAGCTCATTCTCAGGCTGGGTCCCAAGCCCCTTCCTTTGCTGGGAGAACAGACTTAAAGCGTGTGATTTTTAAGCACTAGCAGGTGAGTGGGATCCCTTCTACTGGCTTTGGGGGGCTTTGGATCGGGCCCTGCCTCCCAGGAGGGAAAAATCCAGGGATCCACTCCCCTTCCTTGCCCACCTCCCTGCTTTCTCCCAGGAAAGCGTGCAGGAACTCGCCCTGCCGTTTCTGGCTCCTGTCCCCCCGGGGCTCTCCTGGCTCTCTCCGTCCCTGGGAGGCTGCTGCGCTCTCTCTGTTTGCCCTCTCAACTCGAGCTCGGGGAGCGCAGCAGCCAATCGGGCAGCCCGGGTATCCTTCATCAATCTCCCTGAGTGTCTTCAGGCTCGGCTAGGAACATCCACATCACTCCTGTTCTCTCTCTGCAATGACCTGAAGCTCCAGCTCTGCAAGCAGTGATCAGTCAGGCATAATGCAATGCAGGGCAGCCCGGAATAATCTGGTTGGCATCCGAGGATGTATATTCACGGAGAGGCTAAGGAGTGTGTCAGCATTTAGTTTCAGTCTAGCTGCACTTTTCCTGCAGCACAGAGTCACAAAGTCTCCGTCTCCTCCTCTGGATTGGGACTGATTCTGCACTGGGATCCTCTGCAAAGACAAAGTTTTCCTCTCTTGTTATTGCTGTACCACCATAATCTACCAAGATGTGTGACTGCTTTCATCTAGTTCTTCCTAACTGGCCAGGATCTCCAGCCAGTGGTGGGCTTACATTTTCTATACTTTTCTGTATTCTGCTTCTGCTTTTCTGTGCTCTGCTAGCTGCGAATCAACCGCCGAGGCAAACCCTGCAGCTTCTAGGGTGTGGCTTTCTCTGATGCTGCATGAATCAGATAAGGAAAAATAGTGTTAAGAAAAGCCTCCTCTAAACTTTCCTCGGTGCCTACATTATGTTGAAGCTAAGCTTGGGGAAGCCTTTGACTTTGTATACAAATTAAATTCAATTGTGTCTAAATTAACTGTTTCAGATTGCATGCCTTAATTCACATGCTTGCCCTTCATTTCTCATAGTGATTAGGAAGTGACTGGCAGGATATGGTGCATGATATAATCTACCTGGCATTTACAATAGCTAAAAGCTGTGCTGCATAGTGTGTGTTTGCAAATTCAACGTGTCCGATGTTCTGTATTCAATCTGTTGGCTGAACAATACAGCACTCTGGAAGAAGGTTTTTTTTTCTTTGTGTTTCCCTACTGCAGAGCAGAAGGAAATTAGAAACCTAACCCCTCTTTTAAAGGGGAAAATATATACATTCAAATGTAAAATATTGCTGAAACAGAACAGTGATGATTGCAGGAATGAGTCAAGAGAGTAACGAAAACCAGTTCTTAGCTGGCAGAAGCATATAAATAAATTAAAAATCTGTTCCTTAGTTTATGCACAGATTATCCTGTTTTAAAATAAGCAACTAGAAGTCTTAAGGTTGTGTCTGCAAAAATGCCAAGAATCTGAAATTTCTACAGTACCTTTTTTTTTTTTTTTCCTAAAACATACCAAATCTATGTTTATTTACATTCTGCAATAAATTTGCTCGCTATTTATTCTGGTTGAAGAAGTTGTTATCTACAAAATACAGTGGGTAAACATTTTGATAGACTAAAAGTGGAGAGTGTTTTTTTAAATATGCCTGATTACTTCTGCTTTTCTGTAGTAAATAATTTAGGATTATATTTTCCACAACAATGGAAAGTCATAGATTGCTTGCCAGACTCCCAGTAGACAAAGTAGCATCTTGCTGCTTGAATTGCCTTGTTGACATGAGGGAGCCAACTCAAGGAATAAGTCATTTCTCTCCACCCATCGAAAAGATACAACACAATCCTCTGCTGCTTACCTGGTGTTTAGATTAGGTAATTGAATTGATGCAAGATCATAGCAAATATTTTAGTGCTACGCCCAGACAGCAATTTCATTTGATTTTCTCAAAATATACTCAATGTAAGTTTTGGGGGAAAGATTTTCTTTCAGCTTCATTTTCCTATTGATTCTCTGCCTGCACAGGTTTATTATTTAGGAAATAAATTATTTTAATGGGTTTTGCTATATTCCACATCAGAGACGTGTTGTTGGGACTTCTAGGTGCTACCTGATAGAAACAAATAAAAGCTTAACACTAGCAGAGCGCTCCACATCGCCACCCTCCAGGCTTTCCCCAGCAATTAGCAAAAAGGTTTGGGTATTTGTTGCTCAGGAAACGTCATGCTCCCATGCCATGAACACGGGTTGGGATCTCTCCGGTACCAGTTTTCCAGCGGTGTGAAAAGATGCTGTGGTGGGTCACGGGCAAGGGGAGCATCCTGGTGGCCGTTGAGGGCCAGGCTGGGAAGGGAGGCAGCAGGGAAAGCCGGTTGCATGCGAAACTTGACAGGCATCTGTTTTCCAAACAGTTATTGCTGATATTTCTTGCCAGCGGGTTATCATCCTCAGAGGTCAGGGTGCGGCAGGGAAAAGCAGGTCTGTTTTTCTCAGACAGGTAGGCTGGCTGGCTGCCTGGAGCATGTGATGTGTGTTTGGGAAAGCCTGCCAAGTCCAGGAGAAAGGTAGAAGGGGTTTTAGCCTGGCGATGAGGCAGGCTCATCTGAAAAAGGGTGGGGAAACCCACAGAGTGAATCCCACATCAAGAAGCGCATATTAAATCCCTTGTTTCCTCCGCAGCATGGAAGGGAAGCTTGTTAAAAATAGGCTCGTTTCATAAGCTGCAATCTCTGCTGGCTATGTTCATCTGCCCTTGCATTAGCTGACTGTCATGATAATACAGGTGGGAAACAGATAAACAAAAATTTGCTAGTTTTCCTTATTAGCCGGGCAAGCACAAGCTTGCACTCAGACCTGACATCTGGAGGATGCCGGGAGCATTTTGCAGTTGTTGATGAACACCGAGACAATGTTTTCCATGGATAACTTTTGAGTCAGAACAACAAATAAGTAGAAGAGAGTGTCTGCATCAGCAAACTGTGGCAATTGGCCAAATCCTAAAATATAAAGGTCTTTCTAGCACAAACATTTTCTACGCTTGCATTTTATCTTGTCTGGGGCTTGGCCTGATCTCCCAGAAAGTGATGACACTCTTTAAAAGACTCAGCTCAGTGAGACACTTGAGGAGGTTTGTACGGCCTCCTTATGGCCCCCTGATGGCCACAGGACTGGAGCATGGGGTCAAAACAAGATACGCACTTTTGGAGTTTGCTGAATTGGCATTTGGACCATAAAGTTGCTGCTTCTCAGGTGCCAGATTCATTTTTGCGCTGTGTGAGAACAGCACATGAGCACTCATGATATGGGTCAGGGCTGTGAAAATCCATGGGCAGGACGCCGTTGCAAGCTGAGACATTCAGAAAACATTAACAGCTCGAATAAATCCCTTCTTCTCTGCTATTATATCTGTGATGCTAAAGGCACTTTGAGGGCTGGGTGTCCATTCTGTTTTAAGAGCTGCTGAATGCGGCACACAGATTTAAAGGACCCAAAGCAAAATGCCAGCGGAGCTGCATTTTTTCTTAGAAATTTTCTCAAGATATTTGTCTACGAGCTGCAACAGCGTCTACTCCAGCCCCATTAAATGAGAGAGATAAACAACACCTGCAGGAGCCAGGCTCCCAACGTGGGCAAGGAGCAACCTCCCTGGCTCTCAGGAGAGGCTCTGACCTGACATCCCACCCTAATTGATTTTCCCTATTTTTTCACTTATTTCACCAGTGTAATGTTAGAATGACTCAGGCCATTTCAGTTTCAGGGCACACGTCAGAGTGTCTAAACACACTGTCTGTCTAAAAAAGCTTCCCAAATGTAAGCTCCTTCTATCCATGGTGACACCAAAATAACTGCGGTGCCAGCAGAGGCTGAAAGAGGATCTGATTCACTTGGCTCTGGTGGAGAGCTCCCTGCCAGCACGGTGAATCAGGCGCAGTAAATTGCATCCCTCTGGCTTCTCTCTGTTCTCCCTCCCTAGAGCCATCTCACGAGTTTTTATTTCTGGTTATTAAATTCGCACTTCTGTGTCCAATGGGTGCGCACCGGCTCTTTTGGTGACACAGAAGCGCCAAGTGGAAAAGAAACATCAGCATGACAGAGTCCCACAGGGAACAAGGCTCTCTTTGTCCATCCACAGGGCAATAAACCGTGCTGCTGTTCTCCATTGAACAGCGAGGAATGGGGATGGTATGTACCCGATAGAGGCACAGCACGTTGTGTTTGCCACCGCTTCTGATTCACGAGAGGAACGGACATGCCCTGGGAGCAAACCAAAACCGGCTGAAAAACATGATTTTTCTTGACTGGTGCATTTCAAAACTACAAGGAAGAGGCAGAGGATTGGCAGAGGTCTCTTCTGCAGGACCCTTGTTATTGTGTGAGAGGTGGAGGAATGTGAAGCAAAGGCCAGAGGGAGCCCCCTGCCAGCTCTTGCTGCTCACTCTGGTGGGGGCTGTTGATGCTGAGGATAAATGACACCCTCGGTTCGATGTGAGGACTCACTGCCAAGACAAACAGCAGGGATGCGCTTGTCCATACAAAGGAGCGGCTGCAGAAGAAGCCTGGATACCGTGTCCCATTGTCCCCATCAACACCCCATCCCCACCACAGTCACCTCTGGTAGCCTGAATCCCTGGGATGCTCGGGGCTGTGATATTTAGTGATGTGGTATCCCCATGGGATTTTGGCTGGCAGTGAGGTTGCCAGAGGGCTATTTTCACCCTGCTCCCACATAGTGCACACCTTTGGGGATGAGGTGGTGTTGAGGAGGGGCAGAGGAGGGGGGAGCTCTCAGTGTTGCTGCCACAGAAAAGGCACCTGGAGCTGTTCCCCCTTACAAGGGAGCTTCCTCCACCCTGTTCAACCCACTCTGGAGTCCATTCATTCTGGAAAACGATCACCACCAATCTGTCAAATACCAAAGGAATAGCCATGTCTCAAGGTTACATCCACGTCTTTACATCAGCACAGGCAATTACATAATTTTGCGTGGTTACAAGATACAGATGAATTTTAAAATGCCTTCAAGATCCTCATTTTTCTAGGCTTAACCCTATGGGCTTACTAAATAGTAGCATCTACAGACCAAAACTTACTGGCATAACATCTTCATTGTATGTTGAAGTATTTTTGGGGCCATAAAGGTTGCACAAGTGTAGCCTTTCATTCCTGTTTCTCCATCAGTTTGTTCCTCTACAAACTCTGCTAGTCCATGTGCCGGCACAGAGCCTCGTCGTGTGGACAGCAGCCAGGTCTGAGGTTAGAGTAATTAGTCCTGGCTGTGCTTGCAGGGTTTTCTTTAGTACAATTGCACCATCAGATTTCTATCTGTGTGAGTTCCTCTGCCAGAACAGGCTGGAAAAAAAAAAAAAAAAAAGTGTCCAGTTGGTAAAATTATTGTGGGTGAAATATTAGTAAATTTATGCTGGCAAGGTCATTGTAAATTATAGCATGTGCTCAATGCTGCACTCATAGAATACGTAAAAGAAAAGACACAAAACTGCTTCACCTCCCCTTCACCACCACAGAGCTTTCTATCTCACCTCAACATGGAATTTTTCTTATGAAATGCACAGGTGGGATGGCCCACTGGATGTGTTCACTGTGAGAGCCCACCTAGGCACCAAAAAGAAATAAAGAGAACAGCCTTATATGCTTCACCATTTTCATAGGGCACAGAAGGTAGATGCACTGTATAACCTAGGATTTTTTTCCAAACTCATTCTCTATTCTTTTTTTAAAGTTCGTGACATGCAGCACGAAGCAGCATGCCTTAACGTCCTGCAGAAGACGTGCTGTGGATGTGCATGAATACAGAACAGGCCAGGTTCCCTACACGTTTGTTTTCAAAGTCTGGTCACACGGAAGCAGCACTCATATTGGACTGATGATCAACGTCAGGAACTCCCATTGAGACTCAGCACTAGCATGAAAGGGGTGAAACCACTCCACACTCTTGGGATAGCGCAAATCTTGCTGCCACTACTTGGGAGAGGAAATGTGAGAGCCCTCAGTGAAGCCAATGCTACTACATGGGGTGGTTTGCCCCAGAAATTCTCTTTTGAGAGTACAGTTTCTGTTTCGTAAAGGTCTCTACTGCCACTATTTAACATAATAACAGGAAAGGATTCTTCTACTGACCCAAAATTCGATACAGCTTATCTTTTTTTTTTTTTTTTTCTGTATTACATAGAGAAAATTTAGCATTTCTGTGGCACCCATTTTCCCAGGGGATCAATGTTCTGGCAGCACAGAGACAAGATATGGGGACTGTTCTGCTGACTCCTATTGCTGACTGTGAGTTAATATAATCGATGGGGGACTTCACCACAAAGCAAGGCTGGACCCTTGATATGTGCCTTTGAGAACATTGCTGCCTTCTTAGTGCCTCACCCTGAAAATGAATACCCTCCTCTTTATTGGGCTCCTATATTTAATTAATGGCTGTAAAGTATCTGGAGATGGTAGAAGTAGGGACGTTGTGCAAGTCTGATGATTCATATCATCATTCCCAGGCTACAGACTCTCTTTGATATTAGGAACAACAGCAAGAAAGATGCTGACGGTGGTGGCATTGGTTTTGGCTCCAGCTGCTGGAATGTATACTCATCTCCTATCTTACAATCCCAATTACACCTGCAGATTTACTCCAGATTCACGCTAGCATAACTGGAAGAGGTAGTTGGGCCACAAAAAGCCTTAGTACATTTAGAATAAAGCAATGATTAGGAAAACAAAAAGGACTAGAACAGGATGTATGGAAAAAGGTGAAGAAGGTGAGACTGAGCAGCCAAGTGTGAAGGAGCTGGAACCCAAGCTGTTCTAAAATACAGAGCAATTGGGGATCTGGATGAACGTTCAGAGTTTCTGAGCCTTCAGCAGCTGCTGTCTGTATTACAGAGAAAGGCCAGGAATCCTAATGAGAAGAGAGAAGCAGGGTTGGGCTCCAGTCCCTACACAGATGAGGAGGAGCAGGAAAAAATATGAGACTTGGAGTGCTGCACAGGTCCCGCATCACCACAAAGGCAGCAGTAGCATTAAAGGGAGGAGGACAAAAACATCCTAGAAAAGCTTTTCCATGAAAAATCATGAAATTATATGTCAAGCAACCTATAAAACATCTCAGGAGGAAGCTAAATAACAGGATTTTTCTTGTCATCCTCCCTTCCTCCTTGTGTCCGCTCTTACTCCAGAGTGACCTTACTGAAACAGCACAAGAGCAGCTGGACTCCACCTAACTCAGCCTAAGGATAACTCACCTCCCCTCTACACTGCTCCCATTTCTTTGTTCGACCTGTGCCGTGCTTGTCTCATACACTCTAATCCCTGCCCTGTCCCAAAGCGGGAGTGAGTAGAGGAAGGATAAATGCCAACCTGCTCCTCGATGAGCAGAACATGCCCGGTGGGAGGGTGAACACGGCGCCTCTGCCTGCTCACTGGACTTGGCGAGCAGAGGAATAGCTGTCACTTGCGTGTCACTGCCCTGATTTCCAAAGGGGAAGAAGTTGTAAAGGAGAATCTGATCCTTGCCATCACCAGCCCTGCAATATAACTGAACTTTAGCAGAATATTTGCTGGGTTATGTAATAGAGATGGATTACAACAGACTGCCACATGGTCGAAAACTGCAGTTTTAACCCCTGGACAGACTGCACTGTGATAGGTAAAGATAAGCAAGTGATGGGGATATGAGAATAGTCCAGCTCACTCAGACCTCTAAAACACATCTTGGAGGTCCATCTGATGGGACTGCTCCAAATATCCAAGGCCACTTTTCTTTCTGACCTACCTGCTTGTGCACGACCTTTCTGTCTTTCTCCTCACCTCTCCTCCCCAGCCGTCCCAGGGGGGTTCCTCCCGTTCCCCATATGCCTCTTTTTCAGGCTTCCCACCCTTCCTGGCTGCTGAGGACCCCTTGGAGGCATTCCCTCATCTGCAGTGTCATCCTCCCTTTGTGCCCTTGCCACCCCTCCTTCAATTGCAGGTGTGGTTAAGAAGTTTCCTCAATTCAGAGAACAAAAATGTGGTAGTGTGGGCTGCAGGGCACTGCAAGACCGAGGCACCAGCCCTACTCTGGTCGTTAACCCCAAACCACCACGTCTTCCCTACTGCTGCTTCCAGGTTCATCACTGTGGGGACGAACCCATCACCCTCAGTGGGGACAGGCAGAGTGGCACCTTCCCTGTCCAGCACAGCCGTACAGAAGCCTCCCTACATCTGGCCGGCTGGTGTTTAGGCACTGCTTAAAAACAGGAGAAGCTGAGCATTGGAGCTAATTAAGCGAGGCAGGGAGACACAAGGAATGTTTTGAACAGAAGAGAAAACAAACAAAGCCCTGGCGAGGGCTCAAAGGCAAGGCGGGCTGGCTGCTGTTTGCCGCCCGGCATGCGGAGAAGCTCACGAAGGCTTGCAGGAACGCGGGCAAAGGGAGCAAAGGGAGTTGGCTTTGGGAAGCCCTGGCCACGAGTGGCTCACATGATGCGAGGCGGGGTTTGGGGCCAAATCTGCCCCACCCCGGGGACCGGGGCCCATGAATGACCCGAAGCACCTCATTCATCACGGCGGGGACGGCTGTCAGCGGGGAGACGGGGACGGAGAGCTGCCCGTGGCACCCAGGTAGGCGCTGGCTTTTCTCCTCACCATCACACAGGGCTCCAGTGACCTCCTTGCTCCTCCGAGCACACGCTGCATCCAGCGCTTCCACCTGTGCCTTACATCTCTTCGCTTTCGTTTCCCCCAGCTGCCAGGGCTGGATGCGTGCTAGGATGATAAGCTGGTTTTATTTTCCTTCTCCTGCCACTGCTGTTATGACAAACTGCAGAAAGTCGGATCCCCCCCCATCCTGACGGAGCAACCTACGTGCTGCTGTGGCATGTATGTTTGCTTTCTTCACAAGCGCCTGCAAAATAGAGAGTGGCAAGGAGCTTCTTGAAATGGTTATGAATCTTAACTGGCACCCACCCAGGCCCCCAGATGGGAGAAGAGGAGCTTTTTCTAAGCCCTTCCCACATTCTTGTGCAAATAGAAGGGATGAATGATCACCAGCCCCAATGCCAGACAGTTTTCTGGGCCAAATTCACACACGAGTAGAAGGAAGCCAAGGGGAACTGAAACTGGTGTAGCTCTCCCTTCCTTCCGCTCATCGCGATGACCATATTTCATATGCTCAGATCCTTCTGGGATTGCTTAGACTGACTGTGTAATTATTTTCATCCTTGGATTAAGCAGGCCAAATATGTAAGCTGGATCGCAGCTCGCTGAGATCTTATTTTACACCATATTTTGTCCCTCTGGCGTATACATTACACAGCAGCAGATTGGATTTAAGTAGTTTTTTTTCAGAATAAAAGTCTGTCCTTGCTTGAGGGTGTCAATTCACCAGTAGTTTGTGCTGCTCGTCATGTATGGGTACTTCAAAGGACCATGGAAAAGCCCTAATCCAGGCATCTGCCCACGCTGGCTCTCAGCACACAGCCCGACACCCTCCAGGCCTGGAGCACACACAGCTCACACAGCCTGCAGGTTACAGGAAAGGCGTGACTTGGTGTATAAACTTGTAAGTGCAAATAAGACTTGTAAGTGCAACCTCATTCCTGCTAGCTGCACTCCATCCTTCACTGCTTGTGATCGCTGATGAGATGTGCAGAGCTTTACACTTCACGTGTGAGCCTAAACCTGGGGGACATCTCTATTCTTGAATTAAATTGAAACAATGCTGATTTAAACTAAAGATAAAAGGATACAAAGGCTGTGGGATCCCCAGAAAGAAGAAAAGGGTTCAAGACCAGATTCCATCTGCCTTGTCAGATGTGTAGGTACAGGAGAAGAGGTGGACTTTCAGTGGATCATGCTATGGACAGTCCTGCAGCCTGGGGTCACACACTATTTACGCATTATGAAATGCACGACATGTTCCATCTGCCACAGGGTCAGGGTCAACAGGTGCAGTCAAAATTAACTATATTTTTGATGTGCACCACCTTGCTTTCTACTGGCAGAGTGCCACCTAAAAGCTGAAAGCTCCCATGGCTGAAAATTATTTGCTGAGCAGCTTTGATGAGCAGCCAGAGATTTCCACGCTTTCCAGGGAAATAACAGTAGTTTTGATAGCTCCAGCTGTGACTCCTCTCTACTTTGGTCTGTCTTAACTTGTGCTATGAGCACTCATGGTCAAAACTGGAATTGTGTTGTTTGACCATGTGAGATTTTACAGTCCAATTTCTATACTTACTATTAATACATGTTCAAAATCTTCATCCAGGCTCTTCCCCAAGAAGTTGTGCACTAGACAATTTGTGAAAATGTCAGTGTGGTGGGCAGAAAATGCATGAGGGGCAAATCTTAGCCATACACCTAGGAGGACTAATTCCCAAGAGACCCAGTTCTCCTCGACTTCTTCCCTCCTTGCTCCACACAATAAATTCCAACTTCTTCTGCACTCCAAGGGCTCAGGAGGTTTCCACCTTGCTCCTCATTCAATCCAGGTGAAGATGTTCTCTTCTCACCCAATCTTTATCTAGGTCCCACCTGTATCTTCACCTCATCTCTCCAGCAGCTATTGCAGTGATGTCTGCCATGGCTTTTGTCCACTGTCTCCTCTCTCCAGCTCTGCAATCTGCAGGGTTGTTCCCAAGCAGGGGCTGACTTGCTGCCAACCCATTCTGCCCCAGGAGATGGGTATTCTTTGCAGGGACATGTTCTGGCCAGAATCAGAGAATTTTTAAGTGGGGAAAAAAAAAAAAAAAGAGAGAGAGAGAGAAAAAAAAGAAGCAGGACCATTGCACTAAGGTAGATAGGTAAGGGAATCTTACAGTGCCTGGGAAGGAAAGGCTGCATCAGACTGCTGTGTATCACGGTGCTGTTATCAGGATGCACACACTCCAGCAGTGTTACCATCACTACTCTTCCTGCTCTGCCTGTTGCCTGGTCAGTTTGGTTTTTATAAAATGTCTGTTTCTTACAATTCATGGATTGTTTGGCTGTTAAGGCTCCAGGTAACTTCTGGCAGGGTGACTTTTCCATTTTTGCATATCACTGGGTGATGACAGTGGGCCTATGCTACAGATTCCCAAACCTGTTCTGCTTTGTAGACACCCCAAGGGCTGTTCTGCAGTGCTGCTCTGCTGTAACTTGTTCTGTCGCTAGAAGTCAAAAGCTCCCCTGGATTAAAAAAAATGTAAACTAAAAAAAAAGAGAGATTAACGCTGTACCTGAATCTAATCTCTTTTCCAAGCTGCCTTGTAAGATCTCCTGAAGGCGTCTCTTCCATGCAGTTGCCCAAGACCATTTCAACCATGCTGTTGCTCCTCCATCTCACAGCCCTTGGTCCCCCTCCCTCCAAGTTTACAGAAAAGTTGGGTGGGTGCAACAAAGTGCAAATAAATCTTCGAAGCTGTCAGTGGCACCTCCTTCCTTCAAATCAGTGTAGAGTTAGATCTGCAGCTCTGCTGAATTTTAGGCATTTGTGAGACTGTAAATAAAACACTGTTCAAACTTGTCTGCCATATCCACGGTTGCCTGGATTTGCTGATTTTGCACTGGGCTCCTGCTCCTGTTTAACAGTGAATTGACTGCTCCTATCTTCCTGGATAGCGTGACTCACATTAGGAACCTCCTCATGGGTTTCTAATAACCTGATTATAGAGCGTACACATGCAGCATCTTTTTGATGGTCTCTGAGCTTGCAAGATGTGGCTAGATTTTCACAGAGACCACACGTGATATGATAATAAAGCTGGCTAATTGGGCATTCGGGATGTTTCACTCCTTCAATCCTTGCCAGTTCTGAATTTTCAGGTAGTTGACTTCCCATTGCCTCCAAAGGCTTCTGGGGAGAAGATCCCTCTGCCATCAGGGGGGGCTGAAGGGCACGAGGGAACAGAGCAGGAGGACCAAGTCTCACGGAGGCTCTGTGTGCTGTTTTTACTCGTGCATTTTTCAGGACTGAGAGGGAGACAAATGTTGCTGTGAATGAGCTAAATTATTAGCCCCTGATGCAGGACTTACTTCAACAGCACCACCGACCTACACCCAGTGAGGCCCATTTTCCACACAGCATGAATCACTCGCTCGTTTTTTTGTGCTCGCTAGTTTCGCATTTTAATTTTCCATTCCTCTGGCTTTCCTCATGCGGATGAATAATGGACCATTTATAATACATTAACAATATCAGAGCATACGATTATGGCTTCAGTCAGCGTAATCCCTTCAGACGGCTCGCAGAGCAGGAACACACTTCTTTTGTCGGGGCAGATAAAACACCGTGTCGTGCGAAGCCACATCCTATTTCCACCCAGCCAGCAGAAGGGGATGCCAGCCTGGCAGCTTGTCCCCTCTACCACTCGAAATAGCTCTCAGGAGCTGAGTCATGAAGCAGAGCCCAGAATAACGGGTGATTTCGTGAACCGAGGGACAATCATCAGCTGTGCTAACAATTACAGATGGAAATGGGCTTCAGGCAGCAGTTTATCACCAGGCGCCGAGCCCTTCTATTGCTGTAAGTAAATGCCTGGGTAAACTTTCGTCGGATCCAAATAAATAAGGCAGCGTCACTGAGCTCTGTTGTGCTGCGTGAGGGGCTGAGGATGCCTCTGCTGCACCCGCTGTGGTGACCCAGCCGTGCTTTGTTCACAGGCAGTCCTGGGGACTGAGCCCCCGCTGCTTTGCCTGAGGGACCTGTGCTGGATACAGGCACATTCAGCATCCCTATCTTGTGTGGATGCTGCTTGAAGGCTGACGTGCCTCTCTCCATGCACCCAAAGACCTTCATTAAGGAGTGACAGATCAGACTGAAGCACAGGACAGATGCTAATTACAGTTCTGCCCTTCTGTTTCCTTATCACACACCTTCCTCTGTTGTGCATTTGCTGAATATTTGGAAAACAATAGTTTCCTGAAACCAGGATCTTGAGTTTGGAAATCTATAGGGTGAGTGCCGCTTAACGGAACCTCTCCATACACAGGATGCTGTCAGCAGAGGATGAATTGTGTTGATGTAGCATGAAGTGGGAACAGCTTCTTGTTCCCTGAGTCACCCCCACTGCTCACACACCCAGCCGGGGAGCATGCGGGGCTGCTCCATGCAGGATGCTGCAGCTGCCAGCAGGGCCACAGGCACCTGTTTTAATTCCTTGAGCAAGAACCTGTCAGTGGCTGAAAAATAAATTAAAAAAAAATATATCCCCCAATAATTTCTGTCTCGCCTGTTTATGCACAGAAGTACTCATTTTAAATTAAAAAAAAAATTAAGGAAACTTTTTCACATTTTAAAGAAAGGTGTTTAAACAAAGCAGCCATGTAATTAGGCTGACTCAACACGATGTAGGAAAAAGCAAAGCAACATCCCCTTTCTCTTCTTTTTTGCGGTTCTGCTTTTTCACTGTCCAACCTAGGTACCTCTTGGCATTCTTTTAATTAATAAAATAATTTTAGATCAATAACAATTTGAAGAAAAAATATATAGAAAAAGATAAACTATTGGTACTTTTTGATTTGGTTTTCCATATATTTTAATGAACATTTTGGAAAAATCATTGAAATTCAATTATCCTCCTACTCCCCAAATACTTAGAAATAATAATAAAAAAATCTTCACAAGTAAAGAAATACCAGAAAGATAAGTACTCTTGTGGGATGGCAGCTGGTGGAAGGGATCCAGCTCATTGCTGGCAGCACCTGGTTTGCCACACTCCTGGAGAAAGTGCTCTTCTCCTCTTCCCACCTCTGGGCCATTGCAGGCTTTGTAGCCTTTCTTGTTAGTCCGTGTTCACTCTGTTTGCACCAGAAAATGAGAACACTTCTGTGGCTGAATGTCCGTAATATATATATATATATATATATATATATATATATATATATATATATATAACACTTCTAAAACACGATGAGTTATTTACTCTCATTTCAGCAATTCCTACCTAGGGACAAATGCAGCCAGAGCCAACACAGCCCTGCGTGCTGTGCAGGACTGAACTGTAACTTTGTTTGCCATTAGCATCGTTATCAAATTAGGGGGAATTAGTTATTGCACATAAGGTTTGTTCGTTCAAGCAAGCGCTTGGCAGCTGAACTCAAAGGCACCAGCGCTGTGGTGGGAAAGGTTTTTGCAGCACGTCAGCAGTACCAGGGCTGCTTTATGTAGCGTATAGCCCTGGGGAGGAGGATGCCTTTCAGAGGGGAACCCTTCACAGCTTCATTGACAGTGAATGTGGAATGGAAAGGCCCAGAGCTAAAAAGCACCGAGATGCTAGGAGGAATTGGATGCTCTCAATGGCCAAAGAGTTGACTGCAACCTTGCACAGAGGGTGAAGCCAACAGGGAACCAGCAGCCTGTCCTTGTGCCCTCCTGGCTGCCACATCCCACAGGTTTCCCTTCTGGGGCACCTGCGAGCTGGTTCAGTTGAAAAAGCTGAACTACTGGTGTCAGATAAGTTTGCAAGTTACCTGATTTTATTTACCCTTCCGCCTTTCCCCCCTATGAGGGAATTCTGTCTCCACCAGGGATGTTACTGGAAGTGGCAGAAATTCTGTGGGCCTTCCCAAGACCCGTGTACATTGGGATGTAGGTCTTTGAGGTGATTTTTCTGCTTTTTGGGAAATCATCTTCATCTCTGTAAGAAAGCAGGAGACCTCGTAGCCTCACAATGAATTAGCCAAATGAATTTCCATCTCCCGTGGATGTTGTTTACGCAGCGTAAGCCAGCACAGCGCAGTGAGTGGTTTATTTGAAACAAAGCCCTCTAATGCTTGGATCTGCCCCATCACTCGACTTAACAAACAGACACTTGATACCAGCTAAGCGGCTCACTTCACTGAGAAGTAAATCCTGCCACACTGCCAGCCTCTGACCACGAACAGTGTCCCCATTGTCACCGCCGAGTCCCTCCTCTGCCGCAGCCAACAACACGCACCGCGGCATGGCATCGCGGCAGTGCTGACCCTCATTTTCCATGGAGGCTGGTACCAGCCACAGGCACACAGCACACCCCTGTGTCCATTAAACCCTCATTTAACACCGGCAGCAGTGGGGCAAAATGGCCTGGAGGTGGACAGTTTGTGTAATTAAGACGAAGGGAGCTGGCGCTGGGCAGTTTGAGGGAGTTTCCCCTGTTTTTGCCATTCACCTGGGCATCCTCAGGACCATGTCCTCAGCTCCTGTCCACAGATCAGGGCATGACATTGGGCACAAGTAATTTAAGAGGCAGCATCTGTGCAAGCACCGGGGTTAAAACAATCTGAGAAAGAATTAACTGGAAGAAACATGCCACCCCACACACAGCTCTTTCCAATCAAGATGAAAGGGGCACCACAAAGCCCCAGAGGACATTTTCATCCCTCCAGCACCCAGGGCATGCTTCACAGGGAGCCCCCGGCCAGGGAGGTGATTGTTCCAGTCCCACTCCCAGTTACTGCTTTATCTGCTCCACTTCAGCAAATGTACTCATCCGTGGTTGCTTGCTAAATGCCATGGAAACCCCAGGGCACACAGTGAGATCATTTGCCAGTTCTTTTTTATTTTAAGATTTTTTTGTTTTGTTTTGTTTAAGCAGTTTTTTAAGGCTTAGGGGAAAAAAAAAAAATCAAAAAAGAAAGAAAGAAAAAAAAAGAAAAAAAAAGCACAAGGGAGAATTCACTTAGAATCATTTCCACAGCTGCAAAAAGCCTTTGTCATAAGCCCTGACCGCACAAGCTCCAACAAAAAGCGAGTTTATATCCTTCAATAGAACGCCTGGTAAAAATGAAAGGAGCCAAAAACAGCATAGTGAAGCAACCAAATTGTGTTTTGCTACAACAGCTGAAAACTTTGCTTTTCCAATAGCATGTGAACTATCGCATGAAATGTTTACACTTTATTTTTATCAGTCTGCTTCTCACACCAGATCTAGAAACACCAGTGCAACTTCCTTGTAACTTCCAATCTGAGAGAAAAAAGTGTCTTGATTGAATACATCAAATATCCCACAAAGATTTTTTTAGTACGTTTCCCTTCAGAAATACCTGACTCAGTACATTGTCAATTGAAAATACAGAACTTGTTAATGTTGCATTTACAGTTTGGCAGGTTTTAGTCCCTCTTCCCCCCCGTCTCTGAACTGAAGAAAAATGACCGATTTAAGCTGGTGATAAAAGAAAAGGGCTTAAGGCAGTCTAATGACATTGCAGGAAAAGAAATAATTCATTTCAAATAATTCCTTTTTCAGATTCTTGAGCATTGCCACCTGGTGCAATCAGGTTATTTGTGGGTAATAACACCTATCTGTCCAGCTTGAAAATATGCTTTTGTTCTCATGTTGTCAGCTGTTTGTCACTAATTTTCACTTTTCAGGGACACTCCTGGTTCTGCCTTCTGGCCAATACTGCAAGTTTCAAAATAGTAAAATAATAAAGGTCCAGGGTCAGCCAGCTCTGAACCCTGGTTGAGAGGGGAATTGAACACAACGGAGAGGAAGGAATGAGATGGCTGGGGGGAATACGGAGTAAATATTAATCTTTAATTAAAACCCTTTACAGCAAGCAGTCTGGAGATGGATCTCCTGTTGTAGAGGAGAACATGGACTGTTGGGTGACCCACCAGCCCAGGCTGGGTGAGGACCTCTGCAGGCAACGGCTCTGCTCTGCTCCGTATGAGCAAATACGCAGCTGATGTGGGCAGGAAGGCAGCAAGTCCACCAGGACTATGGTTTTCTTCAGTTCCTGCACAGGCCTTGCTAATTATAGCAGTTTTCCCCCAGGTCCATGGCTGCATTGGCCTTTGGTGTGCCTGGCTCCTTTTTTCTGGTTCGTTCTGTCCAGGCTATTTTGGCTGCACAAGGTCAATGCCAGCACTGTCAGGGCTGGTGGAAATTCATTTGGAGGACAAAGGGAGATGGAGCATATGCCCCAGGACAAAGTAAAAGAAGTCCAGAGTGAATTGGTTTCCTTTTTCTTCTCCTCCTGTTCATGAAAGGATTGGTCATGGAAACGTCTCATTTTGTTTCATTTCTAAATAATGCTTTCTTTGTTGTTAGTGAGTTGTTGTTGTTTTTTTTAATGCTGGTTGTAGATCAGCATTTTTATTTAGCTTTTTTTCTTTTTTTTCTAATAAGCAAGAATATTAACCACTAAAGTGAAAAAATATGTATTTAGGAATCCCAGAAGAGTACATTTGACTTTCTGAAAATGCACAATTCTTCTTCTTCTTCTTTTTTTTTTTTTTTTTTTTTTTTTTGGCTTTTAGCCCGAATTTGGCTTTTCCTTCTCCCTCACTAGATACTGTGGAGTTCACATTTGTTTATCTTTACAAAGAAGAAACCTATCGCTACAAGAAATGGTAAAGTTTCCAGCTTGTTGTCAGTGCAACATGCAAGTAGTGTTGGTAGAGCCCACCAAGAGCAGGTAGACTCTGAAGCCTCTTTTAAACAAATTCTGAGATGAAAAGCGTGTAAAGAACACAGGTCTAACCTATTTGGAGGACTGAATCCAGTTAGGTTACAAGATACGTGAATGACACCCATTCACTTTTTTGGGGAGGCCGAATTCGTTTGAATTGACCAGCTTCAGAATGAGGCCTTTGAGTCCAGCTCTAAGGCTTCTTAAAAGAGGCAGTGATGAAACTTCATTTCCATACCTGGCTGTCTTTCAGTTTTTGAGGTTATATGCCCACCTGCAGCTGGATGAGTTTTATGCAAAGAAGTGTTGAAGCAAATCAATCAAATTAATAGCTTATGTATCACAGAAAAGAAGAAATTCAGAGGAAGTCTGTGTGGCTGGCTAACATTCCTTTTTAGTTCAAACTACAAGATTATAAAATATATAAATTTCTTTGTCTTAGCAAAATGTAGAGTTGTGGGAGACAAAGCATAGGAGATGTCAGCAAATTGGTGACTGATGTGATATTTATCTTCCTCTGGGCTTGATCTGAGAGTTGGTGGCCAGATCCCTCCACAGCCGGCTATTCATGCCTCCTATGGTTGGTCTGATATTCACTTCCATCTGCTCCTCTATACCTTCCATTCATACTGAGCTTGGTTTTCCCTTCTTTTTTTTCTTCTTCAATGCTTCTTCCTTCTGGCAGCCCATTTCTATTTAAGCCTGAGATCCACAATTTTTAAGTCATTTCTGAGTTGGGCTGAAATCGCTTCCAGTAACTGATCTCTGTGACCCAGTCTTATCTTCAGGTGAAAGTTTGTGACTTTTCCCCCAACTCTCTAAATATTTATAATTGTTAAAAAGGAAAAATAATAGAAATGGTCACCCTTACATCCTCCACAATAAAGAACATGAATTTTTGTTTCAGAGCATGCTTTACTACAGTCTCAGCAAACACTTCATCTCCCTCTCTTTGCACCAAAGAAAACAGAATAAAATTCCAGTTGTTTTTCCTCTTTTTTTTTTTTTTTCTCAATTACAAAAGCAACACACCCTTATGCACAGGCCTAATACCAGTCTATTCAGAGGTCAGGATGTCAATAACAATAATAACAGCAAGTTTGTGTCATTCCATTGTGTACTCTCAGCCTTACCTCTGAACTGAGGAAAGAAAACAAAGTTGTAATGCAGGGAGCTGGGAAAGGGTGGGAGAGGTGAAACAGAGAAATGCAAGATATAATTCCACTGTCTGGCAAGGCAATAGAGCTGAGAGGAACTTTCAGTATTGCCTCACCAAACTCAGATAGTTTCTTAATATTTAGATGTCTGTCAAGAATAGGAAACAAGAAGAGTTACCTGGAGTATGCCCACTGAATTATTCAGCTCTGTTGTCCTGGAATCATTTGGGGAACTGGAAATAACCATCTAGGTGTAGTCTTTTTAATAGCTCAGTAGACAAGTAATTGATTTGATAAACATTGTGCTATCCCACTGATTTTTTTAAAGATAAATTAAGTGAGTATTGTGCATTCATGTCAGGCAAATAGCATTAAAGTACTTTGATAGTCACAGAACTCTACCAAATGGATCCTCTATTGATTGGCAAGAGGGAAGATTTTAGGCTTTGAGTTATGTGGGTGTACATCTCCCCTATATCAGCTGCACTCAGCAGAGTTATAGCAGCGTGGCACTGCTCAGATGTCAGGGCTTATGCATTCAGTTCTGAGCTAAAACTGGAAAAAACCCAGGGACAATGAACGTAGATTTCCCAATACCTTAAAAAAGAACATAATAACTTCTTCCACATTTACGGAAAAAATAGTTGGCTTCACTCAACTTAGCCATGGGTTTGTCTCATGCGGGCTTTAAAAAATTCTGGAAAGATCGAAGCAACACCCATCAATATATTCAACAAAGGGTTTAAATAAAGCATAGGTTGAGGACGGAGCACACTGTTGCCATTACACAGGGTCTGTGCCTGGCTGGAGCGCTGCTGGTTGTACCGCCGGTTCTCGAGGTGGCAGCCAGATTTCTGCATCCAAGCGGGCTGTCTCTGCATGGAACCGTGGTGTTGGGCTGGGCTCCTTGTTTTGCACGTCTGTTTCTAAAAATACATACTGTTTGTCAGGATGATGTTGAAAGATGGTTCAGAAAGGCTGGACCTCGGTGTAGTCCCAAGGACTGAGAATAGAAATGGGGATAGCTGCAGAGCAAGCCAAAAAATGATCTAAGCATTGGAGACGCCTTGATCCATTCCTCACCTGACACAGTTTGCTGCCTTTCCTACTGCCGACTGCAGCTCAGGAGGCCTCCAGTCCTCTGTCATGGGTGTGGGTGCCACCCTCATGAGAAAAAACTGTGTAATGGGTGGTGAACTGGGCAGTGCCTCACATAATATTTGTATTAATTATACATGATTATATATACTATATACAATTGCATATTGCATATTATACTTTGTATATGATATAATTGTGTAATTGATATGCACATTTTATAAGGCACTATTCATAGGCAGACAAATTGTGTATATTAATTAGGTATAATTATATGTAGTATTTATTAATTACACTATATATGTGACTTATGTAATTAATATATAATCAGATATAATAGTGTCCATTATTTGCACAAAATTCATTCCAGAGTTGGCTTTAATACAAATGCTGTGGTTCTGTTAGACCCACTTTTGCAAAGTGCTTGCGTTACGCACACACCCAGGATGGAAGCAGAGCCATGCCCTCAGATTTCACTGCCAAATTTCCACATGCCCGCTGTAGAAACAGGGTGCTCCCGTTCTGAAGTTAGGTCCTAATATAGGGCATCCACAGAATTTGAGACCCTGAAACATACTCAGAGCCCATAGCAGAGAAATCCCCAGCACATCTGCGGTGCCATGAAGGGAGGCTGTTGTTTGGACACAGGGGTCCCTTTGGCTGGCCTGGATTTTACCTGCTCATGTTCTGCTCCGGTGCATTGGCAAAGCAGCCGGAGCAATTGCAGGGCACTCCCAGGGCTGCTTGTGTGCTGTTTGTGTTTTGCACCCTCGCTCACCTCTCACCTGTCTGACAGCATGCAAACAAGCAGGCAAACATTTTTGTGAAACAAGGAAGCCCCAACTGAGATCTCTTGCTGTGATTTTTGGAAGCGTCAGGGAAGAGGGATCAGAGGGCCAGAGGAATTCCTCAGGGAGGGAAGAATCAGCTGTACTATGAATTTCTTTTCTTTGCAGGGGGTGGAGAAATAGTGACAGGTGAGAGGAGGGGCTGGGAGTTTTAGCCAAAAGCAGCTTTCTCCTCGTCTTGGTATCAGGACATGCTGCAAAGGCAGTGCTAAGCACATCAGCACCCCAAGCTGCCAGCCACCACAGCGCTTAACGTGGTGCAAGGTCTGTCAGTGCAGAGTTCAGGCTTTTTTGCAAAGAATCAAACTGTTGGCAAAAAGTGACACCAAAAAAAATGAACTTAAAGAGGCCACCTGAGCAGCCTTGAAACCCGTTTGAACCACGCTGTTGTGACAGACTGCATCCTGTCTGTGTGCATGCTTGCCTGAGGATTTACTAATACATATATTGTTAATTGCCTGCTTATGTCCTGAAGCAGGGCTGGGAATGAATTTCAGGAAAAGAGATGTTTGTTTTGCACGGGCGCCCACATCCCATATACTTTCGGTCATGAGGAAATTGCCCCGTACCTCCACCCTGCATGCGCTCGTGCCTGCGGCTGTAGGCACCGAGCAGGGAGAAGCCACGGAGCCTGCAGAAACCACTGCACCCCCGTTCCTCTGCCTCCCCCAGCATGGAAAACTCGATCGGGAACAAGCCCAGGGTCTATGCGCTGCTCCTGCCTCAGCTGAAGCTGTACAGCTGTTGCCTGAGTAGAGAAAGGGATTGGATTTCATGGGCTGTGTAATCTGCGACAGCGCTCTTTGGCTTGGGGATAGCAACAAGCCTCACCCAGGCTTAGCCATCCCCTTTCTGCCCGTGGAGGAACGCCCCGGTCGACATAGAAGGAAAATTGTTTGCTGAATTTCTGCACAGCCCTCCTTCCAATTGCTGGAGAGAGAGGGGGGAGTGGGAAAGAGAGAGAGAGAGTTTAAGGCAGGCTCTGCACTGGTGTTCTGGGCTATTTCAACTTCAGGGCAACTTTAGAGAACTTCAGTTATTTTTGGTAAGTCTTTTTATTATTTTTTTTTTCAAATCTCTCTCTTTCTTTCTTTTTTATCTTTGATGCAGACTGCACAAGTTTGCAGTAGATGGGCTTTAAAAATTGCAATGGGATGTGGGCGTGTGCACTTGGTGTCCTTTGATGTAGAAGCTGGGCATTCTGCTAATAAAGTTGTAATGCTCCCTGCTGCTCTACCTAATAAGAAAAACCTGCAAATGTAGCAGGTTAAGCGTTACTACTGGGGAAAAACCTGGTGAGAACTTCAGCCGAGGTGCATCCCACCTGGCGTGCAGTTTTGCCTCTTTCTTGCATACGTACGGTCAGGGATGAACGAATACGTGCCGCCCACCCAGAGTTTCTGCTCTGCTTTTTTAATGCAGGGGTTTCAAATTTGGGCACTATGCCTCCCGAAGCTTTCAGAGGCATGTTGATTCTCCGTCCTATACACACCCCTCCATTCAGTAATCTCTATTCCAGATCACGCACGTTGTTTTTCTGACTTCCTCCCTCTGTATACTTAACCCATCGTATGATCTCAAACATAGGGAAACTCTTTGTAGTACAAAGAGCTATAGTCCCAATTGCTGCAACGAGTTGCAAGGTGCAAACTGTCAAAGTGAAGTTGGTTTCTGATGCATGTGAGTTTTCTGTGTGCTTTCCCCATGGTTATATTCAGATTTTTATAGTATCTGTGTTTCTTCAAGAGGATATAATATATCGTGGATATTATATCTTGATAAATACCATTTGCAATATATATATTCATATCATCATAATATACTCACTTTGTATTAGGAGCTCTGTATGTTAGTGGTATCTGAGACTAAGATCAACCTTGAAGAATTAGATGACAGATATCCATAACCCTGTCAGTAGAATTGGGATCCTGTACGTCTTCACTGCAAGGCTGCTGAGACTAGTTGGCAAAATGCTGGGAAATAGCTAACATCTTCCTCTCCACCTGTCTAGGTTCTCTGCCTCATCCATACACCTTAATAAGTTTCCAAAAATATGAGTTCAGATGATCTGAGGTAGGATTTGTATCTGTAGCCACCTGTAGAAAGACCCCCCCCAAAAAAGTATGTGTTCTTGAAGTTTTGAGAGAAAATAGAAAAAGCGTTATTCATATGACAAAATACCAAAGGTCTATCCCTCTGCAACAAAAATAACCATTCTTACTTGCAAGTTACGAAACAAGAAACACAGAAAGTTGAAAGGTGGCTCTTAAGGAGGTACAGGACTTTGCTTATGATCACCTGTTGCACGCACAAGGGAAAACTTCTAAGCATTGCCTTGCTATGTGTTTTACTACAGTAAAGCAAAACTGAAAGGAATTTTGTGGATCCAAGCAAATTACAGGAAAATAATGACAATTTACTTCCAAAATCTATCCTAACGTAGGTCGAAAGTCCGGCATGAAGAGGTTTCAGATGTTTAGCAGCACAGGAAAACACATCACATCTCAGAATGCGTTGGGTTTTATTAGTTATGGTTAAAATGATAAGTGTGACTGGAGCTTTTAATTACAGTAAGCCTATAACAATGGAGTTAACAATAACTCTTCAACCATAAACTGAAAACTATAAATCTGTGTGAGGCCCTCAGCAGTGCTGACATGTTCCGTGATGGCTGGAGCTTTTCTGTGGAAGCATGTAGATTTGTTAGCTAAAATTGCATTTTACTATCTTTGGTGTGGCACTCTCATAAAGTAAACTCTACTATTAGATTACGAGGCTTGTGTAAATCTCCAACTCTGACTCTAGTCAAAGCTTGTAAGTAATTCATTGGGGATGGCTGCCTTCCAACCTCCTATGCAGAGAGCGTTAAAGTCTTCTCAGGCAGACAGGGCAGTGGTAACTTCTAGCACTGATCTGCCAGGGATTTGGAGATGGCGCGTGTTTTATGCTTTTAATTGTCTTGGACGCTCAGTCTGCATTCGCAGCTATGAGGTCAACGTGCCTCTGTTCGCTTTTGGCTGTACTTGAAGCTCATCACTGAAACAAAATCCAACTGCCTGTAATACATGGTCAGGGGAATAGCTCTGATCCGAGTTAACCTCCTGCTGACTTCAGTGGGTTCAGCACCCCGAGCTCGGCGCGAGGAGGCCAGGCTGGAGGCACCCTTCTCCAGGAGCAAGGCTGGGAACTTCACCAGGGCTTTCCTTATCGCTCCCAGTGTTGTAGCAGGGGTAGGACGTATGGCATCAGGATCATGCTAAGGTATCGTGTCTGTTGTAACACCACAGAAATGTGCATTGCCTTGGTCTGAACCTCTCAAGTTGCACAGAGGGTTGGTTTTAATTTTCCTTCAGCTTTCTACTGGGAAGCTAGTTCATCCTACAGAAGTGTGAGATATCAAGGGATACACATAAGGTTTTGTTCTATGATTCTTCACATCAAGAGAATAATCAGAATATAAGCTAGTTTATCATAGAGGTGTGACAGTTACTATATTCTGGGCAAATATTCGAGGAAAAAGATGTAATCTGTTTTCTACATCTAGCTATTGTCACATTCCAAAATGTTCCCAGCATCAGGGAGTAGAAAAATCAGCTTTCCAGCTCTGGAAGCCCATCTTGCCTTGTTTCTGGGCTCCATGCTGCAGGTTCAGTCAATCCAGACCAGCCAGATACAAAAGATCTCCCCACCAGCCCCTCCGCACCGCCACTCTGAGACCAAGCAGGGGCAGGCAGGCTTTTACTTGCAGGCACTTTGCCACATCCTTGAGCCCTTGTACACTAAAAAACTTTTCCTGACAACATCACCTGACAGCTGCTGCCCTTCCTGCTTCCCTTAGCTGCAACTAGTGATCAACCAGCAGGCGATGCCCTCCAACGCCAAGCGGTGGAGCAGCGCCCCGAGCTCCCTTCAGAGCTAAGATCAGGCCCTGCCAGGAAGAGGCTGCTATCTGTACACAGGTGACAGAGATCAGGACAAAGCTCTTGTTTCAAGAATGAATCTCCAGATGACCTGCAGCTAGGGAAAATTGCTAAATCCATGTGTTCACTAATTTGGTTGGAATTTTAAGGTTGAGGCTGGAATACATTCTTTTATAGAGAGGAACAAAACTTCATGCTAGGAGAGGACCTTTCACATGCTGAATACTTCTTATCAACATTTTTACATTCTGTACGGAGGCTGTAGGTAGCTAAATATCTGGAAGCAACAACTGCCTTACTGCAGAGCATGGGCCTATAGTTTGCTATTGGAGAAAGGGAGGCCACAGGTTCACCATTGAAATTTGGCCTAAGAATCTGGAACGAGTTACAATACTTTAAGGTTCTTGTGGCACAGAAGTAATAAGCCAAGGTGGCCACTGGAGGCCCCATCTGCTCCCATGGCGCAGGGACAGCAGCTCTGCAGGGAGCCAGTCCCAGGTTGTGGGAACAGCCCAAATCCCAGTGGAATTCCACGGAGCAGGAATGCAAGCGCCTGAAGAAGAGCAGGCACCAAGCCTGTCCACTTCATCTGCCCAATAAAGATAGCAGAGCCTTCAGAGGGCAAAGTTATCTGTTTTTCAAAAACACAAACAAGGAGATAAGGTTTATATGATTTCCAAGCCCACTGATAATTTTCGAGACTCCAAAGTCATAGTAACTGTTCTTCACTGCTGGGCAAATGTTATTTCTGCTCTGTAGTTAAGAGAACAAACACCACTTGATTTTGATAGCAGTGGACTGTGTCTGATATTTGCAGAGTCAGGGGAGCAGCTGTTATCCTCACAGCCATCTGATTTTAAATACCTTTCTACCTGCCCGGCGACCTCTCAGCTCCCTCCCCTTGACAAGTGCTATGTTTGCAGCTCAGCCTCCCAGCACCAAAAAGCAAAGGTGCAAACTGCATGCCTTTCTTCCCATTTCTGCAACAAGTCCTAGCTAATTAGCCTTATAAATGAGTATTGATACAAAATCTTCCACCATGCAGGGAGTCCTGGATGCTCACACATTTTACCAGCCCAATCATTCCTGTTTTTCCTAAGTATCCTCATACTCCAGCCCTAGAAAACTAATGCCATTCAGCTTTCCACAGGTCACCTCTCCCCTTGCTTGCTGCGTGGTTTGCCCCAGCACTCAGACTTTTGATTCTCAGTCAGTCATAATTTGTCATTCAAAATAAGTACACACAAGAATTTTTCTTTTCCCTGACACATCATTTTCATTTTAGTCCAAAGATCAACCTTTAGCAGAATTATTTGGAGGAGTGAATTCAACAATTGAAATTTCAGCTTGAATGAGAAGCTCAAAGGACATGCTTGCAGGAGTGAAAACTACAATTTGATGAAAAATGGGGTAATAATTCTTCTACATAGCAAGAACTACATTAACTGATGACATTATAATCTGAAGGGAAAAAGGTCTAAGTGGTATTAGGCATTTTTATTTTGAAAAGTAGTTAGAAAACAGTTTTTGATGAACCTCAAAGAGGTTAACAGCTCACCCTCAGGTCAGATAAGAATCCAAAAGGTTGTTTTTTTTTGACTGTTTGAAATGTCTGTGTGCTTGTCAGAAGGTATATGAGTTGGAGAGTTGTGAAAGTATCACGAGAAAGCTAGTGGTTTTGATCACTGGTATTTCCCGGTGTGAGCTGAGCTTTCCCTATCCTATTCCTGCTTCTAAAATCAGCTGAAAGGAGAAAACGTACAAGAATGCAAAAATGTCATTAAACATTCCTCAAATATTTTCATATATGCCAAAGTGGATCTGATTTATGTTTTAGTGAAAGGTTGCATTGATTTTTACATGAACTGTGTTCTCGCACTCCTTGACGTTGACTTTTTCACATAATGGGCTTGATTATGAGAAAAAAATACTTGCGCAACACACAGCTCAGACAACTCAGTGCCTAATTAAAGTAACCAGTTAGTCAGAGCCCGTTTAGGAGGCAAACTGGGCATTTCCTCATGAGAATGACTACATGTAGGTTTTATACTCGTGGTGATGGATGACTACAAAGGTAAATAATGCATGCAGTTGTGAGGGTAACTTACTCATCATGCTTCCTATGAACAGACTGCTGGAGTGGTAGTGAAGGGCAATATTTTCATAGGCTTTGCTGTTGCTCCCTGCTTTTGGGGCAAGTGTTGGACTAGAAAATTATTGACTCTCTGAGTGGTGTAAAACAGACTTTTGAAAGTATTTATGGGGGACATTTCAGTTACTTCAGTGATTTACAGAGCTGGATGGAAGCAGAACCCCCACAGACCTGTTATGAAAGGAACACATTTATTAATGGTACCATTATTTAGATCTATATTTGGATTTTATGTCCTCAGTGGATTTAACAGCTGCTTCAGTCAGCCTAGCAGGAATCTGTGAATGAAATGGGTTGGGTAGAGATAGCAGGAGAAATCATATTTTTCTTTTAAAAAATATCCTTCCTCGGAGATTAAAGAGAAGCCTTTGTATAACTGTACTGCATTATGCCAGGAAAGTTCATCCCAGAGATTAAGGCATTAATTGCATAATTATAATGTATACACAGTATGCTTCGCCAACAAAGATATAAGCCTTACCCTTTCCAAATAAACCTTAAAGTCCAGAGAATAAACACAGCACTTGCAAATTACCCCGAGAATTAATGTAATCTCCTAAATACACCAGCTTGTTTCTTAGAAAGAAAACAGGGTGCTCGGTCCATGTGATAACAGATCATCCCTGGGTCTCGTGGTGAGGAGATCACAAGCAAACTTTCCACAGCACGCTTGCCCTGGAGCTCTCCCTTGTGCTTCCCCCTCAAAAAAAAACAAAACCAACTTTTTTTTTTTTTTTTTCTACTCTCAGTTTCTGGAGCTCTTTCTGAATACATGTTTAAATTCATACAGCACCAATGAAGGAAGCTTGTGACAGGCACACCTTGAGGTCCTTTGCAGGCAGACATCTGCAGGGTCATTCTGCCTGGCAGCAATGAGAGAAGATAGCCCAGCAAAAAGACACAGCCCACCACTAGTGCCCCAGCACGACCACCTAAAGGTGCCTGCAAACCTTTTGTGCTATAGGGATGGAGGCAAAGACAACTCCGGAGCAGGGACAGAAGCAAAAGGAAGGGAAAGAAACCCAACAATTTTGGAGAAGAGGTATAAAAAGCCATGAAAGTGAGCGTTTTGTCCTTCCCATGAATCCTTCTCTTTTAAATGCCTGATAAGGGATGGGGAGGGAAGGAAAACCATCATCCTCTAATCCAAAACAGGAGCTGGCTGTCACCCCAGCACAAGCAGACCATGCTAACTCCTCTGCTAGGTCTATTCCTGTGAGGAGACAGAGATGGACTGTGATAAGGTTTTGGCTCTTGGACACAGTAGAAAATACGTCCTTGGCCAGCCAGGGCCTGCACGCTGAGGTGAAGGGAGCTGGGAATTGCCAAGCTGGAGCAGTTCCTTAACCTGGCTGCAGGAGCTTTGAGGAGGGAGAAGGACTGACACTTCTCTAAAGGGGTCTTGCAGGGAAACACCTCTGGGATGAAAGCAGAGCCAAATCTGACAAACTTGCTATTGTTTCACAAAAATGCCACAAATCCAGCCTCGTTTGTCAAGATTTATTCCCATCTTTTGTTGTTGCTGCAGCCTGACGGCAGGTTAAGGCTCACACCACGTTAAGTGATATATAGCTACCCACCAGGACATGCCCCAGAGGACTTGCAAGCTTTGTGTCAAGCTGGTCGAGCGAAACAGGGGTGGCAGGAATGAGGAAATAGTGGAAGAATGGCCTTACAGAGAAGGAAGGCAGGCTTTTTTTGGGCTGTGTTTTGGTTTGCCTCATTGTCTAGAAGATCCCAGAAATTATGCCATAATAAATCCCTGCTGGTTGGAGCAAAGCTGTGGACGCAGTTATCCAGCAAGCGGGTGCATGCAAAGTGCTCGAAGCAGCAGCTCACCATACATCCGAGCGTAAACACAGTGATCTTCATACGTGTGGGCAATCCTGCCGCTGTCCTGCAGAGGGGCAGAGACCTGTGCGTGCAGACCCGAATGCAAAATCTTGCTGTGAAAATTTAGATTTTTTTTCTAGTCAGGAAAAAAGAGGGAGTTCTGCAAAGAGAAGTTTAGCATTTTAGGCAATCTGCAGCTGCTAACATTTTTCTTCCCACTGTCATGCCCCTCGGGTGTTTGGAGGAGAATTGGACACAACATATAATGCCCCACTTCTGTGCAGCTCCTCCAGCATCCCCACCAGTGGAGTTATGGCAAAAGCAGCCCAACACCTACAGCCCCCAGCAGAAGTTTTATTACAGGCAGGAAAATGGAGTGGCTTTTACCTTAAGGGTGAAAAAAAAACAAACAAGTAAGAGTGAGTTCACCTGCTCAGAGACCTGGACTCACATAGGGCTGACAGCAGTAAGGATGCTCTGCTGACAGGACATGACTTATTTACATTGAAAAGAGATTCCATTGCTTTTGGAAAATACATGGAAGTGGCCCTCCACAGACACCACAGATAGTTCAGTGAGCAAATATTAAATACTGGGAAACTCTGTTAAAAAAATAATTTACAGAAAATTAATACAAATTAACCACCAGTCCTTAGGCAGACCTCAGTGGGTTCAATATAAGAATCATCCTGTCAGACCCTCCTACCTTTCAACACAGTGCAGAGGTACAGAGCCTTGTTTTAAACCTATACTTACAAAAATCATGATGCAGCTTTTTTTTTTTTTTTTTTTTTTTTAGTGGTAGATCCATCTATTCACTGGCTGAGTTGCAACAATAGCATTTTTGCAGTTAGTGGTTCTTTGCAAAATATATACTATATATATATAATATAATATATATATACATACAATGCATATCTGTATCAAAGTAATAAGTGCTTAGATGAGTTTTGCACTGATAGGCTAGCTGGCAGAGAAATCACTTTTGGTTGTCCATTAGGGCTGGATTCAATAGAAATGTTGGCTAACTTCACCGCAAGCCTTGGAAACCATCAGAGTATTCAAGACTTAGGCAGTCAGATGCCTGCTTTAATTTCTATTGACAAAGGAAGAGGAGGGATGAGTAAATGTAAAACATTTCCTTTCAAAATTGAGCTGAGAGAGGCAGCGTGGTGCAGGGAGGAGGTGGAATCCAGGACATCTGGGTTGTGTTTACTGCTGGCTCTGCTGCCAGCTTGCTTTCTGACTTGGTTCAAGTTGCTTTTTTTGCTTTGCTACCTCACTTTCTGCGAGGCAGGGAGAGCTCACCCGCTTTCACACAGCACTCTGGGCAGGTGCAGGGACTTCCTTGGTGACCGTGACCTGAGCTGGCATATCCACACACAGTATAGCAGGCAATGCTGTCTGGTGATCGGCATCCCAAAATGTGCAGGAGGGGTAGCTGTGCTCTTGGAGACCTAAAGGGCTCACTACAGAGCACTGCACCTGTGTAAAGATCTACCCATAGGTACTAGAAATCAGAGCCTTTGTTACTACAGATGGGAAAGTCATTCAGAGAGTAGGGTTTTCAGCCTCCTTCACATATACTTAACCATCTCTTACCTCATTTACTACACTGTTCCCTGGGAAAGGCACTTGTTTTTGGGGTAAGGCACAGGAATTGGGGTAGCTGTTTTGATACAGTCTCCATATGGTGCTTCCAGTAGCAAAAACTGTTTCCAGGTTCCCAAGGTCACAGGAAGCCTGACAACTTTTTTTTTTCCTTTTTTTTTTTTTTTTTTTCTCTCTCTAAGGTACATTTTCAGCTAAAAGAGTGATATTTAGGCTATAGCTGAAATCCTATTTGACTTGGTTTTCACTTTGTACAACACTTTTATGTCTCATGCTACTTGCTGAATACATAGATTGAACTCATGGCCAAACATTTTGTAAATGCTTGCATTTTTTTTCCTAAAAGTATTTATTCTAACAAAGATGGAGGCTTGATTACTGTGTGCAACGCTGTGTACTCAGCTGGATACCACGAGATGGGATCCAAGCTGATCTCGGACTGTATTAGCCTGAATTACACGATGAACAAGATGCAGCATGCCCTGTATCAGTTTCATTGAGGCCCATGGATGTTGTGCTTGAGTATGCACAGAATGAAATCTGAGTACTTCAAGATTTGATCCCGTGGTACTAAATGACCAGCAGGTACCATCTGAGTCCTACATCTTTTTGCAGGCTTCCATTTATGATACTATCTTGTTTACCCTACTGACAGGTCCAGACAGCTTTCATGAACACCCTCTTGCAAACAGCCAGAACTCCACAGCTTGGTCAGGCCACCCTCCCCACAAAGCTGTATGTGATCTCACAACTCTCTGCGGAGTGTTGGGAAGAACTTGCCATGAATTATGATAACTATGTCTTTACTCACAGAAAAATCTGTGAATAAATATGCAATATACAGTCTAGAGCTACTGTAATCCACATCAATAGAAAACACTGATCGTTTCTGTCTCTATTCACTATACAGCAATATTCCCCTTTATTATTTTTACCCATTAAAGAGGAAGGTTATTAAGAATAATACTTTGTAGCTTTGTTGTATGCTATCTTAGATTAGGAATCAACTATTAACTATTGATTTTGCCTCCTCTACAGGGTAGATAGGAGTTATTCTTTGCATGGTAACAATCTTGGTAATCTGAATCAGACAAGTGAGCTGGGGTGCAAGACCCCTGGGTTCAGCCTGTGGTTTGGTGGGTGGTGCAGTCCCATTGCCTCTGTCTGTGCTTCCCACTCCCTCTCCATCCACCCTCCTCTCCCTTTGGATCTCCCCAATCATTTGCCAAAAAGTGCGTTGGGATGGCATTGCTCTTCACTGTGTGTTTGTACAGCCTAATGAGGTGTCAGTCTTGGGACAGGTTCTTGGAAACTCCTGATGCATAAATCGTAATAGAAATTAATTACGTGAATACCAGTGTCTTAGGTGTCAAGGCAAGCGTAAAAATGATTTTGAGTAAAGTGATCTGAATGTTTTGCAGTGTGACTCAAAGCTTGTCCAGACTTCAGAGGCTTAGATCCATCCCTTAACACCCAGCCAGGTCTTTCTGCAATGTACTCTAGTGCTGCACAGATAACTCTGCAACGTGAAATAAAAGCTGCATTTGACTTGCTGTGAGTTAAAGCCAGTTATTCCCACAGTTCCCATTTCCTAATGTTTTCCACTCTTGATGTTCTTCACTTTTAATGTTCATAGTAACTTGTGCCAAAAAAGGTGTTTCCTATCATGTTCTACTCACATTGTGTTGTGAGGTTTTTTTTTTGATTCCATATTTTCAATCCCCAGAGAGCTAAGGTTAGTCATAAACATGCTTTTGGCTATCAGATTCATGTGTGGTTTGCTATAGCAACAAACAAAAGCATTAGTCAGAAACTGGCATGAAGCTATAAACACATATTTTTTTGTGATATTACCCAGAGTTAGCTTAATTTATGTGGTACACTGCTGCCACACAACTGCATCCTAGTTAAACCATTATTGCTGAATATAAGCTTTATTTATATTACAGTGAAATAAGAAAATCTGTTAATTGTTGTTGACATTTGAGGATCACGAGCCCAATTCTGGTATTGCACTGGTGTAAATCCAGCTGCACTCCTTCAGAATGTGCATTTAGATCAGGGGAAAAAATCCAAAACTAAATCTATTGAATAAGAGGAAAATTATCATCAAGCAAATAAACAGTCGCTTTGCCATTGCTGCTCTCACCTCCGTAATTTTACTGTAGCAAAACGATTAGAGGTAAGCATTATCAGACCGTGGGAGATGGTTTCAGCTTGCTGCCAACACACTTGGAAATCATTATCTGCAGCATGGCAGGGAGAGCCAGGCTCAGCTGAAGATAATCTCCCTCCAGATGTGCCGATGCAGCACGGGGAAGGTGCAGTTTGTGCAGGGCCAGTGTCTATCCGGCCGGCATGGGGATGGGGAGGAGCTGGGGAGTTGGCTGGGTTTGTACAGCAGTCACTGAAATCCCACAGCCAGACAGCTACTAGTCCCCGAGCCAGCTTGTTTAAAGGTTGCCCCGAAGGGTCTGTAGGAGTGGTGATTATTGCCTAGGCAAAGCAGGCACATTCTTGTCAAGGCTTTATTCCAACCATTTGTCTTCTCTTTGCCGCACCTTTTCAGGAACATGAGCCCTCCTCTTTTCTGACAGCTGTATTTAATGCAAAACACATGCATGAAAAATGTGTTTTCCAGTATCCCTGGGCTGGCACTGTTCAGCAAGGAGAGCTGAAACTTCCTTAGAAACTGTTCGGATACTTTTTCAGACCCCTCTCTTCAGGCATGTGGCTGTAGAAGCGATTGTGACCTTCCCTGCTGCAGATGTCTGCAGAGTAACTAACTCATGAATAATATCCGCATGTGTCCAAGCGATAAGAGTAACAAACCCCCCAGAGTCCTCTTGTACCTACACACAATGCTAATACCAGTCCAGAAGTTTTTAACTTGGCCAGTGATTCCGGCTGCAGAGGGTAAGCCTGCAGCAACAACCTGTGCCTTGCATGTGCACATACACAGGCCCTCTGAGAATGGGCCTTCAAATCCAGGGAGCAAGAACAAGACCTAGCACAAAGTGTTGCCCAAGCTCTGTTCCAAAAAGGAAAGAGCTCTTTTCCCTAACTGAACCCAGCAGCAGCAGAACACCTCCCAGGAGACACGAAATTTTAACCTTGGCCCTGTTCACTGTGCTTGGCATAGCATTCATTGCTTGTCCTGGGTTCTGAGCTCTTGAGATGCATGCCCTGGTGTATTTTCAAAACCTTCTGAGATCATCTTACCGTAGCAGATTTACCTGGTGTAGAAGAGGTGTGTTTGCCCTTCTCCCATCCATGCACAGTTGCATCGTGCCGTGCATTGAAAGATGCCAAGCACTTTGTTTCTTTCAAAACAGGAGTGCTCTGGCTGCTTGTCTTCTTCAGAGATCAGCCAAAACACTTTGCTATTTCCTTTTCTCCCTTAGTCAAAAAGGGACAGACTTACGTCAAAAGAGTATTTGAAGGGTGATTGAGTGGTGTTCAGAGCACTTGTAATGAAAAAAAAAATGCACTCAGAGTTGCAGTTACAGAGTGCTGTCAAATCCAACTCCAACAGCACAATATAAAGCAAATATTTCATTCACTGCTAAAATGTTATTGACATCCCAGTTTACAGAGGACTTAGGTACTGCAGCATTTAAAAATGCTGGAGTAAGATAGTGATGAAGCTTTTGATGTTTACAGTAAAATGAAAATTATTCCACTTTGTGGTTTCAAGGCAGGAATTGTTCTCCTTTTCTGGCATCACTGACTGTAAGCTGTATATGGTGATGGCAAGAGGATGACAAATGTAACTTTCTGGGGGAGAGCAGCATCCTCTCTGTCATATGTGATCAACTGCAGCTCACAGAAAGCAGAGTCCTCACTGGGGCTATTGCATGAGGCAGAGTGCAAGAGAGCATAATTAATAAAACACTATTGAATTTAAAGTATGGTTTGAAAAAACTGCAGAAAAACCTAGTGATGAACTGAGGGTCATCTTCAGATGCCTCCCATTCTAACATCTTGTACTCAAACTCTCCACAGCTCTGCAAATTGAGGTGGTCATTGGCATTCTGCAAAGTGAGGACAAGCCACTGGATTGTTCTCTTGTTGCACGGATGCAAATGACTCCAAAGAATCTAACTGAGAAAAGAATCAGCTCCACCTATTGCAGTAGATCTCAAAGAATGTAACCAAAGCCCTAGGGTCTTCCTTTTCCTTATACCAGCTTTGTATTGGTGCAAGGCTGCTGGTTCAATTACATTCAAAATGTAATTTAATCTCCCTTATAACATTAGTCTGAATCTAGAACAGCTATTCATCAATAAATAAATAAAAAATTAACATGTGCCTTCAAAAAGAACACATCCTGTTTTAACTCAATTAAAATACATTTGACCTATGCGTAAGTAGACCATTATGATAAAGAAACAATTACTCATTTCCATAAGATATCATTATTTTCTTATTACAGAAGGTCTCTGAATGTTTGCAACTGTTATGAATCAGACGCAAGGGTGATAAACTCAAGAAATAGTTTTCTTATTGCTTTCAAACAACTCCACCCATCTCAATTAATTCACCAGTTACTACATGGATGAACCGAAGTACAGTTATTCTCTCACTATTTGAGTCTTTAATCAAAAAGACATCCAGAACTGTAGCAAAGAGTCTTTTAAAAATGTTTTCTCCCTGTCATTTTAACTAACCTCTATGAAACATAAAAATGAAATCTACTTCCTTAACTAAATTGTGTTTTCCTCTAATCTATTAAGCAAGCACACTAATTTGTTATTTTTGGGCATCTCACTGGTTGGCTAGATGGTGCTGAGGAGGAAAGTGAGCACTGAATCATTTAAAACTCATGCAGAAAGATTCACTTTTTTTTTTTTTTTTCTTCAACAATAAAATACAAAGAAAGCTTGTTATTTTCAGCTTCTCCTTCCATAACTCGACACACTTGCAATTCTGATGTTTTTCACCCTCATATATTTGATTATTTCTGATTTCAAAGAGTACAGATTAAGTTCACAAATTTGATTTGTAAATGAGGACAGTTATCAAACTGAAGCTTAGAATATACCGGGGCAAGATAGGATTTGGGTACACCTCTGCTAGGGAGAGTCTTTCAAAAAAGAATTGAATACCAAGGAACCAAAACAATGGGATAACATTTTTACAAAGAATTTGGTAGGTCACCTGATTAATTCTTTTGAAATCTGACCTCTTTGGGCTGAAAACCCAGCCTGTAGTTGATTTTTTTCAGACTTGAACTACACTGATGCGAACAGAACTATACTAATTAATTTATTAAATCAAATCAATGGATTAATTTATCTGTAAATGAGCTTTTGTGCTTTTGTAAACCCACAGTTTGCATCTAGAAATTCTCCTTAATTTTTAAAGGGACTCTCTTGCACTACATAAAAACAAGGGAAATTGAGCTGTGCCAAATACTATTTTGCTACCATCACTGTTTATTGACAGAAAAGATTTTTATCTTAACAGAATGAAGGAACTGCTAACTTTATCTTTGATGTAAAATATTTTCCCATAAGAATTTTCTGTCACCTTTTTCCCATATCTCTGGTATTACATATACATTAAGGAATTTTAAAGCTTAAAAGATATTTTTTTCTGTGGTGATTTACAACCAAACAAGTTGCTCAGGGAACTTTCTCTCAAACTGAAAACCTGTTTCCAAGGGCAGTTATTTATATTAAACCCCCCATAAAAGGTTGTGGAAAAGCTACGAGGTTTTTTCTTCATTCCTGTTTTGAGAGGGGCTATACCCAGCATACCAGAGAGACATGCACAGTAACATCACTCCATTAATATTGCTACATCTGGGCACTTAATTTTGCACTGAATTTTATCAGTGGAGTAAAGAGAAATAAGTCTTCCTAGACCATAAGAATCTTTAGCCTGAACTATGTATAAATATAAATGCATTTTTTTTTCTGCACATTGATTATGGTGAGGATTTTTTTAAAAACTGTTTTGAAGAGCGGTTTGGGTTGAAAAAATCTGTTTCTGATTTGGAGTGGTAAGTGGCATATATATAAAGTCTGTATCAGTTGCTTTGGGCTTTTCACATAGTGTTAGTAGACTTTCTCAGACTTATTCTTAAGGGATAAACATGAACTCTACCAAAAGCGCCACAAATTAACATCCTCCTTTAATGTAGCAGCAAAGGGGACAGTCAGCTTACATTGCTACCCATTGAAACCTCTCTGGGTCAGCACTGAGCTGCCTTAAGAGACTGCTTGGGGTTACAGCCACTACTTCTCAAGCAATACTTACTCTGCAGCCAGAGAAATTCAGTCTCCAGGGCTGCCAATCAAGACGGAATGATGATTTTTGATAAATATTTGTTTGATCATTTCTAAGTCTGGCCAGGGCTGTGCTTTGGCAATGGAGCAGGCAATCTGCTCCGGGAGAAGCTTGGATTCTTGGGGGGATGAATCAGCAAGGAGAAGGAATGTGGGAAAGTTAATTTGTGTGAGCTTTATGGGCCTTATCTGCAATAGGCACCCACCTGCCTCCGCTTCTAGGCAGGCCATGATAAGAGCTGAATTCACAGCTATCTAGCAGGGAGGACAGTAAGAAGAGAGCCGCCTGCGAGAAGGCAGCAGCTTTGCATTCACTTTCACTGAGTAAATTTGTTATATAGGTGGAGGAGTTGATTTCAGAGGGAAAAAAGCTGCAACATACCTAATCAGTATATTGGATAACCAAATACCTGCAGAGTAGTTCCTACAAGGATTTCTGAAGTGGGTAAGCCAGTGAGAGCATTTCACTTGCAACATGTCCTTGAAACCCTTCCTGAAATCCAGACAGTGACACCCTGGCAGATTTTAGCTGGGTAGCCATACGGGTATTTACAGCACTAGTAATGACTCAGTTGCAAGTCAAAGCAGTATATCCCAAGAGATAAAATTGTTGAGAGTCCCAGGAGATAAAACTGTTGAGGATCACAATGGATTAAACCAGTCTTTATTTCTTTATTTGGCTATGAATCTCTAAACCACACTTGCCCCTTTCACAAGGGTCATAAGCAATTTTTGTTCAGCCCAGGAGCTGGGATGTAAATAATAATGACTGCTAAAAAGTGATGCCCCTCCCTTATTGACACTGTGAGAATAGAGGCACTGTAGTCCTGGAGAAAGGTTCTAACTGATAATTATCAGACAGGCTCCTATTGTCATATTAGCATCACAATAATTACACACCAGAACACTGTGAGAATTCATGCAGGAAGTAAAACACACACTGAAAACCCCTTCTGTCACGTAAAACCTGAGAGAGAGGAAAATTCCTGCCTACAACAAGCAAACACAGAGACATGGACCAGGACATTACACCTACCCTCCAGGCAACCATTAGACTAAAACTACAGAGATAATGAAAAACTTTTACTTCTGAGACAGGACATTTGGTCAGGGAGAAACAGCACTGACCCTCAAGTTGTCTGGGCGGTGCCATGAGCATTTTCCAGCTGCTTTTTTAACCCTGCCATTTGTAACTGTATTTTAGCCAGCACAACAAAGGAGAAATCAGGAGGGAAAAATTCAGATAGCTGCCTGCTTTTGCTGTCTCTTTTGGACATCATCCTAATGATGTTGTCACAATAAACTTTGGTAGAGAGCTTATTTTCAAATACTGTGTTACTCCTATAAAACATTGCTCTTTTTTCAGTACTAGGTGAAATATTGGACTATTAAAATATTTTAGTAAATATTTTATTCTAGCATCAGAAGATTTGTGTGGATCTGTCTAGATTACATTTCCTATATAGATCACAAGAACTACTGTAAATGCGTAGCAGTAATTTTCAGCCAAGTACTTGAAAAATGGTGATAGTTGGATGAAACTCATTAACTCAGGATCTGTGAAACTTCAAATTGGCAATTCAAAAAAAAAAATGCTTGGAAGTAAAAATCCCCTGTGATTTTATTGCTTAAATATGACTTAAGCTGAGAAAGTCTGTGTGGAGCCCCACCAGGGTGCTTTTATTCTGATGGTCTGAAATGCCGTATGGATTCTATTAAGTTTACCTTTACCATCAGAGGAAAGATGCACGTCTGTAAAAATAAAGAGCTCCTTTCTGATCGGTATCATGAAAGGCTTTGCTCTTGTTGCAAAGTGTGAGCAGGCATGCTTTCAATAGTTTTAAATCTGTGGACAGAGCTTATCAATAAACACACACTCACAGGAAAGCCATTCGCTCCCCTTTTCATCTGGGGGCTGCTAGTTTCTCTTTTTATGGTAGTGTTTATATCTGTTCTTAGATGCCAGTGCTCTTCCACATCTTCCCTGATATTAGCCAACCTGTAGAAAATGCTGTATAAAATCCTACAGAGCCCAGTCTGGGGTGTAAGAAACCTTAACTCCCTAAATGTTTCTCTACTTGGACGTACTTTGGAGAGCAGAGGCCTGTTGCCTTTGATAAAAGCAGGAGCTAAGTTCACAAACAGCTCTCTGGCCAGGAGAGGAGATGGATGATTGTAACTCACGTATATTTTCTGGTTTCAGAGGGTTTCGAGATGAAATGATTTGAAGGCTTTTAATGAAGTACTCTAACTGCCGACAAGGGCAGCTTAACATACCAAGGCATTGAATCAAAACATCTTGTTCATGCCTTGAATGGAAGGAAACTATTCACACATTGGTTATTTGGGAGTAGCCGCTCCTCCAGCTCCGCTGTGCTACGAGGCCCGGCTTTCGCCTCGAAGGCCGCGTTACATTCATCACGGCACAAGTATGCAGCCAAGTGACAGAGTGCAGCCAGGGGGCATTACCAAACCAGATACAAAACAAAGGCGGGAGTAGAGCTCAGACACAGGCCTGACTGGTTCTGATAGCATCCTGCAGACAGCATGGCCTGTTACACCCCTCTAGCTGCATGCAGCCTCTGTATTGCCATTCCACAGGCTAGGCCTTTTGTCTTCGCAGAAGCAGTTAGGGAAACAAGAATTTCAGGGCTTGGTGGGGAGGATCCCTCTCCCAGCCCAGGGCAGAGGGGAAACACAAAAACTGGGGGGCAATATTCCCCACTGCATCACTTTTTCTGAGGCAGAACGGCTGCTTTTTCCACTGGCAGTAGTTCATTTCGGAGCTGACAAGCTAGTTTGTCTAGGTGGAGCGAGCGGGTGACCCTGCTGTCTCGCTGGCAGGGGTTCAAGTGAAGTAACATTACATTCCTGTAATGTTACAGCCTCCTCCGTGACACTGCGCCCGCATCTCCCCACTGCCACGGATCCTGCCCGGATAGAGTGACAGCCGCGGCATTCCCGCTGCGGTCCTGCCGTGCCCCGGGGCCCTGCCCAGCAGTTGCTGTAACTCTCGGCCCAGGGGATCTCGCAGGACAATGGAATGAAACCAGCTCTCTGAAATGCACTAGGAAATTTCTGTAGAAAATGGACCTCTCAGTTTTCAGCTGATGCTTTTCCCCAGCATTGTCAGGGCTGCTTACTGGCAATGCCTTGTGGCAGCTTCCTTAAGGAGCATGGTGCACACATAGAGGAGTTTATATGCAGTTTCATTCAGGTTCTGATCTTCACCAAGTGATGCTTGCAGGGTCATTTTCCTCACAGACAGCACTGCTTGCTTGGAAGAACGTGACTCTTCCTCCAAATTGCCCAGGAGGATTTGGATGGTGGGGATGGTTGCTCTGAACTGACCTAGCCAAGCCCCTCATGCAGTGAGAGAACACAATCAATCTTTGGGGCTCAGAGATCTTTAGCACAGCTGATTTTGGAAAATTGTGAAAATATTTTTTGAAGTGCCAAAAAATCATGTTCATTTGCAGAAAATGGTAGCTGAGATAGAAAAGATGGTCTTTTTGTGATCATTATAATTTTGTCTGTGAGGGCTTAAAAAAAATAAAAATCTGATTTAGGCTGTTTTTCAGCCATTAGAGCTTTAAGGAAACTAAAACAAGAATGCAATAGCTTATATACTTGATGACACTGCCTAGTTGAAATGACATCTTAATCAGCTAGTTGATCTACATTTGTTCATCAGTCTTCAGTCTCCTGGGATATCCTCAGAAATCCAAAGAATTCAGTGCAAGATGTATGCATTAATTTAATAAACCATCAAAATAATTAAGGCTATGGATGGAGATGGAAACAAAATAGAACCACATATGGAAAGCTCTGAGGAGGCCAAAGAAAAAGTAAAATGTTTGAATTACTGCCTTTTTTCCTGTTAGCTCAAAGTGAAAATTTTCTCTTAGTAAACTAAAGTCAGGTGAACTTACCTATCAGAAAAATTGCTCTTGAGAGGCCATGTTAAATGCCAAGCATGTGCATAGTGTTCCTGTTATCAAGTGCTTTCCTGAACTGGGACCTACGATTCTGAATATTCTAAATATTCTAAATATTCCCTATTTCAAATATGAGAAGTGAATCAGAAGGGGTTATGGGCCTTCATAGCAGCACTGCTCAGGAGGCTGTGAGAGCTCTGAGGGAAGAGAAGGAATCCAAGAAATTGTGATACCTACAAGTGAGTGAAAACAAGCAATAGGAAATTAAAAAAATAAATGAATAAAAAATAAATAAAAAGGAAGGGCACACTACCAATTTTGAGAAAGGGATTCAATTTAAAATAAAACAGGAGCAATTCTGGAGCAGTGCATTAGCAGTGACCAGCAGCGTATGCATGAGAGGCAACAGGGCTGGGACAGGGGGGCTGAGGGCACAAGGGACAGACAGGTCTGCAGGTGTGGGCACCCAATGGCTGCAGGTACTGCCTTGGCAGAGGGGTCTTGATGCCAGCTGAAGGTCTGAATGATAGCAGCGATGCACAACATTATTTATAACAAAATGTGATATTAAACACATGAGGGAGCCCCATGAAACTGCTGACATACTTGTATAAGTTATTTGCTGGGTTAAACAGAGTGCCAACGATGATACTGATAGTAAATTATTATTGTTGTTGTTTGTCACACAATTATTCACTCCTCCTTCTCCTTGTTAATAATGCTAATAAAGTTCTGTGCCCAGGGTATGCTTTGCATTGCCAGAAGAGACCTGATCTAAAGATGTCTCAGCCTTGTGCACATCTAAGCACGAGTCCTCTAACTCAGTATGGACTCAAAGCTATTAATTTCCACATGACCAGATCAATAATGGACAAACAGAACTCTGTTTCTTATTGCAGCTAAGAAATGGTAATTAACAAAATCCTAGTAAAGAAAAGGCACAGTTTTGTGGATTTCATAAGTTAACAAACAATAATAAATGAGTGAGCAAAACATACAAGTTTTCAGCTAAAGATTTATGTTTACCACAGCTCAGGTTTCTGTCTATTTAAGAGAAATCCAGTGTTGAAATGAAGTTGGATAATTCATGCTAGTCAGTACATGGCAAGAGGAAACCTTCTCTGGTGACAATACTACTTGAGAATAAGCATTTAATCTTTGTCAAATATATGTGCATTGCAACAATTGCTACTTCTCTTGATTTTAACAAATCTACATTAAAATCCCGGGGAAAACAAGACAACAGCAGCATTATAGTTCTCTTCCACAGAAATAAATAAATAAAGCAAAACAAAACAAAGCCACTTTTGGCAGGAAATCTAATGTTTAAGGACTTGATGCAAAGAAAAACTGTATACTTAAAAAGTATGAACAGACTTCTTAAATTCACTACATTCATATGCAAACATATCTGTACTATGAAATCTTAAGAGGCAGAAAGCTCAAATTTAAGAAGAGCAGAGAAAGGAAGATAATCATGTCCGCTATTGTCATTTGCTGTTTTATTCCTAATTTGATTTTAAAGCACTCAGATTACGGTAAATTTATACACCAGTGGCACAGTTAAAGTTGGGTTTCTGTTCAGTTTATACAATACATTAATACCCAATTACCTTGAATTAGATAACACTGTCATATATAAATTGATTATAGTTTCTCTTTTTTTTCTTTTTTTTTGAAACTGTTATCCACAGAATGTGCACACCAAAAAAGTATTGGTTTTACATTTTTACAGTTTTACCAAAACTGCCCAGCTGGGTTACTAGATTAAAGATAATAATAATTTTAAAATGTATTTTAGAAAGCAAACACAATTTTCAGTCATATGATATGAAAATGTTCCATTCTATGTAACTCCTACTGCCTACTTTCAAAAAATTCCCTTGTTCTGAAGTCAGTTCACTGGCTATTAGAAGTAGTCACTGATGTAAATTCCATCTTGTTTATGAAAACATTTTGAACAAAGCACTGGTTGTCCAGGATTTATATAAAAAAAAGTTAAAACCTATAAAATGTTGGCATCGTTACTATTTGGGGCATGAGAATGACATGCATATAAATTATAGTTTACTGGCACAGTCTTTTATAAACAAAAAGAAGGCTTTGCTGAAAATGGAATTCATCAATGTACTGTAATTCCCCTCTTTTATAGATATTGCTTTTAGGGAAAAAATCTAAAGCAAATCTTAGACCTACTCTACAGTGGGAATGAGGGGTACAAGAAGTTTTTGATGATATAGGTTGACTATTGTAGAGAGGAGAACTAATATACAAGCACATGGAGTCTGGGGAAATCAGATGGTTGCAAAGGCCCTAATTGTGAAGCTTTGGGAAGGGAGGTCATTTATGTAGCTGATGTCCCTCCGTGTAATCTCAGCTGCATCTCCATTTGCCCTGTAGTTCGTTGCTCCTTTTTGTAGGAAAGCATCCTGCTATTACCATTTAAGAGAGGTAGCAGTTTAGTAAGGGCTTTCACAGGAGGACTCTTTCCCTTCCTACACAAGATGAGGTGGGTAAAAAAGAGGCTTTTACCCACCACACTGAACAATATTTAGCAGTGTAATTTGTTGTTTTAAAATGGCATCCTGATATGAAGTAAGTGTTCAGGTCTCATTGCAGAAAGTGATGATCTAATTCTCTTGGGTTTTAGGGATAGCACAGTCTTAGTAACAGGAAGATTGTGAAGGTACTGGTCACCTAATCATTCTTTGTATACTTAGTTTAAAGTAACTGTTTTTTTAGAGTTTTTCCTCTGTTAGAACCTATAGGATATGCCCTGCTGGATGGCAAGATAAATCAACTTTGCAAACTATACAGGGACATTCAAGCTAGCGTAGACCGTTAGTCTAGGTGCTGGGTCCTGCACTTGGGGCACAACAACCCCATGATACACTATAGAAGGAGTGGCTGGAAAGCTGCCTTGTGAAAAGGGACCTTAGGGTATTGGTTGACAGCTGTCTGAACACGAGCCAGGAATGTGCTCAGGTGGCCAAGAAGGCCAAGAGCATCCTGGCTTGTATGAGAAATAGTGTGGCCAGCAGCACTAGGGAAGTGATTGTCCCTCTGTGCTCAGCTCCTGTGAGGCCACACCTTGAATACTGTGTTCAGTTTTGGGCCCCTCACTACGAGGACATCAAAGTGCTAATGCACATCCAAAGAAGGGCTATGAAGCTGGTGAAGGGTCTAGCAAACATGGCTTATGAGGACCAGCTGAGGGAGCTGCAGTTGTTTAGCCTGGAGAAAAGGTGGCTCAGGGGAGACCTACAAAGGAGAACTACAAAGGAGATCTATGCATTCTACTATGTCCTGAAAGGAGGAAATAGTGAGGTGGGGATCAGGCTCTTCTCCCAAGCACCAAGTGATAAGATGAGGGGAAATGGCCTCAAGTTGCTCCAGGGGATGTTTAGGTTGGATAATAGGAGAAACTTCTTTACTTAAAAGGTTGTGAAGTATTGGAACAGGCTACCAAGTTGAGTCAACATCCCTGGAGGACTTCAAAAACATTTAGATGTAGTGCTTAGTGACATAGTTTAATGGTGGACTTGGCAGTGCTACGTTAATGGTTGGACTGGATGATCTTAGAGGTCTGTTCCAACCTAAATGATTCTATAAGCCCCTAGCATGGAGAACCTCATACTTGCATTGCTCCTGTTCTAGACAGCTAAAATGTCACTAAAGTTACACCAGAGTAAAATAAGAGAAACAGCAGTGAACCAGTCCAAAAATCCTCCCAGATAATTCTTTCCTTTTAGTTTTCCAGTAGCAAATCATTGGCAGCCACCAGGGATCAATGCTGTAACTAGCCTTAAAGTGCTGCACTAAAGTGCAAAAGCTCTAGCAATCCAAGTACTATTCTGTTAAGTCATTCTACTGGACTTCAAAGCTCGTGGGTGGGATTTTCCCAAGTGAAAAATACGGCAATGCCACAAGCCTAAGTCCTTACAATTTCTTGGAATTTTAGTAATAGCCATAAAATTTGCTGTTGGCACCTGAATATTTAGAAGCACTAAGCAAATTAAACAATCAAACCTCAGTCCTGCAGCTCTTCTCCCCATATGATACTCATTAAAATAAATGTGGTAAAGAGTTTCATGAATGAATTCCAGAAATTTCAAGTAGAAATGCCTAAAACCAGGTTCATATAAATACACATATAAATGCTCATTTTCCAATTTTATCGAGTTTCTGAAAATTGCAAATGCTAGAGCTTTTGGAAGAAAAAAAAATCAAAACATTATATTTAGGTCTTTAATCTGAATTAGGGCCTGCATTAAAACCATTTTCTGGAATTGTCCATCGTAGGGGTCACGACTAGTCCTGTGAATACTAAAGGAGGCAAGGTCTGTCAGTCCCACTACATTCTAAGTTGATCCTAATTCTCTGGAGCTAAAATACCATAGGAGAGATGATTAAGAAGATGTACACATGGGTAAGGTGTCCTCTGTTCAGTCAAGTTTGGAAATTTGGCCCCCAGACTGACATGGGACATTCCCACTGGAAGCACATTATCACCATTCATCTTATTGAAGTGGTCCATCACTGATCGCATGGCACAGATCTTTTATGACCCTGCCTATAGTAAATAATATCATATGTAGAAGAAAAAAAAAAAAAGTCTAGGAAAAAAAAAAGAAATGTAGGAGATCCGCAAACTATGTAAAAAGGCTATCAAAATCACAGCCATTTTAACAAGAGCTTGGCAACTTGTAGAGTGATTGCATGCATACAGAAGACATGCCAGCTTGTCTGCACACACAGCATGCAATATCCAAAGTCAAAAATGTCATTTTCCAGCCAAGAATTCTTCATTTAAAGTAGACAATGAACAAATCACACAATTTTGCTTGTGGCTGTCTTCTCTAGTGTTCAAGCATATTTTTAAGCCAGGGGATATGTTTAGGAGAGCCAAAACTATGCAGAATTGGTCCTGAGAGAGAGAGAGACAGCCTGATGCCTTGAAAACAATATGTCATGGAGACAGGAAAGAGGTCTAATCATCAGGACAAGACTTATGTATGTATTAGAATATCCTGTGCATCAGGGAATGTGTAACTCGGCCACACTGTCATCTACTGGCTAAACCCAGATCACTAAAAAAGATAATATATTCATGCTGTTTTCATTCTTTGTTGCTCAACTTCAGACATTTCAAAAGAATCATATTTTCAAACGGCCCTTCTCCTTCATTCCTTCTCCTCTCTGCCCTGAATTCTTTTAAAAACCATAAAAGCAGAGTCTTTATGACTATCAAAACTTCATGATGCTTACTCCCTTAAGACCTCTATCACAGTCAAGGAAAAGTTTCTAGGTGGGGAATTTCAATCACTTTAATATATTGCCAGTTAGCAAACTTTTAAACTTCTAATTGCATTATGATATTAAAAAAGAAAAAGAAGAAAAAAAGAAAGAAAAAAACAACCACCATCAACAACAACAAAAAAAAAAACACACTTGGGAAAAACATCTCAGCTCCCCTCCAGACAAATTCTGGTCTCCAGTCCCCTCACCTCAGGGAGGCCAGGGGCTGTGTGGGAGGTAGGGGTCAGCAGATTGAGCTGCTTTTCTTTTTCAGCTCCTTGTTTCACACTCAGCTGCTCCAGTGTGGGTTCCTCTACCCATCAGAATCAAACCTGCTTTCCGTGCCTGCTCAGCTTTTTGCTTCAGCTCCTACTCAAGCTGCAATTTTGCTTTGGTGTTTCTCCTGCTCCCCGTGTCTCCTCTCTCCTCCTGCTCTGGTGTGTTCTTCTGCTTCTTCCTCCTCCTCTAGCATTGTTCCTTCTTTCTTGGTGTTTACCGGTTTCTTAAACTTGCTTTCACAGAGGTGCCAGAAACTCCTCTGATCGGGTTAGCATTGCAGGGAGTGGATATGTCCTGTGCCTTACCAAGCCATCTGGAACCAGCTGGAACCAGCTGGAACCATCAGGCACTGACTGGAACCAGCTGGTACCAGCTGCATCTGTCATAGGACAGTCGCACTCTTCTCTCACAGAGACCACCCTGCAACCCCACTGCCAAAACCCTGCCAGGCCTACCTTGCGCCCCCTTGGTAATCAATAAGCAAAAAGTCAGGCCATCTTCTAGTTCTTCTTTTTCCTTCTTTGATTTTTTCATTTTATTTTGCAAAAGCCTTTATGTTTCTGGATACGAACATGTCTGGTATTTTTGGAAAAATCACCCTAATGTGATCTGAGATAAAGAATTTGAGCAAAAGCAGGCCTTCCTGCTGCTGGCTGCGCGCTTTTTCCAGGAGTGCTGCTCGGGGTTGCTTCAGTTTGGAAGCTCGCTGCTCTGTGCTTTGCAAGGCTCACACAGACACCCACAACCTGTGTGCTGCTTTCAGGTTCTGGACGACAGCTGAGACCGGCAGAGCCTCCAGGAGATGCTGATGCTGATGCAGAAGATGAAGATTCTGTGAGTTGTTGGTTTGCTGTTGTTGTTTTAAAATACATTGTGAAATTGGGATCTTCAATTTTTATTTTTTTTTTTAATTATTTTTTTATAGTGGGGTCTTGCTTGTGATTCTTCTCCACATCAGAAATACTGTAGCTTGTGGTATTTCTGCTTGGGATTAGTCCGCCAGCTCAAAAGCCAGAATGATGCTTCAACATAGTGTGATCTGCTGTTTACCATGATTCACCAGCATGAGTTTAATACCAAGACCTAGCAAAATAGGACATGATTGTTCACTACAATTACATTTCTTTAAAGTTTTTGCTGGTTTCCCACAGTCTGACGATTGTCAGCAAAGCTCGTTGTGGGACTCTCCCATGATTTGCTTGTTTATAGATGGCAATAAAGTCTGAAGTTGCAAGATGCAAAGTTTAACCTTGCAAATAAAGCAGAGTATGGCAGTGTTATAGCCTTTTTCAGTTGTCACTAACTGATCTGTTAGTATTTTCAGTCTGTTTAGCCCATTGATGCATACAGTTTGTAAAGAAAACCACAGTCACTCTACCAGCACTGTTGTCGCTCTGGAGTCTGTCACTTGTGTTCTTGAATAGCATCCTTAAATGAGCATTATGTTCGTTGTTGACCAAAGGAAAGAGCTATTCATTATTCTGCATTCACCGTTGCTAATAAAAGATGTGTACACAGAAAGAGACTGTGCCTAATATGAAAATCTCTCCTAAAAAATTGTGTCACTGCTTAACCATGGTTGTGCCTTCTCCACCACTCATTTCTTTTCCTCAGGTTAATGAAGTGGCAGTAGAAGACATCCGTCCAAGGCCACAGGGTTCCTCTCCAGTTTATGAATATTCCATAGAAGAAGAATATTTAAAGGCAAGACACTGAAGTTTCATAGCAGCATGGCTTTATCAGATTGATTGAAAGTACTTCAGCCCCTACAACAAGCCAAGGCTCAAATGCCATATACAATGATGTGTTGTCTCCCTCCCTGCCATGTTCATTAAGGGTCATGTTCATTGATGTTTGTTTGTTTGTTTGTTTTTGTTTTGTTTTAATTGATTTGTTGTTGGTTGTGTTCTTTTTTCTTGGCAAAAAAAAAAAAAAAAAGCTTTTGACTTCATTTTTAAGGTACCTAGGGCACAAGGTATCAAAAAATGATAACACTTTTCCTAGTTAAAATATTTAACTTACTTGAATCTAATACATATTTCAAAAGTACCCGTATCTATTCATTATTCAAAAGTAAAAAATTAATTAGCACACTCATGTTAAGTAGTCAATGTTTTGAAGTTGATGCTGAAATCAAATAAATGAAAAACGTGTGCTGTTCACAAAGATGAAAGCATGAGAAATATGCTACTTGAGAAAAGATCTCAATGTCTTGATGCAACTGCTCTCTGGCATTCATTTCCTTCAAATTTTGGTACAAGTCAGGGAGGCCCTGCATCTAATTTATTACTGGGAATTATGTAGTTAAATCATTAACACTGTACATTTTACTTGTATATCCCAAATTTAACTATGTTGCCAGTAAAGTCAGCCTCAGTTCTTGGTCTAAATCAAGCATTTTGTTGAACTTTAGAACAGAACTAAATATTAACACTGAACAATTGAAATTTATTTTTCAGCTTCAAGAAGAAAACAAAAAATATTCTACAGACAAATCAAAACAGAGTCATCCACAGGTCAGTCTAAAAACACTCAATAGTTTTAGGTGTATGGTTTGCAAAACAGTGAAGTCTGTTATGCAGATGTGGATGGGTAGACAGGAAGGACAAATGGGCAAAGAATCACTTTAGACTTGGTTTGGCCAGGAACTTCAAAAATTGTTCACTGGGGCACAAGCAGGTATAAAAACTTACTTGCCCTATTTGTGGTCCTTCTGTTATTCTTTTCAACATTCTTTAGTCTTCTCTGGTTTCAGTATAGTACAGTATTGACTCTTATTCTGACTTTTCTGGCCTGTTGACTCTATTTCAGGTGCCTAACAGCTTCACAGAAAATGCAGACTTTCAGCCCTATAAAATTCCATATGTTTCACATATTCAGATTATAATCTATTTTCCCTGTGGCCCTGATGCAGCAAGGACCTAACACATGTGCTTAATTTAATTTAGAACAGACTTGACCCACACTGAACAAGTACATTCTCTGCTTTAGATAATCTTTCTTAAGCTACTGAAAATACACCTGAGAACTCTCGCTTTTCTCATTGTACAATCTTAAATACTTTAATACAAATGAGTAATCATAAATTCAAACCTTTTTCTACATCTAGGAGACAATGGAAGTGACCTTGAAAACAGAAGTGGAAGCTGGTGCTAGTGGTTTTAGCGTGACAGGTGGAGGAGATGAAGGAATATTTATTAAAAAAGTACTTAAGGAGTCTCCTGCTTCAAAAGTATTTAGTCTGAGAGAAGGTACAGTCTTATTTTCTAATTTATTTTTTTTTTAAGTTTTATAATAATCAGGCATATATCTCTGTGTATATAGATACCTGCCTGATCTGTCATCTGTTTAGATAATAGAAATAGAAGATGCCAAGCCAACTAATATTATGACCTTTCCATATTAATAATTTCCAAAATAAGTTTCTTAATTATTAACAATATGTGAATTGTTTTGTATACCATTAAAAAAATCAAATTTTAACTGGAATAGTGAAAAGGTTATATAGAAAGTAGTATATACACAATTAAAATGGAAAGAAAAAACAACTCATTATTACATTCACAAAGAACCTGCCTTTGATTCTTCTACAAAATATTCTGCCACAAAACTATGGTAAATACTGATTTAATCAAGAACAGAAGTCCAAAGTCTAAAAAAATATAAGAAAAAACTGTTACTGTCAGGGTGGTCAGATCCTGAAACAGATTGTCCAGAGAAGTTATGGAGTCACCACCCTTGGAAATATTCAAAACCTGACTGCGCACAGACTGAAGCAAGGTGCTGTCATTAACCCTGCCCTAAGCAGAGTGGTTGGACTAGATGATCTCCAGTGGTCCCTTCAACCTTAACTATTCTGTAATTCTAGTCCGTAAACATAATTTTATATTGTAAATCAATAGTAGTTGTTAAATATTTTTCTCTTGTATGAACATTAATTCAGCAGATTCTGAAAAATCACAAGAAAATACAAACTAATTGACATGATGTCTGATTCTTTTTGCAGGTGATCAGCTTCTAAGTGCCACAATATTTTTTGATAACATCAAATATGAAGATGCACTTAAGATTCTTCAATATTCTGAGCCATACAGAGTCCAGTTCAGCCTCAAAAGAAAAATTGCTGGGAAAGAAGAGCTGGAACATATTCACTCTACAGCCCAGTACAAAAAGGAAAGATTAAGTCAGGTACTAGTTACTTGATTAATTTACAAAGCTTGTATAACACTGTAGCAACATGCTATGTGGAAATATTGATTAGAAAATACAGTGCTTTTCTTCTTAAAACATCTTCTTACTAATATGAATATTCATTAGAATAAAAAAAATCCCACACAATATTTGCATCCTTATAAACATTCTGGGCAAGACTATAGATTTTGGATAAAAACACAGTCTTGATTTAGGGTAGAAAAACATTCTTCTCTAGTGAGTCAGAGCTGTTTCTGTTATTAAGTTCACTGATTGAATGAGCTCAGGTAAACTCTAATATTTATGTTCAATATTTTCAAAGTGTAAGATACCAGTAAATATTTTTTTCAAAAACTCAGCAATGAAATATTATCATAAAAATATGTTTAATCCCTGATATCTCCATAGACAGGATCTGCTCACAGGTCTTCACCACATTCAAAATTATTTTTGCATCTTTTTTCTTCATATATACATGTATTTATACAGCAATACAGAGAGATGTTTTGCAACGATGGTAGACTTTCACAAGTCCACACATTGCTGTCATACAATCTATTTATTTTATATAATTTCTGCCTGAATTACATCCTCCATTTTCAGGATTTTTTAACGTAAGAACCAGATAATGTGAATACAAAGCTCAATTCCCTACATATTTTATAGTATATATTTTATTGTCTATATTTTTTGTCTTGCATCTATGTTTAGTTAACTCTTAATCTACTAACTATATTTGTTCTTTCAGGAAAAAGAACTCAGTGAAAGCATTCCTGAAGAAACGCTGCATATTTCAGGAAAAACTATTTCAGAAGAAGACAGGGAAACATTAATTGTAAACCAAAGGGTAGGAAGAAGCAAGAGACCTAAAAAAGACAGATTGTCATGGCCAAAATTCCAGTCAATTAAAAATAAAAAGATATTGGGACACAGAAGATCTCATAGTACATCTGATGCATATGAGCCTGCTATACAGGATATTTCCCCTACAAGCACAGACACAGAGTCTCAATTTCAACAAGAAGTTCATATTAAAGAAAAAAAAGGAAGCCAAAAGAAACTGAAGTTCCCTAGTATTGGATTCAAAATGCACAGATCCAAAGGAGAATCTCAAGACAAGCAAAAAAAAGAAATAAAAGCTACACTGTTATCTGAAAGACAAAAGATACATAAAGAAGATATCAGCATGGAAAGTCCTGAAATACTGACTGTTGAATATACCACATCTCCTGCTTATGAAATGAAAACAGAGGAGTTACATGAAACTTTAACAAAAGACTTAAAAGATATGAAAAACGGTATTCCCACTCATGAAAAAAAATGCCCTGAAGTTGAAATAAGCATTAAAACAGAAAAGGAAAAGAAATCAGCACTGAAGCTTACTGTACCTGAAGGACCAGCTATAACAACACAGGTACTGAAGCCCAGTTCAGAAGCAGCAGATCTGAAAGAAAGTCCAACTAAACAACTACCACAAGCCTCATCAAAATCACGGAAAAAGAAACAGAAAGGAACAGCTGATAAAACAGAAGCAGAATCTGGAATTAACATAGACATAATGGATCATGCAGCAAAAGGATCCATACAGGTAAGAGGTCTAGAAATAGGCACTGCTAAAGCAGAATTACACACACCTGAAATACTGGAAACAGAAGAAAAGCAAATGGAAGATGACACACAAATACTAAAAATTCCGAAAACAAAATCTGAAATTTCAGTGCCCAAAAGAAAAGAGCCAGAGACTGAGAACGCTTTAACCAAACCAGAAAGTGATATTCCATGTTCTGTACCAGAAACAACAGCTGATGAAATTACAGAGGTAGGCAGGAAGTTAGAAGTGAAAACTCACATATCTGATGCTGAATCAGAAGAATCTACTTTGAAAATGCAAATACCATCATTCAAAATTGCCAAAATACCTAAAGCTGACATTAAAATATCAAGAGAAGACAGCACAGTTGAATCAGATGATATTGTTAAAAAGGCACAGACAGAGGATGATATGCCCATGAGTGATAAAGACTTGAAGATGGACAGTGGCATGAAGACAGGTGAAAAGGATACAGAAGGAAAAGAAAGCAAATTCAGACTACCAAAGTTTAAATTGCCTACATTTACCTGGGCAACCGCAAAGGATGAGACAGGGGAACCTTACAGTCAGTTAAAGGACAAGGAAGCAAAGATGCCATCCCTAAAAGAAGGAGCAAAAATGGAAATGAGAGTATCAGGAGAAGATACGACATTTCCAAATGCTGAAATGGAAATAGGAATAGCCAAAGAAAAAATAAGTGAGAAAAATATTGAACACACACTAGGAGATGAATTGCCAACACTAAAAAAGCAACATATAAAAGAGTCATTACCAGACATTCATTTGGAAAAAACAACAGGACAAATACAGCCTATAAAACCTGACGAAGAAGTAAAAATGGGTGAAACCAGTACACCGACCAAGAAAAAAGAAGAAACTATCACTCAAATAGGAACAACAAAAGATGAAAGAGAAATAAAAATGAAAGAAAAAAAGATAAAATTAACAAAAAAGGGATTATTTAAACAAAACACAGACATTCCAACAGAAAATATAGAAATAACAAAATACAAAACCAATGTAAAATATTCAGAAAATGAAATTTCAGAAACAAAAAAAGGAAAAACCACAGTTACAATGACAGCACAGGAAGTTATGGAGAAAAAACCCTCCCTCAAAGCTGACACCAAAGCTCCTAAGGTGGACATCAGCCTGCCCTCCGTCGACGTCACCCTTCCAAAGGTCAGCATCGACCTGAAGGAACCAGAGGAGGCACTTGCCCTCGAAGGGGAAGCAAAAGCCCCAGAGAAGGAGGCCACGAAGGCCAAGGACGGCAAGTTCAAAATGCCCAAGTTCGGCATGCCTTCCTTTGGCTGGTCCAGCAGCAGAGAGGCCAAGGGCACCGTGGCCGCCGATGTGGACGTGAGCCTCAAGGAGCCCCAAGTGACGGAGTCCTTGGAAGCCGCTGATGTTGCGGTGACCCTGCCCGGCGCCGAAATCGAAGCTCCCGGCGTCGAGGTGACCATCGAGACAGCTGCCAGCGGAGACAGGGAGAAAGGCCGGTTCAAAATGCCCGACGTCAAGATGCCCAGCGTCCAGGCTCCCAAAGTCGAGGCGGACGTCAGCCTGCCCAAAGTCGAGGCCAGCCTGCCAGAGGCAGAGGTCAAGGCCGGCGCCGTCGACATCAGCATCTCGGCGCCCGACATCAAGCTGCCCTCCGTGGAAGGCTCCCTTGACCTCCAGGCACCCGAGGTAGACGTGAAAGTGCCCTCCGCCGAAGGCTCGCTCGACGGAGCCGAGCTGGAAGCCACGGGCCTCAAAGGGAAGTTTAAGATGCCCAAGTTCGACAAGCCCAAATTCGGAGTGTCGGCGCCCAAGGCGGAAGGGCCCGAAGGCGAGGTCAGCCTGCCCACCGCTGAGGTTGACCTGCCCTCCGGCACTGTGACGGTGGCAGGGGAAGGCCCTGCACTGGGCCTCAAAGCTGACGTTGCCGGTGCCAAGACCGAAGGGGCTGGCTGGAAGCTCGAAAAGCCCTCCCTCAAAATGCCCAAAGCTGACATCAAAGCTCCCAAGGTGGACATCAGCCTGCCCTCCGTCGACGTCACCCTTCCAAAGGCCAGCGTCGAGCTGCAGGCACCCGAGGCGGCGCTCGCCCTCGAAGGGGAAGCAAAAGCCCCAGAGAAGGAGGCCACGAAGGCCAAGGACGGCAAGTTCAAAATGCCCAAGTTCGGCATGCCTTCCTTTGGCTGGTCCAGCAGCAGAGAGGCCAAGGGCACCGTGGCCGCCGATGTGGATGTGAGCCTCAAGGAGCCCCAAGTGACGGCGCCCTCGGGAGCCGCCGACGTTGAGGTGACCCTGCCCGGCGCCGAGATCCAAGCTCCCGGCGTCAAGGTGACCATCGAGACAGCCGCCGGCGGAGACGGGGAGAAAGGCCGGTTCAAAATGCCCGACGTCAAGATGCCCAGCGTCAAGCTGCCCAAAGTCAAAGCGCCCCACGTGCAGGTCAGCCTGCCAAAGGGCGAGATCTCCGTACCCAAAGCCCAGGCCGAACTCCCGGAGGGCGAGCTCACCCTGCAGGGCCCCGACGCCGAAGGCAGCCTGGACGTGGCTGCCAGCAAAGTGGAGGGCAGCGGCATGAAAATACACATGCCAAAAGTCAAGGTGCCCAGCGTGGCCTTCTCCAAGCCGACCGTCAAGGCTCCCAAAGTCGAGGCGGACGTCAGCCTGCCCAAAGTCGAGGCCAGCCTGCCAGAGGCAGAGGTCAAGGCCGGCGCCGTCGACATCAGCATCTCGGCGCCCGACATCAAGCTGCCCTCCGTGGAAGGCTCCCTTGACCTCCAGGCACCCGAGGTAGACGTGAAAGTGCCCTCCGCCGAAGGCTCGCTCGACAGAGCCGAGCTGGAAGCCACGGGCCTCAAAGGGAAGTTTAAGATGCCCAAGTTCGACAAGCCCAAATTCGGAGTGTCGGCGCCCAAGGCGGAAGGGCCCGAAGGCGAGGTCAGCCTGCCCACCGCTGAGGTTGACCTGCCCTCCGGCACTGTGACGGTGGCAGGGGAAGGCCCTGCACTGGGCCTCAAAGCTGACGTTGCCGGTGCCAAGACCGAAGGGGCTGGCTGGAAGCTCGAAAAGCCCTCCCTCAAAATGCCCAAAGCTGACATCAAAGCTCCCAAGGTGGACATCAGCCTGCCCTCCGTCGACGTCACCCTTCCAAAGGCCAGCGTCGAGCTGCAGGCACCCGAGGCGGCGCTCGCCCTCGAAGGGGAAGCAAAAGCCCCAGAGAAGGAGGCCACGAAGGCCAAGGACGGCAAGTTCAAAATGCCCAAGTTCGGCATGCCTTCCTTTGGCTGGTCCAGCAGCAGAGAGGCCAAGGGCACCGTGGCCGCCGATGTGGACGTGAGCCTCAAGGAGCCCCAAGTGACGGCGCCCTCGGGAGCCGCCGACGTTGAGGTGACCCTGCCCGGCGCCGAGATCCAAGCTCCCGGCGTCAAGGTGACCATCGAGACAGCCGCCGGCGGAGACGGGGAGAAAGGCCGGTTCAAAATGCCCGACGTCAAGATGCCCAGCGTCAAGCTGCCCAAAGTCAAAGCGCCCCACGTGCAGGTCAGCCTGCCAAAGGGCGAGATCTCCGTACCCAAAGCCCAGGCCGAACTCCCGGAGGGCGAGCTCACCCTGCAGGGCCCCGACGCCGAAGGCAGCCTGGACGTGGCTGCCAGCAAAGTGGAGGGCAGCGGCATGAAAATACACATGCCAAAAGTCAAGGTGCCCAGCGTGGCCTTCTCCAAGCCGACCGTCAAGGCTCCCAAAGTCGAGGCGGACGTCAGCCTGCCCAAAGTCGAGGCCAGCCTGCCAGAGGCAGAGGTCAAGGCCGGCGCCGTCGACATCAGCATCTCGGCGCCCGACATCAAGCTGCCCTCCGTGGAAGGCTCCCTTGACCTCCAGGCACCCGAGGTAGACGTGAAAGTGCCCTCCGCCGAAGGCTCGCTCGACAGAGCCGAGCTGGAAGCCACGGGCCTCAAAGGGAAGTTTAAGATGCCCAAGTTCGACAAGCCCAAATTCGGAGTGTCGGCGCCCAAGGCGGAAGGGCCCGAAGGCGAGGTCAGCCTGCCCACCGCTGAGGTTGACCTGCCCTCCGGCACTGTGACGGTGGCAGGGGAAGGCCCTGCACTGGGCCTCAAAGCTGACGTTGCCGGTGCCAAGACCGAAGGGGCTGGCTGGAAGCTCGAAAAGCCCTCCCTCAAAATGCCCAAAGCTGACATCAAAGCTCCCAAGGTGGACATCAGCCTGCCCTCCGTCGACGTCACCCTTCCAAAGGCCAGCGTCGAGCTGCAGGCACCCGAGGCGGCGCTCGCCCTCGAAGGGGAAGCAAAAGCCCCAGAGAAGGAGGCCACGAAGGCCAAGGACGGCAAGTTCAAAATGCCCAAGTTCGGCATGCCTTCCTTTGGCTGGTCCAGCAGCAGAGAGGCCAAGGGCACCGTGGCCGCCGATGTGGACGTGAGCCTCAAGGAGCCCCAAGTGACGGCGCCCTCGGGAGCCGCCGACGTTGAGGTGACCCTGCCCGGCGCCGAGATCCAAGCTCCCGGCGTCGAGGTGACCATCGAGACAGCCGCCGGCGGAGACGGGGAGAAAGGCCGGTTCAAAATGCCCGACGTCAAGATGCCCAGCGTCAAGCCGCCCAAAGTCAAAGCGCCCCACGTGCAGGTCAGCCTGCCAAAGGGCGAGATCTCCGTGCCCAAAGCCCAGGCCGAACTCCCGGAGGGCGAGCTCAACCCGCAGGGCCCCGACGCCGAAGGCAGCCTGGACGTGGCTGCCGGCAAAGTGGAGGGCAGCGGCATGAAAATACACATGCCAAAAGTCAAGGTGCCCAGCGTGGCCTTCTCCAAGCCGACCGTCAAGGCTCCCAAAGTCGAGGCGGACGTCAGCCTGCCCAAAGTCGAGGCCAGCCTGCCAGAGGCAGAGGTCAAGGCCGGCGCCGTCGACATCAGCATCTCGGCGCCCGACATCAAGCTGCCCTCCGTGGAAGGCTCCCTTGACCTCCAGGCACCCGAGGTAGACGTGAAAGTGCCCTCCGCCGAAGGCTCGCTCGACGGAGCCGAGCTGGAAGCCACGGGCCTCAAAGGGAAGTTTAAGATGCCCAAGTTCGACAAGCCCAAATTCGGAGTGTCGGCGCCCAAGGCGGAAGGGCCCGAAGGCGAGGTCAGCCTGCCCACCGCTGAGGTTGACCTGCCCTCCGGCACTGTGACGGTGGCAGGGGAAGGCCCTGCACTGGGCCTCAAAGCTGACGTTGCCGGTGCCAAGACCGAAGGGGCTGGCTGGAAGCTCGAAAAGCCCTCCCTCAAAATGCCCAAAGCTGACATCAAAGCTCCCAAGGTGGACATCAGCCTGCCCTCCGTCGACGTCACCCTTCCAAAGGCCAGCGTCGAGCTGCAGGCACCCGAGGCGGCGCTTGCCCTCGAAGGGGAAGCAAAAGCCCCAGAGAAGGAGGCCACGAAGGCCAAGGACGGCAAGTTCAAAATGCCCAAGTTCGGCATGCCTTCCTTTGGCTGGTCCAGCAGCAGAGAGGCCAAGGGCACCGTGGCCGCCGATGTGGACGTGAGCCTCAAGGAGCCCCAAGTGACGGCGCCCTCGGGAGCCGCCGACGTTGAGGTGACCCTGCCCGGCGCCGAGATCCAAGCTCCCGGCGTCGAGGTGACCATCGAGACAGCCGCCGGCGGAGATGGGGAGAAATGCCGGTTCAAAATGCCCGACGTCAAGATGCCCAGCGTCAAGCTGCCCAAAGTCAAAGCGCCCCACGTGCAGGTCAGCCTGCCAAAGGGCGAGATCTCCATGCCCAAAGCCCAGGCCGAACTCCCGGAGGGCGAGCTCACCCTGCAGGGCCCCGACGCCGAAGGCAGCCTGGACGTGGCTGCCGGCAAAGTGGAGGGCAGCGGCATGAAAATACACATGCCAAAAGTCAAGGTGCCCAGCGTGGCCTTCTCCAAGCCGACCGTCCAGGCTCCCAAAGTCGAGGCGGACGTCAGCCTGCCCAAAGTCGAGGCCAGCCTGCCAGAGGCAGAGGTCAAGGCCGGCGCCGTCGACATCAGCATCTCGGCACCCGACATCAAGCTGCCCTCCGTGGAAGGCTCCCTTGACCTCCAGGCACCCGAGGTAGACGTGAAAGTGCCCTCCGCCGAAGGCTCGCTCGACGGAGCCGAGCTGGAAGCCACGGGCCTCAAAGGGAAGTTTAAGATGCCCAAGTTCGACAAGCCCAAATTCGGAGTGTCGGCGCCCAAGGCGGAAGGGCCCGAAGGTGAGGTCAGCCTGCCCACCGCTGAGGTTGACCTGCCCTCCGGCACTGTGACGGTGGCAGGGGAAGGCCCTGCACTGGGCCTCAAAGCTGACGTTGCCGGTGCCAAGACCGAAGGGGCTGGCTGGAAGCTCGAAAAGCCCTCCCTCAAAATGCCCAAAGCTGACATCAAAGCTCCCAAGGTGGACATCAGCCTGCCCTCCGTCGACGTCACCCTTCCAAAGGCCAGCGTCGAGCTGCAGGCACCCGAGGCGGCGCTCGCCCTCGAAGGGGAAGCAAAAGCCCCAGAGAAGGAGGCCACGAAGGCCAAGGACGGCAAGTTCAAAATGCCCAAGTTCGGCATGCCTTCCTTTGGCTGGTCCAGCAGCAGAGAGGCCAAGGGCACCGTGGCCGCCGATGTGGACGTGAGCCTCAAGGAGCCCCAAGTGACGGCGCCCTCGGGAGCCGCCGACGTTGAGGTGACCCTGCCCGGCGCCGAGATCCAAGCTCCCGGCGTCGAGGTGACCATCGAGACAGCCGCCGGCGGAGACGGGGAGAAAGGCCGGTTCAAAATGCCCGACGTCAAGATGCCCAGCGTCAAGCTGCCCAAAGTCAAAGCGCCCCACGTGCAGGTCAGCCTGCCAAAGGGCGAGATCTCCGTGCCCAAAGCCCAGGCCGAACTCCCGGAGGGCGAGCTCACCCTGCAGGGCCCCGACGCCGAAGGCAGCCTGGACGTGGCTGCCAGCAAAGTGGAGGGCAGCGGCATGAAAATACACATGCCAAAAGTCAAGGTGCCCAGCGTGGCCTTCTCCAAGCCGACCGTCCAGGCTCCCAAAGTCGAGGCGGACGTCAGCCTGCCCAAAGTCGAGGCCAGCCTGCCAGAGGCAGAGGTCAAGGCCGGCGCCGTCGACATCAGCATCTCGGCGCCCGACATCAAGCTGCCCTCCGTGGAAGGCTCCCTTGACCTCCAGGCACCCGAGGTAGACGTGAAAGTGCCCTCCGCCGAAGGCTCGCTCGACGGAGCCGAGCTGGAAGCCACGGGCCTCAAAGGGAAGTTTAAGATGCCCAAGTTCGACAAGCCCAAATTCGGAGTGTCGGCGCCCAAGGCGGAAGGGCCCGAAGGCGAGGTCAGCCTGCCCACCGCTGAGGTTGACCTGCCCTCCGGCACTGTGACGGTGGCAGGGGAAGGCCCTGCACTGGGCCTCAAAGCTGACGTTGCCGGTGCCAAGACCGAAGGGGCTGGCTGGAAGCTCGAAAAGCCCTCCCTCAAAATGCCCAAAGCTGACATCAAAGCTCCCAAGGTGGACATCAGCCTGCCCTCCGTCGACGTCACCCTTCCAAAGGCCAGCGTCGAGCTGCAGGCACCCGAGGCGGCGCTCGCCCTCGAAGGGGAAGCAAAAGCCCCAGAGAAGGAGGCCACGAAGGCCAAGGACGGCAAGTTCAAAATGCCCAAGTTCGGCATGCCTTCCTTTGGCTGGTCCAGCAGCAGAGAGGCCAAGGGCACCGTGGCCGCCGATGTGGACGTGAGCCTCAAGGAGCCCCAAGTGACGGCGCCCTCGGGAGCCGCCGACGCTGAGGTGACCCTGCCCGGCGCCGAGATCCAAGCTCCCGGCGTCGAGGTGACCATCGAGACAGCCGCCGGCGGAGACGGGGAGAAAGGCCGGTTCAAAATGCCCGACGTCAAGATGCCCAGCGTCAAGCTGCCCAAAGTCAAAGCGCCCCACGTGCAGGTCAGCCTGCCAAAGGGCGAGATCTCCGTGCCCAAAGCCCAGGCCGAACTCCCGGAGGGCGAGCTCACCCTGCAGGGCCCCGACGCCGAAGGCAGCCTGGACGTGGCTGCCGGCAAAGTGGAGGGCAGCGGCATGAAAATACACATGCCAAAAGTCAAGGTGCCCAGCGTGGCCTTCTCCAAGCCGACCGTCAAGGCTCCCAAAGTCGAGGCGGACGTCAGCCTGCCCAAAGTCGAGGCCAGCCTGCCAGAGGCAGAGGTCAAGGCCGGCGCCGTCGACATCAGCATCTCGGCGCCCGACATCAAGCTGCCCTCCGTGGAAGGCTCCCTTGACCTCCAGGCACCCGAGGTAGACGTGAAAGTGCCCTCCGCCGAAGGCTCGCTCGACGGAGCCGAGCTGGAAGCCACGGGCCTCAAAGGGAAGTTTAAGATGCCCAAGTTCGACAAGCCCAAATTCGGAGTGTCGGCGCCCAAGGCGGAAGGGCCCGAAGGCGAGGTCAGCCTGCCCACCGCTGAGGTTGACCTGCCCTCCGGCACTGTGACGGTGGCAGGGGAAGGCCCTGCACTGGGCCTCAAAGCTGACGTTGCCGGTGACAAGACCGAAGGGGCTGGCTGGAAGCTCGAAAAGCCCTCCCTCAAAATGCCCAAAGCTGACATCAAAGCTCCCAAGGTGGACATCAGCCTGCCCTCCGTCGACGTCACCCTTCCAAAGGCCAGCGTCGAGCTGCAGGCACCCGAGGCGGTGCTCGCCCTCGAAGGGGAAGCAAAAGCTCCAGAGAAGGAGGCCACGAAGGCCAAGGACGGCAAGTTCAAAATGCCCAAGTTCGGCATGCCTTCCTTTGGCTGGTCCAGCAGCAGAGAGGCCAAGGGCACCGTGGCCGCCGATGTGGACGTGAGCCTCAAGGAGCCCCAAGTGACGGCGCCCTCGGGAGCCGCCGACGTTGAGGTGACCCTGCCCGGCGCCGAGATCCAAGCTCCCGGCGTCGAGGTGACCATCGAGACAGCCGCCGGCGGAGACGGGGAGAAAGGCCGGTTCAAAATGCCCGACGTCAAGATGCCCAGCGTCAAGCTGCCCAAAGTCAAAGCGCCCCACGTGCAGGTCAGCCTGCCAAAGGGCGAGATCTCCGTGCCCAAAGCCCAGGCCGAACTCCCGGAGGGCGAGCTCACCCTGCAGGGCCCCGACGCCGAAGGCAGCCTGGACGTGGCTGCCGGCAAAGTGGAGGGCAGCGGCATGAAAATACACATGCCAAAAGTCAAGGTGCCCAGCGTGGCCTTCTCCAAGCCGACCGTCCAGGCTCCCAAAGTCGAGGCGGACGTCAGCCTGCCCAAAGTCGAGGCCAGCCTGCCAGAGGCAGAGGTCAAGGCCGGCGCCGTCGACATCAGCATCTCGGCGCCCGACATCAAGCTGCCCTCCGTGGAAGGCTCCCTTGACCTCCAGGCACCCGAGGTAGACGTGAAAATGCCCTCCGCCGAAGGCTCGCTCGACAGAGCCGAGCTGGAAGCCACGGGCCTCAAAGGGAAGTTTAAGATGCCCAAGTTCGACAAGCCCAAATTCGGAGTGTCGACGCCCAAGGCGGAAGGGCCCGAAGGCGAGGTCAGCCTGCCCACCGCTGAGGATGACCTGCCCTCCGGCACTGTGACGGTGGCAGGGGAAGGCCCTGCACTGGGCCTCAAAGCTGACGTTGCCGGTGCCAAGACCGAAGGGGCTGGCTGGAAGCTCGAAAAGCCCTCCCTCAAAATGCCCAAAGCTGACATCAAAGCTCCCAAGGTGGACATCAGCCTGCCCTCCGTCGACGTCACCCTTCCAAAGGCCAGCGTCGAGCTGCAGGCACCCGAGGCGGCGCTCGCCCTCGAAGGGGAAGCAAAAGCCCCAGAGAAGGAGGCCACGAAGGCCAAGGACGGCAAGTTCAAAATGCCCAAGTTCGGCATGCCTTCCTTTGGCTGGTCCAGCAGCAGAGAGGCCAAGGGCACCGTGGCCGCCGATGTGGACGTGAGCCTCAAGGAGCCCCAAGTGACGGCGCCCTCGGGAGCCGCCGACGTTGAGGTGACCCTGCCCGGCGCCGAGATCCAAGCTCCCGGCGTCGAGGTGACCATCGAGACAGCCGCCGGCGGAGACGGGGAGAAAGGCCGGTTCAAAATGCCCGACGTCAAGATGCCCAGCGTCAAGCTGCCCAAAGTCAAAGCGCCCCACGTGCAGGTCAGCCTGCCAAAGGGCGAGATCTCCGTGCCCAAAGCCCAGGCCGAACTCCCGGAGGGCGAGCTCACCCTGCAGGGCCCCGACGCCGAAGGCAGCCTGGACGTGGCTGCCGGCAAAGTGGAGGGCAGCGGCATGAAAATACACATGCCAAAAGTCAAGGTGCCCAGCGTGGCCTTCTCCAAGCCGACCGTCAAGGCTCCCAAAGTCGAGGCGGACGTCAGCCTGCCCAAAGTCGAGGCCAGCCTGCCAGAGGCAGAGGTCAAGGCCGGCGCCGTCGACATCAGCATCTCGGCGCCCGACATCAAGCTGCCCTCCGTGGAAGGCTCCCTTGACCTCCAGGCACCCGAGGTAGACGTGAAAATGCCCTCCGCCGAAGGCTCGCTCGACGGAGCCGAGCTGGAAGCCACGGGCCTCAAAGGGAAGTTTAAGATGCCCAAGTTCGACAAGCCCAAATTCGGAGTGTCGGCGCCCAAGGCGGAAGGGCCCAAAGGCGAGGTCAGCCTGCCCACCGCTGAGGTTGACCTGCCCTCCGGCACTGTGACGGTGGCAGGGGAAGGCGCTGCACTGGGCCTCAAAGCTGACGTTGCCGGTGCCAAGACCGAAGGGGCTGGCTGGAAGCTCGAAAAGCCCTCCCTCAAAATGCCCAAAGCTGACATCAAAGCTCCCAAGGTGGACATCAGCCTGCCCTCCGTCGACGTCACCCTTCCAAAGGCCAGCGTCGAGCTGCAGGCACCCGAGGCGGCGCTCGCCCTCGAAGGGGAAGCAAAAGCCCCAGAGAAGGAGGCCACGAAGGCCAAGGACGGCAAGTTCAAAATGCCCAAGTTCGGCATGCCTTCCTTTGGCTGGTCCAGCAGCAGAGAGGCCAAGGGCACCGTGGCCGCCGATGTGGACGTGAGCCTCAAGGAGCCCCAAGTGACGGCGCCCTCGGGAGCCGCCGACGTTGAGGTGACCCTGCCCGGCGCCGAGATCCAAGCTCCCGGCGTCGAGGTGACCATCGAGACAGCCGCCGGCGGAGACGGGGAGAAAGGCCGGTTCAAAATGCCCGACGTCAAGATGCCCAGCGTCAAGCTGCCCAAAGTCAAAGCGCCCCACGTGCAGGTCAGCCTGCCAAAGGGCGAGATCTCCGTGCCCAAAGCCCAGGCCGAACTCCCGGAGGGCGAGCTCACCCTGCAGGGCCCCGACGCCGAAGGCAGCCTGGACGTGGCTGCCGGCAAAGTGGAGGGCAGCGGCATGAAAATACACATGCCAAAAGTCAAGGTGCCCAGCGTGGCCTTCTCCAAGCCGACCGTCAAGGCTCCCAAAGTCGAGGCGGACGTCAGCCTGCCCAAAGTCGAGGCCAGCCTGCCAGAGGCAGAGGTCAAGGCCGGCGCCGTCGACATCAGCATCTCGGCGCCCGACATCAAGCTGCCCTCCGTGGAAGGCTCCCTTGACCTCCAGGCACCCGAGATAGACGTGAAAGTGCCCTCCGCCGAAGGCTCGCTCGACGGAGCCGAGCTGGAAGCCACGGGCCTCAAAGGGAAGTTTAAGATGCCCAAGTTCGACAAGCCCAAATTCGGAGTGTCGGCGCCCAAGGCGGAAGGGCCCGAAGGCGAGGTCAGCCTGCCCACCGCTGAGGTTGACCTGCCCTCCGGCACTGTGACGGTGGCAGGGGAAGGCCCTGCACTGGGCCTCAAAGCTGACGTTGCCGGTGCCAAGACCGAAGGGGCTGGCTGGAAGCTCGAAAAGCCCTCCCTCAAAATGCCCAAAGCTGACATCAAAGCTCCCAAGGTGGACATCAGCCTGCCCTCCGTCGACGTCACCCTTCCAAAGGCCAGCGTCGAGCTGCAGGCACCCGAGGCGGCGCTCGCCCTCGAAGGGGAAGCAAAAGCCCCAGAGAAGGAGGCCACGAAGGCCAAGGACGGCAAGTTCAAAATGCCCAAGTTCGGCATGCCTTCCTTTGGCTGGTCCAGCAGCAGAGAGGCCAAGGGCACCGTGGCCGCCGATGTGGACGTGAGCCTCAAGGAGCCCCAAGTGACGGCGCCCTCGGGAGCCGCCGACGTTGAGGTGACCCTGCCCGGCGCCGAGATCCAAGCTCCCGGCGTCGAGGTGACCATCGAGACAGCCGCCGGCGGAGACGGGGAGAAAGGCCGGTTCAAAATGCCCGACGTCAAGATGCCCAGCGTCAAGCTGCCCAAAGTCAAAGCGCCCCACGTGCAGGTCAGCCTGCCAAAGGGCGAGATCTCCGTGCCCAAAGCCCAGGCCGAACTCCCGGAGGGCGAGCTCACCCTGCAGGGCCCCGACGCCGAAGGCAGCCTGGACGTGGCTGCCGGCAAAGTGGAGGGCAGCGGCATGAAAATACACATGCCAAAAGTCAAGGTGCCCAGCGTGGCCTTCTCCAAGCCGACCGTCAAGGCTCCCAAAGTCGAGGCGGACGTCAGCCTGCCCAAAGTCGAGGCCAGCCTGCCAGAGGCAGAGGTCAAGGCCGGCGCCGTCGACATCAGCATCTCGGTGCCCGACATCAAGCTGCCCTCCGTGGAAGGCTCCCTTGACCTCCAGGCACCCGAGATAGATGTGAAAGTGCCCTCCGCCGAAGGCTCGCTCGACGGAGCCGAGCTGGAAGCCACGGGCCTCAAAGGGAAGTTTAAGATGCCCAAGTTCGACAAGCCCAAATTCGGAGTGTCGGCGCCCAAGGCGGAAGGGCCCGAAGGCGAGGTCAGCCTGCCCACCGCTGAGGTTGACCTGCCCTCCGGCACTGTGACGGTGGCAGGGGAAGGCCCTGCACTGGGCCTCAAAGCTGACGTTGCCGGTGCCAAGACCGAAGGGGCTGGCTGGAAGCTCGAAAAGCCCTCCCTCAAAATGCCCAAAGCTGACATCAAAGCTCCCAAGGTGGACATCAGCCTGCCCTCCGTCGACGTCACCCTTCCAAAGGCCAGCGTCGAGCTGCAGGCACCCGAGGCGGCGCTCGCCCTCGAAGGGGAAGCAAAAGCCCCAGAGAAGGAGGCCACGAAGGCCACGGACGGCAAGTTCAAAATGCCCAAGTTCGGCATGCCTTCCTTTGGCTGGTCCAGCAGCAGAGAGGCCAAGGGCACCGTGGCCGCCGATGTGGACGTGAGCCTCAAGGAGCCCCAAGTGACGGCGCCCTCGGGAGCCGCCGACGTTGAGGTGACCCTGCCCGGCGCCGAGATCCAAGCTCCCGGCGTCGAGGTGACCATCGAGACAGCCGCCGGCGGAGACGGGGAGAAAGGCCGGTTCAAAATGCCCGACGTCAAGATGCCCAGCGTCAAGCTGCCCAAAGTCAAAGCGCCCCACGTGCAGGTCAGCCTGCCAAAGGGCGAGATCTCCGTGCCCAAAGCCCAGGCCGAACTCCCGGAGGGCGAGCTCACCCTGCAGGGCCCCGACGCCGAAGGCAGCCTGGACGTGGCTGCCGGCAAAGTGGAGGGCAGCGGCATGAAAATACACATGCCAAAAGTCAAGGTGCCCAGCGTGGCCTTCTCCAAGCCGACCGTCAAGGCTCCCAAAGTCGAGGCGGACGTCAGCCTGCCCAAAGTCGAGGCCAGCCTGCCAGAGGCAGAGGTCAAGGCCGGCGCCGTCGACATCAGCATCTCGGCGCCCGACATCAAGCTGCCCTCCGTGGAAGGCTCCCTTGACCTCCAGGCACCCGAGATAGACGTGAAAGTGCCCTCCGCCGAAGGCTCGCTCGACGGAGCCGAGCTGGAAGCCACGGGCCTCAAAGGGAAGTTTAAGATGCCCAAGTTCGACAAGCCCAAATTCGGAGTGTCGGCGCCCAAGGCGGAAGGGCCCGAAGGCGAGGTCAGCCTGCCCACCGCTGAGGTTGACCTGCCCTCCGGCACTGTGACGGTGGCAGGGGAAGGCCCTGCACTGGGCCTCAAAGCTGACGTTGCCGGTGCCAAGACCGAAGGGGCTGGCTGGAAGCTCGAAAAGCCCTCCCTCAAAATGCCCAAAGCTGACATCAAAGCTCCCAAGGTGGACATCAGCCTGCCCTCCGTCGACGTCACCCTTCCAAAGGCCAGCGTCGAGCTGCAGGCACCCGAGGCGGCGCTCGCCCTCGAAGGGGAAGCAAAAGCCCCAGAGAAGGAGGCCACGAAGGCCAAGGACGGCAAGTTCAAAATGCCCAAGTTCGGCATGCCTTCCTTTGGCTGGTCCAGCAGCAGAGAGGCCAAGGGCACCGTGGCCGCCGATGTGGACGTGAGCCTCAAGGAGCCCCAAGTGACGGCGCCCTCGGGAGCCGCCGACGTTGAGGTGACCCTGCCCGGCGCCGAGATCCAAGCTCCCGGCGTCGAGGTGACCATCGAGACAGCCGCCGGCGGAGACGGGGAGAAAGGCCGGTTCAAAATGCCCGACGTCAAGATGCCCAGCGTCAAGCTGCCCAAAGTCAAAGCGCCCCACGTGCAGGTCAGCCTGCCAAAGGGCGAGATCTCCGTGCCCAAAGCCCAGGCCGAACTCCCGGAGGGCGAGCTCACCCTGCAGGGCCCCGACGCCGAAGGCAGCCTGGACGTGGCTGCCGGCAAAGTGGAGGGCAGCGGCATGAAAATACACATGCCAAAAGTCAAGGTGCCCAGCGTGGCCTTCTCCAAGCCGACCGTCAAGGCTCCCAAAGTCGAGGCGGACGTCAGCCTGCCCAAAGTCGAGGCCAGCCTGCCAGAGGCAGAGGTCAAGGCCGGCGCCGTCGACATCAGCATCTCGGCGCCCGACATCAAGCTGCCCTCCGTGGAAGGCTCCCTTGACCTCCAGGCACCCGAGGTAGACGTGAAAGTGCCCTCCGCCGAAGGCTCGCTCGACGGAGCCGAGCTGGAAGCCACGGGCCTCAAAGGGAAGTTTAAGATGCCCAAGTTCGACAAGCCCAAATTCGGAGTGTCGACGCCCAAGGCGGAAGGGCCCGAAGGCGAGGTCAGCCTGCCCACCGCTGAGGTTGACCTGCCCTCCGGCACTGTGACGGTGGCAGGGGAAGGCCCTGCACTGGGCCTCAAAGCTGACGTTGCCGGTGCCAAGACCGAAGGGGCTGGCTGGAAGCTCGAAAAGCCCTCCCTCAAAATGCCCAAAGCTGACATCAAAGCTCCCAAGGTGGACATCAGCCTGCCCTCCGTCGACGTCACCCTTCCAAAGGCCAGCGTCGAGCTGCAGGCACCCGAGGCGGCGCTCGCCCTCGAAGGGGAAGCAAAAGCCCCAGAGAAGGAGGCCACGAAGGCCAAGGACGGCAAGTTCAAAATGCCCAAGTTCGGCATGCCTTCCTTTGGCTGGTCCAGCAGCAGAGAGGCCAAGGGCACCGTGGCCGCCGATGTGGACGTGAGCCTCAAGGAGCCCCAAGTGACGGCGCCCTCGGGAGCCGCCGACGTTGAGGTGACCCTGCCCGGCGCCGAGATCCAAGCTCCCGGCGTCGAGGTGACCATCGAGACAGCCGCCGGCGGAGACGGGGAGAAAGGCCGGTTCAAAATGCCCGACGTCAAGATGCCCAGCGTCAAGCTGCCCAAAGTCAAAGCGCCCCACGTGCAGGTCAGCCTGCCAAAGGGCGAGATCTCCGTGCCCAAAGCCCAGGCTGAACTCCCGGAGGGCGAGCTCACCCTGCAGGGCCCCGACGCCGAAGGCAGCCTGGACGTGGCTGCCGGCAAAGTGGAGGGCAGCGGCATGAAAATACACATGCCAAAAGTCAAGGTGCCCAGCGTGGCCTTCTCCAAGCCGACCGTCAAGGCTCCCAAAGTCGAGGCGGACGTCAGCCTGCCCAAAGTCGAGGCCAGCCTGCCAGAGGCAGAGGTCAAGGCCGGCGCCGTCGACATCAGCATCTCGGCGCCCGACATCAAGCTGCCCTCCGTGGAAGGCTCCCTTGACCTCCAGGCACCCGAGGTAGACGTGAAAGTGCCCTCCGCCGAAGGCTCGCTCGACGGAGCTGAGCTGGAAGCCACGGGCCTCAAAGGGAAGTTTAAGATGCCCAAGTTCGACAAGCCCAAATTCGGAGTGTCGGCGCCCAAGGCGGAAGGGCCCAAAGGCGAGGTCAGCCTGCCCACCGCTGAGGTTGACCTGCCCTCCGGCACTGTGACGGTGGCAGGGGAAGGCCCTGCACTGGGCCTCAAAGCTGACGTTGCCGGTGACAAGACCGAAGGGGCTGGCTGGAAGCTCGAAAAGCCCTCCCTCAAAATGCCCAAAGCTGACATCAAAGCTCCCAAGGTGGACATCAGCCTGCCCTCTGTCGACGTCACCCTTCCAAAGGCCAGCGTCGAGCTGCAGGCACCCGAGGCGGCGCTCGCCCTCGAAGGGGAAGCAAAAGCCCCAGAGAAGGAGGCCACGAAGGCCAAGGACGGCAAGTTCAAAATGCCCAAGTTCGGCATGCCTTCCTTTGGCTGGTCCAGCAGCAGAGAGGCCAAGGGCACCGTGGCCGCCGATGTGGACGTGAGCCTCAAGGAGCCCCAAGTGACGGCGCCCTCGGGAGCCGCCGACGTTGAGGTGACCCTGCCCAGCGCCGAGATCCAAGTGGCTGGTATTGATGTTGGATTAGGTACAACTTCTGTTAAGGAGGAGGCTGTTACTAAAACTAAATCTTCTTTGTTTAGAATTCCTAAGGTTTCCCTTCCTAAAAGTACTAAGCAGCATCTACAGAGTAAGTCTGTTATGGAAGTTTCTGAATCAGAATCTAGTTGTTATTCTGTAACAGAGGAATCTCCTGCTGTGATTTCAGGTCGTCTTGATTCTAATTTGTTTTCTGATGTTAAGGGAGATAATGCTCCCAAAAGTAGCAAGTTTAGAATTCCTAGTTTGGGTTTCTCTAAGGTTGATATTAGTTCTTCTAAATTTGAGCAGGATTCACCTTTATTAAAGGGGGATGTTACTCTTACTAAATATCAAATGAATATTGGAGAATCTGAATCAGATTTTGAAATTTTGAATGAAGATGGTTCTTGGGAGGAAGGAATTATGAAGTCAGGAATGAAAACACCAACTGCTGAAATATCTCTTGCACACACAGAATATACAGTTAAAATACCTAAATTCCGAAAACCAAAGTTCGGAATTTCTTGGTCTAAGGGAAAGCCATCAGAAAGTGACGTTGTTTCCAAAGTGGAATCTGAAATTGATAAGGAAAAGACAACATCTGATATGTTTGATATTGATATTGAATATCCATCTCAGATTCCTGATGCGGAATTAAGTCTAAAGTTACAAAAGCCTTCACCCGAATGTGTTACTGATGCAGCGAAGTTGGATGTCAGTCTCCCATCAACAGAAGATGCTATGCCAGAATTAGAAATGGAAATCCATGGTCCAAAGTGCAAGACAGAACAGGAATTAATTTCAGGAGAGAAGGACACGGAGGAGAAAGAAAGCAAATTTAAAATGTCAAAATTCAAACTACCTTCATTTAGTTGGTCCCCAAAGAAAGAAGCTATTCCTCCTTCTGAAGCTGAGGGACATCTGGAAGAATCCAATGTGTCCATTTCATCTGGAGACACAGAATCTAAGTTAACACTAATTATCCCTGAGAATCAACACCTTCATATGGAATTGGATACAGAAACAGAAAAAGATGGTGAAAAGGGAAAAAACAAGAAGTCCCAATTTATCATGCCAAAGATATCACTCCCTAAAGTGAAAGGTCAAAAAGTCCAGGTCTCTCTGCCCGTACTAGAAACTGATGTATGTGACCCCAAGCAAGAAAAAGACGGAGATGTTTCAGTACAGGAATCTGAGAAAAGGAGTAGTGGAGAAAGGGCAGAAATGGGTGTAAAAATGCCAAAAGTTAGTGTTCCAACTTTGGAATTTTCCAAACCAGAAGTCAAAACTCCCAAAATAGAGGTGGATATTAGCATGCCTACAGGTGAGGTCATACTTCCTGTATGTGAACAGGATGGCTTAACATTGAAATCAGCTGTTGATGATACCAGCCTCTCTACCTCAGATACTAAGATGATAGCTAAAGGCTCCTTTGAGGTGAAGAGTTCTGAGACAAGTACTGAAAGTGAAATTGCTGTGGGGGGTGTAGAAATAAAAGCTGAAGGTTCTGAAGGGAAAACAAAATTGTCTAAATTCCAAATGCCAAAGTTTGGCATGACACATTCTAAAGGAAAAGGGTCAGAAAAGGAGGTCAGCCAATCCAAATCAGAAGCCATGGTTCCCCAACTAAAAGCAATGATAGAAATAGCTGATGTTGCCATGGAAGCACCAAATTTGGAGGTGGAATGTGGTGCAGGAACAGAAACATCCAGCCCTAAATTCAAAACAACCAAAGCTGACAATAAGGCACCAGAAGTTGATGTTCACCTCCCATCAGGTGACATTTCTATCCCAAAGACAGACAGCGATATTCAGGATTCAGATACAGCACTAAAAAATAAAGAGGAAATAAAGCGTGCAGATGGAGATGGAGAAGAGAAAGAAGGACATTTCAAAATGCCAAAATTCAAACTTCCATCCTTCAATTGGTCACCAAAGAAGGAAACAACTGTTAAGCCAGATTCTGGAGCAATTTTGGAAGATAATAAACTTGCTGCAAAGTCAGGCAGAACAGACACTGAAGTGGGAGGAACTGCAAGTGATGATCAAGATCCTAGGCCAGCCCTTGATCTAGAAATATCTGCAGGAAAAGATGAACAGAAAAGTCCAATTAAAAAGCCTCAGTTTGTCATGCCTAAAATTTCACTTTCCAAGATCAAGGTTCCCAAATCGCAGACACACTCACCAAAAGTTGAAGCTGGTGCTACTATTCCTAAAACACAAAAAGATGGAGATGATTCAATACAGATACCTGATATAGAAAGAAGTCATTCCAAAAGGACAGAAGAAGGGGCACAAATCAGCATAAAACCAGCTGCAGTTAAGATCTCCACGTTGGAGTTTTCCAAAACAGAAACTGGAGCCTCCCAGACTGACAAGGGAGTCATCTCAGCAAAGATTGATGCTGCTGTGCCTGCCTCAGAGGGGAGTTTTCAACAGGTTGTCCTAAAACCAAGTTCTGATGATGATTTCATTCAAAAAACGGGTATTAAGTACTCCAAAGGAGATACTGCAATTGAACTGAGGAGCCCTGAAACAGCAACTGAAGGATCATTAGTTATGGATGAAAGAAGGATGAAAGTGGAAGGTCCTGATGGGAAGATTAAAATGCCCAAATTCCAGAAGCCAAAGTTTGGAATCTCCCTGACAAAAGGGAAAGGCCCAGAGTCAGAGATCAGCTCTCCAAAAATAGAAGCTGAGCTACCCCAGCTAAAAATGACAACAGAAATTGCTGACATTGCTGTGGGAGTGCCAGCATCAGAATTTACATCTGATACACCAGATCCTGGATTAGGGATTTATGCTTGTAAAGCAAAAACACCTCAAGTTCTGACAGCTGGCACTGAAGCTCCAAAGGTAGACATAAGCCCCAAGGCAGTGTCTAAATCAATGACAGAGGAAGATATTGAGAGCCCTGAGGAGAAAGAAGTCAAATTAAAAGAAGAACATGAAATTAAAGCTGAAGAAGTTCAGACTGAAGAACAACAGGGATGGTTTAAAATGCCAAAATTCAGAATACCTGCATTTGGCCGGACATCCTCAAAGGAAAAAAAAGGTGATGCTGATGTTGAAAGAAGTCTGGAAAAAACTCAGGCAGGCATTCCCTCTTCCAAAGAACACACTGAAACAAGTATTCCTGAAGATAACTTCTCATTACCACATGCAGTTGCTGAAATTACTATTGGAAAAGAAGGGATTCAAAAATTCGGAGAATCTGTGAAGGGTTCTGGTGTTAGCTTGCCAAAGATGGAAGGAGATATTTCATTATCTGCAGAAAGTACAGATAGTAGAGTGAATATTCCAAAAACTGAAACATATGCAGACATAGTTAAGCGTGGTGCTGAAGGACAAAAAATGCACACTTCAGAATTCGTAGTGTCTTCAACAGAATTAACTAAACCAGAAATAAGTGTTTCAAAAATTGACAGAGACAGCAGTTCACCAAGTAAGCTCCCTATGTGCACTCTGTCTCTTCAAGAGCATAAAGTCAAATCACAGGATACAGAGATCCCAAAGACTGAAAGTACCACTGAACTAGAGGCTTCAAGTGCAGAATTTAAAACATCATCAGCTGAAGTTACTCTGGACGGAACACAGGACAGAGCAGATGTTAGTCTTTCAAAGGGAGAGCTAGACATTCAAAATCAAGGGGCAGTGATTAGTACAGGAAAGATAAAGACAGGTGAGATGAAAATTATAGGAAAAGACAGTGAGTTAAAATGGCCCTCGTGTGAATGGTCTACAACAAATGTTGTAGCTAAGCTGGAAGATATAAAGGTAGAAGTTCCAGGTGTGAAAATGGATGTTAAAATTGCCAGAGTAGATCCTGAAATGAAATTTCAAGTGAAAAAAAGTGTTGAAAAGGACATGTCTGCAAATGTGGAAGAGCAAGTAGAAGACAGAGCAGAAACAAGTAAAATTAAAGCATACAAGTTTAAGATTCCAAAGTTCGGAGTGTTGCACTCAGAAGTAAAGGGTTTAAAAGATGATATCAATTTGCCAAAGTCAGAAGCCATTTCAGTGTCTGAAACTGAAATAGGCACAGCAGAAATGCAGTTTCAGAAATTGGAAGGATCCATTGGCCTGACAAGTCCAACTCGAGATCAGATGGACTCATCTGCTAGAATAACAGAGGAAACGATGGACAAATCACAAGATGGCCTGGAAGTAAATATAAAAATTCCCAAGCTAAAAATACCAAGATTCACTTTCAAAGCTCTCCCAACTGAAGCTGATGTTTCAGTGTCAAAAGTAGTACTGGATCAAAAAAGAACTATTTCTGACATTGAAGTGGTGCATCTGCAAGCAAGTTCTGCTGTCCCTGAAGAAACTCCAGAGACTCTAGAGGGCAATATTCAAAAAGCAAAGAGCAAAATTCTAACTCTGACTGAACCTGACATTAAAACAGCACAGATGACTGCTACCATAGATTCCTCCCTTTCAAATGCAGGGCAAGACATTCATTGGTCATATGTAGAAGGCCAAGAAGTGAGTGAGATAGTAGAACCTGAACATGTTGCTATTGAAAGGTGTGAAATTTATACTACTGAGATAGTGAAAGAATCAGAGATTCTTTCATCTGAAGTTAAAACTGCTACCTTGGGATTCTCATTGCTCAAGGTGAAGTTGCCTGAATCACACAGTGATTTAGAAGTGTTAGTCCAGGAGCCATCTTCAGTGGAAGATGCATCAATGGAATGTTCTGGTAAAAGCTTTGGAGCAGATGTACAGAGGCCTGGCAGTGCTGAGATTAAACCATGTGATAAACCTCACACTGAGACTGAAGGATCTAGTAGAGTGATAGGTTTGCCAAAGTTAAAAACATTTGCTGTTGAAGTAGAGCCCTCTGGTAAACCTGAGGAGAGTCATCCTGACAAGTCACCAGAGGAAATAACCACAGCTCCTCTCTCTAAAGATGAGGATGTAGCTGAAGCTCTAGAAGACGAGGAAAAATACATAACTAATGAAAAAGAAAAGACTGATAGTAAAAGATCTCCTGGAAGATTCAAATTTTGGCTTCCAAATATTGGCTTTTCATCTTCTGGTGATGAAACAAGCTCAGATTCAAAAACAGAAGTAAAAAAAATAGAAGAAATGAAACCAGAAGATATGAAACCAAGTGACACATCTGTTAGTGATTCTTCTAAGCAAACAGAAAAAACTGGATGGTTTAGATTTCCCAAGCTTGGTTTCTCGTCTCCTTCCAAAAAAGCTAAGACCGTTGACAAAGAAGAGATAGGTCATAAAGAGAGAAGAATCTCAGATGAAGATAGCCCATCAGATAAACCTGAAGTATTTTTCGATGCACAAGAAACCTTATCACCCAAAGAAACAACAGAGGGTGAAAAAGTTGAAATTGATGGGACCTCATCTAATGTTCCAGTGTCTCGAACTATAGTTACATCTTCAGCAAGGACTGAACTAATCTTGTTGGAGGAAGAAAAAGATAGCCAATCTAATATTTCTGGAGAGACAACCAAATGAAGATTGTCTTCTCTCAACACCCTCAGTGAAAATAAAATAATCTATACAGAAAAAAGAAAAAGAGAGAGAGAGAAAAAAAAAAGAGAGAAAGAGAAAAAAAGAAACAATGTTTTCCTGATTTTCCAGTAGTCAAAAATTGAACGAAACTCAAAGTTGATATTTATGAAATCTATTGACTGAACAGGATTTACCACATCTAAATCTTCAGACACATGAATGTGCTGTACTGTGCAGTAATAAAAATACTATTTTATCCAAATCTGCCCCGAAGGCAACAACTACTACAAGTACAGGGAAGTTCATAGTTTTAGTAAAGTCTTAGAAGATACCCGAACCATGAAAGTAAACTATTGAAAACACTCAATGACAACATACAAACTTGTTAAATATGCTTCTCAAAACAATGCCAGTTATGATTAGATTATAGATTATTTGCAAACAGAGTATAAACTAGTACTATGAGAATTATACTTACCTGTTTAGATTTTGGACATTTCTGACCTATTTTTGCTTTCTTACTAAACTATTCTTCTTTATTTCAGCTAAGGTAATGCATATATTCCACAGTCATTTAAAAATGCAAAATGAAAACAAAATACTAGTGTAGAGAGACTAAGTCTTTACCCCTTCCTCTCTTCTCATTTTTGATTACTGTGGTGGGTCATATTTAGCCTTAAAAGGTCAAAAATAAATCAACAAATAAATAAATTCAAGACCAAAAAAATATTTCACATTTTAAGGTACCAAAATAAAACATGGTGGTAAAGAATAATTATAAAAATTTGGATAAATAAATTTTTATGTGTATATTTACTGGATAGATAAATGCACAGAATGATCTGCCACACTTTGGTGGAATTGCTTCAAAGATTTTCTGGGAAAGGAGATGTATATAATTATTTACCTCTGTTTATATTAATGCTTCTCTAAAGTGCACAGCCAAAACCAGAGTGCATATGTGACAGCCTTCATATGTATCATTAAAACACTGTCTGTATTCTTAATTCACAATAAACTCACCATATGAAAAATAAAACAAGTACCATGAATTACTGATAGTGCCATTAGCATTTTCTAGTTCTGAAAACTGCAGCTGAAAACCCCAGGTTTGATTTGCAGGTTTGATTGTATCCCACTCTATGCTCCTCAGTGACTGCTTAATGGCAGTACAGTTTCTAAATATGATGGCAGTGGTTACAAATTAATCTGAGACTTTTCACCCATTACAATCCCAAGTTTTACAATTTGCATGTGCAGTCATGCATCTTTATTTTTTTTCATCCTGTCTTTTCTCATCCTTTTCTCATCCTGTCTTATCTATCTCTATATTCTACTTCATACAGGGAATGCAGACATAGCAAAACATTTAGAAATTGAGTTATCATGGAAGTGTACTTGTTTGTGTAACCATTTGTAGCTCAAGATATTCTCCATGTCTGCATCTTCATGGTAGTCTTAAATATTCTACAGACCTTCTGGAAGCCTGTGTTCCTCATATTATCTCTGAAGAGACTGTTGACGTAAGTAGTAGGCCTGTATGTGGATCATGCAGCATTTCCCCAAAGTTTCCCTAAGTTTATGTGTCATTGTTGAAAAGACTCGAAGTTACCACATCAGACAACATATACGAGGACTGAAGAAGAGCATTGTGATCACGCCAGAAAAACTGAGAACAGAAAAATATATGTAATAAAGGACATCCCATTGTAACAGCAGTTCTCATCTGCCTGAAAGGCAGCCTTCACGTAAAAAGTTTCTCAGGTAGTGTCCCTTAACTTAGGCACACAGAAAGAAATCCACCTTGACAGTACCACCTCTAGGAGTCTGTCATGATGGTGAAAGAATGAGGTCAATTAAAACTGAGCTCTGAGACAGCAATGACCACAGAGCAATACTCTCTATTATGTTATTAAAAGTTGAATGAAGTAGATGAGGAAAGAACAATAGAGAAAAGAAGCAGCAATAAAACCTTTCTCCAATAGGCTACTGTCAGCTTGGTGAAAGTGAAGGTTAGGAAAAAAACAACCATGTTAACAAAGTATTTCCCAATGGTCTGAGTGCAGGAATAGCTAAGGACAGAGCTTAAAAGAGTGCAAGGAGTACAGACACAAGTCTGCAAAAACACTGACATCTTGTCAACAGGCTCCTGTGTTTCTGACCCCACCTATTTTTTGACTCTCAGGCTGTTTCCTTAACTATGGTAGGTTTCTTGGGATACTGCTGTTCATTTTTTAATGCTGGAAAATTGGGCTGTTCAGCTAAACATCTATGTGCAGTCTCCAGCCACACAAACCTATAACTACAATTTGGCATGGAAAGGGAGCTATAAATACATTAAAAGGACATGTATGTCGCTGTTCCTTCTCCCCCACCCCAGTATCCTTCATTGTTGGGACATAAATACATGACTATTAGCTGGCTATTTTGCTGTTATATTTCCTAGAAACATAGAATCACAGAATGGTTTGGGTTGGAATGGACCTTAAAGATCACCCAGTTCCAACCCCGTGCTAGGGGCAGGGACACCTCCCACCAGACCAGGCTGCCCAAAGCTCCATCCAGCCTGGCTGTGAGCACCTCTAGGGATGGGGCATCCACAGCTTCTCTGAGCAACCTGTGCCAGTGCCTCACCACCCTCTGAGTGAAGAATTTCCTCCTAACCTCTAGACTAAATTCCTCACTTTTAGTTTAAAACCACTCCCCCTTCTCCTATCACTACCTGCCCGTGTAAAAAAGTCACTCTGCATCTTTTTCATGTCTCCTATTTGAAGTATGACCTCTGATATCCCAAAGGCAAGACAGCCAAAGTTAATCCTGAACGAGAAAACACAGAGGCCAAGGAGCCAGTGCCCCTGATGAAAGAGCCAGCAGTTGTTGAAAAATTTATAACTATCAAAAAATTAGGATCAGAAACAGATAATAGAAAAGCTTTGGGATGAAGCTGATGTCTAATGCATGAGTTCAGGTAACTTTGTTGTCTTGTCCAAACGCATAAAGCTATGGAGCCTGCTAGGTACTGCATGGCTATCATCTGCATGGCTGTCAGCAGTGCTATAGCCACAAGGCCTTGCACCGAGCCAAGTGTCCTCAGAAACTTGCTGGGACAGCAGGGCAGAAGCTCTACATGAAATCCTCTCAAATAAAGGCAGGTCAGTTAGCTAAAGATGTACTTCATCACAGGTAGGTGAGAGGAGCTGGGTCTAGCAGACTACCATGCTCAAGACCCAAGCCAGGAATTTTGCCTAGGCCCACCCAAGTAGACCAGCACTGAGCAATATCTGAACTGTCTGTGGCCAGGGCTTAGTTGACCTCCAAACTAGAAAAATCCATCCAAGCCTAACACATAATAATTAATGAATTGTGAAGTGCAATAATGAATTACACTTGGGAAAATCCTTACCTTGAGGAAATCACGATCTGAATGAAAGAGACAAGCAATAGATGGGTTGATAAGGACTATCACTATCCCTGTCTCACACATGGAAAATACTGAGAGATGCAAGGCCAGGTTATAATTTACACCATGTTTTACCTTTGTAATAGAGTACAAATAACGTGTAGCTACCAAGAGGCCCCAAAAGACTTATAAAAAAAAAAGGAAACTACACCCAAGTTCATCTGAAATCCAGTTCATTGCCTTAATTGCAAAGCCCTCCTTTGTATGTGGAGGAAAACAAAGCAAAAACAAACAAACAAACAAACAACTAAAAAAAACAAACAAACAGGTGATGGCAGGAAATAAAATAGCACCCTTGAAGGCATCATTTTTTCCTTTATAAGTTGAACCTTATCCCAGAGGATTCTTGTATTACCAAGATACAAGCTTCACAACCTGCCCAGAGACTTTGCCCCACTAAACAACTTACCGTTACTGTCTGATTGGAGCTCAAAAGGGGAAGAAAAAGTTTTCTTCCTTTTCCTGCTAAACTTGCCTTGGAAAAAAAGTGAAAACGTAGCTTCGAGTGCCATCTAGAGGAGAGCATTGCTCTACAGAAAGTAGCTTCGTTGATGTTCATGAACACATTAACTTCTCAAAAAGCTTTTCAAATTCTCCCACCATTCACGTGTGCTGCTTGTATTGGGAAAAATCCATCCAGATGTTTTTCCTGCACACAATTATTAATACATTGTATGGCCAGATGCATTTCTTGGTACAGGTTGAGAAACCTGTGAAGCTAATGAAAACCCGAACTGGGAAATTCTACTGTGCAAGAAATTTTAATTAGTGAATGGAAATCTCAAAATTTTAAGCAGACTCTAAAAAATAAATGGGAGAGGAGTGCATTGCAAGCAACTGTATCTCCTCGGTATGTTAACATGTATGTGAATATACAGTGTGATCAGTAGATATAACTACATGTCTTAAAAAATATGCCTTATTAATGACAAACGGTGGCCTGTAGTGATGGATTAAACAGTCCAAGGAATCTCAGTCCTAGTTCAGCTCCACCTCTCATCACAGCTTGGCCCCCATCTTGCTTACTGCAGGAGGCCAATGCACAGATATCCAAGCACACCAGACGCGCAATCCAGGCCAGCTGAGCTGGAAGCTGATCCCAAGATTTAAATCCTAGGTATTTAACTCCAGTGATTAGCCTCAACATTTAAATACAGGTGCTTCCTTGTACCTCTAATGCCTAAATGCTTTCAAATATCTTCCCTTGCTGCTGTAGGTGATTACTTGCAGTACTCAAACGTTATAGTAGACAGAACTTTATTTTTAAACACATGTAAGAAAACACTGTTAGTGGAATATTAGGGTTGAATATATAGCATCCTAAGACAGCACAGCAATAATGACCTGCTTCTCCGATGTATTCAGATCTGGTTATGTCTTCCATGTTTGCTTTAATATCAGACAGCTTGTCTTATCATACTGCATGCGTTTCATTAACTCTGAGATGGGGTAATCATACACAGCAAAGAAAATGTCACACACTGACTAATGAGTAGGCAGGTAGACTCAACTATGAGAAGTTCTAACATCATCAGGCAGCATGGATACCACAAATAATAAATTTATCTGACAAAGACATAAAACAGAAAGCTCCCTGTTTTGCACAGGGAACAAGATTAATATATATTTTTCTTTCTATTTTAAATGCATACTTCAGTTCACTTCAGAGACTGTCTCTCCAGTTACAGTCTTTCTGTCCTTGCACATCTTCTAGATTCACTGAATATTTGGAATTCCAGTCACGTTCAAAAAGGGTTTTTAATTGTTCCTGGATAGGCCTTCTTCGCAGGTTGGTTGAATTCTGCTTGATAATTAGTCCCACACCAGCTGTGTTAGTGAAGTAATCTTCTGACCAATTGGAAGTCCCTGTGTAGTGGAAAAGGAGCTAATTAGAAAACATTCATTTTCCAATGTTTTGTTTGATCTCTGGACTTGTTAAGTATACATTGCCTTGCTTTGCTGATTTGCTGTACAACTGCAAATCTCATTAGGGCTAACTGAGCAACAAAAATCAGGTCACCTCTTTCTTATTCCAGACCTCAAGTTTTGGAAAGACAGTGTTAACTGCCACTCTGAAGCTTCACAGCAATCTGATTTCTTAGTGTGTGGCAGAGATGTGTGCATCTGCTTGAATAAATATGGGAACAGAGCGCAGCATTTGGGTATTATGAGGGGGCTAAAGCTGGTGTTTGATACGGGTTTCTGCATAGAGAAGAGGAGAATCTTCAATGTACTTAATTCTCTCTTTATCTATGAGGCAGTATGCTACCAGTAAAATAACCTCAAGCACTTTGTATACTATCAGAAGCAAAGGACTAGCAACAAATGAGCTTCAGAGTGGGTCTTCACTTGTTAAAGGAAAATAAGAGGAGAAACTGGATCCTAGATTAAATCCTCAGGAGCTGTTCTGAGCTCAAAATGCAAAGCCTGCTTTTAAACCAGGCAAAAGTTGGGAATCTGGCTGTAAATGTTGCCTAGGGCTCTCTCCAAAGCCACCAGCATTCAGAAAAGCAAACATTATGAAAAAATACATATTTTAGCACTTAGCATTTTTTTCTGGTGCTTGCCTTAGCAGAAAAATCTACTATCAATTCTAGAAGGTGCTTTGTCATGAAAACAACTTATTTGCATACCTATCTTCAAAAGACAACATGGTAAGAAACAGGTTCTATTAAAAGCAATTGGAGCTGCAAGTCTTCAGTCCTTTGGAAGGTCAGGATATTTGCTGGTTTGTATTGCTTGGAGGATGAACTGACTGAAATGACAGGCCCCTTTCCTTTTTAGAGGGATCCTCGTAAAAGAGCAAGAAAAATAAACACCATCCTGACTTTCAGGAACTGAGCAGCAATTGACACTAGAGTTTCCTTATTTCCTTATTTCAATGCCTAGAATTCTGTTCAACAAACTATATGGAATTAAATCCTCCCAGCAATTTATTTTTAGTAAAGCACGATAATGTACTAGAGCATTAGCTATCACTGCATCATTCTGAGCACACAGTCTGTGAAATTCCCACTGTGCTTGTCACAAACTATGCACTCTGACTTGTCACACTCCATTCTTAATGGTTCACAATCATATGAGATAATCTCCTACTGAACCTGACCTACATTATTTTCTCCCCTTTGCATCTCTGCTTCTATGCCCAGGGAAGATATTCTGAAAAAGATGTGTATTTTGATATGTTTATCTACTTTACACGGCAAAATTAGCTTTTTTTTTTTTTTGATATTGCAGCCCATCCTATCTCATTCTCAGCCCTATAGATTTGAAGATACTAAAAATGTTTGTAATAATGGAATACGTACCAATATAGGCTGATTTATCAGTGACCATATATTTGTTGTGATTCACTCTTGCATAAGGAATATTTGTGTGGTTAAAAACTGGAACAATGAAGAGTTTCTGGATGGGAGAAATTAAAACATAGATAGAAATACCAGGTGAGGATCAGACTGAGTAATTTGACAATGCAGATTTTCTATATTTTCAAGCAATATTAAACTACAGAAATAATATTACACACACTGCTATTAAGTGTACCATAAAAGAGATTTTACTTTTATCCAAGAAAACTAACAAATAGTACTTCTACTATACATAAAATTGGATAAGCAATTGAAATCAGATAAGGATGTTTGCTTCACAATGTTCCATTAGAGGCACAGCTATTATCATTACAGGGCAGACAATTAAATGCAGTTTTAGGCAGCTGTTTAATAGATCTGCATTTACCACTGATTGCTGCTCTTATTTCGTGCTAAAATGGGCTGATCACAGACACAAGGAGTACTGTAGACAACAATAATGCCTAACTTTTTGTGTCAAATCTTACTAAATCTACATTTCTGATCTTTTTTTTTTTCCTTTTTCCCAGTAAAAACAATTCCACCTTACATCTGTTACTGCCTTTTTTTCCTGATAACTGCATCATGTTGGGAGCTTCCACATCATCCCCTACTCTGTGTTTTCCATTCTATTGTCTGTGGACTCTGTGTAATATTCATTGCTGAAAAAAAAAATGGATCCATTTATATAGGCAAATAGAAAAGCTCTCAACTGAAAATAAAATAAAATAAAGTAAAATAAAATAAAATAAAATAAAATAAAATAAAATAAAATAAAATAAAATAAAATAAAATAAAATAAAATAAAATAAAATGATAGTGGGTCAGTTTAACTCCATTTAACATGGAGTTAAATCCAGCTGGCAACTATTGGTGTTCTCCAGGAGTTGGTGTTGGGGCCAATCCTCCTTAATATCGTTATTGATGACTTGGATGAGAGAATTGAGTACACCCTCAATAAGTTTGCAGATGACACCAAGTTGTTGATCTGCTGGAGGGTAGGAAGACCCTGCAGAGGGACCTGGACAGGATGGGCTGATGGGCAGATGCCAATGGGATGAGGTTCAACATGGCTAAGGGCTGTGTCCTGCACCTTGGCCACAACCACCCCATGCAGCGCTACAGGCTTGGGGCAGATTGGCTGAAAAGCTGTGCAGAGGAAAAGAATCTGGGGGTGCTGGTTGATCCTTGCCTGGACACGAGCTGGCAGTGTGTCCAGGTGGCCAAGAAGGCCAACGGCATCCTGGTTATAGCAGGAATAGTGCGGCCAGCAGGGCCAGGGAGGTGGTCGTCCCCCTGTGCTCTGCTCTGGTGAGGTCGCACCTCAAGTACTGTGTTCAGTTTTGGTCTCCTCAAGAAGGACAAGAAAGACAAGAAGGACATCAAGGCCCTAGGGCATGTCCAGAGAAGGGCTACGGAGCTGGTGAAGGGCCTGGAGCACAAGTCCTATGGGGAGCGGCTGAGGGCACTGGGGTTGTTTAGTCTGGAGAAGAGGAGGCTCAGGGAAAACCTTATTGCTCTCTACAGCTACCTGAAAGGAAGGTGTGGGGAGCTGGGAGTCGACCTCTTCTCGCAGGTAACTAGTGATAGGACCAGATGGAATGGCCTCAAGTTGCAACAAAGGAGATTCAGGTTGGAAATTAGGAGACATTTCTTCTTAGGAAGAGTGGTTAGGCATTGGAATGGGTTGCCCATGGAGGTGGTGCAGTCACCGTCCCCGGGGGTGTTTAAGGAAAAGTTGGACGTGGTGCTTAGGGACACGGCTTAGTGGGTGATATTGGTAGTAGGGTGATGGTTGGACTAGATGATCTTGGAGGTCTTTTCAAACCTTAATGATTCTGCTAATTCTAGATAGACCCATCTGAGATACTGCATACAGAAAAGGGTCATAAGAAGAACAATAAGCATAATTTGAACTGTTACTGTCATGGTGCTCAGCAAAAATGATTGCATTGCTAACATCACAAATGCTGTAGCTAGGCACATCCCTTGATATCACCAGTGGTTTGCATTAACCTTCCTCAAAGGTTATCATTTGGACCTTATTTCCTGAAGGACCTGAAACTTAGCACACCAGTGGAAACAATCTGCTTCTCTAAAGCCTTATATTTGCACATGCAGCTGACAGCTTAGACACAAAAGTCAGTCTGGAGACCATATCCTCAAAACTGTCTTTTCAAAATCAGGTTTCTTATCATACCACGTTGACACTGATGTGGGTATGTGGGTTGTTGAGAGCACTCAGGGACCTCAGGTAGTGGAGCATGGCTGGGTCAGAGTGGGTCCAGCAGCTGACCAGAAGCCGAATTTGTACTCTGTAGTTGAAAGCCACACGTCTCAGAGCATTGTCAATGGTTGGCCAGTATCTAGAGAAAATAAAGTGGGTGGAGAGAAGAGAATTTTTGAAATGACTCTCTAGAAAACTTTGAAAATAAACTGAGAACAAAAGTGATGCTGTGCACAAATGGAATCGCTATTGACTACTAGGACCGGCAGTCATGCCTTCACTGAAGGTATGCTTAGATGTCTGCCTTCTACTCAGCCAGGTCTCTTCACAATTTGTTTAGAGAGATCCAGTCTCTCAAATTTAGTTGGAATTGGTATGTATATATATATATATATATATATATTTTTAAAAAAAATAAACTTAGTAAAGTGCATGTATACACGTACACGCATAGAATGTGTGTACATTGTGCTCATTTCCTTAGGAAACTAAACATGACAATAGGAACTCCAATGTAAAGCAAGATCATACAGCACAACATAAAAAGGACAGGGCAGAGCCCAGAGGAAAGCCTAAGAGATGTTTTGCAGAATGTGGCCATTTCAGGGACCTGAAGGCTATTTCTAGGATCTGCAGTGGTCCTGCGCCATCAGCCAACATGGTCTCTCTGCTGCCCCATTCCTTCTTGCTCTCTTCAGTATGCTGTGTGCCCCTAAGGTAACAAACATAGCTGTGCTCCCCTAAACACGGAGCCTGTCAGTTTTCTTGACATTTGTGTTGGCAGTAGCTTAGGGAAGAGTATTTAACATCCTGCTCCTAACTATATAACACAAAGAGCTGGGCAATGTGCAGCCCAGGACTAGTAACTCCAAACTCTCATGTGGCTTTCATTTCGTAGACATAACAAGTGCTGCACAGAGGAAGGCAAGGGTCGCTTACACAGACAGGATGGCTGATGCAGAGAGGTCCAGCACTCACTCACAGTCCCATGAGCAATGATGAATTAATTTCCCTAGCTTATTCCTTTTGATCCATTGTACAAAGCCTGAATTCTCAAATCCTCCCTCGCACATCTTCCTATCACAACCAGAGCAGCTGTGTGCTTTCAGACTCAGGCTGACCGTCTGAAACTTACTTGTAGATCCTGAAAAGCTTGGAAAAACATGCTATTTAGGAATGCTGTTTTTGAACAGTTTCCATGTTTTCAATGTATTGGTTTCTAGTTGATTAACACTGGGGCATTAAGACAGCTGCTTTGTTCCCTGTGCCTCAGCTGCTGGAAGAACCTAACCTGAACTAATCAGCCCCAATTCATCGCCCTACAGCTGGTTGCTGTGGAGATAGCCTGAGGCCTAGTGCCGCTTCCCCTCGCCTTTCAAACTCCTGCTTGCATCAGATCAGGCCCTAGATGTCACAAATGGAGGATTAAGGCTTCAGATGAAGAATGAGGAGAATTAGCACTTCCATTCCTAAGGCGGGGAAGAGACTTTCTGTGAATGTATTCATAGTAAAGAGCGGGAGATGAGGAAACCAGAGGTTCAACTGTACTACATAGAAACTGAAAATCCTCTGAGCTCTTGATCTAGTCAGTAATTGCACAGTCAATGAGGCAGCCACTGATTGTGGAGCAAAGCCTCAGTTCTTGGTATTCAAGAAAGCTGAATGATTTCCTTTCTGGTTGGAGCAGGGGAGGAAATATTACATTTTCCCTTTAAATAGCCCAAGATGATACAGAAGCAACCTAGACAGTCAACTGATTTGGTCAGGATTAAAATCATACCTTTCTGGGTGAACAAAACGGCTGGTAGGGAAATATTCCATAACAGAAATATAGACAAATTTATGTGCCGCACTGATAACACTGATAATAGCAAAGAGGTCATGAGTGCGGCCTTCTGGACAAAATGCAGGAGGAGAAGCCTGTCAGAAGAAAGCGTGCAGGTCAGTGATTTCATCGTTCTTTTATCAGACTGTGATTCGTTCACATTCAAGTCTATTCAGTTTTAATTACAGTAGAACAAAGCATATGAGGTGCAACACTACTGTTTCTCAGGCCCAGTGAGTCAAATACTTATTAAGATATTAAGCCCACAGGAGACCTGCACACTGTCCTTGCCATACAACCTGATAGCCCAAGCCGTGGTGACCCTTATTCCTTAAGTAGTTCCAGAGAAACCTGTTGAATAAATTATTATCTAGCTAGAGTTGCAGTAGCTAACAAGCACTGAAGAAACTTTTCTGGTCAAAGCTTAAACATAGTTTATAATTCATCTTGTTATTTTAAAACCTACTTACAGAAAAGTAGGCTTTTGTCAAGGTTCCATTAAATTCTACTTCCAGAGGATGACTGTGGTTAATGTGGGTAGAATAGTTTCGAGGCCAAGGGGATGGGATGGTAGCATTAGCATGTCCAAGATCCCAGTAAGTACTAAATGTTTTCCATAGGTCTTTGGCTAAGCAGCTGCAGTTGTATATCACAGCACCAAACTCTTTCACCTGCAAAGAGAGCACACTATGTCACAGCCCCAGCAAAGAGCCACCTCCAGCATCAGGGGTTCTTTGCTGTTTGTCCCTTTCAGTCAATATTTTTATGTCATTAGGATTTTTTCTGTTATATGCTTGGACATTAATTTTACCCAAGGTGTTTGAATACACAATAGCAGAGCTTACCTGAGATAAAGATCTCCAGTCCATATTTGCACTACCAATATATACGTGTTTCATATCTACAATCCAGAATTTGCTATGCAGAACTCCTCCTGTCAAATGTTCAAAATTAATTTTCTTTACATGAGCCCCTAAAGAAAGACAGGGAAGGGAGAAATAAGTTTAGATACACCATGGAGGTGGTATAGTGTACTGTTCCCCTGACAGCCAGAGCATGGCTGGATGTTTAATGCTTGTGGCCAGCAATGGCTACCAAACTCACAAGCACCAGTTCCTGGAAATACAATAATTTGCAAAAATATACAAAACATGAACTTGAAGAAAAATCCTTGAGGTCATGGCAAAATACACAGAAATTGTGAAGTAGTGAATATTCAGTGCTTATCCTATGAACAGTATGACTTCAAGCTCAGGACCATGTAAGCACCATGCCAGAATAGGCCTCAGAGGCCAATTTATCTTGCCTTTAAGCAATACCAAACTTCAGAGATCAATACTGAGGTGAGAAAATTACCTTTATTTTCTAAAAGCTCAAGGTCAGTTGAATTCGTAGACAAAGTTGGCATACTTGTTGCAATATACACAGAGACATTCTCCGCAAGTAATCTTTCAAACCTCTTCAGAATATCTTCACCCTACGTGATATGTTTTTTGTTATTTATCATGTTTTACTACATGATTAGCAGAGACTCAGACTGGGCTGTCCCTTTAACCGAGGTAGGGCTCAGCCTCACATCTGCCACTTTTATTTCCTCTCATGCTGAGGACTGAGTCAACTCACACCAGCACCTGGGAGGAAGGGACAGGGAGCCCCTGAAGAGGCTGAGGAAGGTGACTCAGGAGGGAGGCAGTGGCTATGCCCACAGTAAAAAGCAGTTCAGTGTCAGCTCTTTGGCCCAGATCTCAAACAGCACCATTCCTGACATGTGGTAAACTCTCTACGTGCCTGAAGCAGGGTGGTCTTGTCCATTTTTGCCTGTATTAGAGCAGTCCCCAGCCTGTACTGTCCCCCATACCCTGCTCAGGATTGCTTGGGAAATTGCCAATTGCCATAGGCCAAAACTGCACCAAGGAGCAATTAAACATGACAGATGTTCTCAGGGTGAGCCTGTGCACTGGCCTGTGTTATCTGCTCTTAGCACTGGAGCCAGGGAGACACCACGGGTCACACAGGGTGACAGGTCACACCTTGAGACTGACCTCGAGGCTGCTCTTAAAACACAGCATGGAAGTATTCAGAGATGTGGACAGAGCCCACATGAAGTCTAGCTTGACTGGAGGAGGAAAACTGCTCTGCTGCTTCAGACCGGCATAAAAAACTGTTGTGGGTTTATGTGAGTTAAGCGATGTTTCTTAGAGATAAGCCATACAGTCAGTCTGCCCCGTGGACATGAGATGTACAACCCCAGATGTGCTTGTCATTGATTTTCTCCTACCTGCTCTGAAGAGGAATCATTGACGTTGATATCTTTCCCAGTAAGAGACCAATAATAAGAAGCCACATGAATATTTTCCTGGGCTATATCGAGGAGACTTATCCAGGCTTGGTACAAGGGTTTGGCTGCAGTGGTATTTACCTCAAAAGGTAAGTCATAAGGAACATTTTCCACAAGTTCAAATCTGCAAGTGCAATTGTATATTGTGAAGCAAGCAACTGTGACCCAGCAGGAAACCAAGCACCTGTCACACTGCACAGCTGATCGTTCTGAATGTCAGTGCCAACACCAAACAAGCTGAGTTGGAAAAACGAGCTGAGAGTACTCTCTATCCCCAGCTTTTATAGTCAAGAATACATGTACATTTTTCCTCCCATATCCATCAGAATGGCTTCTCAGTAGCCATTCTGAGCTTTGATTTTTACCATCCTAAAGATGAGGACAAAAGCTATCCCCTGGGGCTGGGTGGCACTTTGGCACCCTCCAAAGACCTTTCCCAGAGACCAAAACCCACTGCCCCCTGTGGCATCTGGGAGAGGTGATCTCAGTGTAGGGACGCTTTGTCTGCTGCTCACCCTGCTGCCTCCCATTCTGCTGCCAAGGGGGTGTTTGTAGGTGCTGGGGCAGCTACAGAGTTGTGCTGTACCTACCAGCACAGGACAGCAGTGGAGCTGTGATATTGCCCCTATCACCCCTTCTACTAGGGGAATAATGACTAATGACCCTGTGCCCAAACAACACCCCTACTCTTCCCCAGTTAGTGGTACTTTATCAGCTATTCCACAGTGAGAAAGCAGCAAAATCCATGTAGATGCTGTCAGCATTGTAGCTATTTCTCCACCTGGTGATTAATTCTCCATGAGCCATCAGGCCTGAATTACCTGCAGGAATCATTAGATCTATTGGTGCCCTCCTCAGTTATCGTGGGTATCTGGAAGTCTCCATGAAGTTCTTCTTCTTCCACCTCTCGGTAAATGCTGACAACAGTTTCTCCCTTAGGATCAACTGTGCTGGATGTTCTCATGAAGTAAACAGCCATCAGGGCAACAAAACCAAGCATCAAAATTGCCCCTGAGAATTGATACTAGAACAGAATCCAACAGGGTAAGATTTAAGCACTCGCCAAGTCACTGATATATCAGCTAATGGATAACTACCTGTTGCAGGTAAATCAAAGCCATTCAACAGTAGCTCTGCTTTCAGCTACTGGCAGTCGGTTTTCTTAGATACATCACTTAAAGTGAGGACCATGGTCCAAATATGTGGGCTTACATGAGGCTAATATGTTGGCTTATGTGAGGACCGTGATTTTAGTTTTGTTTTATTTTGTCAAGGAAAAAAAAAAAAAAAAAAAAAGCTTATTTTTTCCCCCAAGCCTTATGATTAGTTTGACATTGATTATTATTTTAGTACAGGAGAAATGAACGTCCAACAAAATTTCCACCAAAAACAAAGAAAGAAAGCCCACAACACAAAATTAACTGTGGTATCAAGCCTACTAGTACCATAAGGAGAAACAGAAAGACATTTTGTGACATGTTAGTGTGGTGAATTGGCTTCATTTCCCTTTTTCTGTACTTCTTTTACTTCTTCTTTTTTTTTTTTTTTCCTGAAGGTGGATTGGAAAAAAAAAAAAAAAAGTCCACAGCCTGGCTACCTCATATACTCAGCTCTGTAGTCCATCCACTCAGATGCTGAAACATAAAGCACCAGGCTCTATGTACTGTACTCTTAAGGAGAAGACAGACACCAGAGCAAATCGATGTTCCCCCAGCAGTGAGAAAATTTGGCTGGCTCCCTCTGGCGGTGTTGGGAGCTGGGAGCACCCACCACCCCATGGCAAGCAATGTGCAATCCAGAGCTGAGCATTTGGACCTCCAGACAGGAGAAGTGAGTCTGGCAGCAGTCGAGTGGCTGTAGCTATAAATGTGAACTCCCAAAATGGTACGTATGAAAATTGAGTAGAAGCCAGCATCTTCTGAAAGCATCTATTTCGGTTTCTATGTGGATAAAATCTCTTACTTTTCATTTTCTATGCTTTTCTCAAGATTTACAGTGCTGCCATCAATTTCAGAGAGTGATTTGACCTAGAATGAGAAAAATGCTTTTAAACTATCTACTTAATTTTATTCCCACTGGCTTGTTCTCACTCTTGTTGATGACAAAGAAAATCCTACCAATTTTTAACAATTCTGAATTTCATCCTGGGAACATGCCTGCAAGACTTAAACATCATGCAGGTTTTAGAAGGCATTTCTCAGGTAAAAGGTCTATTTCCAAGTCACATCTTGGCTGTCACCATGCTGTGATGCCAGGTGATCCAAGCATGCTAAATAAATCAAGTGATTCCAGAAGCTTGCTATGGTGAGACTAAGCCTGAATGACAGTCAGCCCAGTGTCAGACAACACACACAAGACCTCACAAAGTAAGGGGAAAGTGGTGAGGTCTTGGGAAGAATTTCACCATGTTATATGGACCAAATTCTTCTTGCATTATATGGAATATAGGATGTCCATAGAAACTGACTTCAATCAGTGCTGATTTACATCAGCAGAAGAAATACAAATTCCATTTACTTATTTGGCACTCACTAGCCTCTGGGTTAATGAAAGAAGTGAGGCTATTTGCATGAGCAAGATTCACTGTCCTGAGTGAAGGCTGCAGGATTAGGCTCCAGGTTTGTCCCTCTCGGCAAGGTTTGATCAGCCTACTGGATAAATCAATGAGGGTTTTGTCACTCACTTGCTTACAAACAGGATTAAAACCTACACAGGTTTCTAAAGGAGGCAATAAAATCATTCTTCTTGATCTGTTATATCTTTTCAGAAATGTCAGTGTAATCTCAGCTCTTGTAAGCAAAGGTAGTGTATCCCAATAATTACCATTTTGACGTCTTTTTGATTGTTCACGCTTAATTTTGTGTTGGAAGACTTGTTAACCATCAGGGATGTTCCTAATGCTTTTTTCACAATCTGAAAAACAGAAATGTATGCAAGAGGGAAAATAAAGTGTTGTGGCAACGTTTGCAGAAAGCCAGTAACAGCGTAAAAAAGCAGGTCACTGCCATTGCTTTATATAGTGCTCGGAGATTTAAGTACAGATCTGTGCAACGTTCTCTCTGTGTTATGGATCTTGAGTGACATTAACAGATTCCAACGTGTGAGAGAGGGAGACAGTCTCCTGCAGATTTTCCCTGGTGCTGTCTACACACAAAAGTCACTGCAGTAATTAATGTGTAAACAACTGCATCACCGCCTCTTCAAGTTATCCTCCAGCCCCCACTTTTGTCCTGTTGCAGGCTAGCACATTTGCCATCAAGCAATAACTAAGTGCAGAAACCATGGGTGATAATGTACAGCACCAATCTCATCACGTGTGTGACTCTGTTAGGCCCTTGCTCTCTCCCTATGCATTTGAGCCATTTTCAGTGCTTCTGTCTCTTCCAGAAAGGACTCTGTTAATAGGACTTGGGCCAGATTAGGCCAAAATCTAGACTCCTCTGTTATTGCAAGCATGATGCTAGGAATTAAGTTAACTTATTTTCCTCTTCAGACAGGATTCAGACAGGATTCTGCCTTATCACCAGCAGAGGCAGCCACAAGAGCAAATACCAAAGTATGTCCAAACTCAAAGCAGATGGTGGGGCAGGGGTAAGCTGGCCACTTGCCTATTCTGCCTTCTTAAATGCCCAAACCAAGCACTTCACACACGCCTAATGAGTTATGAATCGTCCCTGCATGCTATCACTGCACTGACACCAGAGGTGAACTTGCCCTTAGGAATCAGCTGTCATGTTTCATGCTCAGAAGCAAGAAGCACATCCTGGGGTATGGTGGATTTCAAAAAGTGATACCAGATGATATCACCACCTGTCCAGTCCCCAGACTGCTGCTTCCTATCCCTGAGCCACCGGGCATTTGTAGCCTGATGGATGAACATGCTGTTATGATATCAGATATTCAGTTGCTCTGCTGGTGGTCATACTCAAGCTAGTTTTAGGTAGAAAGGATCCTGCCAGGCTTGTCCTGTCCATCTTACCATATGTTCACAGCTATTGTTACCTGAACTGCAGGGGCTGATGCTGTCTGCCCTCCCACACCAGCAAGGCAGCATGGCCATGCATTTGGCCCTCCCTGCACCTCGCTGCACTGTGGCTGCACGGTGCTGGCAGGACTTGGATGCAGCATGGCCATAGCCCCAAAGGCTTCTCATGGGATCCAACTAACAATAACTAGTGGGATTGAACAGAAGAGATGGAGGATGTCTTGGGAGACAAGGGAGCTGAGCCTGAAACACTGACTTGGGGAATATAGTGAGGGTCATGTGCAGGTCGTTGTGACCTTGAGATCCCAGTTTGTGTTTTAAGCCCAGTACAAAGACGTGGTGTCTCACCCTAAAGAGCTTACAGTCCAAGCAGAGAGGGGGATACAACACACAGCTGTGTGACAAAGCTGTGTGATAGCAACACAAGTCTGGATTGAACGCTGAGCCAGGAAAGTTAGTAGGAAGAAAATGAAGAGACAGCAAGGCAGAAGAGGCTAAGGAGTTGGCTAAGAAACTGAGGCAAAATGATTTTAAAAGAGGATGAGAAAGGTAACAGAAAAACAACAGCAGCAGCCCTTCAGCCTCAGCCAGGGAAAGCCCACTGAGGTTGCAGGCCCCGCTGCACAGCTCCCTGCTTCGGCAGCAGCTGTCCCAACCAGCTGGGCTGTCTGGTAACAAACAGGCTCCTCTGGCTGCCCAGGTGGTTCTCGACACCAAACCTGAGCACAGGACGTGCCATCTTGTCCGTCTGACCCCCAGAGCTAAAGTGCTCCCCACGACACATTTTGTGGCTCAGGTAGCATCTTGGTAGGACACTGCAGCTGTAGGTGTGCTGACAGTCGTGTGATGGCTTCAGAAGGATGGAGCTTGTGAGAAATGATTCGTTTCACTTCCCTTTTTCTGCTACAGCAACAAAATGGCTTCAAAAAGCAACATTTCTCTTAAAATAAGAGTTAACATATCTCATACGTGCCATAATAGTCATCTGTCATTTGGTTCAAATGAAGTCCTCCTTGATATTTGTGACTAATACGGTGATTCCCAGCTGCTATAGAGAGGTCATGAGAAATGTACTAAAATATATAGGGACAGAGTGGGGGGAAGGGCACCACTTTGAGGTTCATTTCAGCAAGAAAGAAAACATCACAGGCAAGCAGAATTCTTAATAATGGTATTGTAGCAGGTCAGTAATTAGCTATGGCTTCCTCTAGCTTTCAGTGCTTCACCGGTTGCCAATTTCAATGGCTAAAGTTCATCCAAGAGTAATAAATGCAAGCACTTAGCATTGCTTCACAGACTGGATCACAAGCTAATACCCCAATCTACACAGTACACACAGGAGGCTGTTTATTGCATCAGGTTGCTTTCTCCCTGCACCCCAAAATAATACTTGTTACTTCTTTTCTCCCTCAGGGTCAAACTGTTTCAGATCTTGGATTTCAAATACAAGGGTGAGACTTTTCAGGCTAGAAAATCTTCCCCACAAGACGTTTAAAGGGTCTCAAATGAACTAAGTGCATTTACCTCGCCATTACTACTCCCAGCACCCTCAAAAGCTCGTCAGTGTACTTACCATCCTGGGAGACCTCCTGTGTGGATGTGCTTCTGTAGTCTGATGTTACTCCCAACTACACAGAGAGGAGACGGTGCACACGCTTTTCACCAGTAGATTTATTTCAGGTTCTTCTGTTTTCTTCCTCCTCCTGCTGAGTACTTCCTCTTAAGCACCGAGTTCCACAATGAATACTACAGAGACAAGTTGCCATCTAGCTGTTGCTGCTCAATTCTTAGGTTCCAGAACCTGATCTCCACCTATCTGGCATAACTTCCCACAATTCAAACTCTGTTGAACGACTAAATTCTCATGGTGTTCACTGATGTAAGTTTATTGCCTAGCTCAGCACAAGAAGACACTGCTTGAAAGAATTACTCAGCTTCTGGTGCTGTTTGTGCCTGGGACATGGCAATATTCTCACTGCTTCATTGTCAGCCCATCAGAAACTTCATTTCAAACTTAGGAGCAAACCCTTCAATACCACCTCTCTACCCAGCTCCTATTGCTTATCAAACTCTTCTGCTCAGTTGACCTTGGATATATGTAAAAGAGCAAGCTAGCTCCTTTGAAATAATACATCTTAGAGCTTTCATAAATAAAATCTAATTGGAATTTGATGAGAAATTGTTGAAGGTGAAGGTTACGTGCAACGTTGAGTTTGAGGCAGCTTCTAAGAAATCATGTCTCCTGCAAAAATCCAAAGGTTTTACAAAGTCAATACCACCCAGGTAGCCACTTTGCTGTAATTCTCCAGGCAGTCCCTCGATCCTGTTGAACTGAAGAATGCAGTTCCCTGCTTTGGCATCTGAGGGAGGTCACTCTACAGTGAATGTAGATGGAAAAAATAGGAGCCAGAGGATAGGTCAGGTATAGCAGAAAGAGGCCTTTCTCTGGGAAGATAATGGTATTATGAATCTTCTGCTTTCCCTGGGACCAACAGAGCAGTTACTAAAAGGAGGCCAAATGTGATAAAAAAGGTCATGGAGTTGATATGAAGCCTGTGTGACCAGACAGCTCACTCCTGAATGTACTGCTCTACACAGATTACCCATCACCAGGAACATCTTAAGTCTCCATTAAATCTGGGCTGGGTTCAGGTGAAGGCTACTGCCACCCCTTTAGCCTCAAGTTACCAGAAAGCTGCAGACAGGATCCTGCATGACCTAGCCTTTGTCTGCACTCAGAGAGAAGAGGCAACTCCAGTGAGCAGCCATGCTAAAGGTCCAAATTGCTCTGGAAGTGCCCCTGTTCCTCCAGTGACTTCAGAGGCTGAGCATCCAAATTACACATCGCAGCAGCCAAGTGTGTGATGGGTTCAAGTCAGTGTGTGCGATGCACGTGTGAGCAAGCTTAGCAATAAGCTGCCTCGCTCTGTTTGTACACTGGACTGAAATTCTGGCATAAACTATGCTGACGTAAATAACCAAAGCTCCCATGGATTTCATGGGCTTCAGGATTTCACCTCACAAGAAGCAGCATATTTGTATGAAGTTCAGGACTTTTCTCTGCTTTTTTTTACCTCAGCTTTAATGCTAAGGTAGTGCTACATCATACTTCTTCATGACTGTATTAATACATCCTGGATGTATTAAAGAAAAGTCTGTAAGCAGGAGCTAACAACAACCTCCTGGCTCCACACAGCTAAGGAGTCATTGCTCCAGTATCACCAGTTTAGTTCAGACTAAGAGAGGCTGGACTGTATCACAGGACCAGCAACGCTCCAGCAGCACAAGCTCAACCTCCGCACACACGCTGCTCTCCTCTGCAGATCTCCCCCACGATTTAAGACCTATTCTTTAAACTTGGAAGCACACAGCACAGTCTCAAGCCAGGGTTCTCTGAAATGACTTCTGCTGTGCCAGAGGTTGTGAGCAGTCAACTCGAGGTGGTACAAAGATGCTGGTTTCCAGAGACTGCTGTTCCCAAAGGATGCTTCCAGAAAATTGAATCATTTTTCTCCTCCCCCTTGGCAGCTCTCTAAGCACTTACAGCTCTGATTTATCTCCTCATCCTCCCCCTTTCCAGCCTGCAAAGGGCTGTTTTCCCTCTGCTTATCTGATCCCACACAGCAGCCCAGCATCAAACACACATTTCTGCCCTTACCAGCAGTGTTGTAGTGGTGAGCGTCTAAGGATGGAAGTGGGTTTGTGGGGAGAAGGAAAATGGTTTGTGTGACCCACTTACATAACGGGGAGGGGAAGACTGGCAAATTTCAGGGCAAACAAAAATCTGCTTTCTTCCTCCACTTCTGTTTCTCAGAAGAGGCTCCTTCTGCCAGCTGCTGACTTGCTGCCTTCCCCCACGCAGAGTAAATAAATCTCTCACCTTACAGTTGGATGCCACTCTCCAGTTAGCACACTCTCTTTACAGCCATGCTTGGTCTCCAGTTTGTCAGAAACGTGTATTACAAGACAGAGCGAAAGATCTTTATATGTGGGAGGTTTGCTAAGAAGAAACTGTCGGTTTAACATGTTCTCGTCTCGGAGAGCTAATAATAGACAGGAGCGTCACTATCACTGCAGAGATTACTACAGAATTACGCTTTCATTTTCATGAGGACCAAGCTGCCGGGCTCCGGACGCCAACAGCCAGCAGCAGGATGGCAAGCACAAACAGCCAGAGGCCTTACGCTGGAGAAGGAAAATGCTCGATCTATACTTTGTGCCAAAAGACTGTGACGCTCAAAGTAGCTGAAAGAAAATGTCATTTCAGGTCAAGAACGGGGAACTGATTCAGCTGAAAAGCCTAGAGAAAATTTCTGTTTAAATCAAAGTTTGGCTTTCTGTTTGAAAATGTTGTTAAAGATTTACTCAATTTCAACTGTTTTAAAAGTTCAATAAATATATTGGAGTATGAACCTTAGACTTAGAAAATTTCATATGTGACATACTTGGAATATGTTTTTTGTTGCTGTTGTTGTTTTTTAATCTAAAACTCAGTGCTAGTTAGCTGTATTTTGATTGGAAGAGCTTATTTAAAAAAAAAATAAATCAGTGATTTGCATAGCTCTGTTTGCTCTTTCAGAGAGGACTTTCCTGTCTCAGTTTTGTCACTTCTCCTTCATGGCACATGCCCTCCAGTTGCACCTAGGAAATATGACCTACAAGGATTAGGAACAACTTCAGTGTGTTCTGTCTTTCTGTGACCCGTGGGTGTCACTTTTATTTTTCCCTTTCCTTTTGCTCCTACAGGTCGGTTGTTGACACATGTAATAGAGTTACTGCTGACTAAGCCTTTTCTGGCACTAATTCTTTTGGCAAGTACGGTATTTTTAGTGATTTTACTTAAGAGGAGGAAAAAAATAACAACAAAAAACAGGAAAGAATGTCTGGTGGTAGTTGTTCAAGTCTTTACATCACAACTTGTCTCTGGTTGTTCAACAAACTTTAACTGTAACAAAGGGTCCTGCAAACCCTACTCCTAGGAAGACTTTTTTATATTCCTTTCTATGCTCATGTGGAAAAATCAAGCTCTCTGTTTCCCAGGAGAGCCAAGCTAAAGAGCCAAGCAGGATTTCAGCTGAACACGCAGCAGGAAGATGCGCAGAGATCGGCACATTTGCCTTCTATCACTTATTTTTAAATTGTGCCAGATAGCAGCTTTCATCATGATGCAAATGTTTGGCCACAGTTCCACTACCTCTGAGTTCTGTTCAGTCAGTGTTCACAAACTGGTGAAGTGGATGCACTATTGATTTCCAAAGAGCACTTTGCATAGCATCCAAACACAAATACCACCCCATCCTGTTGGGGAAGCCTGCAGAGAGGTAATACTATGTGCAACTCAGGCCTGTGGTTTAGAGAACAGGGAAACCTTCTCTGCTGACACAGCAGACAGACTTAAATAGAAAAGCTTGAGAAAGCTTCTTATAAGGCAGATTTTTATTTTTATTTAAATAACCCCCTTTCCTAAAACTCTTAACTCTAAGTACAAAGGTGTCATAAGTGTTCAAGGATCTAATGCAAAAGTCTTCAGGGAAGGGGAAGTCACTCAGCGAGCCTGGTTGGGTCCTAAATTTTTTTTATTCCTTTCTCTGCACTTTAGTTCTTGTTGGAAACCATGCAATGTTCTTATCTGCTATTGAACTACTGTGCTGGTGTTGTACTTCCTAGAGAAGCTGTGCTAACGCAGAGACATGGAGCCAAAGTCCAGCTCAGCACTGAGCAGGGCAGGTGAAGCTGCAGGCACCTGAAGGCTGTGCAGAAGGAAAGAATGAATTAATACTGTTTCTAAAGTGCCAAGAAAGATGCAAAGGTCAGACAAAACTCCAGGAAGAATAGAAGACAGTGATGTAGTGAAAAAAAAATCATAATTCATTTACATTCATAATAAATGTAAAAATCCAACATATATAAAATGAGGGCAAAAGAGTGAGTACAAGTAGTTTTCTATGATCACCTGCTAGGGCATGATCATACCCAGGCTGGATTTAACGTTTTAAAACACCACTGTTAATCATGGCAATGAGATAAAACAGTAGCAAAATTAAATTACATATCACCATACAGAAGTAAGAGGTAAGACCACCCTCAGGTGACGGGGACTTGCAGACTTCAATCCCAGAGCAGGGCAGAGGGGACTCCTGTACGGCTAGAGAAGGACCTGCCCCAGCCAGAGGTGGCACCAGAAAGGATCCAGCTGCACTGTTATGTCTTCAGTTGCTGGCAAGTCTTTCGTTACGCTGTGCTTATTAACACCAAAGTAAACAGGTAGTTGGAAAATTTAGTCCACTGAGCACTTACTCTCAACAAATTAACACACAAAATTCCAGAATCGTATTGTCACATGATATAAGAATGATTTATTAGAGCAACTTTATGATAAAATTATATAAAATAACAATTTATTTTATTTTTTAAAGACGTCCACAATATCACCTTGGAACAAAATGTACAGATACTGCCTATAATCCAAACAAAAATAAATTACCATTAAAAAAAGCAGAAAAAAAAATCAAGGTAGGAGAAACAAATCAAAATTATACACAGCATTTCCAGAGGGTGTGGAAAAGAGAAAGTCATTAATCAGTTCAAGTTATACAAATGTGTTTCAGCTTTACTCTCAAACAGCTCAGCTTGCATTTGTGTTGCATGCAAATGGAATGATCCAGTGAACAGTTCAGAACAGCGGAATCAGCAGCATAACAACAGCAGATAGTGAAATAGGCACAATTCAGCATGGGGCACATCAAAAGTGAACAGGTAGTTCTGTCTGGTCTTTGCAAAAGTTATACACATTTACCAAACTTCAAAAATAGCGACTGTGATCTGCAAAACAAGAAAAAAACTAGTAGAATCTTGCACTTAACTACCTTACAGTTTTTCTTCCTTTTTTTCTTTTTAATTCTTTTTTTTTTTTTTTTTCAGTAGGCTGTATGTAAACATTCCACTAGGTTTACCTTTACTAAAATATTACTCAAAGATGATGCAGACGTTCTTTTCTCCTGGAGCACGACCACGACATGACCTCACTGTAGGTACAATTGTTGTCCTCGCTCACAAAGCTCATACACATTCTCCCAGGAATTTACATTCATCCCAGCACAGAGTAACAGGTTTTTACATTTGAAAGCGCTGAACTGAGAACATGGTTTTCAAGTATAGTGGAAGAACTGAGGGCTGGGATTTTGAAAGATGCTCAAGGCATCAGGCACCCAGATTGCATGGAAATCCACAAGGGCCTAAGCGCTCGCTTCCCTAAGCCTTGGAAAATCCCACCCTTCATTACATTTCTTTAGTCAAATACAAAACATGTGAAAGCAAAACGGTATGAGAATGACCCACAGGTCAGCGTCACCCCTACCAAGCTCAATGTGAGGCCCATCCACAGCCCACCGAAGCCAAAAGGCATCCTGCACACCGGTCCCAGGCCAACAAGACACCTGGCACGCTCACCCTGCAGTCACGGAGGCATGGATGCACACAGTACCGCGTGTAAGACTGAAAATTAACAGAGGAGTTACTCAAGTGGCTAGCTCTTTGGCGTATCTGGAGCAGACAAGTACAAATGGGGTGAACTTCAGAAACGGTGAACACAAGAAAAAATTATGTTGTGTTTCCTCGCTGACTAACAAGACTGTTTTAAACGCGAAGATCCAAGCACGAACGCTGCGTCAGGACACAGAAGCGTTTTGTATTTTGGCTGAGTCACAAATAAACCAAGCTGTGCATCTCCCCCCCAGCCCTTCTCACACACGTCCAAGTTATGAGCAGGCACGGACTGCTGCATCCTTATTAGTCACTCGAAGAGGTACCGTATTTTGTGGGTTGGCTTAATTGATGTAAGGTGTCTGCGGGTGCGCTCTCAAATTCAGAACAAAGCAATCAAGGAAGAAAATCCATTCCTGATGTGTTCATGGAAGATGGAAGAGTCAAGCAATTTTCAAGTGAAAACAATCAGAAGTCAATTTGAGGACATGTTGTAGAGAAAAAAAATCCACTAGAGCGTAGCCACGAAGATGTGGAAATGTGGATAACAAACAGTAAGAGTCAGATGTCTGAGTAATTCACGTGTCTCTACAGCAAAACCAAAACTAACAGCAATACCTCATCTGTGAAGGTCCTTCAACTCCTAGTGAGTTGGGGTAGCACCTGGTCATATCAAGCCCTAACAAAGGAGGGCTTGGGAAAATGTTTCATACGTCAGGAACAAACCACCACTTATGATAGTCATCACAGACACAGTCAGGTATTTCAAGGAAAGACAGATCAGAGTAAACAAGTGAATCAACACATTCAGATAGTGCGTATATTACAGGCAGAAGAGCATCACGGGCATTTTTTTTTTATTATTATTATTCTGCATTCATCTGTGTGAAGTTCAGCAGATTTCCTCATGGAAGCGCATCTCCACATAAGCAGATGAGTTATAACCTACTGGAGATATTGGAAGGATATTTGAACCTATTGTTTGCCAGCCAGCATCCTGCACGCTCAAATTAACGACCTGCTGGCATATTCCCATTTTGAGACCGATCCTGTTTCTGCTGAAATTGATAGAAAGCTCCCACTGGCTTCACCAGGAAAGCACTCATGCTCTTTGCTAGTAAGACTAAACACTTTGTGAGCATCCCTACTTATTTAAGTTATTTTTAACTGGTTCCCACTTTCACAACATTCTAGCAGAAAAGCTCAGGTAACTACTGAAGCTAACTAAGGAATCCACTACCCACCCAAAATATAAAGTCGGCACACAAGAAGCAGTCAAGCTTGGGATACCATTTCACTAGTTAAATTACACACTGTATGAGGGCAAAGTGGAACTCATCTGCTCACCTTTCCCAGCAAATGTATCCTCCACGACCATGGAAGGATTTCTCTACCTGATTACTGTTAATGGACCAGGAAGAATGAAAAAGGAATCAATACGAGATGGAAAAAACTGGGAGCAAACACATCTGAAAGAGGTCCTCTGCAAAACCAAACCTTTTGTTTTTAGAGCAACAGAAATTTCAGGTTTTGCAGCTTAACTGAAAGGCAGAATAAAAAATGCAATGTTTTTTAAACAAGAAATTGCTTAGTGCAACTGCACATAGTAGTGTTTCTGGGACTATAACTACCAAAAATAAAATCCAGACAAAAATCCCAGATATATGAAGTGCTTGACACTGGTGGGTAGTTTCTAAAAACACCACAGAGCCGTTGTTTTCAAGCACTTTTGCATTGAAAAAAAAATTATAGGAGAACTAACCATAAAGGAGGAGCTACACTTACGCTGTTATTTTTTGAGTGCCATCAAGTGAACAGCAACTGTGTCATTAAGTTTATTATGCAAGCCACTGGAACAGATGTTTTTCTTAGCAATTAGCTAAATCAAACATCATAGTTGTTGGCCCAGCCAGGAGTATTTCTAGTTCATTGCAAAAAGACTGAATAGTTCATAAAAAGATTAAAGATAGCAACTGTACCAAAAATTTGGCAAGCTAAACTGTAAAATTTGATTATTTTTTTTTGTACCTACACCAAACTTTGGGCCTGAAACACCAAAAACAGTAACTGTATTAGAAATCTTTACATTCACACCAGCATTAACTTTTACACTTTCCCAAGAGAAAACAACACGGGTTTGCTCTGCCTTCTTTTGTTTTCTGAACTAAAAAAAAAAAAAAAAAAAAAAAAAGATATATGTACAACTTCAGTGTGATCACCTTTTTAAGACTGCTGATTACAGAACTGTAGCAAGAGTTCCTCTGAGAAACCCATTATATTGCACCATCGTTCTGCTGGATTTGCACATTGATTCCAACAGAGCTGCAATGCTCACTTGTACAAATAAAAAAAAAAACAAAAATAAACAAAACCAAAGCAAATACAGTACCAAAAAGTGTTGCGTGTTTTTTTCTTAAACCTGTGCCTCATTATAACTGAATAATTATAAACAGGCCAATGCAAGAACACTTTAGCTTCGGCAGTACTGAATGGAGGGTATGCAAAGCCTGTTTTCTTATGGCACACTGGAAGAATAAGTGAGTAACTCGTTAAAAGTCGTTTTGCCTCTATGCTGAATATGTGCTGCTCCACAGTGCTAGTCTTGTTTAAAAGGCATACACAGACTTGCCATTCACCCTCACAGCACAGATTTTCTTTTTTTTGTGCAACATGTTAGCAATCTAAACAACTGCTCCACACAAACTGTCCACAAACCACTCACATACAATACTAACGCGACAGTAGATTACAGTATGATAGCAATACAAAATATTTCATCAGATCACGTATTTCTCTCCATCTGGAATGAAATTCGAATCTTGCAAACTAGAAGAGCCACAGTTCGATTTCTGCGTGTAGTTTCTCATCTGTGCTGGGGACAACGTCTCCAGTGTGGACCCAGATGCGTTAGCAGTCCTGACTTTAGTGGCTGTGGATTGTTTAGCAGCAGCAGATGCTTTGTTACTGGCAACTACATCCAAGTTTCCAGTAGGGTCAATGATAGCATTTATAACTGGAGAAAAAGAGGCATACACAGACATATTAGCAGAACTCGGAGTTGTTTAAAGAAGTTACTTGCCTTCGTTTTGAAGGCCACAAAACTGTAGGCCGTACTTGTGTTCATTTAATCATGTTATTTTTTCCCCCTCAGTACCTTCAGGCCTAAGCAGCTTTAATAAGCAAAACCTCTCCCAGTCTGAGTTTACAAGGACACTCAACTTTCTGGTTAAATTTAACACAACAAACTACAGCAGAAAAATGACAAGCATTTAGCAGGAGCCTGAAGCGATCCCTGTATGCTTTCACATATTGTTCTTAAGCTTCCAGATGATGCAAGAAACATCCACTGAGATTGCTGTACCTTCTCTGTTGCACAGAGCTCTACGTGAAAGATTCAAGCCAACATGGACACGTAGTCCAAAAGCAAAGCACAGCTCACTGGCTGGAAGAGCTGCTAAGTATTATTTCAGCAGAACAGACCTTTGCCAGTGCATCTTATGTGAATATACTAATTACCACAAACAAAGCATTTCCACAGCTACAGCTTCTACATTTCAAAAGTCAACATTTAACAGAAAAATTGGCAGTACAAGATGAATCTACTGTTCCTTCCACATGCACTCAAAAAGCACCATGCAAACTCAACTTCTGCATCCTTTCGCAGTTTTAAGTTGTCAATCAAGCCACATTATTTTATTTTGTACAGTTTACTGGCATAGGAAAGACAAAACAAACATTTCAAATGACCAACCTTCAAGCTGTTTTTGAACTCTCCTGAGCTCCTTCAGGATAGAACTGATTTCCTAGAAATAAAAGCATCAGAAGGGAGATTTAAACAAGCTACTCAACTTATGCAGAAATCCAGTCCTACTCTCCCTTCCTTTTCCCATCAAGAATATTCAAAGTCAGTTCCAAACCTGGTTATTTAACAGAAAAGACTAATATAGCATTATGCTTTGACTTGATGATCTTGAAGGTCTTCTTCAACCAAGATGATTCTGTGATCTCTATCTAGGTCAGCACATGCAACCTCTGCTCTGCCTCATTTTCCCAAGTGCTACTACACCACCCAGTTTATAGCTACAATGGTTTATTAGCTTTGAAATGTCAACTAGATTAACTGTCCATGTAGCCGGACACTAACTACACAAAGGCTCTTTCACACCCCTTTAACACCACGCTCAAAAAGATATTTGCAAACAACTCCTAGACTAAACAAAGTAATTGGCCACAGATACACTGTTGTAGCACTGAGTCGTTAGACACAGGGCCTGCACAGTTATACATACTCGTAGCATTAGCCAGAGTCCATTACTGTACTTAAATCCCTGCTGATAGTCCCAATAAATGACAGTAAGAAGTTATGTAGTACAAACACCACCCTACAGATGAGGCTTTTGTTATTGTCCTGTTGACAAATTGCAACAGGTAGGGAAAAAAACGAACATCCAGGAGAAAGACCTATCTTCAACTAAAGATGTGGCAACTACATGGTAGGCGATGCTTTGGAAGATGTTTAAATGAAGCCTAAAGATCCTGCACTTGAACAGCTGCTACGGGACTGAGCATCTAAAGATGAATTACTAAGGCAGAGGAGAAAATTTTGGTGAAAGTGACAGTACCACAACGGCTGAAAGAACTCACCTTGTCACACCTAAAGCAGCAACAGAAAACAGCAGTTCAACACATGCAAATGGACTAGTAAATTCAGAAATTGATTTGAGGCGGGCCAGAACTTAGGTCAGTTTCTCACAAAGCTTTCAATGGACAAAAGCCTTCAGTAGTTTACTTTTTCCATGTCTTACCTTGTTTGATGTCTTCAGAATTGGCACTTCATTTTCTGAGTTAATTTTGGCCTCCATCTCCTCCCAGGTCCTCTCTGAGTTTTGAAACAGAATCCTGCAGCACAAAGAGTGGAACAGGTCTTAAAATTGCCATCGAAAAGCTGATTGTTTAAAAGACTTAATTATCACAAGATGTGGCAACAAAGGAGATTAATGGATTAGTGACAGGACAAAGCTGCTTTCAGCTGATTTAGGAACATTCCAAAGTCCTTCTCTACCTGATGGCTTCTAGAGCAACAACAGGCTTTGAAGAGCTTGCACAAGACCTGGTGATCTGTGGGCTTTCCTAGAGCCTTGGGACATGGGAGGAAAGAGAACAAAATCCACCAGTAGGAATAATTTTTTTTTCTCTCTTTCCACAGGCAGCGTTTCAAAGTTAATTGACTAACAGATATTCTAAATCCATCACTAAAATTCCAGAGGCCAAATATATGAGAAAAGAGATGGCAAGAGACCATATTATCTCTCGTTCACTCCATACCCCATTTACTACACCGATTCCCTACCTCTTGATAATAAGACTTTTGAAGATGACAATGTATTATCTTCCACAAAGAGCCAGTCAACATTTCAGGCCAGGGACAAAAAGTTACTTACTTCATTTTTTCAGCTAGGTTTTCTGTATTTTCACGGATTGTATGTGATAACTGGGACACTGGGTTCAACATCAGGTTGTCAAAGATTACCTAAAATAAAAGGCAAATCAGATAAAGAAATTTTTATCAAAAGAGGAAAAAATACTTTTTTTTTTTCAAGAGTAAACAATCCCCACTGAGATATCTTCAGCTATATGGATGATATATGAAGCTCAAGGGAGATTAAGATAGCATACAGCTTTGTTGTAGCACTTTGGCAGAAAGATTAACAGTAACCTGTGCAGTTGTTGGCTTTGGTCCTTTTATTTTTCTAGAAGAGTTGAGGAAGACAGAGTTATTTGAAGTCACATAACTGCTTAAACATTTCTGTAAGACTTCACAAGCTTGATAGGTACCGTCACCCCCAAAACCAAGCATGTGTGCACATACACACACAAAACAAAACATCCTAAGTGATTTATGAGAGACATTTCAGGCCACTTTCACGGTCATGTATCTTGATATTCAACCAGGCATATACAGACTATATGCCATATGCCACGACTGCTCCACAGACAGCTCAGACCAGCACGCCCACTGCAGAAAAGTACAGTGCCATTACTGGTTAAGGGCAGCTAAGTCTTCTGACGTGATTTCTTGTCATTAAACCACCAATGCTGCACATTTCAAAGTTGAGACATTTGTGTTTTTATTTACAAGAGCAAGTGAAATAGCCAAAGTGGGCTGACACTGAATGCCTCCTCCCCAGCGATCAAGCCTCAGATGCTTTACACAGGAGAGGAAACTTCCAGTTACTGTGGGCTAAAAGGGTGATGTTCTGTTCCTTTTTTTTCACTTCTTTAACGCTTTCTATACAGACATGCACACTGCAACCAAGTAATGTCATATGTAAAGTTAGAAAGTAAAGAAAAGGGTGGCCTGCCTCCTCACGGTTTCTTGTCCTTGTTTTTTTTGATGGATCCTCTTCTCTATTATCGTTCATATTTTGGTCAAAATCCTTCAGTTCCACTGATCCCGGAGGCACTTTCTGGTAGTTCAGACTTGCTTCTGGAATGTGCTGCACCAACTTGGAAATAATGAGTAATGAGTCATTAAAAATGAGTAGGGAAGGAGGCACACAGGCACTCACTGCAGGTATGGCAGATTTTCAGGCAAGCCCCAGAGGAACACTGATTCATTCAAGTCTTGTTCAGACAGGTATGGGTTCCTAAGCAAATTACCAGACCCCAAGTATCTGCCCACTGGAGTCATCCTACGAAACTTAGTGGGGCTGTTCCACTTTATAATCTTGAGACTTAAATGTGTCACTGAACAGTACATCTTAGCCTTTTATGGGCTAGAACTCAAAAGGCCCTGTTTCCTTGTATCTTATGTTTTAATATACCAATGTAACATTAAAGTGACACTAAAATTAATCAGAAAACATTTAATAACACATGGAAGAGATGAAAAAGAAATCCAAAACCACCGATAATGCAGACAATTAACAGGAAGAACAGAAACAGCAAGACAGCTACTCCTGTTTGTTTGATTGACAGCCAAAAAACCTCTAAAAGAAGGTGAGGAAAGTAACAGTGACAAGACAGGAATACAAAAATAATGGGATGGAAAGTGCACCTGAGATGGATATGCCAGCCGAAAAGATCTACGAGCAATCTGTGTTAAAACAGAAACAAAGAGATCAATGCTACTGAATGACTGTGACAGCAAGTATCAAAGAACACACACATCGTTATTTTGGGGTGACATTCCCCAAAGCACATTCCTGAGGACCAGCACTCGCTGCCCACCCCCTTCAGCATGCACTGAAGCCCACGGAGGTGCTGGTCACCCACCAGTTCTGCAGAGGTGGTCTCAGGGAGCTCCCCAGTTACTTCAAAAAGTGCTGAGTGAAATCCCACAGCTCTCCGAGCACAGGAGGCTCTGGGGTTGGCAACAGCACTCAGCTTCGTGAGGAAGCCGTGTGCCATCCAGGGTCCAGGCTTCCCAAACTCTATGCAGTAGCAGCTGGGTTATGCACAGGCAGAAGGCATGAGACATTATGCTATGGGTGCACAACAGCCAAAATGTTTAGCTAATAAGCTTTGTTTTTTTAAGCATCCTTTTGTGAAGTGCAGAAACAGTGAGTTAAGGCTGGCTGCAGCAGTGAAACAGTGTCAGAAGGGAACGAGATATTCCTGTAGTCCAGCAGGTCTCGGCACAACCAGCTGTAGGAGCTGCATCTGCTCCACCACCAGCAGGAGATGGTCATACACAACCTGCTTCCTTCTCATGCTTTCTGTTCTGTCACATCCTAAGCACCTCCTCTCATCACACCAACAGTCATACTGAGTACATTAAAATCACAGAATCACAGACAGCAACTTCATAAATATAACTGGGATATATATATTTTTTTGCTATATCATTAACAACAACAACAAAAAAAGAAAGCCAACCAAATAATTTTGTGCAGAACTAAGCCTTGCAGAAGTGTCCAGTGATTTGGGCTGACCCACTTGACTCCCCGTGCAACACCTACACACACACAACCCAAGGCATCCCAAACAACCTGGGACTTCGGTAAACAGGAATCATGAAGGTTTCACCCTTGCTTGCAGCAGGGCTCAGCTCAGTACTCCAGGAACCTGGGTTCTCTCATACTGCACAGTTGAGGACTACAAACAAAAAACACCCTGAACGTGCACCGGGGAACTGAAACCCTCCCAGGCTAATATCCAAACCAACTCTCGGACCTGAAGGGCAGAACGTGAAGGATAAGGTTTAAATCTAAGGCTCCGTCTTAACTTTTAAGAGAACACGCCCAGTTTTTGCTCTTAGCCAAGCTCTGTAACAAAAGCAATTTAAAATGCAATTTGTTGGAGGCTGAGAAGTGCTGCAGCACACACAGGTCCAAAGCAAAGCTTCTGCTAAGGTGCTGAACCCTCAGAAGTGAATCCAGTGTTGGCACTTTTTCCCTGCATTTTTCACCCAGTTTCTTAGAGTAGGTGCAAATATTTAGCAGCACCAAACCAAGGGCTGGCAGGATGGCACAACAGCACTGCAGGAACCAGAGCTGTATGAGAGAGATGGTCACGCACAGCAACCATTGCTCATTCACACAGTTACTGTTAGCAGATGTTTCTAATAAATTACTTTTGCTACTATAGTAAAAGTCTAATCTCTGTGTCCTTTCCAGGAATATTCACCATAAAGTTGTTTAATAACCACAAACTTCACAGTGCTTAGTACCACACACGCTGATCTTGAGATTTCCAAGCAGCTTCCCTGTGTTAAGCTAAAAGTAATTCTTTTAGCCCAGGTTCAGCAGCACCCAGACCATGCCTGCTGATTCCAAGACCAGTCCCAGAGATGTGATGTGTATTTACTACACCCCGCATCAGTCCTGTTACTCCCAGCCACAACACGACCCCCAGGATGCACAGTTCAGGATCCCAAGCTATTCAGGATTTAGTTGACACCTCAGCAGCACGAAGTCCTGCTGATTTAACCTGCTCCTGGCTATCACGAGGCAGCTCCACCAATGCATGGCAGCATTCTGGGTCTACCTGAACAGCCTCCCAGCCGCTGGCCGTGCTGCAGTCGCTGTTATCCAGCCCTACTGGGAGGGAATCCAGTTAAAAGCCTTTACTGGGGTTTCAGCCAACACTGGCTGAGCACACCAAAGGTGCCAAAAGCAGATGAAGGACAGGATCCTCCCGCACCACTGCCTATGAGGCAAGGCCCTTCTCACTGCAACCAGGCTGGAGCAGGACCCCCAGAACAGCGCACATGTTTGTAATTTTGCTCCCTCCTGCCTGCTTGGAGTCCTGAATCACTGCTCCTGAGCATTACCTACAGCACAACACAGCCCTGCAAAATCATGTCAGGGAGAACTCCTCAATTAGCCAGGGTCTGAGAAGTCCTGGCAAGTCATTCAGCATCACTACGAGGTGCTCTGAAGGCCAGGCTTTTTCACAGCACCCTCAGTCTCTGCGTTTTGTAGGCATCACTGCTCCTCCGTGCTACCCAGCAGCAGGGAACAACCTTCTGTAGGTGCTGACTTAGGGCCGCACCCTTCAGTGGCACCGCAGCAAAGTAGGTGTGCTTCCTGCTGGAAGGAAGTGGGTGCTGGTCATTACCAAGCCACAGCAAACGTCTTGTTTGCAAGTCAGAAGTAAGGCAGATCCGCCACCTTAACTGCTCAACAGAGCAGCACAAAAGGCAGTTCTGCAGGTGTGGCATTTGCATGGAAACAAAGCAATAAAACACCATCTTGGAGCCTGAAGTTATTGTGAAATGTTTGCACACTGTGGCTCAAAGCCAAATGGCCCCTAGCAGAAAACCCTTCCCTGAGCAGGCTGCAGCTGACCAGGGTTTATTTAACACAAGCACAGCCCCGCACACCTCATCTTCCAGTAACCTCCCTAAGCTTCTGCTTTGCACCTTCAGCAATGAACACAGCAGGGTCAGGTCATGGGGCCTTCAAATCCTCTCCTAGCAGGGCAGCAGGTTTGGCCTCAGCTTTGAATCCTGTTTAGGACAGACATGCAATTCTCCTAACAAAGACAACAAAGGACCAAGAGGCCCAGGTGAACAGCAAATAAAAGGAAAGATATATTTTAACCCCATGCTGGTCATAGACTGGAGGGAGTTTGCATTTAAATAGCAGCGAAGGCAATTTTACTTTAGCAGCTGGATCCTCCTGGGCACCTTGCTGCTGAGTTTGGGCTGAGTCCCTGAGCTGCTGCACTGGTGAGACAAATTTTATAAAGTCCTCCATCCTCAACCACTCCACTGGCTGCAGAGCAGAGTCCCTGCCCTGGCCTGCTGACACACAGGTATAGGGAAGGGACTTAAGAAACCCCTGCACAGCATTTCAGAATGCTGGAAGGAGGAGGGAGGCTCAGGCTTCCCAGCCCAGGAGCATTGCACACCTACCCCATCCAGCTCCTTGGGGACAAGTGTCCCACTAGAGGCTGTTGGGTCCTTAGGAATCTAACATTTTGACATTAGGGCCTTTCTGCTTCCTGGAGATGCTGTAACGATGTCCCCAACAAAAGTGCAACCTGCCTGGTTTCAATATAAAAAAATAAAAATAAAGAGCGCCCTAAACAGACTGCAGTCAATCTGCTCCTGTTATTTTTTTTTAGGATGGCAAGGGTTTGTAATGCTGCAGAACCCAAGGATGCTGCCCTGATCTCCCACTACAGCCATGCCCCACACACCTGCTAGCATTCAGAGGCCGGGATTTCTGCCGTTTGGGATCTTACCTCTTCTCTCGCCGATATGGTAGAAGCAGGAGTGTTGGGCACAGAGCTGAGGGAGGTGCTTGGTCCCGTCCCTGAGGAACTCTGTGAGTCCCCATCTCCAGCAACATCATGGATCTCTCGAGCAAGGATGGCCACATCCTTCACCAAGGTTTGGCTTAGTCTGAAGCACAGGGCATGAAGCACAGCCGTTAGGACATGATACAACAAGCCTCATATTCATAACAAGTATATATATTAAAAAAGCATCTGAAAAATACTTTTCTTACTGGTGACCAAAGAAAGTCTGTATGAATTACAATCTCTGCAGAAGCTAGGGAAAGCTTTGGGGTGCCTTGGCACGGCAATGGGGAAATGCTCTGGCTACACGCAAGAGCAACAAATTAAATCCACTTCTCTCCTATACCCAGCTTCAAAGCAGAGATTAAATTAAAAACAAATTCTAGTTAGTACACATTATCAAAAAGTGTTGGAGATGATCCATAAAGAAGTTTAATGTTCTTGTTCCCCAACCATTCTATTTTATTTTATCTTTGAAATAGAAGAACATGGTCACTTCTTCTTGGGACTTTTGCTTTCACCTAAAAAGCACAAAGAAGGAAAATGGGATTAACAAATCCACTGGCTACTATTATATTCGTGGCTTATTTCCAGGCTTTTATTTTTCTCTTTAAACTATTAAACTAAAAAGCAACAACGAAAGCATTCCTCCACCATGAAAAAAAAAAGAAAAGTAAGCTTTTGTGCCTTATGGAAATTATCACAGTGTGATGTTCTACAACACGGCTAGAGCTCTCCTAGAAAGCCAAAAACTGTATTCTTTATTACATAAAGAATAAAAACCTCAAGCTCTTTCCCTCTCCCTCATGGTTTACAAATCAAAATATGCCTTCATCATCTCCAAAAGGGATGAGGGGTGACCAGGGTTACGCACGGCATACCTTGGGGTGATCTGATTTTCAGAAACAAGAAGAAACAAGAAACTTGAAGCCCCCTTACAGTCTCCAGTTAAGACTCAGTGACTGCAGAACTTTGCTCTGCTTGCTCTAGATCTTGAAACCAGTTTGTGAGTCTCTGGATTGTTAGCAGTAGAGACTAAAAAGTAATGTCTGACCAAAAGTAGCCGTTGTGATAATTTTAAAGAAGAGCTTAGAAAAAAGTCTTTCAGTTAGCTAACTTCATCTGAAAGACATCTTCTTTACTTGGGAAAAAAAATAAATAAATAAAATAAAGCATCAGTTCGTCAAAACATTTCCTCAGAAAGAAAATGTGTAATTGAATTAATAAAAAGTAGTTGGATCTGCCTGCCGAAGGTGCTCCCACCCGTGCTGGTTTCGGATAGAGCTGTCACCGAATGCCCACACCGTGCGATTCCCTTGCTGTAAACAAGTGGCATTTTCCCTTTTAACTCTCTCCGACTACTTTAAACCCCTCCCAGTTAATTTGGGAGCAGCAACGGAAATCAGAGCAGCAATTAGAAGCAGACTATGTGACCGAGTTCTGCAGCGTGCCGAGCCAGACGAGGCTGATGCAATCACTTATTTATAGCTCCTGCGTGCCTGAGTGCTCTCCCGGGGTAGGGACGCTGCTACGAGGGAAATCAACGTTTCCCCCCCTCACACACTTCTTACAGCACAGGTAAAGCAGCTTGGTTTGAGGGCTGGCACATTTTCTACAGGCTGCCAGCAGTGTTCAGGAAAGGGAGCTTTTTGAGATCTGTGCAGCAAGCGATAGGTCTGACGTGGAAACGCTGACCCGGAGCACACCAAGACAGCTTCCTACGTCGAAATTATTTCAAGTATGGCCAGCACGATGGAAGACCAGTATTTCTGGAAAGTTGGCATAACACAGTCGCATATTAGAGATGTCAAACCTCAAACGCCACTGTTTAAAAAAAGAAACTATTTGCTTTACTGCCAAAGTCCTCCAGGCAACCACAGGACCACCAGTACACAATAGCTTCCGTATCCACAGACATCGAGCTCAGCAACGACTCATTTATATACAGGGCACAGACAGGTTTTCTTGTCTGGATTCAATTGTGCCAGCCAAAGAGGTTTCTGCCCTGCAGCGACTGCTTACTGCTACCTCACCGGCTTCAGGCAGTTTACATCTGGCTGTTTGCTGATCCATTTGATTTCCTCTGTAGGAGAATTAGGACAGTTTACATGAACTGGTCTGTGCACAGAGCACCTTCCAGCAGAACGCGGCGACAAGCAAAGATAGATAAACGCTTTGACAGATTTAAAGCTAAAAGAAGATACCTGTCCACAGCTGAAATAAGAAACGAGCCCAGAAACAACCCAGCTTCCCTGCACCTTGGTGTTTTCTAGACAAAAGGTACAACCAGCACTGGCACAGGCTGTAAAGCTTCAGGAAAACACAGTGATGCTCAGGCATGAAGGGAAGTGGGGGACACAGACAGCAGGGGAGTGTGCCTCTCTTTCCACCTTCACACCTGGGTTTGAACACCAAGGAAAAGCACCCACTGCTGCCCACCTCCTCACCTGGCTATTTCTGCTATCTCTGCTGTTTGCGCCATGAAGTTGTAGGGGTCAGGGTGGTCGTCAAACTCCTCGTCATCATCTGTTTCTCTGCCGTTGTGTTTCTGCTTGCCCAGCCCAGAGCCACGCATCCTCGGCGTCTGTGTGGCTGTTGAAGTATGGGAGCGTTTGTGTTTAGGGGAGCTGTGATTTGAGCCATATTCCTCCTCCGAAGTGGAAGTGTAATCTGAACCCTGCGGTCTCCGCCTTGATGCTTATAAAAAATGAATTGGTTTCAGACCAAAGGAAAGTGAAGAGGGACTACAACAGGGCAAAAAGGTAACACAACACTAGCCCAGGAACACAAGGGAAGGAGAGTTTCTGTGCAGATTTCAAGTTTAACAGCACATTCTTGGAGCTGATTTCAAAGCTGAGCACTTCTGTGGCTCACATCCGCTACACAAATTTGGAGTGGGAAATTCCAATGCAAAACCAAAATGACTCTTAACAGCTCCAAAGTATTAAATTATTACCACAGAGTTAGCTTTCCATGCACAGAAGCTCTGTGTATAAGTAGCACACGCTTCAGACTCCTCACAGTCCCACAGAAATCCTTCTCTGAAGAGAGCCCAATTTTCAAGCTTGCAGACACCTTACCAATTAGTTTCAAGTACAAGCAAAAGGAAGGGTTTTTTTGAGTGAAGCAGAGATGATGGTACTTGGTTTTATTTGTAAGAGTCCACACTCCACCTCCTGCCTCACAGCTCCCTGTCACTGACACTCTACAAGAAAGCATTCACACCAGCAGGCTGTCAGGACCAGATTCAGCCCCTGAAGTCAGAGGCTGCCCGCTTGTCCCCGCCACTTCTGCAACCACCCAGGTCCTCGTTGCATGGGAAGCACTGAGATGTGCTGGTATCGACCCCCGGATTTGAAAACTGGGCTCCCGGAGCGTGCTGTTTCATGGCACTCTCTGCACAATGCTTCATTCCTTCCATCCCTGCCTGGAGGATGAAGACCCACCAAACACAAAGCTGGCCACGTTATTGAGAATTACAGCACCTAAAAGCTTCACTCTGCTACCAAGGTTATAATAATGCTAAACCACTGAAAGCAAATTAAGCCAGCATCGTGATCATGCAAACAAAAATAATGAATTTGGCATATAAGATGGAGATAGAAACTAGACAGTTACTACATAGAGAAAAAAAAACGTTCCTATACATTGTCGTCTCAGCTATTCACAGGTCATGGCTCAGGATTAGAAATACATGTATATATGGAAAAAATAAATCAGCTCATATTCCTCCAGCAGAGAGGTTGTTTTTGTTTTGTTTTTTTTTTTTTTAAGCATGGGTTTCAAATCAAGAGATCACCCCGTGACTGAACAGGGACTTCAAAACTAAGGGCCTGATTTTCCATCCCTGCACACCAAGGGCGATCAGAATCTAGCCTCTCAGTATCATTCAAGTTACACTGAGTAAACAAGTCACGTACACAGAAGGGCAGGGGAATACCAGCCCTTCTCTTTCAGAATTGGTACCTTGGATTATCCTGACGTTATCTGCACTTTTCACATGAAGTTACCTCAGATGCCTGACAAGCCACTGGCATTTCTTGTCAAGAGGCCAGATATTCATTCTGTTCCTCCGTTAGCAAGATTGACTTTCTCCCACTGGGATGGTTGGAAACCACCGTGGTTAGCTAAATGCTTCAAGAAATCCTTGAATAAATCAGCCCCATCTGCCTCCTTACTCCCAGGGCCTGACACCCAGTGTTCTCAATGGTTATTGTATTGTGCTCAAAAACACCTCGATGGCACAGTGCGACCATTCAGTTTATCAACGTTTTGGTTTTGTCCCAGGAACGAGGTGCTGGGTGCTCGTTCACAATGTCTGTAACATTAGTATAGGAACATGCATCACACACCCGCTACAGCACTACGAAGCACGAGGAAGTACAACTGGTCTACTTAGAGCTTGTGCAAGGTCCACAATCCTATCAAGGAATTAGGAGGTTAGTATTTTAAGAGCAGCTAATTCAAAGAAAGGATTAGCATCATGTGCTGCAACTATGCCCAAGGAGAGGTGTTAGCGTGCTACTACAAAGCTCTACAAATCAAAAACCAATTCATTTGAGAACAAGAACTGGCCAGCTCTTATCATTTTTCTCCAAATGATTTGAAGTTTGTGGTCCAAAGGCAGGGGGGTGTGAAGAGTACCTCCTGTTCGTAAAACCTGGACCACATCGTACTGATCCAAATTTGTTATTGATTAACACAAAGTCAATAACAGAATCATCTCGAAAAAGGCAAGAGAGCCACTCTACACACTTGGTAGCTAATTTACATTCTGATTTACATGCATATACAATAGTGCAAGGAAAAAGTCATTGAAATAAAGGGAAGCTGGATGTGCTAAAACAATCCAAAATCAAAACAAGCAGCAAATAACATTTTTAGCATGCAATAAAAAGGAATAGTGCAAGAAGGATAATTATTTCAATTGTATGAAAGGACACGAACAGGACACATCCGAAACTCTTTAAGAGCCTCTACAAAAACACGGATCTGCTCAAAACAGCAACCCTCTCAACAGGCCTGAGAAACTCAACCAAAGCAGTTCTTCCTGTCCCTTTAGCCTCCCATCCTTCCTAAAAAACAACGCAAACAGCCCTGCTTGGGCACATTCATGGTAGGTCAAGTAGCCTGGGCATAGACCAGGTCTTCGAGTGAAGGCGTAAGCACTATCTGGGACAGTCTGGTTGCCAATTACCATACCAGAGCTGTCATCTGCACTGTCCCCACCTCTTAATTAAAGGCTGTTTTAACCATGACAAGTGTTGATATTGTGAGGGTCTGTTTGTAACAGGCTGCTAAGTGTACAGCTAGAGAGCAAGACAGCTCCTGAACCTTCTCCCCACAGGCAGCATAACCGTACCTTACCCATGGCAAGAGTAAATCAAAAAACACAGCAGAGGGAACCTCTTGGGGCAATCAAAATGTAGTGTCTAGCTCCATGCTTGCATTTACAGCAAGAACAAGAGAACAGCCTTTAAAACACAGGGACTTAATTTGCTTTCCTGTTTCACGTGCCTTCAAACCTGCCACCGTGGACATTAGTTGCCATCAGTACCATTAGAGCCATTCTTGGAGAAAACTCTGAGTTTTAGACGTCAGAGAAAAGCAGAACAGAACTGGAAAGGCATGAAATTCTACCTTTTTAACAGAAACAGACAAACAAAAAAAAAAAAAGGCTAACATTCTCCTGCTAGATGGCAACCGGCTGCTCAAAAAAAAAAAAGAAAGGGGAGGAGCTAAAAAAAATAAAAAAAGCTATTTGTGGTACCCTCACAGGCAACACCACAGCAGCATCTCCCTGGGTATGGGAGATGCTCTGCTGCCTCCAAGTCCTGTTGCACAGGAAACATCACCCTCGCCCCTCCATCACTGTCATGAATGCAGAGCGTTGTACTCACCAATGCAGGACTTGAATTAGTTGAAATACCAACTGCTGGCAACCGTGTCCGGCCTGTAAATCAGAAAGAAGGCAACACAGGAAAAACAAAAGCCCGAGCACTTACTGGACGTGGAAGAATACTTGACACTGCTTGAGCGGGTCCTGCTGAAAGGCTGCTTGGCGGAGGCAGCGGCCGCCGTTTTCCTCGCTGCGGCTCTGACCTCCGCAACGCCCGTCTTCCGATAGGACTCCACGCTCCGGCCCGAAAACGCCGACCTCGACTGCGCGGTTTCAGAGTCACTGGGCACCGTGAAGGAACCCGCCCGCTTCCTCGGCATGGCGAGGATGTCGAGCCGGGAGAGCTTTTTGGTCTCCGTGGACTGCTTGGAGCCCGGCGCGGTGGCTTCGTGGTTGGAGGCCGTCTTCTCGGCATCGACGCACTCGTTGTCCGAAGCGTCGCCCAGCCGGGCGCGACGGAGCTTGGAGGCCCTGGTGGGCCGCGGGGTGGACAGACTGTTGGAGCGGGTGAGAACTTGCTGGATCTTCTGCACGTTCGGCGTCGCTTTGCTGTGCTCCTCCTTGGCAGCCTGAGGGAAGGGCTTCCTTCTGGGAACCGGCCGCGTTACCGAGTGCTCGTGGTCAGACACGACCGCGTCTGGGACGGGCAAGTAGGGCAGGCTCGAGCTTCTCTCATCATCCGTGAAGTCCAGCGACCCCCGTGTCCCGGCGCTCCGCTTCATCTGGAAGCGCTTGGTGGCCTCCACGCACCTCGGCGCCTCTGGCACGTGGGCCTTCCTCTTCTCCGTCAGCCGGTCCCGCGCGCTCGGCTGCCCGCACTGGTCCTGGATGGACGGCGTGGAGGAAGATTTCTCCTTCTGCAAGCTCGCCACCGCTTTGCGTTTCGGGGCGCTCGTGGGGACATTTTTGCCACTCACCAAGCTGACCGTGCTGGCTGTGTCCACGTCGGAGTCGCCAGACAAGGAGTCCTCCAGCTGACCAGCAGTTTCCGAGGCCTCCAGCTGTTGGTTTTGACCAAGAAATTTGGCTTCCAGCGCTGCCAAGGCAGTTTCAGTATCCTTAAGGAGAAGATGAGTGTCCTGACCAAAGTCCATGCGGGTTGACCGAACGGCCTCTAAATCTTTAAGCAGAGGGTGACTTGAAATATGTGGAAGTTTATTTTGAGGAACGCCGCCGCTTGATTTATCTTTGGTAAAGCTTTCCTGCCTAACAAAAGATGATGTTTCCTTCCCTGCTGTATTTTCCTGATCTTGAGGACTCTGGTGAAGGGAAATAACCATTTTTCCTGCTGCATTAATGTAAGCACTGACGTCTTTGACCGGTGGCTTTCCAGGAACAGGTGTGCCAGCAGCCTTGAAGGAAAACTCCTGATCCTTGCCGTCTTTGTCTGCTCGAGCGTGGGCCATGCTCAGACAGAGCTTGGAGGCAATCCCCACATCACTGCTGTCATCTCCAATGTAGAATGAAGTAGAAACTGCCTCACTTACAGCTCTCATATTTGTAACACGGGGGGCTCCTTGCTGCCGGCTCTCTGACTTTGTGTCTTCTCCTGTCTGATCTAGCATTTTATTGTTCTCTTTGTACTTCCTGCTTTTTTCCGAGCTGAAGCCATCGTCGGATCTGCTGGCATCACTGAGGCTGTCTGGATCCAAGTCTTCCTGGATGAAGAGGCGGCTGCTGGGATCACCATAGGCTTCCACGCAGTGGTCCTTCACGACGGTTCTCTTTGTAACCTCGGAGTAGGCCTCCTGGCAGACCAGGACCGTGGGCGTGGGGCTGTCCGATTTATCACTCGGTGGGAGCTGGGGAAGAAGGCGTCTCGTTCTCAAGGGCACAGCGTTTTCTGGTTCCCCAGGTTTTGTGGCTACACCGCCTTCTGAAGGGAGTTAAGTGGATACAAGTCAAATGTTGTACAACTACATTGCCTTTTTTTCCCGAACAACTAAGAGCTTAATCATGCGAAGTGCAAGTCCACAAAAGCACTGAAAAAAATGCGTGCAGAACTAAAGCTTGTGTTTAACATGAACATCATATTTGGGCCAGACTCCTGCTCAGTCCCTTTAGGTTTACCAATACAGAAACCCAAAGTAAACTTAATTCCTTTGCTGGATCAGAAGGCTCAACACCTTTCCTCTGAATCTGAAATCCTACTTGGACATTCTCTGATAATCTACCTCTCAGTACAATCACATATGTTTAGAGGCCATACTATGAATTTGCTGGCATCAATCTACCATAAAAATCAGACCTCAGGAAGGATGTGAAAAGCCATCAAGCAAAACCACTGCAGCGATGCAGCGTTTTCAGTGCCATTCTACACAACGCTGCTGATGTTTCTTACAAAGTTCCCATTTGATTGTATCCTACAGCAAAGCCTCAGAAGAAAGATGCTAATAATGAAGAAACTGAATTAGAGCTCTCACTGCCCCAGCGTGGGTGCTCCTCAGCATGATCACACTTCACAGAAAGAGTGCTCTTATTTATCCCCTGCTGGTCAGGGCCTCTTATCTGATACCACCTTTAAATACCAGGATAACTGGTTGGATGGCTATGGTAATATTTCAAATGCTCTGGGAGTCGTTTTCTCGCATGGTGTGAAAACAGTGGCAGTAACCTCCAAAACAAAGGTTTCTTTTAAGCTTTACTCAGTCTGTCTCTAGCTGTTGATGGCATGAAGGTAATGACAAATATTTCTGAACAAAAAAGGGCAAAAGCATTTCTAAAAGCCAACAAAGCCCTGTTATCACCTTCTCACATATCAGCAGGACCTGGGGGTTTGTAAGCTGTCTTCCTAGCTGTGATGGGAACCTAATCTCCTCCCACTCCCTTTCCCTTCTCCATTCCTAGATTTCTATGCTAATCTCCAGATTTCAAACCTGTCAACAAACTCCAGAACAGCCTAAAATTCTCAGCATAGCCAGGCACAGGAGAAGCATCCCCCAAAAAAAGCACCAGTCAGCAACTATGCTCCAAGATAACTTGCAGAGGGTTTTTTTTTTTCCGGCATCATTAGGCAGTCTAAGGAGTTACTTAGGGCTAGTTAACACCCAAGGCCCTTACAATCTTTCTGCTGCCCAGGTGCCCTTTAGTCATATCAAATACAACACTGAAGAACTTGGATGACTCTGAAATGCAAACCAGAGGTGCTCTCAAACCTTTGCTCCACTGGGAACAATTCACCCTGCCCTTCCCACCCACAAATACATCAGCTAAAACAGAACATAAGCCACAGCCAGACACACAGAAGCCCATAATTCCTGCTTTTCATATCATCCTGATTTAGATTCAGGCACCTTCAAAAGGTAAATGTCAGGTTGAGACTTACCTGTACCTCCGTCAGCTTGCCCAGAAACAGATCCAGAGTCAGAGTAACTGTCAGCAAGGCTCGCCCACCTCGACACCCACTTCTGACTGCCCTGAGCTGCTGCAGACATCTACAACAAGGTGGGGAAGGTGGTGTCAGAAAGGCAGTTTGTAAAAACAAATCTTAGGCACAAAATCTCTCCACTCATATCCACATCACCCAGTCTCCTTGAGATGGAAAGCAATCCACACATCACCTTTCCATGCTTCCAGAAAACCCACCCACACCTCCACCCTCCCAACAAATCCACCCGGACTGCCCGTACCTGCATGTCAGCCTGAGACCCACTCACAGCTTTTGAGGCAAACGCCTGGAGCAAGGGTGACTTCTGACTAGTGCCGTTTTCACTGATTAAATGCTGATGAGAACCAGAGTCGTCTTTTTCACCTTTTATTACTGGTCGAAAGACTGAGGAGATTCTGGAAAATTCAGGTGACTCGAGAACACCAAAAACCTGAAAAGATGATGGGGTGGGAAAGATTAAAAGGGGAAAAAGAAAAAAAATATTAGCCCCAAATGCAAATCTACAAAGCATTATTCACACACAAACTACGATCCCAAAGGGCCAGAAACACTTGCCAATCATTCCATACAAATTAACTAAATCATTTATTCTCTACTCCAGTTTAAAATAAACTTATTCATACAATCCCACTCACACCCACCTTTTCTCTCATCTGCATTATTTTGGTGCATTGCCTTTAAGAGTAGTAACTTTCACTGACTGAGCCCCTTTTCAGCCCTGAGAAATTTAGGATGAGTGTCAGGAAATCTATTCACCAGCTAATTCATGAAGCAGGAAAAAAAAAAAAAAACACAACTGGGAAAGCTCCATCTCCAGGGTCTTTCATAGACTGCAGCAGTGACTGGGCTGAGCAAAGCAGCCTTGCACAGCTATGGAAGGAGCTGGGAATGGATGAATCTCTGAGACAAGTGTTTAAGCTATCTGGCCAGCTTCCCTCTGGAGGTGAGCAAGCTTTCCTAGGGGAGTAAGCAGGATCCATGCCTCAGAAAGGCTCGTTTCCCTCGACTGACTGCAAGTAGCTCAGGAGAAAAGGAGACCATGGAGGGTACCTAAGTTTGGACAGTGACAGCCTGAAGTTCTCAGCTCTCACTTCCCTTAAAAAATAGCGTGTGTATAGTGGCAGAGGAACAAAAAGCAAACACCCCAGAACCTCAGCAAATCCAAAATTCAAATCATCTTCCTTCCTGGACAGAAATACAGAGTTCTGGTGAGTTATTTCCCAAGTGGCAGGTCTATGCTGCACCAAGTCTACAGCACAGCCAAGAGTAGAATTTGAGCAGCCTGCCTGACCTGGGCACATGCCTGCCAAGACTACTCCCCAGAAACTGTTTTTCTTTTGTGGTATTTTTGCTCATATTTCCCCACCAGAGCAATAAAGCATCTAATATTAGGACTAGGGCCTTGCTGTGGCTGAAACACCCTGCCCTGAAAGCTTCCGATCGCATTTCAAACAAGATGTAAGGAAGAAGTGTAATAACCAAACAAACGAGGGAAGCTAGATCGAGGCCCACAGAGCACTGTACATAAAGCTCTAAAGCCAGGTTCAATTAAGGCCTCCTTTAAATCTCACCATCCTCCTGCCCACGGTTCACTAAATGTTCACAGCAACTTGCCAGTTTTGTTTTCCTAATAGACCGCAGATGAAAGTTAAACCTGAAGATCAGCCAAACTTTGGTTTGCCCTGGGGTTGCCTGGCTGGGTGGGGCATTTTTAAGCCTCACCCTCATTTTTTTTTTTTTTTGGTAAGGCTATCATTCACTTTGCAAAATCCAAACAAGCACAGATCCATCTAGGATTGCCTCTGCCCTAGACCACACCCTTCACTATCTCAACCAGCTGCCGCTTGCCCTGCCAGCCAGCACTGCCTTCTAGCCAAGCAAAACTGCACACCACCTACCACCAGGGCTTGTGAACGATGAAGGACACCAGCCCGTGGTTGTGTTTCCCTCACCCTGCCACAGGATGCAGTGCCAGCGACGGGGTGCAGCTCCCCTATTCTACAATAGGGGAGGAAGGCAGGAGGCAGAGGCTTGTGAATAGCTCTAGTCCTGGAGAGCAGAGCTGCTCCCAGCCATGGCACTCAGCAGGACCAGCCTGATCTTTGTTCTGCTGCTGCCCTTCCCTCTAAACTCATGGAGAGCCCACTTGCACCTGACCATCCAAGTCTCATTTTGGAAAGTTTTTTTGCTGAGGGCTTACCTTGCTTTCTCATATTTGACTTTTTTTGTTGTTTTTGTCATTTGTATTGTTTGGGTTATTTTCTTGCTATTGTTCTTAAGACCAGCCTCACAGTTTGCTGACACCTATCCTTAACACAACTCAGCCAGGACGACTTCCCACACCAACCACAACCCCCCTCTGCACCCGATTTAAGATGGCAGCAGCTAATGAAGTTAGAGTTAGACCCTTCGTCATCAGCTGCAGAACAAAGCTTTCAGCCCCTAGCTCTCTGGCCAAGCCCAGAAAAGCAAGCAGCATTTACCTGATCTATCATTTTTCGTGCTTCCTCCACCTCTTTATCCTGTGACTCCGTCTCGATGGTGTATGTGCCCGTCTCGCTCACGCTATCTTCCTCGTCGTTCCTCCTGCCCTGGGCTGACTTTACCTCCGGAGGTGGAGTGGAGGCAGACTCCGGCTCTGATGATATAACCACACGTGGAGCTGCCGGCATGGGCTGGGGTGCTGGTTTCTCAGCCCCTGCTTTCCCCGACTGAGCAGTCTCCCGCAGGTACTCAGCCATAAAATCCTGAGCCATTTTAGACTTCCTCCCAACGCTCCCGTAGGTTTTGCCTGATGCTCTGGAAGTGGAGGACGATGACGAGCTGATCCGATCCTCCGTCTTCTCTCTTTTGAAGGAGCTAGCTCTTTGGGTCCCCGAGGAGCTGTTATTGGGTTTCCCTGCCTGTGTCCCTGCGTGGGATGGAGGCACCGCATTGCCCTGCTTCTCGGCCGGCAGCACGTTCTTGCGCTTCTCGACCTTGGTCTTCAGCCCCGGATCGGTGTCGCTCTGGGAGGAGTGAGCGCTGTGCGTGAAGGACTGCGACCGCTTCTTCCGCGGCGTGTCCTCAAAGAACTCGATGACGAACGCCTGCTTGTTGTGCAGCATCTCGTGGGGGTCACGCCTCATCTGGCGCTGCAGCTTGGTTTGCTCCACCGCCCGCTCGCTGCCCGTCGTCGGCTCCTTCTCCGCCTTCGGTGCCACGGGGTCTTCCGAGTCGCTCTGCGTCCCGTCCTCGTGCCTATTGCCTGGAAACAAGTCGTGCATTTGACTTACATTCTCAGGTTCTGTGGCCCTGCCATTGCCCACCAACTGAATTATATCTTTTCAGTGAAAAGAAACAGATCCTACAGGAAATAAACAACTCCAAAGACACCTACTGTGCTACTGGGATTGTATCCCTTCAGGGGGAAAAAAGAAGGAGTCCGTCTCCAAATCCCACTTTACGCAGCTGGCTGGCTATCAAATTGTTAAAAATTAATCATTTCAACCCCAAGGGGTCTTGATTTTGTAACACAGATTGTTTTTGATACGTGAGGTGTTGTTTATTTCCTTCTTGCCATTTAAATACATGCAATGCCATTATTTTACCGTTCTGCCCAGTTACCGTACTATGAGATCACCTTATTTTGTTCTGTTACACAGGAGAAATCTCTCCGCAGAATCTACAAAGGAACCCTGTGCGCCACGTCCCAAGGAAACAAATCCCCGTGATGAAGAAGCCACGAGCAGTGTGTTACCAGCGCATGCACCTCCAAGCACCCACGTTACCCCTCTCTACAACGGGGAATGAAACAGCATTTAACTGGCAAAGTGAACTTGCAGGGTTCTTCACTTTCCTGAAGATTTCAGAATCACACCGTGACAGCCCAGAAGCCATACCGTCCTACCACCAGCCAAGCAAATGTTGAATTATTATGTAGAGTTCACAAAGCTTAGAGTAAGCTTATGCTTATTTTTTACTGACAACCAACTTTACAGCCTTCCCTTTGTATCAGTGATGCTCTCTGCCCCTCAGCACCTTAGCTCAGGACTCTCAGAGATTAAGTGAAAGTAAAACAAACAAAAAAACAAACAAACCTTTTTTTGGAGAAGGAAACGGGTGTGAAGGCACACAACTTGATTCAGTCAACGACCGGGAACCTGTCATCGGGAGAACGGGGAAAGAGGTCTCTGCGCTCTAGACTGTAATATGCAGCAAGATATACTGGCTAAAATACCACGTGTTTGAAGGGAAAACTGCTCAAACCTACTTTGCAAGTTCTCCAGGCACAGGGGTGAAGACCATTTATTACCTCGAGTTAACCGTGAAAGATTAGAATTTAATACAAGAACCATCCAACCCAGGAGTCAGTCCTCGGAGGAGGCTCCTAACACCTTGCTGAAGAAAGCCAGCAGACTTTGCATTGCGCCCCGAGGGCTGATAAGCTGCGTCCTTGAAAGGGAAAAGTTCTTCAATTAAAGGGTCTTGGCGAGGAACTCTGCTGCATGCAAACTGAGGATGCAAGGAAAAACACTGTGCCTATGGATGCCCCAGCAGAACACCATGCACATCCCCTCGAGCAGCTAAGACCTGAACTCTCTGGTCTCAGTACCAGGCTTTACATTCACCAAGGTGTTCCTGAAAGGGAATAGATGTTGCTAATGAGAACCCCAATGGTGTCTGTGATCCTAAGACCCGAACCTGGTACGCAGCCAGCTGTAGCCTCCCTCTAAGGCATCTTCAAAATCAGCCCCGCAAGAAGAACACGTTACACAGCCACCACAGATAAATGACATGCCACCCTCTGCCAAAGCAGAGGTGGCTGAACTCCTCAGGCCACCAACACTGTATTTTTTAATCAAATGGCCAAACAGTTGATTTTTTGATATGCAAATTATGCATGAAATTACTTCAGCATCTTTCCATGCCTCACAGACTGCAGAGAGGTGAGTGCAGGCAGTCTAGTACCCTCTGTGCATTGCTCAGGAAACCTTTCGGATGAGCAGCTGCTGCCTAACACACTGGTTTTCTCCAGGAGGAAAGAGCAGAACTACTGAAACACATCTGAATCCCTGACAACAAGTCAACAAAATCCATAATCTCACTTAAAAAAAAAAAAAAAAAAAAAAAAAAAAAAAAAAAGAAACCCCACACACAAAACCCAACACCGCCAACTTCTACCACATCGCCACAGTAGACTGAAAAGAGGACCTGAAGTACCCCTGCAGGCCACCTCAATGTTCCCATATTGGGAATAACTAGAAACAATGACAGCAAAAGAGTTTAATTTCCATGTCACGTCAAACCCCATGTCTAGTTATGTGAAACTTTCTTGACCATAGGGGTTTCTCAAAACCACACACACAAAACAGCAAGCTGGAGGCATAATACATAAAACTCTTCACATTAAAAGGATTTTTCCAACATGGACTGAGCAAATATTCCTTTGAGGAAAAACAAAGTATTGCTCTCTTAAGAAGGATCTCAAGTACAGATCTGTCTACTAATGTCCAATATAACTTAATTTGCAGTTTGCAATAGCAGCTCTTCCAGCACCTGCAAAGCCTCTGAATACAAAGGCAGCAAGTAATCTGTGGTCTTCTCCTCACTATTTTGTGCACAGCCCAAGAGAAGCATCCAAGCAAACTCACAGAATCACAGAATTTCTAGGTTGGAAGAGACCTCAAGATCATCGAGTCCAACCTCTGACCTAACACTAACAGTCCCCACTAAACCATATCCCTAAGCTCTACATCTAAACGTCTTTTGAAGACTTCCACTCAGATCATGCAAAAATATATTTAAAGTCGTGAGAATCAAGTGACTCCCACCAGCTGCACTAAGAATTAGGTTACAAACTGCGTTTAAAAATCTCCAAAGAATTCCTCATAGTGCCACAGTTAACAGGAACCAGGTCCACAAAACCTGGAATTTTTGAACAGACCAGGAATTCTGAGATGCTTTAGTTTAAGAGAAGAAATCTTCTTCCAAAGATACAACTATTTCTTCCACTGTTGATCACGCGTATCTCAATTCTATCACCAATCACCGTGCCGTGACCTCTGATCATTGTACCCATGAAGATCACTCTTAACATCTTCTGGACTGCAGCTAAATAGAAAACTCACTTCTTCAGCTAGGAGAAGCCAGGAGAAGAAAATCCCCTGTAATGCCCATGTTTACCAGCCTGCCTGGACACATGGAAATGACTGAACATTTAAAAATCAAAACCCTTTTTTCAATCACTGCTAATGCCAAGATAGGGATATGGATGTGGAGGAACCAGATCAGAGCCCCCAGGCCAGCACCACATATGACTGCAGGGCTGGGCGAAGAGCCTACTCGCTGGGTTCAAAACCATTAACAGTAATTAAAGAAATACTCTTCATCTTGCAAATTTAGAGCAGAGATAAGTAAGTGCAGTTCTCCCTGACAGGAGAAGGATTTTCCCCCTTTAGTGTGGTGCATTTGCACAGCCAACAACAAACACTGCCCACAGGACAAGACATTCACTCACCTTTAAGCGTCCTCACATGAACCGGCAGGTCACTCTTGGTACTGTACACATCGTCTCCTGGAGACTGCCGCCTCATCAGGCTGGGGTCATTCTGCACGAGCCAGTCAGCCACCTTGCTCTCTGCTGACATCACTTCTGTGTGAGCTGGCTCCTTGCTGTAAGGTCTTCTCTGTCGGAGTGAAAATTTCGTTACATGATCTTTTATCTTTATTTTACCAGGGGTACCGTCGTCAAATTCAATAGTGAAAGAGGCATGGCTCTGTACAACCGGAGCTACTATAGCATCGATATCCTTTGTCGGGATCTCATGGACCTGGGTTTCTGGAGATTTTGATGGCTGCTGAAATTCTTTAGTTGGGATTTCAAAGTAACTTGGCTCTCTCCGGAAAGCAAACACCGACTGTTCTTGGGAATCTCTATAAGCAGAAATATTGCCATTGAGTTCTTCTTCATGTTGGGCTATCTCTTTTGATCTATCTACAAAAGGAAAAGAAAAAAGAAAAAAAAAGAAAGCCTTAAATTCACAAATATTAACTGAAATATCTAAAATGAATTAAAGAAAAAGTACAAGTTCTGTTTTAGACAGCTTTGTACTCTGGCCTCATCACTGAAATGCATGTGCAAGCACTGTTGCAGTCTGATTACTATTTGTCATATACACTTTGCTCCTTCTTTCACTGTTCCCTAAAGAGCTGAGCACATGTGCACACATTGTATATTTTGGCAGAACCTACGCGGCTGGTGGCATTTTGAGGTTTCTGTATGCTGGGCTGATGTGGCAGGAAGCTATCCAGTTTCACTCTGCTGAATTCACTTACACGCACACCTGCTCCACTTTCTCCAGTTCAAAGGAAAAGCTTGAGAGTGCAAAACTAATCACAGGCACGTGTTTGCTGGATCAGTGCTGAATTCAGTAACGTCAACAGGGCTACAAACACATTTTTCAGTAGTGCCCAAACCTCTTGGCTAGAGGGTCACTTACCTTATTTCAGCCTCTTGGGAGGGCTGCTAATCACAACCCCGCTCTGTCAGAAAACAGATGTACATTGAAGTAAAGCTCATCTTTGTGCAGGAAAGCATGTTTGATAGCATTACTGCACAAATATAAATATAAAAATAGGCATCTTCCAAGCATATGGATTCACAACAAGAGGAGTGGTGAGGCTAAATGGCTTCCAAGCATGATGAGGTGAAAAACTGAGAGCTTCTGCATCAATCCAATCCAGTCAAGTGCCTCTTAGGAAATTCGCAGCAGATGGACTCACTCTGAATAGTTTATTCAGGTGGGATGCATACGACCACATATAGAACATTGCTTCATAACGTGGGTCTCAAACAAGCTTCGCGAGGCCTTTCTCATACATACTGAATTACTCCACAACTGCTGGTTTTAACCTTCACTTGTTTTAGTGGAAACATTTTAATTTTCCCTTACTCTGGTTTCATTGGCAGCAGTCTACACAGAGCAATGTGCAAATACAACAAGCACAAAAAAGTGGTAATTAAAGCCTTGAAGCAGGATGACTTCACACAAGAAAGATAAAAAACACGCAGAAATTGTCTCTCTCTCCCCCCTTCTCTGTCCCACAAGTTCACCTCCCTTACCTGAATAATGTTCCTCCTGCCTTCTGTCCTCCTTGTTATTTGCATCATCTTCCCCCCACCAGGAAGGCTGCCCATAAAGAGGGGTGCGATAAGTATTGGTCTCTAGGAAGAAGATAAACAACTACTTTGACACAGAAAATATCAATTCATAAGGTTCACAGAAGTCAACCGCATGCCAAAAGGGGAAAAATAGCAGGGTCAGATGAGATTCTGTACCTGTTACATTGCAGTCGTAATCATAGCAAGTTATACAGAATAATTCATTTTTTTTTCCTTTCCCTGCTTACACCCAGCTACAAGATGCTGACTTCACTTCCATTCCCTGTCTTTTATAGCTGTGTTTCCCAAATACTGTCTTTTTACCCCTTCCAGACTCGTCACCATTTACAGAAAGGGGAAGATTTTCCAGGACAAGGCTACAGAACACCAACCACAAAATTACTAGCAACTCACCTGCAATTCAGGTGAAAAAAAAAAAATCAGAGCTTTATTATCATCTTAACTGGGAAAACTTTAGCTCTGCCCTTTCTTGCCCCACCACAAGCTTGGATGTCAGGAGGCCAGGAATCTTTTCCAACTATTCACTACTCCCACTCTAAATGACACATATCCTACAGCAGGAAATTCTTGAAGAGTTACAAATTTAGGGAAAATGGTAATACTGTCTCATTATAGATACATAAAGTAGAAGTAAACTCTTATTCTCAACAGCAAAAGCAAGGGGATCCCACAGTCACTGCAGGAGGGTTTCTTTACATGAAGAAACCCTCTACAAGAGCCAGACTTCAATAATTTTCTCTACTCCCAGTGCACTCACTGAAAGATGAGGGCTCCATTGCAACAGGTACCCAAAGGAACTGATTCACTCTTCTTATTTTTTCTCCCACAGAACAAGATGGCATTTTGGCAGCGCCTTGGGCTGCTGCTGTTTGTGTTTCAAGTAAAAAAAAAAAAAAGCTCAATTTACCTGTGTTAACAGTCATTAGTTTATGTTTTTATAATAGTTGATGAGAGGCAAATAAAGTAGCTTTTGTTCTTTCATCTCAAGGCGACAGAGACGCAAGCCCGGGTCAGGGGCTGAGGTTAACAGCCCGGTTTCAGGAGCTGCTTCTCCTCTACCCAGCCCAGCCATCGGCACACACCTCGCCAGACATGTCTCAAAATCCAGCTCCAGCCACAGCTGGGCTTCTACCGCCAGCTGCTGCTCAGCTTGGGGTTTTATAGCCACACGCTGCCCTCTGCAAAGCAGCCTTCAAACAGCCCTGCAATT